>NC_092711.1:301578726-302198787 GCF_047496885.1 Scyliorhinus torazame | reverse complement strand
AGTCTGTATCTCTCTCTATCCCAGTCTGTATCTCTCTCTATCCCAGTCTGTAGCTCACTCTCTCTCTATCCCAGTCTGCATCTCTCCTTCTAGCCCAGTTTGTATCTCTCTCGATCTCAGTCTGTCTCTCTCTCTCTATCCACAGTCTGTATGTCTCTTTCTATCCCAGTCTGTATCTCTCCCCATCCCAGTCCCTATCTCTGTATTTCCCAGTCTGTATCTCTCTCTATCCCAGTCTGTATCTCTCTCTCTATCCCAGTCTGTATCTCTCTCTCTATCCCAGTCTGTATCTCTCTCTCAATCCCTGTCTGTATCTCTCTCTATCCCAGCCTGTATCACTCTCTCTATCCCAGTTGTTTTTAGTCTCTCTATCTCAATCTGTAACTCTCTGTATCCCAGTCTGTATCTCTCTCTCTCTCTATCCCAGTCTGTATCTCTCTAAATCCCAGTCTGTATCTGTCTCTCTATCCCAGTCTGTATCCATCTCTCTATCCCAGTCTGTATCTCTCTCTATCCCAGTCTGTATCTGACACTTCTCTATCCCAGTCTGTATCTCTCTAAATCCCAGTCTGTATCTGTCTCTCTATCCCAGTCTGTATCTATCTCTCAATCCCTGTCTGTATCTCTCTCTCTATCCCAGTCCATATCTCTCGGTCTATCCCACTCCGTATCTCTCCGTCTATCCCATTCTATCTCTCTCTCTCTCTCTATCCCAGTCTCTATCTCTCTCTCTATCCCAGTCTGTATCTCTCTCTCTATCCCAGTATGTATCTCTCTCTCAATCCCAGTCTGTATTTCTCTCTCAATCCATGTCTGTATCTCTCTGTATCCCAGCCTGTATCACTCTCTCTATCCCAGACTGTATCTGTCTCTCTATCCCACTCCGTATCTCTCTGTATCCCAGTCTGTATCTCTCTCAATCCCAGTCTGTATCTGTCTCTCTATCCCAGTCTGTATCCGTATCTCTATCCCAGTCTGTATCTCTCTCTCTATCCCAGTCTGTATCTCTGCCTCTCTATTCAGGTCTGTATCTCTATCTCTCTATCCCAGTCTGTATCCCTCTCTATCCCAGTCTGTCTCTCACCCTCTATCCCAGTCTGTATCTCTCTCTCTCTCCCAGTCTGTACCACTCTCTCCCTCCCAGTCTGGATCTATCTCTCTATCCCTGTCTGTATCTCTCTCTCTATCCCAGTCTGTATCTCTCTCTCTATCCCAGTCTGTATCTCTCTCTATCCCAGTCTGTATCTCTCTCTATCCCAGTCTGTAGCTCACTCTCTCTCTATCCCAGTCTGTATCTCTCTCTCTCTCCCAGTCTTTATCTCTCTCTCTATCCCTGTCCGTATCTGTCGGTCTATCCCAGTACTTATCTCTCGGTCTATCCCAGTCCGTATCTCTCCGTCTATCCCATTCTATCTCTCTCTCTCTCTATCCCAGTCAGTATCTCTCACTCTATCCCAGTCTGTATCTCTCTCTCTACCCCAGTCTGTATCTCTCTCTCTACCCCAGTCTGTATCTCTCTCTATCCCAGTCTGTAGCTCACTCTCTCTCTATCCCAGTCTGTATCTCTCTCTCTACCCCAGTCTGTATCTCTCTCTATCCCAGTCTGTATCTCTCTCTATCCCAGTCTGTAGCTCACTCTCTCTCTATCCCAGTCTTTATCTCTCGGTCTATCCCACTCCGTATCTCTCCGTCTATCCCATTCTATCTCTCAGTCTGTATCTCTCTGTATCCCAGCCTGTATCACTCTCTCTATCCCAGACTGTATCTGTCGCTCTATCCCAGTCTGTATCTCTCTGTATCCCAGTCTGTATCTCTCTCGCTCTATCCCAGTCTGTATCTCTCTAAATCCCAGTCTGTATCTCTCTCTCTATCCCAGTCTGTATCTCTCTCTCTGTTCCAGTCTGCATCACTCTCTCTATCCCATCTGTATCCCTCTCACTCTATCCCAGTCTGTATGTCTCTCTCTCCCAGTCTGTATCCCTCTCTATCCGAGTCTGTATCACTCTCTATCCCAGTGTGTATCTCTCTCTATCCCATTTGGTATCTCTCGCTCTACCCCAGTCTCTATCTCTCTCTCCATCCCAGTCTGTATCTCTCTGTATCCCAGCCTGTATCACACTCTCAATCCCAGTCTGTATCTCTGTCTCTCTATCCCAGTCTGTATCTCTCCCTCTATCCCAGTCTGTATCTCTCTCTCTCTCCCAGTCTGTATCACTCTCTCCCCCCCAGTCTAGATCTCTCTCTCTATCCCAGTCTGTATCTGTCTCTCTATCACAGTTTATATCTCTCTCTCTATCCCAATCGGTATCTCTCTCTATTCCAGTATGTATCTCTCTCTCGTCCAGTCTGGATCTCTCTCTCTATGCCAGTCTGTATCTCTCTCTCTATCCCAGTCTGTATCTCTCTCTATCCCAGTCTGTATCTCTCTCTGTATCCCAGTCTGTATCTCTCCTTCTATCCCAGTCTGTATCTCTCTTTATCACAGCCTGTATCTCTCTCTCTAACCCAGACTGTATCTCTCTCTCTATCCCAGTCTGCATCTCTCTCTGTATCCCAGTCTGCATCTCTCTCTGTCCCAGTCTGTATCTCTCTCTATCCCAGTCTGTCTCTCTCTCTCTATCCACAGTCTGTATCTCTCTCTCTACCCCAGTCTGTATCTCTCCCCATCCCAGTCTGTATCTCTCTCAATCCCAGTCTGTATCTCCCCCTATCCCAGTCTGTATCTCTCCCTCTATCACAGTCTGTATCTCTCTCTCTATCCCAGTCTGTATCTCTCTCTTTATCCCAGCCTGTATCTGTCTCTCTATCCCAATCTGTAACTCTCTGTATCCCAGTCTGTATCTCTCTCTTTCTACCCCAGTCTGTAGCTCTCTAAATCCCAGTCTGTATCTGTCTCTCTATCCCAGTCTGTATCCATCTCTCTATCCCAGTCTGTATCTCTGTCTATCCCAGTTTGTATCTCTCTCTATCCCAGTCTGTATCTCACACTCTCTCTATCCCAGTCTGTATCTCTCTCTCTATCCCAGTCTGTATCTATCTCTCTATCCCTGTCTGTATCTCTCTCTCTATCCCAGTCTGTATCTCTCGGTCTATCCCACTCTGTATCTCTCCGTCTATCCCATTCTATCTCTCTCTCTATCCCAGTCTGTATCCCTCGCTCTATCCCAGTCTGTATCTCTCTAAATCCCAGTCTGTATCTGTCTCTCTATCCCAGTCTGTATCCGTCTCTCTATCCCAGTCTGTATCTCTCTCTCTATCCCAGTCTGTATCTCTGTCTCTCTATTCAGGTCTGTATCTCTCTCTCTCTATCCCAGTCTGTATCCCTCTCTATCCCAGTCTGTCTCTCACCCTCTATCCCAGTCTGTATCTCTCTCTCTCTCCCAGTCTGTATCACTCTCTCCCTCCCAGTCTGGATCTCTCTCTCTATCCCAGTCTGTATTGTCTCCCTATCATAGTCTTTCTCTCTCTCTCTATCCCAGTCGGTATCTCTCTCTCTTCCAGTTTGTATCTCTCTCTCTTCCAGTCTGTATCTCTCTCTCCCCCCCAGTCTGGATCCATCTCTCTATCCCAGTCTGTATCTCTCTCTATCCCAGTCTGTATCTCTCTCTATCCCAGTCTGTAGCTCACTCTCTCTCTATCCCAGTCTGCATCTCTCCTTCTAGCCCAGTTTGTATCTCTCTCGATCTCAGTCTGTCTCTCTCTCTCTATCCACAGTCTGTATGTCTCTTTCTATCCCAGTCTGTATCTCTCCCCATCCCAGTCCCTATCTCTGTATTTCCCAGTCTGTATCTCTCTCTATCCCAGTCTGTATCTCTCTCTCTATCCCAGTCTGTATCTCTCTCTCTATCCCAGTCCGTATCTCTCTCTCAATCCCTGTCTGTATCTCTCTCTATCCCAGCCTGTATCACTCTCTCTATCCCAGTTGTTTTTAGTCTCTCTATCTCAATCTGTAACTCTCTGTATCCCAGTCTGTATCTCTCTCTCTCTCTATCCCAGTCTGTATCTCTCTAAATCCCAGTCTGTATCTGTCTCTCTATCCCAGTCTGTATCCATCTCTCTATCCCAGTCTGTATCTCTCTCTATCCCAGTCTGTATCTGACACTTCTCTATCCCAGTCTGTATCTCTCTAAATCCCAGTCTGTATCTGTCTCTCTATCCCAGTCTGTATCTATCTCTCAATCCCTGTCTGTATCTCTCTCTCTATCCCAGTCCATATCTCTCGGTCTATCCCACTCCGTATCTCTCCGTCTATCCCATTCTATCTCTCTCTCTCTCTCTATCCCAGTCTCTATCTCTCTCTCTATCCCAGTCTGTATCTCTCTCTCTATCCCAGTATGTATCTCTCTCTCAATCCCAGTCTGTATTTCTCTCTCAATCCATGTCTGTATCTCTCTGTATCCCAGCCTGTATCACTCTCTCTATCCCAGACTGTATCTGTCTCTCTATCCCACTCCGTATCTCTCTGTATCCCAGTCTGTATCTCTCTCAATCCCAGTCTGTATCTGTCTCTCTATCCCAGTCTGTATCCGTATCTCTATCCCAGTCTGTATCTCTCTCTCTATCCCAGTCTGTATCTCTGCCTCTCTATTCAGGTCTGTATCTCTATCTCTCTATCCCAGTCTGTATCCCTCTCTATCCCAGTCTGTCTCTCACCCTCTATCCCAGTCTGTATCTCTCTCTCTCTCCCAGTCTGTACCACTCTCTCCCTCCCAGTCTGGATCTATCTCTCTATCCCTGTCTGTATCTCTCTCTCTATCCCAGTCTGTATCTCTCTCTCTATCCCAGTCTGTATCTCTCTCTATCCCAGTCTGTATCTCTCTCTATCCCAGTCTGTAGCTCACTCTCTCTCTATCCCAGTCTGTATCTCTCTCTCTCTCCCAGTCTTTATCTCTCTCTCTATCCCTGTCCGTATCTGTCGGTCTATCCCAGTACTTATCTCTCGGTCTATCCCAGTCCGTATCTCTCCGTCTATCCCATTCTATCTCTCTCTCTCTCTATCCCAGTCAGTATCTCTCACTCTATCCCAGTCTGTATCTCTCTCTCTACCCCAGTCTGTATCTCTCTCTCTACCCCAGTCTGTATCTCTCTCTATCCCAGTCTGTAGCTCACTCTCTCTCTATCCCAGTCTGTATCTCTCTCTCTACCCCAGTCTGTATCTCTCTCTATCCCAGTCTGTATCTCTCTCTATCCCAGTCTGTAGCTCACTCTCTCTCTATCCCAGTCTTTATCTCTCGGTCTATCCCACTCCGTATCTCTCCGTCTATCCCATTCTATCTCTCAGTCTGTATCTCTCTGTATCCCAGCCTGTATCACTCTCTCTATCCCAGACTGTATCTGTCGCTCTATCCCAGTCTGTATCTCTCTGTATCCCAGTCTGTATCTCTCTCGCTCTATCCCAGTCTGTATCTCTCTAAATCCCAGTCTGTATCTGTCTCTCTATCCCAGTCTGTATCCGTATCTCTATCCCAGTCTGTATCTCTCTCTCTATCCAAGTCTGTATCTCTGTCTCTCTATTCAGGTCTGTATCTCTATCTCTCTATCCCAGTCTGTATCCCTCTCTATCCCAGTCTGTCTCTCACCCTCTATCCCAGTCTGTATCTCTCTCTCTCTCCCAGTCTGTACCACTCTCTCCCTTCCAGTCTGGATCTCTCTCTCTATCCCAGTCTGTATCTGTCTCTCTATCACAGTCTTTCTCTCTCTCTCTATCCCAGTCGGTATCTCTCTCTCTTCCAGTTTGTATCTCTGTCTCGTCCAGTCTGTATCTCTCTCTCCCTCCCAGTCTGGATCTATCTCTCTATCCCTGTCTGTATCTCTCTCTCTATCCCAGTCTGTATCTCTCTCTCTATCCCAGTCTGTATCTCTCTCTATCCCAGTCTGTATCTCTCTCTATCCCAGTCTGTAGCTCACTCTCTCTCTATTCCAGTCTGTATCTCTCTCTCTCTCCCAGTCTTTATCTCTCTCTCTATCCCTGTCCGTATCTGTTGGTCTATCCCAGTACTGATCTCTCGGTCTATCCCAGTCCGTATCTCTCCGTCTATCCCATTCTATCCCTCTCTCTCTCTATCCCAGTCTGTATCTCTCACTCTATCCCAGTCTGTATCTCTCTCTCTATCCCAGTCTGTATCTCTCTGTATCCCAGTCTGTATCTCTCTCTCACTATCCCAGTCTGTATCTCTCTCTCTATCCCAGTCTGTATCCGTCTCTCTATCCCTGTCTGTATCTCTCTCTATCCCAGTCTGTATCTCTCTCTATCCCAGTCTGTCTCTCTCTCTATCCCAGTCTGTATCTCTCTCTCTATCCCAGTCTGTATCTCTCTGTCTCCCAGTCTTTATCTCTCTCTCTATCCCAGTCTGTATCTCTCGCTCTATCCCAGTCTGTATCTCTCTCTGTATCCCAGACTATATCTCTCTCTGTCCCAGTCTGTATCTCTCTCTATCCCAGTCTGTCTCTCTCTCATTCTCCATCCCAGTCTGTGTCTCTCTCTCTCCATCCCAGTCTGTATCGCTCTCTCTATCCCAGTCTGTCTCTCACTATCCCAGCCTGTATCTCTCTCTCCATCCCAGTCTGTATCTCTCTCTCTATCCCAGTCTGTATCTCTCTCTCTGTTCCAGTCTGCATCACTCTCTCTATCCCATCTGTATCCCTCTCACTCTATCCCAGTCTGTATGTCTCTCTCTCCCAGTCTGTATCTCTCTCTATCCGAGTCTGTATCACTCTCTATCCCAGTGTGTATCTCTCTCTATCCCATTTGGTATCTCTCGCTCTACCCCAGTCTCTATCTCTCTCTCCATCCCAGTCTGTATCTCTCTGTATCCCAGCCTGTATCACACTCTCAATCCCAGTCTGTATCTCTGTCTCTCTATCCCAGTCTGTATCTCTCCCTCTATCCCAGTCTGTATCTCTCTCTCTCTCCCAGTCTGTATCACTCTCTCCCCCCCAGTCTAGATCTCTCTCTCTATCCCAGTCTGTATCTGTCTCTCTATCACAGTTTATATCTCTCTCTCTATCCCAATCGGTATCTCTCTCTATTCCAGTATGTATCTCTCTCTCGTCCAGTCTGGATCTCTCTCTCTATGCCAGTCTGTATCTCTCTCTCTATCCCAGTCTGTATCTCTCTCTATCCCAGTCTGTATCTCTCTCTGTATCCCAGTCTGTATCTCTCCTTCTATCCCAGTCTGTATCTCTCTTTATCACAGCCTGTATCTCTCTCTCTAACCCAGACTGTATCTCTCTCTCTATCCCAGTCTGCATCTCTCTCTGTATCCCAGTCTGCATCTCTCTCTGTCCCAGTCTGTATCTCTCTCTATCCCAGTCTGTCTCTCTCTCTCTATCCACAGTCTGTATCTCTCTCTCTACCCCAGTCTGTATCTCTCCCCATCCCAGTCTGTATCTCTCTCAATCCCAGTCTGTATCTCCCCCTATCCCAGTCTGTATCTCTCCCTCTATCACAGTCTGTATCTCTCTCTCTATCCCAGTCTGTATCTCTCTCTTTATCCCAGCCTGTATCTGTCTCTCTATCCCAATCTGTAACTCTCTGTATCCCAGTCTGTATCTCTCTCTTTCTACCCCAGTCTGTAGCTCTCTAAATCCCAGTCTGTATCTGTCTCTCTATCCCAGTCTGTATCCATCTCTCTATCCCAGTCTGTATCTCTGTCTATCCCAGTTTGTATCTCTCTCTATCCCAGTCTGTATCTCACACTCTCTCTATCCCAGTCTGTATCTCTCTCTCTATCCCAGTCTGTATCTATCTCTCTATCCCTGTCTGTATCTCTCTCTCTATCCCAGTCTGTATCTCTCGGTCTATCCCACTCTGTATCTCTCCGTCTATCCCATTCTATCTCTCTCTCTATCCCAGTCTGTATCTCTCTCTCAATCCCAGTCTGTATCTCTCTGTATCCCAGACTGTAACACTCTCTCTATCCCAGACTGTATCTGTCTCTCTATCCCAGTCTGTATCTCTCTGTATCCCAGTCTGTATCCCTCGCTCTATCCCAGTCTGTATCTCTCTAAATCCCAGTCTGTATCTGTCTCTCTATCCCAGTCTGTATCCGTCTCTCTATCCCAGTCTGTATCTCTCTCTCTATCCCAGTCTGTATCTCTGTCTCTCTATTCAGGTCTGTATCTCTCTCTCTCTATCCCAGTCTGTATCCCTCTCTATCCCAGTCTGTCTCTCACCCTCTATCCCAGTCTGTATCTCTCTCTCTCTCCCAGTCTGTATCACTCTCTCCCTCCCAGTCTGGATCTCTCTCTCTATCCCAGTCTGTATTGTCTCCCTATCATAGTCTTTCTCTCTCTCTCTATCCCAGTCGGTATCTCTCTCTCTTCCAGTTTGTATCTCTCTCTCTTCCAGTCTGTATCTCTCTCTCCCCCCCAGTCTGGATCCATCTCTCTATCCCAGTCTGTATCTCTCTCTATCCCAGTCTGTATCTCTCTCTATCCCAGTCTGTAGCTCACTCTCTCTCTATCCCAGTCTGCATCTCTCCTTCTAGCCCAGTTTGTATCTCTCTCGATCTCAGTCTGTCTCTCTCTCTCTATCCACAGTCTGTATGTCTCTTTCTATCCCAGTCTGTATCTCTCCCCATCCCAGTCCCTATCTCTGTATTTCCCAGTCTGTATCTCTCTCTATCCCAGTCTGTATCTCTCTCTCTATCCCAGTCTGTATCTCTCTCTCTATCCCAGTCCGTATCTCTCTCTCAATCCCTGTCTGTATCTCTCTCTATCCCAGCCTGTATCACTCTCTCTATCCCAGTTGTTTTTAGTCTCTCTATCTCAATCTGTAACTCTCTGTATCCCAGTCTGTATCTCTCTCTCTCTCTATCCCAGTCTGTATCTCTCTAAATCCCAGTCTGTATCTGTCTCTCTATCCCAGTCTGTATCCATCTCTCTATCCCAGTCTGTATCTCTCTCTATCCCAGTCTGTATCTGACACTTCTCTATCCCAGTCTGTATCTCTCTAAATCCCAGTCTGTATCTGTCTCTCTATCCCAGTCTGTATCTATCTCTCAATCCCTGTCTGTATCTCTCTCTCTATCCCAGTCCATATCTCTCGGTCTATCCCACTCCGTATCTCTCCGTCTATCCCATTCTATCTCTCTCTCTCTCTCTATCCCAGTCTCTATCTCTCTCTCTATCCCAGTCTGTATCTCTCTCTCTATCCCAGTATGTATCTCTCTCTCAATCCCAGTCTGTATTTCTCTCTCAATCCATGTCTGTATCTCTCTGTATCCCAGCCTGTATCACTCTCTCTATCCCAGACTGTATCTGTCTCTCTATCCCACTCCGTATCTCTCTGTATCCCAGTCTGTATCTCTCTCAATCCCAGTCTGTATCTGTCTCTCTATCCCAGTCTGTATCCGTATCTCTATCCCAGTCTGTATCTCTCTCTCTATCCAAGTCTGTATCTCTGCCTCTCTATTCAGGTCTGTATCTCTATCTCTCTATCCCAGTCTGTATCCCTCTCTATCCCAGTCTGTCTCTCACCCTCTATCCCAGTCTGTATCTCTCTCTCTCTCCCAGTCTGTACCACTCTCTCCCTCCCAGTCTGGATCTATCTCTCTATCCCTGTCTGTATCTCTCTCTCTATCCCAGTCTGTATCTCTCTCTCTATCCCAGTCTGTATCTCTCTCTATCCCAGTCTGTATCTCTCTCTATCCCAGTCTGTAGCTCACTCTCTCTCTATCCCAGTCTGTATCTCTCTCTCTCTCCCAGTCTTTATCTCTCTCTCTATCCCTGTCCGTATCTGTCGGTCTATCCCAGTACTTATCTCTCGGTCTATCCCAGTCCGTATCTCTCCGTCTATCCCATTCTATCTCTCTCTCTCTCTATCCCAGTCAGTATCTCTCACTCTATCCCAGTCTGTATCTCTCTCTCTACCCCAGTCTGTATCTCTCTCTCTACCCCAGTCTGTATCTCTCTCTATCCCAGTCTGTAGCTCACTCTCTCTCTATCCCAGTCTGTATCTCTCTCTCTACCCCAGTCTGTATCTCTCTCTATCCCAGTCTGTATCTCTCTCTATCCCAGTCTGTAGCTCACTCTCTCTCTATCCCAGTCTTTATCTCTCGGTCTATCCCACTCCGTATCTCTCCGTCTATCCCATTCTATCTCTCAGTCTGTATCTCTCTGTATCCCAGCCTGTATCACTCTCTCTATCCCAGACTGTATCTGTCGCTCTATCCCAGTCTGTATCTCTCTGTATCCCAGTCTGTATCTCTCTCGCTCTATCCCAGTCTGTATCTCTCTAAATCCCAGTCTGTATCTGTCTCTCTATCCCAGTCTGTATCCGTATCTCTATCCCAGTCTGTATCTCTCTCTCTATCCAAGTCTGTATCTCTGTCTCTCTATTCAGGTCTGTATCTCTATCTCTCTATCCCAGTCTGTATCCCTCTCTATCCCAGTCTGTCTCTCACCCTCTATCCCAGTCTGTATCTCTCTCTCCCAGTCTGTACCACTCTCTCCCTTCCAGTCTGGATCTCTCTCTCTATCCCAGTCTGTATCTGTCTCTCTATCACAGTCTTTCTCTCTCTCTCTATCCCAGTCGGTATCTCTCTCTCTTCCAGTTTGTATCTCTGTCTCGTCCAGTCTGTATCTCTCTCTCCCTCCCAGTCTGGATCTATCTCTCTATCCCTGTCTGTATCTCTCTCTCTATCCCAGTCTGTATCTCTCTCTCTATCCCAGTCTGTATCTCTCTCTATCCCAGTCTGTATCTCTCTCTATCCCAGTCTGTAGCTCACTCTCTCTCTATCCCAGTCTGTATCTCTCTCTCTCTCCCAGTCTTTATCTCTCTCTCTATCCCTGTCCGTATCTGTTGGTCTATCCCAGTACTGATCTCTCGGTCTATCCCAGTCCGTATCTCTCCGTCTATCCCATTCTATCCCTCTCTCTCTCTATCCCAGTCTGTATCTCTCACTCTATCCCAGTCTGTATCTCTCTCTCTATCCCAGTCTGTATCTCTCTGTATCCCAGTCTGTATCTCTCTCTCACTATCCCAGTCTGTATCTCTCTCTCTATCCCAGTCTGTATCCGTCTCTCTATCCCTGTCTGTATCTCTCTCTATCCCAGTCTGTATCTCTCTCTATCCCAGTCTGTCTCTCTCTCTATCCCAGTCTGTATCTCTCTCTCTATCCCAGTCTGTATCTCTCTGTCTCCCAGTCTTTATCTCTCTCTCTATCCCAGTCTGTATCTCTCGCTCTATCCCAGTCTGTATCTCTCTCTGTATCCCAGACTATATCTCTCTCTGTCCCAGTCTGTATCTCTCTCTATCCCAGTCTGTCTCTCTCTCATTCTCCATCCCAGTCTGTGTCTCTCTCTCTCCATCCCAGTCTGTATCGCTCTCTCTATCCCAGTCTGTCTCTCACTATCCCAGCCTGTATCTCTCTCTCCATCCCAGTCTGTATCTCTCTCTCTATCCCAGTCTGTATCTCTCTCTCTGTTCCAGTCTGCATCACTCTCTCTATCCCATCTGTATCCCTCTCACTCTATCCCAGTCTGTATGTCTCTCTCTCCCAGTCTGTATCTCTCTCTATCCGAGTCTGTATCACTCTCTATCCCAGTGTGTATCTCTCTCTATCCCATTTGGTATCTCTCGCTCTACCCCAGTCTCTATCTCTCTCTCCATCCCAGTCTGTATCTCTCTGTATCCCAGCCTGTATCACACTCTCAATCCCAGTCTGTATCTCTGTCTCTCTATCCCAGTCTGTATCTCTCCCTCTATCCCAGTCTGTATCTCTCTCTCTCTCCCAGTCTGTATCACTCTCTCCCCCCCAGTCTAGATCTCTCTCTCTATCCCAGTCTGTATCTGTCTCTCTATCACAGTTTATATCTCTCTCTCTATCCCAATCGGTATCTCTCTCTATTCCAGTATGTATCTCTCTCTCGTCCAGTCTGGATCTCTCTCTCTATGCCAGTCTGTATCTCTCTCTCTATCCCAGTCTGTATCTCTCTCTATCCCAGTCTGTATCTCTCTCTGTATCCCAGTCTGTATCTCTCCTTCTATCCCAGTCTGTATCTCTCTTTATCACAGCCTGTATCTCTCTCTCTAACCCAGACTGTATCTCTCTCTCTATCCCAGTCTGCATCTCTCTCTGTATCCCAGTCTGCATCTCTCTCTGTCCCAGTCTGTATCTCTCTCTATCCCAGTCTGTCTCTCTCTCTCTATCCACAGTCTGTATCTCTCTCTCTACCCCAGTCTGTATCTCTCCCCATCCCAGTCTGTATCTCTCTCAATCCCAGTCTGTATCTCCCCCTATCCCAGTCTGTATCTCTCCCTCTATCACAGTCTGTATCTCTCTCTCTATCCCAGTCTGTATCTCTCTCTTTATCCCAGCCTGTATCTGTCTCTCTATCCCAATCTGTAACTCTCTGTATCCCAGTCTGTATCTCTCTCTTTCTACCCCAGTCTGTAGCTCTCTAAATCCCAGTCTGTATCTGTCTCTCTATCCCAGTCTGTATCCATCTCTCTATCCCAGTCTGTATCTCTGTCTATCCCAGTTTGTATCTCTCTCTATCCCAGTCTGTATCTCACACTCTCTCTATCCCAGTCTGTATCTATCTCTCTATCCCTGTCTGTATCTCTCTCTCTATCCCAGTCTGTATCTCTCGGTCTATCCCACTCTGTATCTCTCCGTCTATCCCATTCTATCTCTCTCTCTATCCCAGTCTGTATCTCTCTCTCAATCCCAGTCTGTATCTCTCTGTATCCCAGCCTGTAACACTCTCTCTATCCCAGACTGTATCTGTCTCTCTATCCCAGTCTGTATCTCTCTGTATTCCAGTCTGTATCCCTCGCTCTATCCCAGTCTGTATCTCTCTAAATCCCAGTCTGTATCTGTCTCTCTATCCCAGTCTGTATCCGTCTCTCTATCCCAGTCTGTATCTCTCTCTCTATCCCAGTCTGTATCTCTGTCTCTCTATTCAGGTCTGTATCTCTCTCTCTCTATCCCAGTCTGTATCCCTCTCTATCCCAGTCTGTCTCTCACCCTCTATCCCAGTCTGTATCTCTCTCTCTCTCCCAGTCTGTATCACTCTCTCCCTCCCAGTCTGGATCTCTCTCTCTATCCCAGTCTGTATTGTCTCCCTATCACAGTCTTTCTCTCTCTCTCTATCCCAGTCGGTAGCTCTCTCTCTTCCAGTTTGTATCTCTCTCTCTTCCAGTCTGTATCTCTCTCTCCCTCCCAGTCTGGATCCATCTCTCTATCCCAGTCTGTATCTCTCTCTCTATCCCAGTCTGTATCTCTCTCTCTATTCCAGTCTGTATCTCTCTCTATCCCAGTCTGTATCTCTCCCTATCCCAGTCTGTCTCTCACCCTCTATCCCAGTCTGTATCGCTCTCTCTCTCCCAGTCTCTATCACTCTCTCCCTCCCAGTCTGGATCTCTCTCTCTATCCCAGTCTGTTTCTGTCTCTCTATCACAGTCTATATCTCTCTCTCTATCCCAGTCGGTATCTCTCTCTCTTCCAGTTTGTATCTCTCTCTCTTCCAGTCTGTAGCTCACTATCTCTCTCTATCCCAGTCTGTATCTCTCTCTCTCTCCCAGTCTTTATCTCTCTCTCTATCCCAGTTCGTATCTCTCGGTCTATCCCAGTGCTGATCTCTCGGTCTATCCCAGTCCGTATCTCTCCGTCTATCCCATTCTATCTCTCTCTCTCTCTCTATCCCAGTCTGTATCTCTCTCTCTATCCCAGTCTGTATCTCTCTCTCAATCCCAGTCTGAATCTCTCTCTATCCCAGCCTGTATCACTCTCTCTATCCCAGTCTGTATCTGTCTCTCTATCCCAGTCTGTATCTCTCTGCATCCCAGTCTGCATCTCTCTCTCACTATCCCAGTCTCTATCTCTCTAAATCCCAGTCTGTATCTGTCTCTCTATCCCAGTCTGTTTCCGTCTCTCTATCCCAGTCTGGATCTCTCTCTATCCCAGTCTGTATCTCTCTCTATCCCAGTCTGTATCTCTTTCTCAATTCCAGTCTGTATCTCTCTCTATCCCAGTCTGTATCCATCTCTCTATCCCAGTCTGTATCTCTCTCTATCCCAGTCTGTATCTCACACTCTCTCTATCCCAGTCTGTATCTCTCGGTCTATCCCACTCCGTATCTCCCGTCTATCCCTTTCTATCTCTCTCTATCCCAGTCTGTATCTCTCTGTATCCCAGCCTGTATCATTCTCTCTATCCCAGACTGTATCTTTCTCTCTATCCCAGTCTGTATCTCTCTGTATCCCAGTCTGTATCTCTCTCGCTCTATCCCAGTCTGTATCTCTCTAAATCCCAGTCTGTATCTGTCTCTCTATCCCAGTCTGTATCCGTCTCTCTATCCCAGTCTGTATCTCTGTCTCTCTATCCAGGTCTGTATCTGTCTCTCTATCCCAGTCTGTATCTCTCTGTATCCCAGTCTGTATCTCTCTCGCTCTATCCCAGTCTGTATCTCTCTAAATCCCAGTCTGTATCTGTCTCTCTATCCCAGTCTGTATCCGTCTCTCTATCCCAGTCTGTATCTCTGTCTCTCTATCCAGGTCTGTATCTCTCCCTCTGTCCCAGTCTGTATCTCTCTCTCTCTCCCAGTCTGTATCTCTCTCTCTTCCAGTTTGTATCTCTCTCTCTTCCAGTCTGTATCTCTCTCTCCCTCCCAGTCTGGATCTATCTCTCTATCCCAGTCTGTATCTCTCTCTCTATCCCAGACTGTATCTCTCTCTCTATCCCTGTCTGTATCTCTCTCTATCCCAGTCTGTCTCTCCCTCCATCCCAGTCTGTAGCTCACTCTCTCTCTATCCCAGTCTGTATCTCTCTCTCTATCCCAGTCTGTATCTCTCTCTGTATCCCAGTCTGTATCTCTCTCTCAATCCCAGTCTGAATCTCTCTCTATCCCAGCCTGTATCACTCTCTTTATCCCAGTCTGTATCTCTCTCTCTATCCCAGTCTGTATCTCTCTGTATCCCAGTCTGTATCTCTCTCTCACTATCCCAGTCTCTATCTCTCTAAATCCCAGTCTGTATCTGTCTCTCTATCCCAGTCTGTATCCGTCTCTCTATCCCAGTCTGTATCTCTCTCTATCCCAGTCTGTATCTCTCTCTATCCCAGTCTGTATCTCTCTCTCTATCCCAGTCTGTATCTGTCTCTCTATCCCAGTCTGTATCTCTCTGTATCCCAGTCTGTATCTCTCTCTCTCTATCCCAGTCTGTATCTCTCTAAATCCCAGTCTGTATCTGGCTCTCTATCCCAGTCTGTATCTCTGTAAATCCCAGTCTGTATCTGGCTCTCTATCCCAGTCTGTGTCTCTCTCTCTACCCCAGTCTGTATCTCTCCCCATCCCAGTCTGTATCTCTCTCAATCCCAGTCTGTATCTCCCCCTATCCCAGTCTGTATCTCTCCCTCTATCACAGTCTGTATCTCTCTCTCTATCCCAGTCTGTATCTCTCTCTTTATCCCAGCCTGTATCTGTCTCTCTATCCCAATCTGTAACTCTCTGTATCCCAGTCTGTATCTCTCTCTTTCTACCCCAGTCTGTAGCTCTCTAAATCCCAGTCTGTATCTGTCTCTCTATCCCAGTCTGTATCCATCTCTCTATCCCAGTCTGTATCTCTGTCTATCCCAGTTTGTATCTCTCTCTATCCCAGTCTGTATCTCACACTCTCTCTATCCCAGTCTGTATCTCTCTCTCTATCCCAGTCTGTATCTATCTCTCTATCCCTGTCTGTATCTCTCTCTCTATCCCAGTCTGTATCTCTCGGTCTATCCCACTCTGTATCTCTCCGTCTATCCCATTCTATCTCTCTCTCTATCCCAGTCTGTATCTCTCTCTCAATCCCAGTCTGTATCTCTCTGTATCCCAGACTGTAACACTCTCTCTATCCCAGACTGTATCTGTCTCTCTATCCCAGTCTGTATCTCTCTGTATCCCAGTCTGTATCCCTCGCTCTATCCCAGTCTGTATCTCTCTAAATCCCAGTCTGTATCTGTCTCTCTATCCCAGTCTGTATCCGTCTCTCTATCCCAGTCTGTATCTCTCTCTCTATCCCAGTCTGTATCTCTGTCTCTCTATTCAGGTCTGTATCTCTCTCTCTCTATCCCAGTCTGTATCCCTCTCTATCCCAGTCTGTCTCTCACCCTCTATCCCAGTCTGTATCTCTCTCTCTCTCCCAGTCTGTATCACTCTCTCCCTCCCAGTCTGGATCTCTCTCTCTATCCCAGTCTGTATTGTCTCCCTATCATAGTCTTTCTCTCTCTCTCTATCCCAGTCGGTATCTCTCTCTCTTCCAGTTTGTATCTCTCTCTCTTCCAGTCTGTATCTCTCTCTCCCCCCCAGTCTGGATCCATCTCTCTATCCCAGTCTGTATCTCTCTCTATCCCAGTCTGTATCTCTCTCTATCCCAGTCTGTAGCTCACTCTCTCTCTATCCCAGTCTGCATCTCTCCTTCTAGCCCAGTTTGTATCTCTCTCGATCTCAGTCTGTCTCTCTCTCTCTATCCACAGTCTGTATGTCTCTTTCTATCCCAGTCTGTATCTCTCCCCATCCCAGTCCCTATCTCTGTATTTCCCAGTCTGTATCTCTCTCTATCCCAGTCTGTATCTCTCTCTCTATCCCAGTCTGTATCTCTCTCTCTATCCCAGTCCGTATCTCTCTCTCAATCCCTGTCTGTATCTCTCTCTATCCCAGCCTGTATCACTCTCTCTATCCCAGTTGTTTTTAGTCTCTCTATCTCAATCTGTAACTCTCTGTATCCCAGTCTGTATCTCTCTCTCTCTCTATCCCAGTCTGTATCTCTCTAAATCCCAGTCTGTATCTGTCTCTCTATCCCAGTCTGTATCCATCTCTCTATCCCAGTCTGTATCTCTCTCTATCCCAGTCTGTATCTGACACTTCTCTATCCCAGTCTGTATCTCTCTAAATCCCAGTCTGTATCTGTCTCTCTATCCCAGTCTGTATCTATCTCTCAATCCCTGTCTGTATCTCTCTCTCTATCCCAGTCCATATCTCTCGGTCTATCCCACTCCGTATCTCTCCGTCTATCCCATTCTATCTCTCTCTCTCTCTCTATCCCAGTCTCTATCTCTCTCTCTATCCCAGTCTGTATCTCTCTCTCTATCCCAGTATGTATCTCTCTCTCAATCCCAGTCTGTATTTCTCTCTCAATCCATGTCTGTATCTCTCTGTATCCCAGCCTGTATCACTCTCTCTATCCCAGACTGTATCTGTCTCTCTATCCCAGTCTGTATCCGTATCTCTATCCCAGTCTGTATCTCTCTCTCTATCCCAGTCTGTATCTCTGCCTCTCTATTCAGGTCTGTATCTCTATCTCTCTATCCCAGTCTGTATCCCTCTCTATCCCAGTCTGTCTCTCACCCTCTATCCCAGTCTGTATCTCTCTCTCTCTCCCAGTCTGTACCACTCTCTCCCTCCCAGTCTGGATCTATCTCTCTATCCCTGTCTGTATCTCTCTCTCTATCCCAGTCTGTATCTCTCTCTCTATCCCAGTCTGTATCTCTCTCTATCCCAGTCTGTATCTCTCTCTATCCCAGTCTGTAGCTCACTCTCTCTCTATCCCAGTCTGTATCTCTCTCTCTCTCCCAGTCTTTATCTCTCTCTCTATCCCTGTCCGTATCTGTCGGTCTATCCCAGTACTTATCTCTCGGTCTATCCCAGTCCGTATCTCTCCGTCTATCCCATTCTATCTCTCTCTCTCTCTATCCCAGTCAGTATCTCTCACTCTATCCCAGTCTGTATCTCTCTCTCTACCCCAGTCTGTATCTCTCTCTCTACCCCAGTCTGTATCTCTCTCTATCCCAGTCTGTAGCTCACTCTCTCTCTATCCCAGTCTGTATCTCTCTCTCTACCCCAGTCTGTATCTCTCTCTATCCCAGTCTGTATCTCTCTCTATCCCAGTCTGTAGCTCACTCTCTCTCTATCCCAGTCTTTATCTCTCGGTCTATCCCACTCCGTATCTCTCCGTCTATCCCATTCTATCTCTCAGTCTGTATCTCTCTGTATCCCAGCCTGTATCACTCTCTCTATCCCAGACTGTATCTGTCGCTCTATCCCAGTCTGTATCTCTCTGTATCCCAGTCTGTATCTCTCTCGCTCTATCCCAGTCTGTATCTCTCTAAATCCCAGTCTGTATCTGTCTCTCTATCCCAGTCTGTATCCGTATCTCTATCCCAGTCTGTATCTCTCTCTCTATCCAAGTCTGTATCTCTGTCTCTCTATTCAGGTCTGTATCTCTATCTCTCTATCCCAGTCTGTATCCCTCTCTATCCCAGTCTGTCTCTCACCCTCTATCCCAGTCTGTATCTCTCTCTCCCAGTCTGTACCACTCTCTCCCTTCCAGTCTGGATCTCTCTCTCTATCCCAGTCTGTATCTGTCTCTCTATCACAGTCTTTCTCTCTCTCTCTATCCCAGTCGGTATCTCTCTCTCTTCCAGTTTGTATCTCTGTCTCGTCCAGTCTGTATCTCTCTCTCCCTCCCAGTCTGGATCTATCTCTCTATCCCTGTCTGTATCTCTCTCTCTATCCCAGTCTGTATCTCTCTCTCTATCCCAGTCTGTATCTCTCTCTATCCCAGTCTGTATCTCTCTCTATCCCAGTCTGTAGCTCACTCTCTCTCTATCCCAGTCTGTATCTCTCTCTCTCTCCCAGTCTTTATCTCTCTCTCTATCCCTGTCCGTATCTGTTGGTCTATCCCAGTACTGATCTCTCGGTCTATCCCAGTCCGTATCTCTCCGTCTATCCCATTCTATCCCTCTCTCTCTCTATCCCAGTCTGTATCTCTCACTCTATCCCAGTCTGTATCTCTCTCTCTATCCCAGTCTGTATCTCTCTGTATCCCAGTCTGTATCTCTCTCTCACTATCCCAGTCTGTATCTCTCTCTCTATCCCAGTCTGTATCCGTCTCTCTATCCCTGTCTGTATCTCTCTCTATCCCAGTCTGTATCTCTCTCTATCCCAGTCTGTCTCTCTCTCTATCCCAGTCTGTATCTCTCTCTCTATCCCAGTCTGTATCTCTCTGTCTCCCAGTCTTTATCTCTCTCTCTATCCCAGTCTGTATCTCTCGCTCTATCCCAGTCTGTATCTCTCTCTGTATCCCAGACTATATCTCTCTCTGTCCCAGTCTGTATCTCTCTCTATCCCAGTCTGTCTCTCTCTCATTCTCCATCCCAGTCTGTGTCTCTCTCTCTCCATCCCAGTCTGTATCGCTCTCTCTATCCCAGTCTGTCTCTCACTATCCCAGCCTGTATCTCTCTCTCCATCCCAGTCTGTATCTCTCTCTCTATCCCAGTCTGTATCTCTCTCTCTGTTCCAGTCTGCATCACTCTCTCTATCCCATCTGTATCCCTCTCACTCTATCCCAGTCTGTATGTCTCTCTCTCCCAGTCTGTATCTCTCTCTATCCGAGTCTGTATCACTCTCTATCCCAGTGTGTATCTCTCTCTATCCCATTTGGTATCTCTCGCTCTACCCCAGTCTCTATCTCTCTCTCCATCCCAGTCTGTATCTCTCTGTATCCCAGCCTGTATCACACTCTCAATCCCAGTCTGTATCTCTGTCTCTCTATCCCAGTCTGTATCTCTCCCTCTATCCCAGTCTGTATCTCTCTCTCTCTCCCAGTCTGTATCACTCTCTCCCCCCCAGTCTAGATCTCTCTCTCTATCCCAGTCTGTATCTGTCTCTCTATCACAGTTTATATCTCTCTCTCTATCCCAATCGGTATCTCTCTCTATTCCAGTATGTATCTCTCTCTCGTCCAGTCTGGATCTCTCTCTCTATGCCAGTCTGTATCTCTCTCTCTATCCCAGTCTGTATCTCTCTCTATCCCAGTCTGTATCTCTCTCTGTATCCCAGTCTGTATCTCTCCTTCTATCCCAGTCTGTATCTCTCTTTATCACAGCCTGTATCTCTCTCTCTAACCCAGACTGTATCTCTCTCTCTATCCCAGTCTGCATCTCTCTCTGTATCCCAGTCTGCATCTCTCTCTGTCCCAGTCTGTATCTCTCTCTATCCCAGTCTGTCTCTCTCTCTCTATCCACAGTCTGTATCTCTCTCTCTACCCCAGTCTGTATCTCTCCCCATCCCAGTCTGTATCTCTCTCAATCCCAGTCTGTATCTCCCCCTATCCCAGTCTGTATCTCTCCCTCTATCACAGTCTGTATCTCTCTCTCTATCCCAGTCTGTATCTCTCTCTTTATCCCAGCCTGTATCTGTCTCTCTATCCCAATCTGTAACTCTCTGTATCCCAGTCTGTATCTCTCTCTTTCTACCCCAGTCTGTAGCTCTCTAAATCCCAGTCTGTATCTGTCTCTCTATCCCAGTCTGTATCCATCTCTCTATCCCAGTCTGTATCTCTGTCTATCCCAGTTTGTATCTCTCTCTATCCCAGTCTGTATCTCACACTCTCTCTATCCCAGTCTGTATCTATCTCTCTATCCCTGTCTGTATCTCTCTCTCTATCCCAGTCTGTATCTCTCGGTCTATCCCACTCTGTATCTCTCCGTCTATCCCATTCTATCTCTCTCTCTATCCCAGTCTGTATCTCTCTCTCAATCCCAGTCTGTATCTCTCTGTATCCCAGCCTGTAACACTCTCTCTATCCCAGACTGTATCTGTCTCTCTATCCCAGTCTGTATCTCTCTGTATTCCAGTCTGTATCCCTCGCTCTATCCCAGTCTGTATCTCTCTAAATCCCAGTCTGTATCTGTCTCTCTATCCCAGTCTGTATCCGTCTCTCTATCCCAGTCTGTATCTCTCTCTCTATCCCAGTCTGTATCTCTGTCTCTCTATTCAGGTCTGTATCTCTCTCTCTCTATCCCAGTCTGTATCCCTCTCTATCCCAGTCTGTCTCTCACCCTCTATCCCAGTCTGTATCTCTCTCTCTCTCCCAGTCTGTATCACTCTCTCCCTCCCAGTCTGGATCTCTCTCTCTATCCCAGTCTGTATTGTCTCCCTATCACAGTCTTTCTCTCTCTCTCTATCCCAGTCGGTAGCTCTCTCTCTTCCAGTTTGTATCTCTCTCTCTTCCAGTCTGTATCTCTCTCTCCCTCCCAGTCTGGATCCATCTCTCTATCCCAGTCTGTATCTCTCTCTCTATCCCAGTCTGTATCTCTCTCTCTATTCCAGTCTGTATCTCTCTCTATCCCAGTCTGTATCTCTCCCTATCCCAGTCTGTCTCTCACCCTCTATCCCAGTCTGTATCGCTCTCTCTCTCCCAGTCTCTATCACTCTCTCCCTCCCAGTCTGGATCTCTCTCTCTATCCCAGTCTGTTTCTGTCTCTCTATCACAGTCTATATCTCTCTCTCTATCCCAGTCGGTATCTCTCTCTCTTCCAGTTTGTATCTCTCTCTCTTCCAGTCTGTAGCTCACTATCTCTCTCTATCCCAGTCTGTATCTCTCTCTCTCTCCCAGTCTTTATCTCTCTCTCTATCCCAGTTCGTATCTCTCGGTCTATCCCATTGCTGATCTCTCGGTCTATCCCAGTCCGTATCTCTCCGTCTATCCCATTCTATCTCTCTCTCTCTCTCTATCCCAGTCTGTATCTCTCTCTCTATCCCAGTCTGTATCTCTCTCTCAATCCCAGTCTGAATCTCTCTCTATCCCAGCCTGTATCACTCTCTCTATCCCAGTCTGTATCTGTCTCTCTATCCCAGTCTGTATCTCTCTGCATCCCAGTCTGCATCTCTCTCTCACTATCCCAGTCTCTATCTCTCTAAATCCCAGTCTGTATCTGTCTCTCTATCCCAGTCTGTTTCCGTCTCTCTATCCCAGTCTGGATCTCTCTCTATCCCAGTCTGTATCTCTCTCTATCCCAGTCTGTATCTCTTTCTCAATTCCAGTCTGTATCTCTCTCTATCCCAGTCTGTATCCATCTCTCTATCCCAGTCTGTATCTCTCTCTATCCCAGTCTGTATCTCACACTCTCTCTATCCCAGTCTGTATCTCTCGGTCTATCCCACTCCGTATCTCCCGTCTATCCCTTTCTATCTCTCTCTATCCCAGTCTGTATCTCTCTGTATCCCAGCCTGTATCATTCTCTCTATCCCAGACTGTATCTTTCTCTCTATCCCAGTCTGTATCTCTCTGTATCCCAGTCTGTATCTCTCTCGCTCTATCCCAGTCTGTATCTCTCTAAATCCCAGTCTGTATCTGTCTCTCTATCCCAGTCTGTATCCGTCTCTCTATCCCAGTCTGTATCTCTGTCTCTCTATCCAGGTCTGTATCTGTCTCTCTATCCCAGTCTGTATCTCTCTGTATCCCAGTCTGTATCTCTCTCGCTCTATCCCAGTCTGTATCTCTCTAAATCCCAGTCTGTATCTGTCTCTCTATCCCAGTCTGTATCCGTCTCTCTATCCCAGTCTGTATCTCTGTCTCTCTATCCAGGTCTGTATCTCTCCCTCTGTCCCAGTCTGTATCTCTCTCTCTCTCCCAGTCTGTATCTCTCTCTCTTCCAGTTTGTATCTCTCTCTCTTCCAGTCTGTATCTCTCTCTCCCTCCCAGTCTGGATCTATCTCTCTATCCCAGTCTGTATCTCTCTCTCTATCCCAGACTGTATCTCTCTCTCTATCCCTGTCTGTATCTCTCTCTATCCCAGTCTGTCTCTCCCTCCATCCCAGTCTGTAGCTCACTCTCTCTCTATCCCAGTCTGTATCTCTCTCTCTATCCCAGTCTGTATCTCTCTCTGTATCCCAGTCTGTATCTCTCTCTCAATCCCAGTCTGAATCTCTCTCTATCCCAGCCTGTATCACTCTCTTTATCCCAGTCTGTATCTCTCTCTCTATCCCAGTCTGTATCTCTCTGTATCCCAGTCTGTATCTCTCTCTCACTATCCCAGTCTCTATCTCTCTAAATCCCAGTCTGTATCTGTCTCTCTATCCCAGTCTGTATCCGTCTCTCTATCCCAGTCTGTATCTCTCTCTATCCCAGTCTGTATCTCTCTCTATCCCAGTCTGTATCTCTCTCTCTATCCCAGTCTGTATCTGTCTCTTTATCCCAGTCTGTATCTCTCTGTATCCCAGTCTGTATCTCTCTCTCTCTATCCCAGTCTGTATCTCTCTAAATCCCAGTCTGTATCTGGCTCTCTATCCCAGTCTGTATCTCTGTAAATCCCAGTCTGTATCTGGCTCTCTATCCCAGTCTGTGTCTCTCTCTGTATCCCAGTCTGTATCTCTGTAAATCTCAGTCTGTATCTCTCTCTCTCTCTATCCCAGTCTGTATTGTAGCCATGTAAAATGGCTGGTTCCGATTAATCTGGCTAAAGCCCAGTTTAAAACGGCTAACCCGAAAGACTGCTGGGAAAAGCAGCCAAGAAGACACAAGCAGGTAGCTGCAGACAGTTTTGCATATTCGGCTCTGGGAACGTAGCCCAGATCGATACTCAGGGCTATCAACAGCCCATCAACCCAGGTATATGCAGTTGCATTCAGGACTGTTTACACCTAATCTACTCAGACATCCACAGTTAAATCGGCTATCCCCGGGAACAATTGCAACATTTTAGCAATTGAATACCGGGCCAGACCTGTTGGCGCCTGCAGTGGCCGAAACAAAGACAGGTGAGCGACTACCCCCCGATCGAGGAATCGCCTCACCATTGGACACATCGACCCCAGAGATTGGGGACAGAATCCAATCACTTGGGACTCAGGGTCAAGGGCCGCCCCGGGAGGCGGGAAGCCCCTGGGCCCTATAAAAGTGAAGGTCCAAGTTCAGATCTCTCTCTCTCCTCTTCGCCTGCTCGAGACCTTCGCAAGACCAGCCACCGACAAGTGTAAGTTTGAATCCAACGATCGCTATCCGGTAGAGACACCTAGCCACCGACCTGTAGCAGCCTTTTGAATCCCATGGGCCAGATTTGATTGGACAAGCCATTCGTTTCCCTGACCTGGTGGGCTCTTCCTAAGTTAAGTATTGGCCAGTAGTGATAGGTTTATTATATAGAAAGTAGTATTAGGGTATTAATATTGCTTGTTGTATATAATAAATGACCGTTGTTTTAATCCTTACTAAGCGGTGTGCTGTGTTATTAATCATAACCTGAACTTGAACCACGTGGCGGTATCATAAAGATACCTGGCGACTCATGAGCAAAGGTGACCTAAACAGAGCAAATAGACTAAAGCTAAAAAGTGCAACATAATTGGCGACATCCTGACGGGACCCGACTTAGAAGTGGAAAACCACTCCGGGAGAACCCCAACATTTTGAATTAGAATCCAATCGGAAACAAAAAAAACCCCCACAAGTGTTCAAGCGGTTCTGGTTAATAATTCACAATTCGGAAGTGTGTATATGCATGCGTAACTAACAGGGTTATAAGGCAAAACTGATAGATCTTTTGTTGCGTCAAAACTGTCGGCAGTTGGTATTTTGGAAATTAGCGCAAGCCATACCCGCATCTACCACACCACCTTAGCCCCCTGTTCCAAATTCGAACGTAACGAGCAGGTAAGAGAGAGCCATGCAGGTAATGCAAGCGATGCAGCGCCTCATGAACCCCGAAGATTTTGCTGTCGCACCAGTCAGCAGCGTAGGAGCGGGACAGTGTCCCATTTGGTAAGTGGAAATCCGCAAAATTCTGCAGGGCAAAGGATGGCCCGTGTGGAAGGATTTCTGCAATAACGACGACTCAGGTCCTAGAAGTATAGGGCATACTTGGTGGGAGAACCTGAGTGAGATTCACAGAAAGAGTTTAGCAAAAGCGTGCAAGCCGATGGCAATTGTGTCCTGTCTGGCACAATTGCAAGGCACAGAGGAGGTCGTCAGGACGCTCGGCAAGGAAATAGAAGGCATACATCGGATAAGTAAAACCGATATATGCGAAATTGAGAAAGAGAACCTGGAATTGAAAGGGAAATTAGCAGCAAAAGACGAAGAGGTGGCTGACGCCAAACGGGTCACCAATCTTGTCTGGCGCACTTGAGTAGTTTCCAGTCACAATATGAGAAGGCTTATCAGGACCTGCAGCGTGCAGTCCTGGTGAAGAAAGAAACAGAAAACCAGTTAGAGAAGCTCCAGAAACAATGCAGTGATCTCAAGGCAGCCTTGAGAGCGCTCCACGCCACAACAATGGAACAAAGGCAGAGTACTTTAGACCATGCAAAGTGCCGAAAGCAGGTTGCAGACCTGCAAGCAATGCTTTCTGTCCAAAAGGGATTTCAAGAAACCTTTGGGGAAAGTTTAGAACAGGAAGACGGCCCTGATTGGGAAGAATTGCAAGAGACAGCGCAGAGATATGTTCAGGGAGCATGTGCGCAGGGAAAACCCCAAAGGAGGAAAGCACCCCCACCCCCCACACAACAGATAATACAGGCTCCCATGAACCCTGTAACAACCCACCGCACCGCCACAGCAGACGAGGCGGAGGTCTTATATTCCACCCCCCTCACAGTGACCCAATTACGGGACGCGTGTGCCAAAATCACACCGTTCCTCCCCGCTTCAGACCCACACCATTTCTTTGCCACCGTCAAACACCAGGCGACCATGTACGGCCTGGATGAGAAAGAGCAGGTAAAGCTCACGGTCCTCAGCTCAGACCCATCGGTCGCAGCAGCCCTTCCCGACCCATAGAATGTAGGAGGAGGCACCCTTGCAGAAATGCATACCGCGATCCTGGATGCAATTGGGTACAACCGGGGCGACCCCGTAGACGGTCTGAATAAATGCAGACAGAAAAAGTCTGAACACCCCACAGCGTTCGCAGGACGCTTGTGGATTCATTTTGAAGCCGTTTTCGGCAACGTAGATCGCGCCCATTTGTCCGCAGACAATATGGCCAAGTGGACCCGCACCCTTATCTCCCATGCCACGGAAGCAGGACAGAATGCCTGTAGCAATTATGACCCCTCGGAGGAGGCTCATAATGAGAAGTGGGTGGTCAAGAGATTGTCCCGGGTTTGGGAACAAGCGGCTCACGGTAAATCAGCCACTAGAACACCCGAGGAAAACCAAGCCGCCGCAGATGTGCAGGCAGTAAGAACCACTCTTCACAACCCCGCCTGGGTAAGCGAGGGAAAGAACGGGTCCTAGCCAAACCGCAAGAGTGCTACAATTGCGGAAAATTGGGACATTTTGCTAGAGAATGCAATGGCCCTAAGAAACCACAGAGTGCCCAACCGACAGGCACTCTCGATAAGAAAAAGGCAGAGCCCGTAGCGACCGAGAACTGAGGTGTCCACATGATGATTTAAAGGAGACACTTGGTGAAAAGTGTTGTCCTTCATGATGGAACCTGCAGAATGTTTTATGTTGTCTGTCTGTTTGTTAAATGTTGTTCGTCCTACAGGAGAATTCTCTCACCGCCCCACACCCATTCACCTGAACTTTTAACTTTTCCCACTGACCCCCACCGCGGCCACACACCCATTCGGCCGATACCTCTGAGGACTTGCCTCAGACACCCGATCGTAGCTACTCTTCTGATTTGATGGTAGAATCAGAACAGTAACCCCACCATGATGACTACATTTTTGTCCGTTCTTTGGTCGCTCAGGCAGTGGAGAAACGGCGTGAGGCCCGCCCTGCCTGGGGACCCCCCCCGTTGGTCAAAAACGCTCGGGTAGGGAAGATACGGTATTGGTAGCCGTCCCACCTGGGGACTCCACCCAAATCGTACCCATCGCGGCCCACACAACCTCATTCGAACTTTTCTTTTTAAAAAAAACGTTTTATTTTATTTAGGCAACCTTTGGGTTGCTGCCACATGCTATTTACATCCTAGAGCATTTGGATGATAAACTTAGCACTGGTCCACCATTGGGAAGTGTGCCGTGTCCAAACATTTGTTTTGAAAAAAAATGGGGGGAGAGTCACATACTGTGACCAATTATAAGGGTTTAATTGGCCCCAAGAAGGACAGACACACTAACACACCAGATATTAAACCAAAGTATTTACACACACTACGCTTGTCTTACAGAACTCCAGAAGCTCCAAGTCCGGAGAAAACCAGCGAACACAGGAAAAGGAAAGAAAGAAGACAGCCATGAGGACTCCTTTCTTCGTGCTCAACATCTTTGTGGACATTTGGTTGCGCGGGAACGCGGACCCCATTACTCCAAACCCCCCTGCCGTTAACGCTTCACTGCCCCGTAGTACCGAGGGCCCAGTCACCAACCACGCTGCATTATCCTGGTGTGCCAAGTTCATAACTTGGTACTCCCTATCGTACATCATTGAGGCACTGTTGGCATTGGCTATACTCAGTTGTGCAGTACAGACCATGCGCCTCCGCAAGTGGAAAAGGAGAGCGGACCGCGCTCGAACCCCGGTCTATCGGATCCAATCCCCGATATTCGGCTACAACCAGACCCCAGACCCCCGCGACATATGAATAATAAAACATGCACTGGCGGTTTGTTGTTTTTTCCTGTAAATAAAAAGAGAATGTATGGAAATGTATGATCCTGAGCTTGACTGCCAAGCCAGGAAAGAATATATTAAATGTTGTAATTGTTATTGTATGTTTAGAGAGATAAGATTGTATAATACTTGAAGAATTGTTTAGGTAAAATTAGAGGTTCCCAGTTTATTTTTTTCCAGACACATGCCCCTGCCTGACATAGTGCCCTCAAGAATTGTTTAGGTAAATTTCTGTGCATAGCTAGGGTCAGAGTAGAGGCCATGTGGGAGGTGCCCCCCCAGTCGGGAAACGAAGAGGACAAAATTTATGTGATCCTTCACGCTTCGCGTTAGGATCACAAGGCGGGAATGTAGCCATGTAAAATGGCTGCGTTCCGATTAATCTGGCCAAAACCCAGTTTAAAACGGCTAACCCGAAAGACTGCTGGAAAAAGCAGCCAAGAAGACACAAGCAGGCAGCTGCAGACAGTTTTGCATATTCGGCTCTGGGAACGTAGCCCAGATCGATACTCAGGGCTATCAACAGCCCATCAACCCAGGTATCCGCAGTTGCATTCAGGACTGTTTACACCTAATCTACTCAGACATCCACAGTTAAATCGGCTATCCCCGGGAACAATTGCAACATATTAGCAATTGAATACCAGGCCAGACCTGTCGGCGCCTGCAGTGGCCGAAACAAAGACAGGTGAGCGACCACCCCCCGATCGAGGAATCGCCTCACCATTGGACACATCGACCCCAGAGATTGGGGACAGAATCCAATCACTTGGGATTCAGGGTCAAGGGCGCCCCGGGAGGCGGGAAGCCCCTGGGCCCTATAAAAGTGAAGGTCCAAGTTCAGATCTCTCTCTCTCCTCTTCGCCTGCTTGAGACCTTCGCAAGACCAGCCACCGGCAAGTGTAAGTTTGAATCCAACAATCGCTATCCGGTAGAGACACCTAGCCACCGACCAATAGCAGCCTTTTGAATCCCGCGGGCCAGATTTGATTGGACAAGCCATTTGTTTCCCTGACCTGGTGGGCTCTTCCTACGTTAAGTATTGGCCAGTAGTGATAGGTTTATTATATAAATAGTAGTATTAGGGTATTAATATTGCTTGTTGTATATACTAAATGACCGTTGTTTTAATCCTTACTAAGCGGTGTGCTGTGTTATTAATCATAACCTGAACTTGAACCACGTGGCGGTATCATAAAGATACCTGGCGACTCATGAGCAAAGGTGACCTAAACAGAGCAAATAGACTAAAGCTAAAAAGAGCAACAGTATCTCTCTCTGTATCCCAGTCTGTATCTCTGTAAATCCCAGTCTGTATCTGTCTCTCTATCCCAGTCTGGATCTCTCTCTATCCCAGTCTGTCTCTGTCTCTCTATCCCAGTCTGTATCTCTCTCTCTCTATCCCAGTCTGTATCTCTCTCTATCCCAGTCTGTCTCTGTCTCTCTATCCCAGTCTGTCTCTGTCTCTCTATCCCAGTCTGTATCTCTCTCTCTATCCCAGTCTGTCTCTGTCTCTCTATCCCAGTCTGTATCTCTCTCTCTATCCCAGTCTGTATCTCTCTATCCCAGTCTGTACCTGTCACTCTATCCCAGTCTGTATCTCTCTATCCCAGTCTGTATCTGTCACTCTATCCCAGTCTGTATCTCTCTATCCCAGTCTGTATCTCTCTCTCTATCCCAGTCTGTATCTTTCTCTCTATCCCAGTCTGTATCTCTCTATCCCAGTCTGTATCTCTCTCTATCCCAGTCTGTATCTCTCTCTCTATCCCAGTCTGTATCTCTCTCTCTATCCCAGTCTGTATCTCTCTCTCTATCCCAGTCTGTATCTGTCTCTGTATCGGCTGTGTCTGGGGGGGGGGGGTGGGGGGGGGAGGGGCTGGCCGGGCCGCGGCCGCCTCGCCTCCGCTGCGCCCTCTGCAGCCCCCGGGGCGACGGTGCAGCGGGGCTCGGGTTCTTTCTTCTTTTCTTCTGCTCGCTTGTCAAGGCCCAGGAGGCACCGTAAGTACAGTCAGAAAGAGGGGGGGGAGAGAGAGAAAAACCCAAAACAACAAATTAAAATGCCAGGAACTTCCTGCCTTCTTCGGTGAGAACGCGAGCGGCTTTTCCAGCGCCCAGGCTGAGGCGGGAGAGGGAAAACAAAGTGGTCTTTGGGTCGGAGATCGGCGCGGCGTCGGCTCCTGTAATGAACCAGGAAGAGTAAAAAAAAAAGCCTGTCACTCTTGTCATTATTCGCTCCGCGGCGTTTTATATTGACAAAAAATGTTTTTGTGAGGTGGTATGTTTTGGGGGATGGGGCGATTCCTCCTCCCTCACTCCCGCGCCCCTCCTCCCAGGATGGGGACTTAGCCTCAGATGAGTGGCTGTTCCCCCCCCCCTCCTTCCTCCCCCCTTAAAAAACAAGACTGGTGAATCTGGGCACAAGAGGTTAAAAGAAACAGGAGTTTAATAAAAATTCTAGCACCAGGCTCCTCTTTCTGCGAAGACTGTACAAGATGATTGTTAATGGGATGTTGCCAGGCCTGCCTAGGCCTCACACTGAAAGGCACAACTGCTGTCCCTGTGGGCGTTTAAAATACTTGTTCCCCAAGGCAGGCATGCAGTTTTAGGGTTGTTCTTTTATTGCACAATTTTGATTTTGTTGTTGTTGTTACCTCCCCCCCCCCCCCCCCCCCCTCCCCATTTACGCTGTTCTTGGAGTAGAGTTGGGGGTGGAGAGAAAAGCCTTAATCAGAGTAGGGTGAACATTATCTTCAGACGCCTGACCCCCCCCCCCCCCCACCCCGAAGCATACCAAAAGTACCCTCGACGTGCTTTGCAGAATGCCAACTGTGTTTTTGGGGAGGGGGTATTGTCCGCTGTCTGGGTTTGCACGCTGTATGCTTCTTTTTTTATTTTGCATGTGAAACTTTTGAGGAAGAAGTTTCCTCTTCAAAAAAATGTGTTTAAAAATCCTATCCGACTTTCATCCTGCTTATTATTAATGTTGGAACAAATTTTTGCTTTCAAATAAGCAGCTGCCAGAGCGTACCACAAAAAATTATTTCCGCGCACTGGAACAAAGTGTAATCCGAACTTAAAATTTTGTTCTGATCGTCATTTTGCTACCGTATTATTTAATCTACGCCGCTCACTTAAACTTTGAAGTTGCCTATCTCGTCATTCTTTCTGCACATATCTCGCAAATCTGCTTTCCAGAAAGCAGAAAGTCATGGGAGTTCTTCATGGGAGTTCTTCACAGCTACCATGACCATCTTCCATTTCTGTGGGACAAGACTGCTATTTCGTGTTCTTCCCAGTGGCTTGTGTATGAGTGAAATTTGGCTGCCCTCAAATTGCACTTCAGGTTAGGATTATTGTCTGAGTAAACTGAGGGTTAGGGAGAAAAGGTACTTTTAATGTTCCCAAGGTCATTTGGTCAGATCGAGTGGTACATAAGCTATTTATGTTCATCATTATTGATTAAACAAGCTAAAAATGCAGGAATGTGCAGCATCAATGCTACAAAAGTATGGAGGTTATACTGTAGGTCTGGTTTTGAGCCTTGCTCCAATCCTAATAGTGCAGCACGGTAGCACCGTGGTTAGCACAGTTGCTTCACAGCTCCAGGGTCTCAGGTTCGATTCCTGGCTTGGGTCACTGTCTGTGCGGAGTCTGCATATTCTCCCCGTGTCTCCCTGGGTTTCCTCCGGGTGCTCCAGTTTCCTCCCACAGTCCAAAGATGTGCAGGTTAGGTGGATTGGCCATAATAAATTGCCCTTAGTGTTCAAAACGGTTAAGTGGGGTTACTGTGTTACGGGGACAGAGTAGAGGTGTGGGCTTATGTTGGGTGCTCGTTTCAAGGGCCTGTGCAGATTCAATGGGCCGAATGCACTGTAAATTCTATTCTATGATAAGTAAAGTGGACTCTTAATGGATTGGTGCAAATGTAGTCTTCTCAATCTGTGAGAGTCCATTCTGTTACTAGGCTTGCTATCAAAAGCAACACGTAATTGTATGGATTCACTTTGTCCTCTTCAATTTCTTTTCTCCTTCACAAGGATTGAGTGAGATGACTTTTACATCACCCTGCTCTTTCATCTACTTTTTAAAGGAAAACAGTTTGCACGTCATTAAACCCATTAACTACCTCTTTGTCCCACTATTTAGCATATATGACCTGTGATAGTTTTCTGGAATATTCCCCGACCTTCCACGTTTGCCTACTTTTTTGGGGTTTAGATGAGATTTAGCTAAAATAACTACTTGTATTTTCTGTTGACAGAGATTGCTGGACTTGCTGTATATTTTGATAATTTTGTGTTTTATTTCTGACTTCCAGCATTTGTGATTTTTCCCTTTTTATCTTCTTTTTGATGAATGGGGCAAATAAATTAAATGTTAACAGCTTACAATGCAAGGTCTTTATAGTGAGAACTGATCTAGATGAATTTATATTAGCCAACAATCAAACTATCATCAGTTTTGAATTTGTAATACTATTTTAAAATAAATTTAGAATACTCAATTCATTTTTTTCAATTAAGGGACAATTTAGTGTGGCCAATCCACCCAGCCTGCACATCTTTGTGTTGTGGGGACGAAACCCAGGCAAACACGGGGAGAATGTGCAAACTCCACACGGACAGTGACCCAGAGCCGGGATCGAACCTGGGACCTCGGCGGCGTGAGGCAGCAGGGCTAACCCACTGCGCCACTGTGCTGTCCTTTGAATCTGTAATACTTACATTCCCTCGCTCAGCGGGTACATAGTGTGAACCTGAGCCATACTGGAAGGCGCCATGTTTGATCCCTGGGCTTTGTTAGGGCAGCTGGTCTTTAGCTAAGGCAGCAGTTGGAGTGCTGTCATTTGCCTTTATCCTAAAGAGGGGAAAATAAACTTGATTTAACTGAGTTCCTCCATCCGGGAAGTCCGAATGGGCCTGGTTTGCGATGGCTGTCCCGAGTTGAATAATTGGTCAGCACTTGATACCAATTGTTCACCAACGACGGACAAACAGATTCAAGCTGCTTTACCTCTCCCAATATTGTGGGTCCAGGGTGATGGGCCCACACAACTGCCTGGGGAAAAAAAACACTTTGAAGTAATGTTGACTGCTTGTGCACATGGAACTGCGTCCAGGGTAAGTACGTCTTTCAGGAGGGGATGAAGCAAGGTGAGAATGTGAGCAGGGAGCAGAAATGATAGGTGAGGGAGCACTGTTCTTAGGATGGCGGTTGAGTGTTTTGAATATGTGGGTGTGGAATGGCATCATTCACTAGATCGATCTGAGTAAGTTTGTAAATTGTTCAAGTAAAATGTGGGAAGGTAGTTCTGATTGGGCCTCTTTTTACTTGCATTGAGGATATGCTGTTATGCAGGTTATTCACAGTTGCATTGAAATGTTGCAAACAGAATAGGGAAACTAATGCTCGAGTGTGGAACTGGAGCAAGTACAATGTGCATCGATGGGCAAAAAACCCCAGAAGGAAATCCTACAGAATGACATTTAAAAAAAAAAAGCATTTTCACGGGATATGGGCTTCGCTGGCTAAGGCCGGCATTTGTTGTCCAGGCCTAATTGCCCGGGGATAGGTGGGGGTGAGCTGCCTTCTTGAACCACTGCAGTCCATGTGGTGTAGGTACACCCACTGTGCTATTAGGGAGGGAGTACCAGAATTTTGACCCAGTGCCAGTGAAGGAACGGTGAGATATAGTCAGGATGGCGAGTGATTTGGAGGGGTGTGGTGTTCCCAGGTATCTGCTGCTCTTGTCCTTCTACATGGTAGCGGTTGTGGGTTGGAAGGTGCTGCCTAAGGAGCTTTGGTGAGTTACTGCAGTACATCTTGTAGATGGTACACACGGCTGCCACTGTGCGTCGGTGGTGGAGAGAGTGAATGTTTGTGGAAGGGTTGCCAATCAAGCGGGTTGCTTTTCTTGGATGGTGTTGAGCTTCTTGAGTATTGCTGGAGTTGCACACGTCCAGGCAGGTGTGGAGTATTCCATTACACTACTGACTTGTGCCTTGTAGGTGGTGAACAGACTCTGGGGAGTCCTAGCAGGATTCCTAGCCTCTGACCTGCTCTTGTAGCCACAGTATTTATGTGGCTAGTCCAATTCAGTTTGTGGACTATTTCAGTGTCAGAGATGCAGCATTGGAATGTTACCGTGTGCTATATTCTCAACGTTTGTAGTACAAACCTTGTCTAGTACAGAGAACAAGTACTAAAGTAATACAGGGGTATAAAAGCAAAATACTGCGGATGCCGGAAATCTGAAATAAAAACAGAAAATGTGGGGAAAACCCAGCAAGTCTGGCAGCATCTGTGGAGACAAAATCCGGGTTAACATTTTGAGACCCTATGAATCTTAATAATACAGAGTTGAAACGATAATATTTCTCATTGCACAGATGCTGCCAGACCTGCCCTGAGTCTTGCCAGCATTTTCTTCATTTAGTACAGGTGTACTGCAGACCGTGAATTTAGCATATTCATAAGAGTTGCTACTTTGAATGCCGCTCAGTTCTTTTGCTGAGTGGCCCTTGCAAGCAGACACAGACCAGACTGAATCTTGAAGTTCATTCATCCATTTAATTTGGTGATGATAGTGCAGTACATTTTTAAAGTTACAAGATCTTGACCTTTCCCTCATGCAGGATTGCGGCACAGTTTTGTTTTTAAAAAGACAGCTATCATGTTTTGTTTACTGTTGCAAGCAGCTGGTGAGAATGATTAATCACGTGACTGTTCTCCTGACATTGCTTTTTCGTTAATGCCTGTGTGGGAACGGGCTGGTAGGAATAGATGTGTTCGAGTTCATTTTTAATCTTAGTTTTATAAATGGACCCTTTCTCCCCGAGCAGAAAATTCACCCTGAAGCCCGATTTCCGCTGCAGTAAACTAACTGAGTGAAAATTAATGCCGTTGTATGCTAGGCCTGTCTCTGAAGAAGTCCTCATATTGGTCCTTCTAGGACAAGCCAACAGTGTAAATGGGCTACAAGATAGTGATACAACTCAGCCTATGTCCCCAGACCAATTGCCATGCTAACATGGCAAGTTTAAAAAGATTATGTTTGCAGTGTGGGCGGCTAATGCTGCTTTTTACTCTATTAATATAAGTAAAGTCGCCATAGTCTCAGATGACCATAGGCTGCTTTCCCATTTGACAAGGAGAGCTGAAACCAAAAAGAAAATGCTGGAAAATCTCAGCAGGTCTGGCAGCATCTATAGGGGGAGAAAAGAGCGAATGTTTCGAGTCCAGGTGACCTTCTGTCAAAGCTAAAGACAGAGAAAGCGGGAATTATGTATACTGTGGCGTGAGAATGAAAGATGAGTCATAGCCACAGAAACCCAGGGAAACGGGGTGCTAATAGCCACAGAAAGCAAGGAGAAAGAGTGCTAATGGAAGTCCCCAGAGAGAACAAAAGATGTGAAAGGCCAAACTGCAGAGAAACTAACATCAGAGGGTAAACTGTGACAGATGTAGATTCTTCCTCAACCGTGATTTCCCACCTACAGTTGTTGACAGGGCCTTCAACAGTGTGCGGTCCATATCCCAGGTCACTATGCTCACCCCCTACCCTCCCTCCCAGAACAAGAATTGAGTCCCCCTCGTTCTCACATTTCACCCCACCAGCCTCCGTAAGCAAAGCATAATCCTCCGCCATTTTCGCCAACTCCAGCGTGATGCCAACACCAAACACATCTTCCCTTCACTCCCTCTGTCAGCATTCCCCAGAGACCATTCCCTCCTCCACCATACCCAACACCTCTCCCACCACCCATGGGACCTACCCATGCAATCGCAGAAGGTGTAACACCTGCCCCTTTACCTCTTCCACGCTTAAAATTCCAGGCCCAAAACACACATTACAGGTCAAGCAGCGTTTCACTTGCACCTCTTTAAATTTGGTCCACTGCATTCGCTGCTCCCAATGTGGTGGTCTCTATATCGGAGAGACAAAACGCAGACTGAGCACCTTTGGTCTGTGCGCATTCAGGACCCTGACCTTCCTGTTGCTTGCCATTTTAACACAAGACACTGCTCCCATGCCCACATGTGTGTCCTTCGCCTGCCGCAATGTTCCAGTGAAGCTCAACGCAAACTGGAGGAACAACATCTCATCTTCCGGTTAGGCACGCTACAGCCTTCCGGTCTCAACATCGAATTCAACAACTTCAGATGTTCAGCTCTACCCCACCTCGACCCATTTGTTTTCATCCCATTTCATTTTAACTGTTTTTTTTACCATTTCTTTCTCTCTTGTCTTTCTTTATATATATATATTGCCCCCCCCCCACCTTATCCACCTTTCGTTACCCTTTCTCTCCTTTGCTACCCCCTTCCTCTCCCCCTACATCTACACCTGTCACAGTTTACCCTCTGATGTTAGTTTCTCTGCAGTTTGGCCTTTCACACCTTTTGTTCTCTCTGGGGACTGTCATTAGCACTCTTTCCCCTTGCTTTCTGTGGCTGTCAGCACCCCGTTTCCCTGAGTTTCTGTGGCTATGACTCATTTTAAATTCTCACACCCCAGTATAAATATTTCCCACTTTCTCTGTCTTTAGCTCTGACAAAGGGTCATCTGGACTCAAAACGTTAGCTCTTTTCTCGCCCTACAGATGCTGCCAGACCTGCTGAGATTTTCCAGCATTTTCGTTTTGGCTCAGATTCCAGCATCCGCAGTAATTTGCTTTAATGAAGGGGAGAGCTGACTGATGGTGTTTAACCTGAGGGTCACCTGAAGGTGCAAGGTTGAGAAGCGGGGGGGGGGGCGGAGCCTTCATGAATAACCTCAGCCAGTATGGGAATTGAACCTGTGCTGTCGGTCTTGCTCTGCATCACGAACCAGCTGTCTAGCCAATTGGTCTAAACTGTACCATTATAACAGATTTGATGTTTGTATGTGATTACAGGTCCTTGGTTACCAAACTGAGTGAATAGCTTCGAGAGTGATGGCAGACATTATTCAGTGTTGTTTTACTGGATGAACTCTCTGAAGTGACCAATTTTGGCTTTAGTACTGCACATTGATAGTGAGTCGTGGGTACGTTGAAGCTGAGAGGTGTAATTGAGGATCATTACATTAAATCTGCGTGTGGCACTGCAATGGTTACACTACACATTCTCAGTAGGATAACAAAAGCATTTAGAAGTTTGCAAATGCAAAAAGTAAATCCAAACCGTAGCGACGACAGTGGGTGCTGTTAGGTAGGCCAGCAGCAGGGCGCATTACCGAGAGGGAATGGGCCAATAGTGGGAGTCAAGACTTATGATTCAACCTTAAGCCTGCAGCCAGTCAGGTTGTAATGGTATGGGTCCAAACTTGTGCTGGTGGGAAGCCAGATCTTGCATTGAATTTTGTTTACGCCAGCGCCAATTTGGAATACAGCAGCTTTCATTAGTAATGTGCTTCACACATGCCAGGGAAGGTTCGGAGCACTTAACATGGAGGGGAAGTGAGGCACCCAGCAGGAAAAGCAAAATGGCTGGGGCGGGTGAAAAGATAAAAAGGACATTGTCACAGATAAAAGCAAATTACTGTGGATGCTGGAATCTGAAACAAAAACAGAAAATGCTGGGCAATCTCAGCAGGTCTGACAGCATCTGTGGAGAGTGAACGGAGCTAACGTTTTGAGTCTGGATGACTCTGTCAAAGCTAGGACTGTCACAGAATTGGGTTTTTAGTGGGCTTTCCACAGTAAGAAGAAAGAAACCAGGGCCAAGTGTTTTTGGGAAATATTGAACAAAGCAGAAGTGTAGCGATTGAATAATTGGGCTCTGATGACAGATTCAAGGATCAGGGAACATCAGGAACGGGTGGGCAGGGTCATACAAATTGCGAGATCAGGTGGAGTGAGGCTCTGGAAGAATTTCAGAGAGAGGATATAGTGATCTTAAAGTACATGCCCTGTAGCATAGGGAACAAGGAGAAATTGGCAAGGGCAGAGTTATGGAGTTGATAACGGGATGAGGAGGAGAGATGGTTATGAGTTTTGTACAGGAGGAGACATGAAAGTTAATTTTAGATTAGCTGTAACTTTGGAGGGAGACATGTTGTAAGGAGAAATTTGGAAAATGTAATCTTCATGTGCGACAAGACCTGGCCAACATTCAAGTTTGGGTTGGCAAGTAATATTTTTAAAATGTGTTTATAGGATGTGTGCATCGTTGGCGAGGACAGCATTTATTGTCCATCCCTAATTGCCTTGGTTCAGAGTACATTGAGTAGTCAACCACATTGCTAAGCGTCTGGAATCACATGTAGGCCAGACCGGGTAAAGATGGCAGATTTCCTTCCCAACAGGACATTATTGAACCAGATGGGTTTTACAACAATCAACAATGGTTTCATGGTGGTCATTAGACTTTTAAAAAATTCCAGACATTTATTGAATTCAAATTTCACCATCTGCCATGGTGGGATTCTAATCCATGTCCACAGAGCATTACCCTGGGTCCCTGGATTACTAGTGTAGTGACCGTACCGCTACGTCACTCCCATCCCATTCACACTACACCAGTGCTAGACAGTGACTATCTCCAACATGTGAAAATTTAACCATCTATCCTGAACAGTTGTGGCATAATTATTGCAGAATCCCCATCATCAATATCCTGGGATTATCATTGACCAGAAACTTAACTGGACCAACCATATGAATACTGTGGCTGCAAGAGTAGGATGGAGGATGGGAATTCTGCAGTGTGTAACTCATCCCCAAACTCCCTAAAACATATCCACCATTCCTAAGTAATAAGCCAGAAATATGATGGAATACTTGCCTGGGTGAGTGCACCTCCACCAACACTTAAATTGAACACTATCAAGGCCAAAGCTGTCAGCTTGATCACTATCCTATCCACCACCTTAAACATTCCTTCCCTCTGCCATTGGTGCACAATGGCAACAGTATGTACCATAGGCAAGATACACTACAGCATCTCTCAAGATCCTTCAGTTGCACCTTCCAACCCACAACCTCTGCTCCCTAGAAGAACAAAGGAAGCAGACTCCACCGCCTGCAGGTTTCCCTCCAAGCCACACGCAACTCTGATTTGGAACTATATATTTGTTCCTTCATTGTCTTTGGGTCAAAATCCTGGAACTCGCTCCGTAACAGCACTGTGGGTGTACCAACACCACAAGGACTGCAGTGGTTCAAGAGTCAGAGTCAGAACTTTGTCCAAAAGGGGCGGGACCAAATGACTCGCGGAACATAAGAACATAAGAACTAGGAACAGGAGTAGGCCACCTGGCCCCTCGGGCCTGCTCCGCCATTCAATGAGATCATGGCTGATCTTTGTGGACTCAGCTCCACTCTCCGGCCCGTACACCATATCCCCGAATCCCTTTATTCTTTAGAAAGGTATCTATCTTTTTCTTTAAAATGTTTAAAGAAGGAGCCTCAACTGCTTCACTGGGCAAGGAATTCCAGAGATTCACAACCCTTTGGGTGAAGATGTTCCTCGTAAACTCGGTCCTAAATCTACGTCCCCTTATTTTAAGGCTATGCCCCCTAGTTCTGCTTTCCCCGACCAGTGGAAACAACCTGCCCGCATCTATCCTATCTATTCCCTTCATAATTTTATAGGAAATAGGTCTTAAACCTACTTACGACCTACCTTCTCGGAATTTACCAGCCTCCCTCGATTCTCCGGCATCCCCAGGGAGGCTGCAGCTGGGTGGCTATCAGTGCTGGTCCACACAAACATGGACCATATGGAAAGGCACCTGGAGGGTTTCCCAGGCCATTGGAGGCCCCTTTGTGGTCAGGGTAAGTGCAGGGTGGCTCCCTGGCCCTCCCCCTGGAACACAGGCACCTTGGTATTGCCACTCTGGCACTGTCAAGGTGCCTGGGTGGCACTTCCAAGCTGGCAGGAGTACTGACTGGGTGCCAGGGTGGCAGTGCATGCCAAGGGTCAGGGGCTGAGGGAAGCCATGCCCATGAAATGAGGATGGTGGAGGGGTTTGAAGGGTGGGTGGTGTACAGTGCAGGTAAGTAGGGGCCTCCGGGAGGTTGGGGGTGACGGGAGCGTGTCCTGGAAGGGAGGGGGTGCTGTAAGAGGATTGGGGGGGCCCCCACGGACCCCATAGTGTGGTGTCCTCACTTGGGGTGTGGGGTAGTGCCCATGTGTATGGGTGGTGACATGGGTATGGGTGGGTGGTGTGGGGGATCCACAAGCTCACTTAGAGATCATTGCACCCTTTTAAAATGGCGGCCTGATCTCTGAGTTCAGCTCCCCAGTGCTAAAAAAAATTCTAAGTATGCTAAACCAGTGAGAAATTCCCCAGGGCCCCCAGAAAATGACTGAGTGTTATTGAATAGCGGTGGGGAACTCGCTGGCAGAGCCGACGGGGAACTCCCTGAAAAACCTGCCACAAATGAACTTCGAAATGTCTCTGGAGAATCGTGCCCTTAGTTTCTTTGGGGAGAATCGCGCCCTAAGTTTTTACAAAACTTTTTTCTATCTCTCTCACTTAGTCCAGTTTCTCTTACTTAGTCCAGTATTTCTTTCCTTCCCCTTATTTCACTTTCTGCACATGTTTGGTATTAAATTAAATATTTTAACAAACTCCCTGGATTAGATGTGGTACTACTTCTTAAGATTTCTTTAATCTGGTGGTTTAAGACAGAACACAGTTGATCACCCTGTTCACAGAGGTTCCAGATCTCCCTTTGAGGACCTTTTGTAGGCAAGTGTCAGCAAAATGTATGTATGCTGTTGATGGCAAAATCCTTTATATCATTGCCACGTTTCTCTGTGGACCTTCACAGAATTAAAGGACTGTTTCTAAGTTTCTTGCTTAAAGTTCGATATTGAGAATTTTGAATGTATTCATCTACCAGTTTGCATTTAAGGAACATTAGAAAAGCTGAGAAAAAATGCTTGAGAATTGCCATATTGTAAACAGGACAGTTTACCAATTAAATTATCTTCTTATCGTGGTTTGGCGATACAGTTTTCTATCGGTGACCTAGTATGGACTGGCCACATTATTATTCTTGTGGGATAATAGTGTATTCTTGAGCATTAGTACAAAGGAACAATGATGAAAGGGACAATTTACAGACACCTCGAAACCTGTACAATGCTACAGTTGTTACTCTGAAAAACTACATGTAAGTAAGTTCCTCAGGGTAGTGTCCTAGGCCCAACCATCTTCAGCTGCTTCATCAATGACCTGCCTTCCATCATAAGGTCAGAAGTGGGGATGTTTGCAGATAACTGCACAGTGTTCAGCACCATTCGCGATTCCTCAGATAATGAAGCAGTCCATGTCCAAATGCAGCAAGACCTGGACAATATCCAGGCTTGGGCTGACAAGTGGCAAGTAACACTCACGCCACACAAGTGCCAGACAATGACCCTCTCAGGAGAGAATCTAACCATCGCCCTTTATTATTATAATAATATTATTAACATTAAATGGCATTACCATCGCTGAATCCTCCACAATTAATATCCTAGGGGTTACCATTGATCAGAAACTGAACTGGACTAGCCACAACAATACTGTGGCTACCAGGGCAGGTCAGAGGCTAGGAATCCTACGGCGAGTAACTCACATCCTGATCCCCCCCAAAGCCTGTCCACCATCTACAAGGCACAAGTCAGAAGTGTAATGAAATACTCTCCACTTGTCTGAATAAGTGCAGCTCCAACAACATTCAAGAAGCTTGACACCATCCAGGACAAAGCAACCCGCTTCCACAAACATTCAAACCCTCCACCACCGATGAGCAGTAGCCGCGTGTACCATCTACAAGATGCACTGGAGTAACTCTCCAAGGTTCCTTCGACAGCACCTTCCAAACCCACGACCACTACCATCTAGAAGGACAAGAGCAGCAGATACCTGGGAACCCCACCGCCTGGGGGTTCCCCTCCCATGCCACTCACCACCTTGTCTTGGAAATATATCGCTGCTCCTTCACTGACGCTGGGGCAACATCCTGGAACTCCCTCCCTAACAGCACAGTGGGTGTACCGACACCTGAAGGACTGCAGCGGTTCAAGAAGGCAACTCACCAGCAGCTTCTGAAGGGCAACTAGGGATGGGCAATAAATGCTGCCCTAGCCAGCGACACCCACATCCTGTAAATGAATTTTTAAAAAGGCATTTATGCCTGTATAAATTAATTTAAAAAAAGGCATTTATGCCTGTTACAGGTTTTCTTAAGCATCAATCAAAAATTGTGAGTTCTCTTTTTATGTTATTGTTCCAGTTTGGCTCTTTCATAGCAGTGATTTAGAGGTTTGATTGAGAGGATTTAGAGGCAGTTATCTGCAAACAACTCACACCCTGAATGTGAGCTGACACTTCGGTATTGCCCAAGTTGTTGACCTTTGAATGTGGCATTAAACTGAGCCGCTGTTTGCCTATTCAGTTAAATGTGAAAAGATCCTATGGAATTGGAAGAAGAGCGGGAAGAACTTCTGGTGTCTTGCTCAATGTTCCACCCTCGAGCAATACCACTGGAATTGGTCATTCATCTTGTTCGATATTGCATGTGCGAAACGGTTGTTATGTTTGCTTGTATGTCTCATCATAATTCATTAAATGTGAAATGCTTTGAAGTGTTTCTGATGGACATGAGAAGGTACTACATAAAATCTTTCTTTTGAGTGCATATACATCCATATCTTCAGTAACTACTATTCAAACTCAAATTGTTTGGATGGAAGCTAGGATTTAGTGGTTGTGCTTTGGAAGACTCAAACCACTGGTGCAAACGCTTGTAACTAGAGCAGCCGCTTTGGTCTCAACCACTGTTAACAGGCAAATGATACAAAATCAAATTTATTTAATTGGGAATTTCATGGCTAGGGTCAAGCTGGGCAAAAGGGGCCACCTTGGCTTCAAAATCAGGTTGGGGATTTATCACGGGAGGGAGGTAATGGCCTGCAAGATGGGGAAAGACATGAGAGAGATGGATGGGATTCCATGGGAGGGGTGGATGAGATGGCGGTTAAGTTTATTAGTTTGACCACAAATGCTTTGTGTCCCATTGCTTGTTGTACAGTAACACTAAGTGTTGTCTGTACAAATTACCCAATGTGAGCAAAAGGTCAAACTTATCTGTAATATTTCGTCCAGAGTGACCCTTCCAACTCCACCCCAACATGGAACCATTCCTTTCAAGATGAAACGAGGAGGGGTATTGTGAAAATTGATGGAAACAAAACTTGCATTCGATGTTGAAATTAGCGTTATGGATGTTCACAGTTTCATTTTTTTTTTCTTTCCCCTTGGACAGACACTTTTTCTACGCCTGTTTTGTTTTATGTTCAGAGGTGATTGAAGCAGCTTTTGGTTTAGGTTCTCAACTCTCCCATATAGATTGAAAACAGAACCTGGATCCACACCATTAAAATGATCATAATGCAGGTGAAAAGGTGGCTTGTTGCTTCAGATTTTTCACCAATTGAATCACATTAAAATGCAACTTTATTTTGAAATACTTAAAATAGCAGTATTTTTCCAAATTTCCCTTCTTTTGACATCCACAAATTATCCTTTTTAAGCAAGGGTTCTGATTAGGGTTGGGGACCATAGTGCGTTTTTATTCCACTGTCTAGGAAGAGGATACAGAAATGTAATTGTGTGCTAACTCAATGAGGACTGCAGATTGAACTTAGTACATTCACTATGGTACTGACGAGGAAGCCCTTACAATGATTGTTTAATACAACAAATGGTTCTAAAAAGTGGCCGTTCGAGTTAAGTGAGACTCTTGGTGGCAGTGATGCAGCCATGTTTGAAGGTCGTGACAAGTGATGGTGTTGGGGATAACTGAGTTATTGCAAGACACCTTCCCACAAAAGGAGGTTCAAGGAGCTGAAGGTCTCTTTGGGTGGTACTGATGCACCAGTCATATCGAGAATGGCGTGTTCCATGGAGGTCTACAAGCAGGTTGCTATTTGACCATCTTGGAACATTGCTGTTGAGACCTGGGGAAATTGGGGAATGAATAGAGGGAATTCTTGGTGGTAGAAATCTGCCTTTAAACTCCAGTGGGCAAAATTTTCAGGAGAGGGGAAGGGACAAGGTGGCAGGTGTGTGTACCTAGGACCTGAAGAGTGGCAAAGTTGAAACTGTGCATTACGTTTCCACACTGTGGCTGCAATTAGAAGTTTGTGATGTGCAGATTTATGGTCATGACTCCATGTTCTGCCACTTAGAACATTGCATTTTCTGTCTGAATCTTTGAAAAGTAAATCATTTCATGACCTGTTGAGGTAATATCAAATGTTTCAAAAAGGTTATACCATGGAGTCGTAGTCCCAAATTACCTACAGTTGGGTTGCCAAGGTGAAGCATTGAGACAAATCAAATAACAGCGATGTGAGTACCCAATGCGTTTGCAGATCTCTTAACCACCATTTGTCTTTAAGATTGAATAATGTGCAAAATAAATTGCAGCTTCATTGTTTTCTAGTTAGTTTTCAGCAAAGCTTTGATCTGGAGCTTTATAAATAACACTATAAACTCCTTGCCCCATCACTTCTCTCAACTGCATTTAATCTTTTAAAAAAATCAGTGCAGCATAGCAAATGTAGTTCTGTTGAAGAAATCCATCAATCTTGCATCCAACTTCCAGTCAGAACGACCTACTTCTTCATTGTTGGCTGGCATGGCTGCAAATTCTTGACTATTTTATGGCCAGTTGAATCAAATTGTTAACATGTAGCAATAAAGACCATGACTCAGAACCACAAAAACGATGTATTTAAGCCAAACCCCTCGCCAGTCATGGTCCACAAGTATCCAGGCAACAGGCCATGGAGGAGTCTATTGCAAAGAGGACAAACAGTTATGCTAGGTCTCATCATTTTGTTTTGAAAGACAAAAATGAGCAGTTATGATGTTTGATGTATTTTCATGTTGCTTATCATTCAAATCCTCTTTCTAGACCTGTTTTATTCATTACTAATGACAGATTTTTAGGCCCTATTTCAATAACATTTGGCAGCACCTTCAAAATGATGTGCAGCTCTTTGCTGTTAACAAGGCAATAGCATGTTTCAGTATGTTCTGTAAGGCCTTTATCCACGCCACCCCTCTGCTAAAGATTAAACTCGTTGCGGAGTACGATACTGGCTGCCTTCTCCCATATGACTGAAGCCTACCGCTTGAGTTGAGGCAATGGTTGTGGGTGTATTGGTCCACCATAAGGTATCGCCATCGAATTGAATCGGGCTGGATGCACTTCACAGCAGGGCTAATTTCATCATGATTCAGATTGGGAAGCTGGCTGATACCATTCCACCCCTCAAACGTGAGATGCTGAAGCCATCTGTAATGAGCTCTGCTACAACCCAGTCTGGCATCAAGGTAACATCACATTCTCAGGGCTCAATGCAAAACCAACATTTAGGCATTTGAAATGCCATAGCATACAAGGCTACAGAACAAGTGCTGGAAAATTGGATTAGAATAGATTGGTGTTTGATGGCCGGCGCAGATATGATGGGCTGAAGGGCCTCTTTCTGTCTGTAAAACTCTATGACTCTAAGTCAGTGGACCTAAGTACTGTTGCAGTAGTCATATTTCTTCCGACTCTACACAATACGTTTGAAGTTTGTAACACCAGGCACCTTTATTGCAAAGCACTCCTGGCCAGTGTCCCATCTTCCACCTGCTGTAAACATAGTTGATCCAGAATTCTGGAGCCTGATTCTAACACTCACCAAGCTCTTTCATCCATCACCTCTGTGTTCACTGACCTATTTTTACATTCAGTCCAGTCACGTTTTAATTTTTAAAAATTCCACCCTTGTGTTCAAATTTTTCCATGGGCACACCACTCCCTGTTTCTGTAACCTCCTCTGGTCCTGCAACCCTCCGAGAAGTCTGCATTCCTCTAATGCTGGCCTCTTGGGCAGTCTTGATTTTCTTTGCCCCACCATTGAAGGTCTTGCTGTCTATACTCTATGTTCTGGAATTTCTTTCCTAATCCTCTCAATCTCTCCACCTTTACAACTCTCCTTAAACCTACCTTTTCAATCAAGATTTTCATCACTCGTCCTATTATCTCTTTAAGTGGTTCAATGTTGCAGCCATCTGGGATGGCCACTTTCAGCAAATAAAATGGACACTCGCAGAGCATACAGGGAAAAATGGACAATGCAAAGTAACAAGCAGGCACAGAGCCTGAATGTGTATTTAGAAGACAGACTGCAGACAGAACCGAAACTCTTGGCCGATTTGCGCATTGATGTCCCATCTCCGATGAACAAAAGACTAGTGCTCAGGTAGCCGATACCGTCCCAGACATTCCGGCGCCACTTCCTCAGCAAGAAGATACAAACAAAGCAAGGCCAACGGCCAATTAGGACACGCCCAGCCATCAAGGCACCCGCCCCTTTATTGGCTCAGATCGATGGCGGTGATCGAGAAGCTACCCAATTGATTGAGACCAAGTTTAAGGCCCGCCTAAAAGCGCGCGAAGCCCCCCCCAAGTATAAGAAGGAACCCCGCCATGTGTTCGCTGTCTTGGAATCGGCTCTCAACTGGAGAGACCCTTCCACCTGCATCACCAGAAGCAAGTAAGTTCAAGTTCAACGCTCGCTACCAGACGGATGACCAAAGCTATACTCCTGCTACTTCTTCGAACCAACAGCCTCAGATCCGAACAACGGCCACTGTTCCTCTGACCTAAGTGGGCACCCGAAGTTAAGTATAGGTGTTAGTGATAGACATAGTGTTATTGTGTATGAGTAAATAGCCTATAGTGTTATTGTGCATGAGTAAATCAGACTGTGTGTAAATAAAGTACCATTGACTTTGAACTAACTAACTGATGTATTGGCTCTTTGATCGGTATTCGGTTGAACCTTGTGGCGGTATCAAGAGATACCTGGCGACTCTGAAAGTATACTCATAATTAAGATTAAGAAAGGCGACCTTATTAATCGCCATATTTATAGCCATTAAAAGATAGCAACAATGTCATTCTCTTCTCCCCCCACCCCCCGCTCCTCGTTGTGGGATACTTTGGGATATTTTACTACATGAAAGGTGCTACATAATTGCAGTGTGTTTATTATCTTTTTTTAAATATAAATTTAGTGTACCTAATTCATTTTTTTTCCAATTAAGGGGCAATTTAGCGTGGCCAATCCACCTATCCTGCACATCTTTTTTTAGGTTGTGGGGGCGAAACCCATGCAAACACGGGGAGAATGTGCAAACTCCACACGGACAGTGACCCAGAGCCGGGATCGAACCTGGGACCTCGGTGCCGTGAGGCCGCAGTGCTAACCCACTGCGCCACCGTGTTGCCCCAGTGTGTTTATTATCAACCACAGATGTCTGTGTTGCATTGATTAGCTTGTTTTAATTAAGTAACTCCACTATAGCCTTTGCTCAAGAGAAAGTATTGTTGGAAACTTTCTGTAGCCAGATGCAGGAAGAAATTTGTCCTCCAGACGGGACCAGTGAAAATACCTTCTTTCCGTAACGAATTGGGATAAGGAAAATTAATTCTATGAAAAATGGTCAGGAATTTAGTGTTCACCTTCATTACGCAACTGAAACTGACGGCAATTTCGGGAGACTGCAAATGTGCAGAATAACCGAAAATCCAGAAGCTGCTGAAATTGACCAGAACTTCCACCTTTCTGGGGCAGCACAGTGGTCAGTACTGCTGCCGACGGTGCTGAGGACCCAGGTTGGATCCCGGCCCTGTGTCACTGCCTGTGTGGAGTTTGCACATTCTCCCCTTGTCTGCATGGGTTTCACCCCCACAACCCAAAGAGGTGTAGATTAGGTCGATTAATTAGCTAAATTGCTCCTTAATTGGAAAAAAATAATTGGGTACTCTAAATTTATATAAAAAAAGAACTTCCACATTTCTGCTGTTAGTCTTGCTATAAAAAGCCCCTTGGAAAAAAGTTTCACCTTGTTGAATGAATTTTAACTAGTTTTTTAAATGGGGTAATAACTTCATTATTACTGCTGACACCTTCATTGGCCCTTGGAGTTTTATATTTGTGGAATGTCAAATTTCTCCAGTTTGAAAATAAATCTCCATGTTAATTTTTTTTTAAAGTTTGTTTATATTGATATTTTAACCTCTACTGTTATCCACTCAATAATTTATTTTGCTACCTGAAAATTGAAGTTAAAAGTGAAAGGATTCAGTGCATTTGACTTCCTGGTTTGCTGTCGATGCAGATATTTTAATGTGATTGTTTGCTAACTGCACTGCTGTTGCATGCTTGGAGATCCTTTGACTTGGTCCAGATTTAAACTGCTGTTGGGAAAGGGGAAAACCAAGCCACAGAGGTCACAAGATCTTTGTGGGCTGGTTTCTTCAAAGTCAACAGCCAATATCTTGTTTGGTTAATAAACTCAAAATATTACTTTTCAAGTGAAAATATAACAGTAGCCTTGGTACAGAACTGCATGGCCAAAATGTGATAGTCAGGTTCTTAATTCTAAAGCAAAATGTTTTCTCCTCTCTCATAGTTTCAGCAAGTAGTGGTGACGATGAGTCAGATTACATTAGCTGAGCTGGATTGGGTTTTTGCATTAATAGAAGACATTATTTTATGTAATTTCCACCTGTTAAAAATAATCGGAAACTTCTATGGAGAAGGAGTGGCAGGATAGTAACTGTCCAAGAGGCACAAATTGTACAAAGACCTCCTTCTTTAAGGTAGGTTTTAAACCAATTTGTTAGAAATCATGGTTATCAGACATGTCTGGAGGGTTACCACATGGAAGTGGCTTTGTTGGGGGAGGGAAGAAAATTACCTAAAAGCCCAGGGGTTGAAATATCTGCATATATAAGTATTGGTTAGGTTTTTGTAAAATACATTGTCACAATTTCATTAACCCATTGAGCACAGGATGTTGAAATTCCTCCTGTGTGTTGTTTGACACTTTCATGTCAAATTCCTGTTCATGATGTTTTAACGAAAATGTTGAAAAACACGAAATGATTTCAGTGAAATACCCCGCACAGGAATTTGGCATAATTGCATCAACCACCGCGGTAAAAATACTATGTGGAGGAATTACAACTCTGTTGTGTTCCAGATTTTTTTAACCTTTAAGGTGCTAGTTATTATCTTTGTTAAGATAACAATGCAGTTCCTGGTTATTTAGCAGATAATAGTTGATGCATATCAGACTTTTTAAAATCCCGTGTTGGCTGTCGGTATGTTGTACCATACTGACAGCCACTGCATTTCCAATGCTGGGACATTTAACTGTGCAGTGTAAAGATTTGAATTTGTACTGAAATGAGTGCTGATGTTTATTATATCCAGGCATATTTTTATGTATAATATGCAGTTGTTTTGCAAATTTAATTTCATGATTTTGTTACAACAACTTGGGCTAGTGCGCAGTGGATTCCTGCCCAACAGACCCTGGAGTCTCAACACATGTGAATTAACCAATAATTCATATAAAGTTTCTGAGATCTTTGGCCCTTGACTGCTCCAAAGACTTACAAATGGCAGGTCTGTAAGTTAAACAGAACAACTGTTTATTTATAACAGGGATAGAGGTGAAACATGAAATAATTATAACAGAATAATGGCCAGCTAATAGGTTCGTAAGTTCATAAGATATAGGAGCAGAATTAGGCCATTCAGCTCATTGGGTCTGCTCCGCCATTCTATCATGGCTGATATGTTCCTCATCTGCTACCTACAATGTTACAGACCATGAGCTGGATTGTAAAATCAGCCAGAGCAACTCCCTCTAGAACACATGACCTAGGAGTGGAAGTAGGCAATTTAGCCTCCCGAGCCTAACACCCTCAATGTGATGGCTGATCCCATCCTGGCCTCAACTCCACCGTCCTGCCGTTCTCCATAACCCTTCAAACCATTACCAATTAAACATCTGTCTAACTCCTGCTTAAATTTACTCACTGTCCCTGCATCCACCGCACTCTGGGGGTGCGGATTCAACAGATCCAAACATACACACGACAGACCAGAGGGAGGGGTAAAATAAAAGGAATTAAAATGAAATGAAACGGCCGATGTCAAGGCCATTGCAGCAGGCTGTCCTCCCAGGATGCTTGGGGATTGAAGCTACCAGTGTATGGTTAGAGATGATCTTCTAGCAGTAGCATTCAGACAGTAATTCCAGGCTGCAAGATTTCCCCTGGGGGAGTCATTTTAACTTTTTTATTACCCTGGGCCTTCACTCAAAGGAACAGCCTCAGGCCTGTTTACTTCTTGAGTCTCACCTCCCCAACTCTAGCCTCACCAGAATGTCCCCTAGCTTTACTGAGGAAAAACCGTATTCGAGAAGCAGCTTTCACGAGATTTAAGAGCGGTCCATTACCATTTCAGGGAGAGAAACCCAAAGAGCTCTGCCTTCAGGGATTAAACACTCACAGGATGGAGAGAGAGGAAGAGCTAGCTGGACCTGTGTTCCTGGAGAGAGCTCCAGCAGAGGTATTGCTCTGTTGCTGGATTTTTAAAACTGAAAGCAATATGAATCCTTGGGTCTGCAGAACATTCCAGAACAGTCAGCACCAATCAACATCGAGTATTAGCAAAGGCTCAGCAATTTGAGCCAGTTAATTGGCCGCCAGCCAAGTCCATCAAGATGTATCATCACTGATCTCGGTTGAATCAGCTCATCTGAAAAGTAACTAGCTCTTTGCAACCTCTCAACCTTGCCTGAAGGCATAAGTCAATCCTCAGTTTACCAGCCACTCGAATTAAAGGTGAAGTTCATCTTAAAGGCAGAGGTCCCATTAATTGTCCATGTACAAAAGTTGAATAGCAGAAATTAAAATAAAAGAACAAAGGATCCTTACAATTTGTCATTTTTTTAACAGTAGACTAGATTCTTCATTGCAAAGGAAACTTTGTTTCAAAATCCCAAACTTTCTAATTGCATGATGTATTTAATAAGGGAATGTATGTTTCTTGATGGCTCAATAAGAAATACACTGCCTGATATTCTGCAGGGCTGGGAACTCTCAGATTTGATCCTGATCTACTGAGTTAGGTGGTCTCAGCCAGGAAAAAAAACTTTCCCATTTTCCCATTCATGAAGATCTCCCGCCAATGGAAATGATAGCTGGAAAATGTGCATGTGTAGATGTTGTGTGAAGATGCATTTGGATTGGGTTGGATTTTGTTTAGTGTCACGTGTACCGAGGTACAGTGAAAAGTATTTTTTTTGCGAGCAGCTCAACAGATCATTCAGTACATTAAAAGAAAATACATAATAGGGCAACACAAGGTACACAATGTAACTACATAACACCGGTACCGGCTGAAGCATACAGGGGTGTAGTGTTAATGAGGTCAGTCCATAAGAGGGTCGTTTAGGAGTCTGGTACAGCGGGGAAGAAGCTGTTTTTGAGTCTGTTCGAGCGTGTTCTCAGTCTTCTGTATCTCCTGCCCGATGGAAGGAGTTGAAAGAGTGAGTAAGCCGGGTGGGAAGGGTTTTTGATTATGCTGACTGCTTTCCTCAGGCAGCGGGATGTGTAGATGTAGGCAATGAATCGGAGGCAGGTTCGTGTGATGGACCGGGTGTGTTCACAACTCTCTGAAGTTTCTTGCGGCCTTGGGCCAAACAGTTGCCATACCAGGCTGTGATGCAGCCAGATAGGATGCTTTCTATGGTGCATGTGTAAAAGTTGGTAAGAGTTAATGTGGACATGCCGAATTTCCTTAGTTTCCTGAGGAAGTATAGGCGCTGTTGTGCTTTCTTGGTGATAGCGTCGACATGGGTGGACCAGGACAGGTTTTTGGAGATGTGTACCCCATGGAATTTGAAACTGCTAACCATCTCCACCTCGGCCCCGTTGATGTTGACAGGGGTGTGTACAGTACTTTGCTTCCTGAAGTAAATGACCAGCTCTTTAGTTTTGCTGGCATTGAGGGAGAGATTGTTGTCGCTGCACCACTCCATTAGGTTCTCCCTCCTGTGCTTGGTTGTGATATTGTCTTTCCGTGTCTAATGGTCAGTAAACATTCAGTGGTGAGGCTTGCACAGAGAAAATGGCCAAAGGGATAGTGGAGAACAGCAATGTATGAGTTCTGCTCACATTGAGGCGCTCACGTAAATAATGAACATTTGTATGACGGTGTCTGCCTATGGAAACATGCCCCAGTAAGCAGTTGAGCCCCTCAGAAGCGGTTAGTTACATTCTAGGCTCTAGTATGTGCCCTGTGATCTCTGCATTTCTTTAAAAAAACTTGCTGGAGAATAACATTGTGCCACTAGTACTGGGAAAAGGAAAGCACCTCTTTCTAATACCCTCACGTGGCCAATATGTTTTTGTTAATATATTTAAGCCTTTAACCATTCATAAGGTTCTGAGTCAGAGGGACAATGAAATAAATGTGTAATTTGGATGTTGAGGTATTGCTTGGAACCATTTAAGATTGCAGAGGTAATGGAACTGAAATACATCTGGGACAGAAAACTAGACTAATGACTTTATGCTTTGAGAAATGTGAAAGGCTTCCAGAAATGGAAATGAAATGTGAAAGTGTTTTAGGTAGCATAAAATTAATGAACTTTTATTTGTTATACGCCTCAGCTTGAGAATAAGCTGAAAGGTGAATGAATTTGACTGTTATTGACCTTCAGTTGGTCAGCTTATTATGAAGAATGCTCTTTTTAAAAAAAGCCTGTTTTCTAGAGTTTTATTGTTTTGTAGAAACTTTTATTTCAATCTAAAATGATATGTTTTTGCTTTTTTGCAGATCATTGCAAAGAAAGCGTGACGTTTGAAAATAATTATAAAAGGTAAATGTAGAACTTATTTTTTAAAATGCCTACTTAAATGATGCTTGTCACCTCCATTTACCTGACTAGAAACTTAGAGTACATCATTTTAGCTGGATTTCTCGACAATGAATTTTCCCTTCATGATCTATTTGATTAAAACACTTGTGTCCAATGTGCCTCAGGTCTTTCTTGAAATTACCAGACACATCAGCCCTTAAATGTGGCATTGATGCAAACATTAGTGATTGGCTGAAATAAAGATCGAGTGAATGCATTATCCAATTGATGAAAATGAATAAATTAAAAAGAATAACGAGCCAGTAAGCAGAAGGGAAACTGACCAATCTAGTTGCTCAATTTATTCCTAAACCCACCAATCCTGAACTAGCAAGAGTCAGAATCTACCCAAACCAATAGGACTTTTATTTGAAATTTGATTTTCCAGCTAATTGAAAAATATTCATATATGTAAACTAAGAAACCTACGAATGATTAAATCATGTCAAATAAAATAGTCTAAATTTTATTTAAATTTTCTAAACTTTATTAATTTAAGTAATATATGTCTGTTCTCCATAAAGTTCCTTACACAGTTTTGTAAATCTCTAGAATATGTTATCATAGAATTTACAGTGCAGGAGGAGGCCATTCGGCCCATCGAGTCTGCACCGGCCCTGGGAAAGAGCAATTTATCGTGACCAATCCACCTAATCTGCACATCTTTGGACTGTGGGAGGAAACCGGAGCACCCGGAGGAAACCCACGCAGACATGGGGAGAACGTGCAAACTTTGCACAGACAGTGACCCAGCAGGGAATCGAACCTGGAACACTGGCGCTGTGAAGCCACAGTGCTATCCACTTGTGCTACCGTGCTGCCCAAATACAGTACGCCTTTACTCTCCCCTCATATTAACAATTTCACACAGGTTTTAGAATTAACTTGAATTATAAAGTACATCTTAAAGTACGTCTTTAGTTTCTCTAGTTTGCTTAACTAGCTGGACTTTAGATTTCCGGCAGCTGTGGCAGACAGTGACCCAAGTTGGGAATCGAACCTGGGACCCTGGAGCTGTGAAGCACCTGTGCTAACCACTGTGCTACCATGCTGCCCCTATGTTCTGGTAGAAAGTTACTTGGAGCTTGCCGGACTTACCTAGAACTTGAATCATTGGGCTTGGCTTTGCTGCTGGCATTTACGTTTCTTCTGATTTCGATACCTATCCTGATAGTTCATCCTCTTTTCATTTCAACTCGTTTGCAAATACTGGTTCCTGTGCCCTCTTTGTGATTAGACCAGGCCAAGCGTATTCCATTCCTTTTGCTTCATTTCGCAGCCTGCCTCTTGCGATTTCTGTGCTCCATCTAGAGACACCTGCAAGTCTGCTGTTTACCTTTTCCTCAGCAGCTGAACCAGAATTTCTCAGACTCCTTTCAACTCTTCTATGGCCCACTCAACTAGCCGCGAGTAATTCCTGCCCCAACACTGGTTTGATCCTCCCTTCACGACTTGGTCAGTTCTGTACTGAATTTATCAGCCGCACTTGGAATGCTGTAGTTGAACAATACTTCATAGGAGTGGTCAACAGGCTCATTTAGGAAAATAGAGTATGAACCCTGACTTGTTTACTATCTCTTGATCTGTTCGTTTCATCCCGCTCCCTGCTAATGGTTTGCAACCTGATCCCCTGCTCTTGTATGCTTGTAAAAGTGTGTGCGAGGCTATCTGCTCACCCAAGTGCTCCCCAGCTCACTTTCTGATTTGCTTATCCTAAATGCTTCCTCTTTATCCACCCATCCTAGGCACGTCTTGGATAGCTTCCCAACCCAAGGGTTTCCTGCACCCCATGCTAACCCTGCCATGCTGAAAGTACTTTCCTGACCCACCTGCCTACCTCAAATACTTTGGGGATCAACAAGAGGTGAGGAAAAGTGAAAGCTGAAGAAGGAGGGAAAAGCAGACTGAAGGAGGAAAAGACTAACTGTGCAGGGATGGTGAAAAGAAGACCGAATGGGTGGTGGGGTGGGGGGGTGGTGGAGGGGAACTAGGGTAGGAGAAGAGCAAAGAGGTGGAAGAAAAGACAGAAACATTTGAGCAGACTGACCTGGGAGGATATGAGATGCTGAGAGCTCCCAGATGTGGCTTAGCTCAAAATAGCTTGAAATGTCTGAATTGGAGAGTTTTTATTGTCAAGGATGGTGATAGCTCTAAACAATTTGTAAGTGTAATTGGGCATAAAAATATAAGAACAAGGTTTTGCTCAAGGGCTGTAGGATTTAGTTCCAACAAAATTACTTTGCTACTCCCAAGAGCTGCAGGGGCCACATTTTAAAGACAACTCGCCCCCCCCATCTAAACATTTCTTCAAGCCTGTGCCTTCTTTATGGCACTTCTTGTCAACACCTTGTCATATCTGCAGTTCCTCCATTTCGCTTCTGGCAAATTATTTTTTCTTGGGTTTGGTTGCTGTTGGACCTGGGCTTATACTTAGGACTTGGGCCTATGTTCTGGATGACTTCAAATTGTCCCAGCCTTCATTCTCCCAAAAGCCACTTTGCTGTGCTTCCACAACCCAGATCTTATCAGTGCTTTTTATTACCAGTATATCCACACCGCTGCTGATTTCCACTGCTCCCACTCCTCAGAGCGGTATTCCACACTACCAGCCCACAGTTTCCTCAGATCCCTCTAAGCTAATGCTGTCCTAATGCTACTCTCAGCTATAGATTTCAAATTGTAAACTTACCAAATGTTCCCAGTCTTTAGAACTTCCACCATTTATATCCTATTCTTCATGATTACTTAATGTGATCATCCTTTCTTTCCCAACTAACCAGCCAAGCCCCCCCAGCTCTCTGATCGCTTCCTCCCAAACTCTAACCCAAATACTGTGTCACAGACTGTCCCTCATTGAGCTCCACTTGCTCTGCCACCTGCCTGTGATACAGCACTTCACTGATTACTTCAATTAGGCCACAAAATGCACACACTATTGTTGTTTTCCACCTTACATCAAGACCTGGGGCAAAATAAACTTCGAGGAAGCCATTGAGAGTGACATGGTGTCATTGGAAACATGCGGAAGGGAGAGAAGATAGTGATTACAGAAAGAATGAAATGGAAACCAAGTCAAAAACAAGTTGGTGATATTGTTACTACAATGTGTACAATGATGATCGAATAGATAGAGAGAGGGGGAGGGAAAAAAGAAGGAAACAAAAGAACTGGAAAGGAATAGGAAAGTAGATGTAACATGGTCACAGGGAGATGGATTATTTTGCCACAAGAGGTAAAATATATTAGAATTAATTATCCATTATTTGTCAGTGGATCAGTAGCTTCCTTAACTCACCATGAACAACACTACAGGATATTCACTTGTCTTTAGTAACATGTTCTTTAAATTCTCTGACAAAGGTTAGTCCAATGTGTCCTCAGGAATGACCTGAATATAAGGCACCACAGTCACTGGGGTAGAATTTCCACCATGGTTCTTCCGATCTTTAACTTTTGCAGAAAGTCATCAAACTGTTTTAACAAACGCAATGGGAGGTTGGAAGATCCCCATTGGAAATTTAACCTCCCCTACTTATTTACTGTAGGGCAACAGCTCTCCTCAAGTGAATCATTTTAAATTAACTTTTTAACTTCAAAATAATTGAAGAGCAAGCACCAGGACATAATTGTGGTAAAATATTGCTGATTGGATTTGTTGCAAAGTCTTATTCTGATGTACTTCTGTGGGATTATACATGATGGGTTACAACCCAAATCGGATCAAGTCATAAACTGCAGGTTAGGCTGCATCAAGTCTTTATTATTTCCAGAGAATAAAATAAATAAAACTGCTTTTATATGAGAGTATACCAGAAAGGGTTTCCAAATATTCCTGTGAATTACTGATTACTGCAAATATAATTGGGGAATTTTGGACTAAGTTTGTTCATTTAAGAAGATTTACATAGTCTGTCAGCTGGCTCAACTTCATTGGATATGTTGTCTTTATTTTTGATCTAGTTATGGAGAGCAAAAAACTTATTAGTGCAACTGACATTCATCACTCGGGAACATTGTTGAAGTCTCTAAATGAACAGCGTGCCCAAGGACTATTCTGTGATATTACCATAATTGTGGGAGATCGCAAATTTCGAGCACATAAGAATGTCTTGTCATCTGCCAGTAGCTACTTCCATCAGCTTTTCAGTCCCGATGGTGCGAACAGCACATATGGACAAGTCCTCGAAGTGAACTTTATTAGAGCAGAGGTGTTTGCAGAGGTTCTGAATTTTATCTACAGCTCCAAATTGGTGCGTGTGAATGCCGAACTTGTAAGTGAGTTGATTCAGTCTGGGCAGTCCCTGGGTCTAAAGTTCCTAGCTGATTTGGGGGAGTCGCTTTCAAAGTTAAAAGCAGTAGCGCCTGCTACGGACAGTGCTGTTTCTGTGACAGATTCCAAGGGCAATGTTTCGCAGAAAGTTGCTGCTGATCCAACAGTGGAACCCGAACGCTTGATAATACATGTTGAAGAAGGAGGTCTGGGACCACGAATAACTGACGCTTTCTCTCTGTCTAGTGCAGAGTTTAGGGATTCAAAAGGTGACAGTCGAGCCTCAATCAGTAGTGAAGATTCAGAGGATAATGATGATGTCATTTTCTGCAGCGAAATTACACCACCTAAACAACCCTCCAATGTAGCTAGTAACAGTTTAGTGCAAACAAATATAATTGTTCCCAACATACCAGTGAATTCTGACAACTTAGGGATTCAAACAAAACGCATTACTCTGCTGCCAGAGACATCCCCGAAAGTTGGTGATTTCAAAGTAAAAATCTCTGACGGGAGCGCAGGGTGTTGGCAGAATACTGTAATTAACCAACAAAGCACAAAGATTGTAAATGCAAAGTACATTCAAGATGGCAAACATCCGGTAACCATAGTTAAAACAGCTGCCATTGATACTTTGTCTAAAGGTTGCAGAGTCTATGCAAATATTGACACAAACCCCAACACGTATCATATCGTGGTACCAAACAAAGATGACCTTGCCAACCGTGAAACCAAACAGAACAAGGAGCCTAGATCCCCTGAAAGAAAGCTATTGCTGATTGGAGACAAGGTATCTGGTGATGGCGGCCACTCAAGTTTTCAAATCATGCCTGAAAATTCTTCTAATCATATAAATAACTCGAGACCTGTGTTCATCAATGATCAGTACTTTCCAGATGCAAAAAGAATGAAAAGGGAACAAGATCATTATGAGTTAATTGTAGATGGACGAGTCTTTTATGTTTGTATTGTTTGTAAGCGATCATATGCCTGCCTGACTAGCCTGAGAAGGCACTTCAATGTTCATTCCTGGGAGAAGAAATACCCTTGCCATTACTGTGAGAAAGTGTTCCCTCTTGCAGAATATCGTACTAAGCATGAAATTCTCCACACTGGTGAACGGCGATACCAGTGCTTGACATGTGGCGAGACCTTCATCAACTACCAGGTGATGGCATCGCACATCAGGTCAGTCCATAGTAAAAAGACTGGCAAGAGTGCAGCTGAAGACGAGGCTGTCTCCGATTCCAAACTTTACCGTTTGTTGCCGTGCAAGACCCTACAGATCAGGCAGTATGGATTCCTGACTGCAAGTGGATCGGGTGCCATGGCTGAGATTAATGAAGATGGAATTGTATATCATGTAGATGACGATGATGATGCAGATGCTCCACCGCAGACTGCGCAGACCATTGGAGGCAGCAAGCCAGCAAGCTGGGATGATATTTTTCCTCAGGAAGGAACCCCTGTTTACAGGTACAATTCCTTAGATGGCAATTCCGAATTAGAGTTTGTTATACCAGAGTCCTTCAGAGAACTGGCATGAAGTCACTCAGACTATGATGGAACTGAATATAATAAGAAAGTGGATTGTGATACCTGGTAAACTGCTGACAGACAGCCATTGGTGATATTAATGTACTAACCGACCATTTGTGTTTCGGGCAAACAAAAGATTCAGTGGCTGGACCATTGTATGGCTAACCTAGTCTTTTTTTAAAAAAATGTTTCTGTTAAACGTAATGATGTCAGTGTAGAATACATCATGAATGTGAAACAGAATCCAGTCATGGTTTTGAACTAAAATGCAGTTTCTACAGAGGTTTCATCGGAAGTGGCCAGATGTTAATGGGTATATGTGATGTATCTCATTGAAGGAATTTTCAATTTCTTTAGTCTTTACTGATCAAACAGCCATTACCCAGATGTTTATTTTTTACAGATTCCTGCTCAGAAACTGAATTATGTGGAATTGTGTGTGTAAGCACTTCTCATTTTACATTGTAGGGCTGGGGTGAAAGGCTGCTGTTGATTTTTTTTCCCGTAAAAATCATCTTCCTACAAGTAGCTTTACTCGCCAATATTTAACATACTTAATTAACACACAGTCCTTTTTCCTAAAATTGCAGCTCATTACCTTTAAAACACAATGCCTCAAACATCACTGGAGAGCGACCAAAAGTGTAGGAGAGTGTTGCGTTTAACTTATAGTGTCATTAAACAAAGCTTTACCGTAGTAGAAAGCTTAGTTTCAACCTCCATTGGTAGGTGCAAATGCTGGTGTAGGTAGCTCTGATGCTAACACCATTGAAGGGAAAGATTAATGATAACAAGTTCACATCCATATTAGCCAACTATAGTTCAACCCAGAAAGCCTGTCTTCCTTTAATTCCATGATCATTTGTCTTGCAGTATTAATCACTCTTTCACAACTTTATAGTAATAATGTATCCATTTGCATTAAAACAAACTATTAAAAATGTGCCTAATTAAGCTAGATTTAATACATATAGAGTGAATAATGAGAAGAGGCGGTTAGGAAAAAAGTATCTAACCCATGAGCTTGTTGTATAGTCCACCATGAAAGGTGAATTATTTTGAATGACCCAATCAATACCAAGCCGACTCCTCAATGGCCATTGTCTCGATATTTGTTGTCTTGATAATATCTATTAAGCTAGATTCTAATGCAGTACTTTGGGATGAAAGCTTTTAAAGTTAACAGTTCGAAAAATGAACGGTTATTTACAATGTCTGGCTTACCTGAGATATGCATGTTAAGCGATATTTTCTCGCCAGATTCCGATTTTTCAAATGTTATTCCTGTTTGTTTTTCTACTGTGAAGTTGGTAGTCTGTATGATTTTTAAAAATAAGCAATATCCTGCTGTCCATTTTCAAAGTGGAATAGCAACTTAATTTTAATATTCATAAATGCTTAGGGATTTAATTTATAATTTTGTAGCTCCAATGATTGTACTGCTAAAGTAAGTTTGGGGCGCACAACCACTCAGAAGGCTGGGGATTGCAAGGTTTTATTAGTGAGGTGGTTTATGCCTTTTCACCCAAAATGCTTATCGGATTTTAAAATAAATCTTCCTAGCTAAAAATTATTCAGTTGACCCGGTCTATCATTACCTTGGTATGCATTATGAAAAACAAAAACAATTTTGCTTACACATCACGTACTGTCGGCTTACAATATTGGAAATGTGTTTCGTAGGAAACTTCTGTTTAGTACCTATTCAGGAGTAAACTCGTAGCAAAATGATTTTTTTTTGTAAATGCTTCACTGTATGGATCAACATTGTATATATGCTTCAATTTGGGGGAAAACATGGTCCCCATAAGTCTTCTGAAATGTAGAAAAGTAATTAAACATGTAAAAGGAATAGCCTATCATTTTGTTTGTAACAGTTTTGCATGCATAGATTAGAACAAAACTGCAGAATGGAAAATCTTTTTACACTTGCATTACAGTAATTTTTTTCTAATTACCTGCAGATTGGAAAAATTATGTTGGTCTATATGATACTGTTATGTCCTATTGTGCAAGCAAGATTAATGCTTTTGTACCAGTGAAAATAATAAAACTACTAATATGTAAATATAGTTGTAACAAAGCTTCTTCCTTAGTATAGGTTATCGTTAAGTCACTTTTCTAGTTTCTTTAATTTTGAACCTTAGAATGTAAGTTTATTTATTGTATTTGCTCTTTTGATGATAAAAATAAAACTTTCAGAACATATTGACTTGCACCTGTCCATACTGTATGCTTTTTGTTTGGTCAGATAACTAATTACTAACAAGATTTCAAAATATGAAACCCCTTAACCTTCACTAAAAAATAGGAATTTCTATGAAAACTAAAATGTCCTTTTGTTTAAAAGAAGTAAATGTGCAAGTATGGTGATCTAAAATATTCTCTCCTTTTTCTGAAGGGCTAGGCTGATGTTGGGGTGAAATTCCTTGGGTTTTGGCAATTCCCTGGCTATTAGCTGAATGATGAAGCTTCTCCATGTGTCAGCATGGCTAATCATTTACCTATACATTTATGGGTTGTGGGGGTCGCTGGCAAGGCCAGAATCTATTGCCCTTAATTACCCTCGAGAAGGTGAGCGCTGCCTTGAACTGTAGTCCGTGTGGTACAGATAAAGTAACTTGAGAGTTCTTCATTAGGATGGAAAGTGAAGAAGTCCAATCTGAAACTGGAGTTCCAAAATCTAAACAAAGGGAACTACAAAGGTTTGAGGTGCGGGTTGGCTAAAATAGATTGGGGAACCTCATTAATAGGCATGACGGTGGATAGACATTGGCTAAAATTTAAGGAACAGTACAGCAGTTGTACATTCCTTTCTGGTACAAAAACACAATAAAAAATGTGGCCCAATCACAGCTAACAAAATCAATGAAAGATAGTATTAAGGAGAAGTCATATGAAGTTGCTAGGAAAAATAGCAAATCTGAGGATTGGGAATAGATTCGAATTCTGAAAAGAAGGATCGAGAGCTTGATTAAGAGGGGAAAAAATAGAATATGAAAGTAAACTTGCCAGGAAGATGAAATCAAACTGTAAAAGCTTCTATAAGTATGTAAACAGAAAAAGTTTAGTGAAGACAAATGTAGGTGCCTTGCAGTCCAAAACAAGGAAATGACAGAGCAATTAAACAACTACTTTGGTTCTGTCTTCGCGGAGGAAGATCCAAATAATCTACCAGAAATGCTAGGGAACCAAGGGTCTAGTGGGAAGGAGGAATTGAAGGATTTTGGTATTACTTGAAAATAAATGCCAGAGAAATTGATGGGACTGAAAGACAATAAATATCCAGGACCTGATAATCTGCATCCCAGAATACTAAAGGCAATGAAATAGTGGATACGTTGGTTGTCATCTTCAAAAATTCAATAGATTTTGGAACAACTCCGACAGATTGGAATGTGGCAAACGTAACCCCAGTATTTAAAAAAGGAATGAGAAAACAAGGAATTACAGAACCGAAAATCAATAGTAGGGAAATGCTAGAGTCTATTATAAAGGATGTGATAAAATGACACTCAGAAAATTTCAAAGGGCTTAGACAATGTAATCATGGATTTATGAAAGGGAAATCATGTTTGACAAACCTTCTGGCCATTGACCAGAATCTGAATTGGACTAGCCATATAAATACTGTGGCTACCAGAGCAGGTCAAAGGCGAGGAATCCTGCGGTGAGTAACTCATCACCTGCTTCCCAAAGCCTGTCCACCATCTACTAGGCACAAGTCAGGAGTGCAATGGAATACTCCCCACTTACTTGGATAGGTGCAGCTCCAACAACACTCAAGAAGCTTGACACCATCCAGGACAAAGCAGCCCACTTGATTGCACCCCTTTCCACAAACATTCCCTCCCTCCACCACTGACAAACATTGGCAGTCAGGTGTAACCATCTACAGGATGCACTGCAGGAATGCACCAAGGTTCCTTTGGCAGAACCTTTCAAACCCATGACCACTACCATCTAGAAGTACAGGAGCAGCAGATACATGGCAACACCGCCACCTGCCGTTTACCATCCTCATTTGGAAAGATATTGCCATTCCTTCATTCTTGCTGGGTCAAATTCCTGGAACTACCTCCCGAACAGCACTGTGGGTGTACCTACACCTCACGGACTGCAGTGGTTCAAGAAGGCTGCTCACCACCACATTCTGAAGGGCAATTAGGGATAGGCAGTAAATGCTGGCCTAACCAGCGACACCAACAGTTGTAACAGGATGTAACTAGTAGAAAGGAGGGTGAACCATTAGCCAATTTAGAATAGCCAATTATTTTTTTCCAAATAAGGGGCAATTTATCGTGGCGAATACGCCTAACCTGCGCATCTTTGTGTTGTGGGGGTGAAACCCACGCAGACACGGGGAGAATGTGCAAACTCCACACGGACAGTGACCCAAGGCCGGGATCGAACCTGGGACCTTGGTGCTGTGAGGCAGCAGTGCTAACCACCGCCACCGTGCTGTCCCTGAAAGGATATAGTTATCAGGAAACAACAAATGGTAGCCCTACCAGCAACACCTTCACCCCATGATGTTTATATTTTCTATGAAAGAATTAAGAAAGGAGAGCTGAACAGGCTTGGGGCTCTTCTTGAGAAAAGATAAGACTAAGAGGCGACCCAGTAGATGTGGAAAATTATGGATTGGTTTGGTAAGGTAGATAAGGAAAAATATTTCCCAATGAGGAGCTGCAAGCACAAGATAATCACTAGGTAATCCAACAAGGAATTCAGAAGAAACTTCTTGATCCCCACAGTGGTTATAATGTTGATTTGCCAACACGAGTAGTTCAGGTGATTGGCATAGATGCATTTAAGGATAAACACATCAAGGAGAAAGAAACAGATGGACATGTTCATTGAATTAGATGAAGTGGGATACAAAGGGTTGGATTCTCTAAAAAATGGGGCTACATCCCCATGCTGGTGTAAAAACGCTGGCATTTCACTCCAGATTTTCCTAAAAATAATAAAGACCAATTCACTTACCAGCAGGGGGCTGGCAGGGACCCGGGGAGTTTCACGCAGCTTTGGCTGCGGATACGGGCCCCCGCACTTCGGTTCTGAGTCCGCGCACGGGGTGGCCTCCAGCGGCTGCGCCAAGCGCGATGGCGCACTCACCTGGACCAACAAACAAGGTCCCACCGATCTGCCCCGCGCCGCACCATATGACCCGCCCGATCGCCGAATCGGCCGCCCATAAGGCTCCCCCTGGTGCTTGATCCCTTAGCCCCACACCAGGGCGGCCACGGACTGAGTCCTGACCGGCCAGACGTGGTTAGAACCACGCTGTCGGGAATTCGGCCGGTCTGGAGTGGTGCAGGGCCCGATTCGGGCGTAAATATCGATCCTCCGCTCCCGTGCCAAACGCGATTTTGGCTCGGGGCTGTGGAGAATCCAGCCCAAGGAAATTGTTGGACTGAATGGCCTGTTTGTGTTTTGTAGTCTTTTTGATTCTATTAAACTTTTTGACAAAGGTCACTGATGACTGAGAGCTCAGACCAATGACTCCATGCCAGAGGAACACACCACCTAGTTCCCTGGCTGAGATTGGCCAGCTTGAATACAGAGCAGGGAGCAGAGATCCTGCTCCGCATGGCTCATTCGCACACCGCGCACTAATTTACCCACTGAATCAGCAGGGGAGACAATGAACATATTAATTGTATACAGAGGGATTTATTCTCAAACAGTTTATTGTGCTTCTGTCTGTGGACAATTGCTTGTTGTGTAAACAGTTTTAAATATATTTAATTAAGTTCTAATGAGGTACCTAAAGTGACTTTATTAGTCAGTGTATTCCTTTCAAAAATGGCCATCTTACATTTGATTTTGAATGCTGACAGCCTTTCACTCCCCAGAAACCATGGCTGGATGTTAATTATTTAATTCAGGATGAAGACAAGAAACTGCATTCCCCCCCATCCGTTGTAGTTTTAAAAGGCTTGGTTGCAAAGGGAAAACGTATATGCATCCAGTTTAATGAGCGCAATTCAGTAGATAGAGAACATAGAAAAATACAGCACAGAACAGGCCCTTCGGCCCACGATGTTGTGCCGAACCTTTGTCCTAGATTAATCATAGATTATCCTAGAATTTACAGTGCAGAAGGAGGCCATTCGGCCCATCGAGTCTGCACCGGCTCCCGGAAAGAGCACCCTACCCAAGGTCAACACCTCCACCCTATCCCCACAACCCAGCAACCCCACCCAACACTAAGGGCAATTTTGGACACTGAGGGCAATTTATCACGGCCAATCCACCTAACTAATATTGAGGACAATTGTTGATCTTACACTACATCCATGACACAGCACAAAGAATGATTGCCATCTGCGTTCCAACCTTATTTAAGAAACTCCTGTATTTTCTTTCCTGTTTTGTTGAAAATTGTGTAAAATGTAATGGTTACTTAGCCTAGACAGGATTGGCCGAATTGCCTGTGTGTAACAATTCTGTGATTCTGTGAATGGAGGAGGAAGGCTGGAGAAATGTCCTAATAATTGAAATCAGGTCAAAAAGTATTACAATGCATTGTTATCAATACTACACTTTCTCATACATTAACCGCAGTGAACTGGCTTCATTAAAATAAATTGATAAAGGAGTGCTTTGTAATCCCAATAATTTCAAGCTGGAAATAAGTAGGTAAAGTAGGTGCGAGTAAACATTAAAAAAATGAATTCTCTCTGTTAACGTCCATTTATAATTAAACACTAAATTCCACAAGTATTTGAGCGCAATTCAGTAGATAGAGAACATAGAAAAATACAGCACAGAACAGGCCCTTCGGCCCACGATGTTGTGCCGAACCTTTGTCCTATAGTATTTTTTTATTTATAGTATTTTCCTATGAACAAACAAAACTCAATTTAAAACTAGATCATAATCTCATAATCTTTATTATTGTCACAAGTTGGCTTACATTAACACTGCAATGAAGTTACTGTGAAAATCCCCTAGTCGCTACATTCCGGCGCCTGTTCGAGTACACAGAGGGAGAATTTAGAATGTCCAATTCACCTAACTAGCACGTCTTTAGGGACTTGTGGGTGGAAACCGGAGCCACACGGAGGAAACATGCAGACACGGGGCGAACATGCAGACTCCGCACAGACATAATAATAATAATCACTTATTGTTACAAGTAGGCTTCAATGAGGTTACTGTGAAAAGCCCCTAGTCGCCACATTCCGGCGCCTGTTCGGGGAGGCCGGTACGGGAATTGAACCCGCGCTGCTGCCTTGTTCTGCATTACAGGCCAGCTGTTTAGCCCACTGTGCTAAACCAGCCCCTGTAGACAGTGACCCAAGTGGGAATCGAACCTGAGACCCTGGCGCTATGAATCAACAGTGCTAACCACTGTGCTACTGTGCCGCCCATTGCATGTTTACTTATCATGTGACAAACAGAATGGCTATTTCAACTGTACTATTCAAATGAATACTATTTAGCTCTGAAGAAGAGTCATATGGACTTGAAACATTGAGCGCGATCTAACGGCCTCGTCGCCATCTTCTCGGTGACGTGGTGACATCCAGATTAACATAATTAAGTGAGCCATTAGGCTAATTTGAATCTGTCTACGCTGGATTCTCCCGAGGCCATGGAACTAAGGCCCTCGCCTGGGAAACCTCGCAATGACACCGTTTACCACAAACGTGGACCAGGCGTAACAACACCGGGGCGGGCGGGATGGGGGGGGGTCCCAAGCCATTGGAGGCTCTTGGGTGCCCGGGCTCTGGGTAGGGTGGTACCCTGGCACACCTGTTGGCACCCAGGAACCTTGGTACTGCCAGCCTGGCACCCTGAATGTGCAACCTTGGCACTGCCTGGCTGTTAGGGGCACTGCCAGGCTGGCAGTACCAAGCTGCCAGGTTGCCATTGTCAGGGATTAACCCGGGGGTGACGTGCCCTTAAAAGGTGGGGTGAGGTGTGTGTGTGGGGGGGGGGGGGGGGTCTCGAGGATCCCCTAAGAGATAAATTGGGGCAGTGGGGGGTGGGGGTTTAAAAATGGCGCCCCGATTCACAAGTCACCTTCCTGCACTGACAAACTGAGCTGCAGGGCTGGTTTAGCTCAGCGGGTTAGATAGCTGGTTTGTGATGCAAAACAAGGACAGCAGGTTTAATTCCCGTACCAACTGAGAATTCTGAATTCTCCCTCTGCGTACCTGAACAGGCACCGGAATGTGGTGACTACGGGCTTTTCACAGTAATTTCATTGCAATGTAAGCCTACTTGTGACAATAAAAGATTTTTTTTTTTTTATCCATGCAGAAAGTGTGGACGTTCCCGACTGAGGCCTAAAAAAAGGACAGAGTCCCGTTGAAACTCCCTATGTGCGCCCAAAACGGGAATCTGTTTTTGCGCGTTAAATTGCGTCCACTAACCCTGTTTCTCGGCTGTAGATGCTGTCTGACCTGCCTGAGCTTTTCCAGAATTTTGTATTTTATTTCAGATTTCCAGTATCTGCAGTATTTTGCTTTTACTACCTCATTCAACCTTTGTTTTCTTTGTATGTGAAATTAGTTTCAGAGTTTGAATATTTCTCATTGTTATTACAGCAACAAAGGAGATAATTTGGCCCATCAAGTACATGCTGGTTCTCTGAAGAACAATCCAGTCAATCCCATTCTCCCACCCAGCTTTCATCCATGCAAGTTTATTTCCTTCAAGTGACCATCCAGTTTCCTTTTGGAATTCTTTATCGTGCCCACTACCCTCAAAGACAGTGGGTTCCAGATCAGTACTGCTCTATGTGTTTAAAAAACATTCCTCACACCCCCTGCACGAAACCATAAATCTGTGTAACCCTTGCACAATGATCTAAAGGGAAGTTTTTCTTTGTCTAACTGATTCCAACCTGTCATAATCTTGTACACCTCTATCAAATCCCCACTCAGTTTTCTTTGCTCCCAGGAGAATAACCCCAGCTTCTCCAACCTAACCTTGTAGCTAAAATCTTCCATTCCTGGAGTTGTTCTGGTGAATCTCCTCCTCACCCTTTCATCCTTCCTAAAGTGTGGTGACTAACACCAGCGACTAGAACAATGGCAATGGCTTAACCTTGGCTTTATAACGGTTTGGCACAACTTCCCTGCTTTTGAACTCAATGTCTCTTCATTTAAAAATGTGCTCCATGTGCTTTCTTTCCTGTTCCAATGATCAGTTTTGGCTCAGTGGTAGTATTCTCGCCTAAGTTTGGCGCTCAGGCCCATTCTAGAGATTTTATCATAGAAGTATTTCAGTGGAGAAGGAGGTATTTGGCTTCTTGCGTCAAAGCTAGCTCTATGTAGGAACTCAGCTGGTCCCACTCCACTGTGGCCCTGTTAGTTCTTTATTTTCTGATACTTATCCAATTCCTTTTTGAAAACCATAGTTGAGTGTGCCTTCACCACACAAATCATGCAGATCCTAATCACTTACTGCACAAGAAAATTTTGAGCATGGAACCCAGACATACTTAAGGGTCAGAGGTCATACTGTCAGGTGTCGCCTTTCTGAGAGGTGAAACCAAACCTCTTCACTTTCAAGTGGATCCAGAAGATTCTGTGCCACTATTCAAAGGGGAGTTCTCCCGATGTCCTGGTTAACATTTAGCCTTTGAACAACACCAATAACACGTACCATCTGGTCATTTGTCTCATTGTTGATTGTGGGACCATGCTGTGCACAAAATGGCTGCCACAGTTGCCGACAATACTACAGACTACCCTTCAAAAATACTTCATTGCTTGTGAAGCACTTTGGGATGTCACTCTTGACTTCCATCGATTGGGTTTGAAATTATTTCTTCTGCTATGTCACTCACCTAACCATGCAGGAGAATTTGATGGGGAATAGCTTGCTAACAAAAGACTGAAGTCATGACAAAAGATTTTAAAGTTGATGCATTGGTGCCAAAAAAAACATTTCCATTTCTTCTGAAAATAGCCATGTTTTGTGTTTTTGTTGAAATATTTCTTCAGTCTTCTGAAGGTGTTAGTTAACCATTGCAGATATGTTCTTGGACAAAGACGGAGAACATCTCACCCCCTTTTTTGGACTTCTGGGTTGCTTTTTAGGGCCAGGTGGAAAGAACTTGTGCTGGATTCTCCGCACCCTCGCACCGAAATCGCAGCCGGCGAGGGGGCGGAGAATCGATGTTCCCGCAAGAAATCGGGACCGGCGCCGGTTCACCGATTCTGCGAGCCCCGAAAAGTGGCGTAATCCCCACCGCCTGGGGCCATTGTCAGAGGCCCGCTCTGACATCCTCCGCCCCCGACCGGCCGAAGTGCCGATGGTGTGGAACTAATGTGCTCCAGCCGGTCGGGAAACCCGCGTGGCGGCTGCGGACTCAGTCCGTGACCGCCCCAGTCGTGGGCAGGCTGATTGGAGGCCAGGGGGAAGGCCTTACAGGCGGCCAGGGAATGATTGAGTGGGGGCTGAGGGCCGGGCGCGCGGCCGATCGGGAGGTCTCCTTTTCGGGCCTAGCTCCACGGTCTGAGTCCGCCATGGAGCACGGCGCAGCCGCTGGAAGCCGCCGCTGAACGCATGCGCGGCCTCTGACCCTGAGGTGCAGGCGCCCGTATCTGCAGCAAAAACTGCGAGAACTACTCCGGATCCCTGCTAGCCCTCTGCAGGGCTGGGAATCCGTGTCCCTTTAATCCAGGATTTTCAGGAGTAAAACTATACCATTTTGACGCTAATAATGGAGAATCCAGCCCTCTGTCTTTTATTTATCTTTTAAAATGTTTTAACTTCCAACCATTTTTTGTCCCTGCACCCTTTCGTTTCATTTTGCTTCCGTTTTGATTTGTACGATTTTTTTTCCTTCTTTGCGACTAGCCAGTGAAAGGAGTAGACAACTGACCAGATGGGAAGATAGAGAACTGGGCTGGGATTGTGCAGAAAGATGGCTAGCAGGAAAGCAAATTGGCCTTGCGACAGGAAGAGACGGTCGGGGATGGCAAGAGAGCATATGGAGAGCCCAGAAGGATAGAACAGCAGAAAATTGATTTCCCTCACTGCCACATTTGGCAAGGAGAAACACTCGTTTTTCGCAGGCTGTGCAAACATTTTTTTGTCCTCGGGAGTAAAAACTAAGTTCGCTGCAGTAGTTGTGCATTCTGGAACATTTTGTTTTCAGATTGCAGTTTGCTTATTGTGGTCGCCAAGTAAAAATAAACACTTCCCTGCACTGGGGAAAAGCGTATTGTTCTAAAATGGTTTTCAAGTAGCTGAGTGCGTTTGGTTGTTTAGCCTCATCTGTAAATACATTAGACTCCACCTCCTCCTTCCGTCACTATTGTAGATGACTGAAGCGAGCAGTCGAGAGACTTGCCACTGTGGCTGCTGGAGGGTGTATGGCAGCACATTTGGGTTGCTAGCTTGTGCAGACTGCCAAACATTTGTTTTCCTCCCCTCCCCCACCCCCACCGATGGAAAAAGTGAAGGTTTCTGAAGAATTTTGCATCGTAAGCCTTTTTATTATCAACGGAAGAATATTTTGTGTAACATAGATTGTGCAGCGTATTAATCTTAAATATAACAAAGCTAAATGCAACCGACTAATTATCTGTCTGTTCCACACACTAAAACGTGGCCTTGTATGACATTTGGACAGATCTATCTTCTGATCTGGGCATTAACTTTACATTACAATTAATGGTCTTCTGATGCATTAATTAGAAAATAATCAAATCCACTCATATTTTTCTCTCCGGTTGTCTCTCCCTTCCCTGAAGATAGTGACAGACTAGCAGTCTGGCCAAGACTACATTCTTTATGCGTGTGCCTAGGCAGCGCCAACAAGCCATTTGTGGGTCATGTCATGACTGAGCTTTCATTCTCCCCTTCTTTGATGCACATGCGCACATTTTCTGCAGGGGTGAACTGGAATAGGAATCCTGGATGATTTCCCTACTCCCACAACAGCCTGGAGATACGGAGGGCAATTATAGTGCCAGTCCCCACACCCCAGGCCAGCTGCCCTAGTGCTGATCAATGTCACAGAGCATATGTTTACAATTTTATCGCATCCAGCAATCCTGTTTATTTCTAAGAATTTTTATTTTAGCTACCTCAAAAATGCCTTTTTATTTCACCTACTGCAGTTGTTCATAATTTTTTTTACTTTATGCACCGAAATAGACTTGTCCTTATGTTTGCGGGCTTTGTAGATTGTGATTGTGGCAGAACCTTTGTGGCTGTATAGTACTGGAATGGGCGTAGAAGAAATGATGGACAGAAGAGAGAATTTCCCAAACACCTCAAGTTAAAACATTCCTCACTCGCTGCATTGTACACTCTGAAGAAGTTTCCGTTTTCTATGCAAGCTGCTCTCATCCCCTGCTTTTCTCTATTCGTAGCGAACAGCGGGATGAACTAGGGGTACACTACCTCAACATCTTTGGTTATTCTCACCCCAGATATACTTTTGGTTTGTGTCTCGCACTGCTCTCTGAAACGAGACATGTGTATCTTACTTGCTTTGATTTTGAGGCATCCAGGGTCCAAAGAATTGTTAATCTGACTCAGTGCATCAGGCAACTTCTTTGCACAAAGTGGCTGCAGCTTTGAGGAATTTTGCTGGCGCATTCTTGATTTGGCTCTGGACAGGATTCTTGTGAGCTGTTTTTAATCTCGCATGTACTATGACTGAGTTACAGAGCTGCATTCAGACCACAGCAAGCCACAGACATTTTATTTTTTTTATCGCTTATGAGTATTTCAGTCGCTGTAATGTAAACTGTGAAGGTGATTAATGCTGACTGATAATGTGGGGACAATCTTTCAAGGTTACAATCAGTCTTTTTCCCCTTCACTGGGGTCATCAATCCCATCAGTCAGATTGCAGGATTCGTTAATTCTGCTACCGGCAAGCTTCATTCCTATTAGTATTTTAATTTATTTTTGTGACAACGTCATTAATAAATGGTTAAGTATAACTCCTGTGATGATTAATACCATACGATTGAGCCCCATTAAAATAATCCCTGGATTGTTGTCTGCTCCTTGTTCATAAGGTATAGGAGCAGAATTAGGCCATTCGGCCCACCGACTCTGCTCCGCCATTCTATCATAAGAACATAAGAACTAGGAGCAGGAGTAGGCCATCTGGCCCCTCGAGCCTGCTCCGCCATTTAATGAGATCATGGCTGATCTTTGTGGACTCAGCTCCACTCTCCGGCCCATACACCATATCCCCGAATCCCTTTATTCTTTAGAAAGGTATCTATCTTTTTCTTAAAAACGTTTAAAGAAGGAGCCTCAACTGCTTCACTGGGCAAGGAATTCCAGAGATTCACAACCCTTTGGGTGAAGATGTTCCTCCTACACTCCGTCCTAAATCTACTTCCCCTTATTTTGAGGCAATGCCCCCTAGTTCTGCTTTCCCCGACCAGTGGAAACAACCTGCCCGCATCTATCCTATCTATTCCCTTCATAATTTTATATGTTTCAATAAGATCCCCCCGCATCCTTCTAAACTCCAATGAGTACAGTCCCAGCCTACTCAACCTCTCGTCATAATCTAATCCCCTCAACTCTGGGATCAACCGAGTGAATCTCCTCTGCACTCCCTCCAGTGCCAATATGTCCTTTCTCAGGTAAGGAGACCAAAACTGAACACAATACTCCAGATGCGGCCTCACCAACACCCTATACAATTGCAGCATAACCTCTCTAGTCTTGAACTCCATCCCTCTAGCAATGAAAGACAAAACTCGATTAGCCTTCTTAATCACCAGTTGCACCTGCACACCAACTTTTTGCGACTCGTGCACCAGCACACCCAGGTCCCTCTGCACAGCAGCATGTTTTAACATCATACCGTTTAAATAATAATCCATTCTGCTGTTATTCCTCCCAAAATGGATAGCCTCACACTTGGCAACATTGAATTCCATCTGCCAGACCCTAGCCCATTCACCTAACCTATCCAAATCCTTCTGCAGACTTCCGGTATCCTCTGCACTTTTTGCTTTACCACTCATCTTAGTGTCACCTGCAAACTTTTGACACATTGCACTTGGTCCCCAACTCCAAATCGTCTATGTAAATTGTGAACAACTGCGGGCCCAACACTGATCCTTGAGGGACCCCACTAGTTACAGGTTGCCAACCAGAGAAACACCCATTTATCCCCACTCTCTGCTTTCTGTTAGTTAACCAATCCTCTACCCATGCTACCACTTTACCCTCAATGCCATGCATCTTTAGTTTATGAATTTTGATAAATTATCACTAGTGCGTTTACAATTTCCCTAGCCATCTCTTTTAACACTCTGGGATGCATCCCATCAGGGCCAGGAGACTTGTCTAACTTTAGCCCCATTAGCTTGCCCAATACTGCCTCCTTAGTGATTACAATCATCTCAAGTTCCTCACCTATCATATCTTTATTTCCATCAGTCACTGGCATGTTATTTGTGTCCTCCACTGTGATGACTGACCCAAAAAACCTGTTCAGCTCCTCAGCCATTTCCCCGTCTCCTATTATTAAACCTCCCTTCTCATCTTCCAAAGGACCAATATTTACCTAAGCCACTCTTTTTTGTCTTATATATTTGTAGAAGCTTTTACTATCTGCTTTTATGTTCTGAGCCAGTTTACTTTCATAGTCTATCTTACTCTTCTTTATGGCTTTTTTAGTAACTTTCTGTTGTCCCCTAAAGACGTCCCAGTCCTCTAGTCTCCCACTAATTTTTGCCACTTTGTATGTTTTTTCCTTCAATTTGATACTCTCCCTCACCGCCTTAGATATCCACGGTCGATTTTTCCCCTTTCTACCGTCTTTTTTGTCGGTATGAACCTTTTCTGAACACTGTGAAAGATCGCTCGGAAGGTTCTCCACTGTTCCACAACCGCTTCACCATGAAGTCTTTGCTCCCAGTCGACCTTAGCTAGTTTTTCTCTCATCCCATTGTAATCGCCTTTGTTTAAGCACAAAACACTAGTGTTTGATTTTACCTTGTCATCCTCCAACTGTATTTTAAATTCCACCATATTGTGGTCGCTCCTTCCAAGAGGATCCCGAACTATGAGATCATTAATCAATCCTGCCTCATTACACAGGACCAGATCTAGGACCGCTTGTTCCCTTGTAGGTTCTATTACATACTGTTCCAGGAAATTATCCCGGGCACATTCTATAAACTCCTCCTCAAGGCTGCCTTTACCAACCTGGTTAAACCAATCGATATGCAGATTAAAATCTCCCATGATAACCGCTGTACCATTTCTACATGCTGATGCATGTATGGCTGATACGTTCCTCATCTGCTACCTACAAAGCTACGGACCAAGAGCTGGATTGCAAAATCAGCCAGAACATCTCCTCCCTAGAACACATGGCCGAGGAACAATTTAGCCTCCTGAGCCTAACACCCTCAATGTGATCATAGCTGATCCCATCCTAGCCTCAACTCCACCATCCTGCCCATTCTCCATAACCCTTCAACCCATTACCAATTTAAAATCTGTCTAACTCCTCAAATTTACTCACTGTCCCTGAATCCACCATACTCTGGGGTAATGAATTCCACAAATTCACAACCCTTTGGGAGAAGTAGTTTCTCCTCAAATCTGTTTTAAATTTGCTCCCTCTTATTCTAAGATTATGACCTCATTTTAATTAATAATCTTCATTGTCAGAAGTAGGCTTACATTTACACTGCAATGAAGTTACTGTGAAAATACCCCAGTCGCCACACTCCGAGGCCTGTTCGGGAACACTGAGGGAGAATCCAGAATATCCAATTCACCTAACAGCACATCTTTCGGGACTTGTGGGAGGAAATCGGAGCACCCGGAGGAAACCCACACAGACACGGGGAGAACATGCAGACTCCGCACAGGCAGTGACCCAAGTCGGGATTTGAACCCGGGTCCCTGGCGCTGTGAAGCAACAGTGCCAACCACTGTCATTACTACCTAGAAGGGCAAAGGCAGCAGATGCTTGGGAACACCATCGATTGTAAGTTCCCTCATATTGCTGTTTCTTCTCTCACTGGATGAAAAACAGGAACTCCCTAACAGCTCTGTGGATGGACCGTCACCAGATGAATTGCAACAGTTCCAGAAGGCTGCTCCAGGAGGAGCAACACATGCTGGCTATACCCACATCCCATATAAAAAAAATAAGTCTTTGACTTATTGAGGGGAAATAAATCAGACAGCGTAGATATCTATGTAGGTCAGCTAAGAGGGATCAATCACAGTTAACTCAACTAGCTTGTGTTGCCACCTTACTATGCTGTGACAGTCATTTTCATGAGAATCACAATCTTCCACCATGTTATTCTCATCTTGTTAACTGACCTGTATTAGTCTCATATAGGGCAGCATGGTGGCGCAGTGGTTAGTGCTGCTGCCTCACGGCGTCGATTCCGGCTCTGGGTCACTGTCCGTGAGGAGTTTGCACATTCTCCCCGTGTTTGCGTGGGTTTCGCCCCCACAACCCAAAAGATGTGCAGGGTAGGTGGATTGGTCACGCTAAATTGCCCCTTAATTGGAAAAAATGAATTGGATAATCTAAATTTTTTTAAAAACTATTAGTCTCATATTGGTGGGCAGCACGGCAGCATAGTGGTTAGCACAGTTGCTTCACAGCTCCAGGGTCCCAGGTTCGATTTCCGGCTGGGTCACTGTCTGTGCGGAGTCTGCACGTTCTTCCCGTGTGTGCGTGGGTTTCCTCCGGGTGCTCCCGTTTCCTCACACAGTCCAAAGATGTGCAGGTTAGGTGGATTGGCAATGCTAAATTGCCCTTAGTGTCCAAAAAATGTTAAGTGGGTGTTACTGGGATAAGGTAAATACTGGGCTTCAGTAGGGTGCCCTTTGTAAGGGCTGGCGCAGACCTGGAACGGCCTTCTTCTGCACTGTAAATTCTATGATATTTACTATCCAGAGATTTCCCCAGCTGGGATATGTGCAAGATACTGGTCACAGTTGAATATCCCACGATCTTTCACTGCCCAAGATCGATGAATAAGGATATTTCCTGGGGTAAGCTCTTATGTGTTGCCGCTGCCTATGAACCTGTCCAAGCAAAGTTGGTATTTCCAAGAAAGGGAAAGGAAAATTAATGTACATTTTGAGTTTTTTAATAAATCACTTCAAATTAATGCCAAACAGCAATTCTTATTTCATACCATCAAGTGAGAGAGCTACCGGTGTACTATAGAGACCTGGTACAATAGGCTGCACGAGCTGGTTCGTTATGCTTTGCAGATCAATTGCCCTCCTCACAGTACCTAACCAATTACAGCCAGTCCCTATACCTACTGCCCATGTTCTAAAGCTCAGTCACAACTTTTAAAACCTTTTTGATATAAAGGGGGCGGAGACTAAAACTAGGGGCCACAGGCACAAATAAATCCAACGGGGAATTCAGAATAAATGTTTGTATCTGGAAAGTGGTTAGAATGTGGAACCGATTACCACAAAAATCAATTGAAGGGAAGAGCACGAATGCCCTTAGGGGAAGCTGGATAGGTGCCTGAGGAAGGGAGGAATAGAAGGATATTCTGATAGGGGTAGATGAAGAAGCTGTGGGGTCAGGCTCAAGTGGAACATAAACTGGTTGGGCCAAATGGTCTGTATCTGAGCTGTACTATGTACTTACATTTGCTGTGTCACACTCCACCTCATTTCTGTTCTTGGTATTTTCATTAAACATCTACCAGGTCAGTTGCAGCACATCCTGGCCAGTTCTTTCTAGCTGCCGCCCAATGAAGGTCAGTTATGCTGTCCTACTACCTGCTTATCTGTGATAGTAACCATTAATTAAATTACCAATGTTTCCTGTCACGTTATGAAGATTCATTAATCAATCCTATTGATTAACTGCCATGCTACAAGGAATATATCAGTCTTATTTGCTTACTTGCGATGAGTGTTACAGTCATTTATTTTTACCTACCAAGTCATGGAGGTCATTCAATCATTTACCCACTATTATATCATGGATGTTTGTTACAGCCAGTGCATTAGCTGCTCACAAGGCATTGTGAATCAATCACAGTCCAACCAGCTCGTTTACATTGTAACCTTGTCGTGTGTGTGGTGCAACTATCATTTGCAGTCGGTTCCATATCATCCCTCACTTTCTAAGGTCACTGGTCTCTGGGGTGAAGTCCCAGAGGTTGCTGCTGCCCATGAATCATGGCCCAATGGAGTAATTTTGAATTGTTAATTATGTTATGGATGAAAAGCATTTCCACTACACATCAGTGCTGTTAAAACAATGAACTATAGTAACTTTTCTGCTTGCTTGCAGGGACGGTGATAAGCATATTATCTGCCAATTGTACCACCATTACAGGCCCACCTATTGTGTTATATTTATCAGGGGAGGATGATCTGTCCCAATTGTTACATAACATGCCATGATTGGCCATAATTGTTCATATTAATTGTTCCTTAGCCCCGCTGTGCAGGAAGGCGAGTGACTCTATCGTGTGTGCATAAACATTTGATCCTATATTTATGAACACAATTTCTAATACACCAAAGTTGTATTGAAAAACATCTATGAATGTAAAAGATGTTATTCTGGGACTATTTGAACAGAATATAATTATTAATCCATCTTAATGAACAGCATCGAGTATTACAAAGCTACAGAGTAAATAATTGGCAACTGAAGAAAACAAATTGAGGAAACAACATACTTCCAAAATTAAATGAATGGTCAAACTTGGATCGGTGAGCAGGTGGAACCTTTGTGAATGAGTAAGGCCATTTAGTTTATCCAGGATGCTAATTCATAAGCAAGCCATTAGCAATGTGTTTCACAGTCAATCCTAGATCCCACTCATCAGGATGAAGATTTAAAAGTTAGTTATTCGTACATCTTGTGCAGTATCTTAAGCTGACATTACTTTAGCACCCTATACCAGCAAACTGTTACACTCGCTTGAAGAATACGTGTCATACAAATTTAACTGTATTGGGTGATGTGGAATTAAGTTTCTTGTAGTTGCAATTTATTTTGTTTTTCTCTTGTCACCTCTAGTGCTGGTTCCCAGGTTCAACTGTAAATAATTTTAGGTTTTCACGGTATGAAATTTGTTTGTTGTTTTTAAAGACTAAAATAACATCGCTTTCTCAGTCCAATATTTTCTAGAATGTATACTATCCAAGATTCCAACTGTGTTTTTATAGCATGTTGATTTAGACCCAGGTATCATCCTTGTTCCGTTCCTTTGTGCTGACTGAAGTTCATCGTAAGGTAAGTTCACCACAACTGGATGCAACATTTCAAGTGCATTCCTTTAATGCATTTTAATGCTCTGCTTTGTTATCGCTATCTTATACCATTTGAACACTTTACATAACTTTGCAACAAGAATGTATAAAGCTTTAATATGCTACTCTTTTGTGTAATCATGATGTGCATTGTACCCACTTTATGAAACATTTCCATTCTAGTACTTTAACTCTGTATGTTGGTCACTTTGTACATCGTTTTTCATGTTATCTGTATGTTGTAGGTGTACAGATAATGTCCAAGGTGACATTCAATTACAACATTCAAAATTAAGATTCAGATCAATAGGTTTTTATTGGGTGCGAATATGAAGAATAAATGAAATTGAGCTTGGTTCAGTCAGGATTTAATTGAAGCTTCAAGGGGCTGAATGGCCCACTGCTTCTATGTCATCATTTCCCCTTTTATTTTGCCCTCCTTCTTGCTACCTTGTCTGGTCTAATCTCTTTCAACTTTCCTCTCCTTTTCTCTTTTACATTATACCTCGACTTTCCGTATTAGCTTCGACTCTTACTTGCAAGTATTTTACTCCCAGTTCTGTTTACGGATGGGCTGTCCCATAATAAAGTTAATTCCTGTCCATAGTTGGTTTCCAAGCACCTTGAATCTGAATCTTCCCTTCTACACCATATCTCGAGCCACATGTTAAGTTCTCCTAATCTGGTGTTTCTGTACTGGCAAGCTCGTGGTATTAGTGTTAAGCTTGTCCATTGCTGGGTCAGGAAAATAGTTGCCAACTCTGGATTGGATGTATTCCTGACTGTTTCAGTGCATGAACTCACACTTTCAATATCCTGCTGAACAGTTTCTTTCCTTCCATAGCTACCTAGTTACAAAGAATAAAGACATATGCTCAAAGTAAATGGAAATAAAAACATTTTCATGCCCCCATGGTTTTTCTCTTGGGTTGCTTGCAGCAGTGCCCAGAAGATTCATCTTTCATTCCTGGAGGCTCCAGGACAAGCCTGGAGGGTTGGCAACTCTACCCCATAAAGTTACATGAAGTTTGAAACATGTCACCGTTGCACTGTGAAGTAATAATGACACAGTGGTTAGCACTGGGACTGTGGCGCTGAGGACCCGGGTTCGAATCCCGGCCCTGGGTCTCTGTCCGTGTGGAGTTTGCACATTATCCCCATGTCTGCGTGGGTTTCATCCCCACAACCTAAAGATGTGCAGGTTAGGTGGATTGGCCACGCTAAATTGGCCCTTAATTGGAAAAGAAATAATTGGGTACTCTAAATTTAAATAAACAAAAACAAAAAATGACACGTGACCTAGAAGAGAGTGGTCATTTGCAGAAATATCTTTCACCATGGTTATGGGGCAACAAAGCGTGAAAGTTGAATCGTGACAGATAGAACAATGTCTTTTTAAATTGTTTGTCAGGTTTTCTAGAAATGTGGTTTTGTGCACAAGAGGAGCATGGAAGCATAATTCAGCTTTGAAATCCTGACCAGCAAAACAATGATCAGTTTTTCCACAGAGTATTCTCCAACAAACTAATGTGTATATATATATATATATAAAATAGTCCAATTTTGGGATTCCTTATAACAATTCTGCTTTAATTAATTCAAAGGTTGTCAAGAGCTGAAAATAGCTCAACTTAGGGTTTTCTCCTTTCAGTGACCTCCACCCCCCCACTGGAGTTCACAACTTTGGACTAGAGCAAAACCACATGGTGATGGGATATTTTCACACATTGGCCAAATTGTTGTTAAACCCTAGGTGTGTGTCAGAAAGGTCATTCTCATTCTGTCACTCCTTAAACCCTCACCTGTCTCTCTCTGCCTTGTGTATGCCCCACTGCTTTTAAAATCCTTATCTAGATCACTAGTCCAGTGAGGCTTGCTATCTCCAATGTGCTGCCTATTGTCCTCTAACCTCCTCAAAGTGCATCTCACCCAACAATCTAGAGCTGGCAGCCTCCTTTGTTCAAATGTCTGCCATGCCTCCTGCCCTCTACACTCCCCTTGCTCTCCATGCGGCTTTTACAGCACTCCTCATTGTTTACAAATCCCGGTATAGCCAACCTATTTCAGTGAATTTCCAAGGTATGTTCCTGAATGGACCCTCTGCTCTTTGTTTCCTACACCTCTCACTCAACCATCGATAACTGTTGTCAACTCGCTCTCTTCCTCCAAAAGCCCCCTTAACTCTTCAATTATATTTTTATCTTGTACCCTTCACTTCCCCCTTTTGTTCCATGCGTGCTCCCCTGTGAAATGCTTGGAGACTTTGCTTGTGAGGAACACATTTGGAATGAATCTTGTTTTCCCAATCACGATCAAAGTTCTCTGCTTTAGTTCATTGGATTTTGATAGTTTCTCATCTTATTTCCTGATCATTTTATCTTTACGTTTCTGATTTTTATTAAAACTGCAATTCCCCTCAAAAAAGGCTTTGGCTCCTGTTGCTAACTTTTGGTTGGTTCAATTGGCTCTGTTTTATAACCTTTGCTCTAGAGTCACCAGGTATCTTTATGATACCGCCACGAGGTTCAAGTCCAAGTAATGATCAATAACTCAACACACCAATTAGCAAGATTCGAATCAAAGCACATTTATTATACACAGTGAATCACTACCTCTGCATAAACTCTACTTTCTAGGCTATTTCTATAACTAACAGGCCTATACTTAGCTTCGGACTGGCCCACCAGGTCAGGGGAACAAATGGCCTTTCGCTCAGGTCCTGAGTCAGCGGGATTCAAAGCTGGTACGGACTGGTAGCTAGGAGCGCCTATCTCGTAGCGAGCGTTGACTTGAGACTTACTTGCTTGGAGGCCGCTGGACAGTTCACTCTCAGGGGTTGCTTATCGTTGCTGAGTGACCCTGTCAAGAAGGACGATTTGAACTTGGGGGCTTTACTTTATAGTCCCCAGGGGCTTCCCGCCCTTCGGGGCGGACCCCGTACCTGGTTTCAAGTGATTGGACTTTGTTCCAATCACTTGGTTCGATTTCTCCAATGCTGGAGCGGTTCCTTGATCGTTGGGCGGTCTTCAAGTGTCCGTTAACCTCTTTTGTGTTGGCTCCTGCTGGCGCCGAGGAGTCTGGCTTGGCTTTGTTTACCTTAAAATGTTTTGATTGCTCCCGGGGATCGCTCATTAATATGTAGATGGCTGCTACATTACTATGCAGATGGCTGCTGGTTTCAGTGCTGTCTGGCTCCTTACAGGTCTTAATACACATGATTTCTGTATTTGCTAGTCTTTGCCTGTGTTGCCTGAATTTCCCTTCAGCCTTTGCGGTTCTCCATTTTAAGTGGGGAAGTGGCCAACTCAGGAGGCTACACTCCTTGAGTTCTTTTGAAAAAACCTTTATTACAAATGTTCATGTTAAACAAAAGCACCCAAAACAAAAATACACACTATAAGAGACAAACAAGCAAAAACACTTTAACCCAAAAAACTAAACTAAACTTCCTAACAGCAGACGGGGGCTAGCTCCTTAAAATGAATTCTCTGCCGTCTTAGGTAGAACCCTTCCACCGACCCTCTAATGGTGGACTTAACCTTCTCCAAATATGGAAAAGACATGAGGTCACCCAACCAAGCCAAGGCACGGGGCGGAGTAGGTAGGAGACCTCCACCCAAGCAGAACTCGTCTCTGGGCTATCAAGAGGCGAAGGCGAGGACATCCTTCATCACCATCGGCTGAAGCACCGACGAGTCTGACACCCCAAATATGGCCACCAGTGGACATGGATCCAAATCTACATTGAGTATCTCCGACATGGTGTTAAAGAAAGAGACACAAAAGCTTACTGACTTGGGACAAGACATGTGTGTGGTTAGCCAGCTGCCAAGTGTAGCACTCATCTTTGCTTTAGTCAGATACGCCCTGTACACAATCTTGAATTAGATCAAATTTAGTCGAGCACATGAAGATGTGGAGTTGACCCTGTGAAGTACCTCACTTCATACAGCACCATCCAAGAATGGGGCCCAATTCACCCTCCCATTTCATCCTCACCTCATTCAACAGAGTTGACGCCGCTTAGAGGATATGGCTATATAGGCCCAACGCAGTCCCCCATCTGACCCGGCTAAAGACAAAATTCTCTTCAACAGGGAAGAGGGCGGTGCTGAGGGAGAGGAGGGGAAAGCCTTGCACAAACAAAATCACGATCGGAAAATACCTGAAAAGAACTGGAACCAGGCAAGTTGGAATTTCTCTGCTAACTCCTGAAAACTAGCAAACCTCCCATCACAAACAGGTCTCCAAGCCTCGCCAGACTCTTCCCCTCCAATAACTTAAGCGTCGAATCCAAACTCGCTGGCAGAAAAGGGTGATTGTTGCAGATGGGGGCTAGCGAAGACAGGGAACAGAGCTTGAAATGCTGCCTGAACTGTTAACAAATTCCCAGGGTGGACACCACCACTGAATTCAGGGAAAATGTCACCAGAGAGAAAGGCAGTAAGTATTGCGCAAAGACTAGAAACAGTGCAGAAACTCACTTCCATGTGTCCCCAGATGAACCAGGATCGCTGAACCACAACAAAATTAGCTGAATATTGGCTGCCCAATAGTAAACAATAAATTGTGTAGGGCCAAGCCCCCGATTGTCTGTCGCTTTGGAGAAAAGCCCCACGGACCCTTGGATTCTTACCTGCCCAAATAAAAGAGGATATTAATTTGTTGACTTTAACAAAAAAGGACTTGGCGAGAAAAATGGGAGGCATTGAAAAATAAATAAAAATATCGGGAGCACATTCAATGTAATAGTTTGAATCTCACGCGCCAAGGAAAGGGGGAGATTATCCCACCTCTGCAAGTCTGACTCGTGTACTTTAATTTATGAAGCGAGGCCCAATTGTGGGCTACCCAATCACCAGATAATAAAAGCTCGTCTTGGCAAAGCGAAAGGGTAACATCCCCAATTGGGCTCACGTCCCCAAAAGGGTTGACCAGAAAACATTCACTCTCCAAGTTCAATTTATAACCAGAGAAATAGCCAAAAATACTAAGTAGCTTCATTATCTCATCCATGGAGGGTACTAGGTCCGTAATCGTGAGAAGTAGGTCGTCCGTGACACCTGATGCTGCACCCCTCCCGATTTACCCCACTCCACTTAATAGAGGACCTCAGCACTATAGCGAGCTGTTTTAATGCCAAAGCAAACAGGAGGGGAGACAGTAGACAACTTGTCTTGTGGCCCAATTCAATGAAAATAACCAGAGTTAGTTATCATAACAAACAGAACAGAATCTCACATAGAACTAAGCCCCAAATCTAAGCTCTAACTGTAAAAATTCAATCCCAACAAGAAAATGAAAGAACAAACATGGAACCCCAACAATTCAACATGCCCGTCCCTGATACCCAAAACTTCAATCACGTCGCACCCAACACGTGTTTCTTAACAAAGCCTCCACCTCTCCCGGCGCAATAACTAGATCTTTCCATCAGAAGTCACTGGGCTGAGCCGGGTATTTTGGTACAGGACGGCCTTGGTTCTATTGAATACAGCCCCCTTCTTCGCCAGCTCCGTTCCCACATCGGGGCAGCACCTGATGGCGTGGCCTTCCCATTTAAAGTCTCGATGCTCCTTCGCCCATCTCCGAACCCGCTCTTTCTCTTTGAAGCCATGAAACTTCACTATTACCGTACGCAGTGGATCCTCAGGACAAGGCCACTGCCGGATTGTACGGCGGACTCGGTCCAACTCAGGAGGGGATGTGAATCCACCCTCCCCCACCATCATACCGAGCGAACGTATGGGCTGGTTTAGCACAGGGGTAAATCGCTGGCTTTGAAAGCAGACCAAGGCAGACCAGCAGCACGGTTCAATTCCTGTACCAGCCTCCCCGAACAGGCGCCAGAATGTGGCGACTAGGGGCTTTTCACAGTAACTTCATTTGAAGCCTACTTGTGACAATAAGCGATTTTCATTTCATTTCAGTACTCTGGGCATTGGGCCTTCCATCTCCTCCGGCAGCCCCACAATTCGAATGTTTTGCCTCCTGGACCAATTTTCTGAATCATTCACCTTGGCAGTCAATGACTTGTTTGCTTTGACCACCAAAGACATCTCCGTTTCCAGTGAGGCTCGAAAGGGCCACTTCCATATCTTTTATCCTAGCTCCATGGGCTTTCATGATTTCATTGGTCTTCTCCAGAGTCGCTTGATTTCCAGATGTCCTCCGACACAATGTGCCCGTGTTTACCAAATTCCTTCACCAAGGTACTAGAAGGCACCTTGGCTGTTAGTGGAGTAACTGGAGCCCCAGAGGCTGTCTCTGCCAATTTATCTGCTGACAAACTCGGAGAGGTCTCCGACTCCATCGATGAACTCTGCTGTCCACCTTCCTTCATCTGACTTTTCTGTGCATTTCAATCATACAGGAGCCTCGTCCCATTAATTATGTGGGTTTTTGAAAGAAAATACCCTCGAAACTGAGAGAAATGGGCTAAAAATGCAGTATTCTATCGGGAGCCCGTCGCGCACATCTTCCCCCTTCATTACCCCATCGGACGTCCCAGCTCCTCGTGAGTTCTAATCACTCTCTGCTATCTTATCAGTGTGACAACCAGCCATATGGAAGCCTTGGTAATTTGTGTGGACAAGCTATTTGATGATAAAGAATGGATCACAGACGAGACAAATCCCGTGATTTTAATTATTTCGCTAAATGCAACAAAGTTCTCACAGCTTAACAGATGTAACAAATGCTTACAGTGCTTGTTGGCTAAACATGATGCTATTACCATTGTGAGAGCAGAGGACTCCAATTCTGACTGGGAAAACAATGTTCATTCCTGTAGCACTCCTCGCCTGCCACCACCTGCTATATCTGCCCAGCATTTAGCACCCAGATTTACCAATATTCCTGTTACAGGAATATTATTCCCTATATTATTCAGATGAGGATAGTGATAGTTTTAAGCATTAAATAACCAGCTCTGCTTGTTCCAGTTGGGCACCATTAGTTCATCACCATCTATTGGTACTGTGCACTGCTCTATTAGTGGCATCACTGGAGGCAGTGGAGAAATGAGGGACAATGCTCACTTCCATTCTCTCTCCCCCTACCGCCATAACCCCTGAAATGATTTTGGTTCCCCCCCCTCTGGCTTCAAGTAATAATGGGAATGCTCGGGTGACCTTCTAGATAGTTGGACCTCACGCGTCACGCTATGCAAAATAAGTCAAAATTAACAATATTGAGCCACATTCCTTCAAACTGTGTCTTCTTGCATTTCCAGCTGGTTGTCTACAATATTCTGTGATAAAGAACCACATGCAATGCCTCCGTCTTCAAAGCCATTAATGGAGGCGGGAAGGGCGCAGTGGCTGCACATCAGCCTTAACCTCTATATCAGCAGCATGGACTGGCCATAACTCTTCCTGCCATATATCTGCACTAAGACAGCCTATGTCCACCTATCTGCACTAAAACAGCCTATTTCCACCTCTGACTCCACCCTTCTCTGCTCATCTGCTGATGAAAGTCGTTGAAGCGATTGTTACCTCTGGACTTAACTACTCCAATGCAATACCTGGATGACCTCCCCTATTCTACCCTATGTAAACTTGAGGTCACCCAAAACTCTTGTCCATGTCTTAGCTCGCACCGAATCCCATCATCTTTCACCCCTGGGCTTGCTGACTTACATTTGCTCCACTCAATGTCTTGATTTTAAAATTCTCATCCTGTTTTCACATCTCTTCATTGGTTTGCCCGTCCATATCTCTAATCTCCTCCAGCCCCAAAACACTCCCAAGATTATTGTGCTCGTTAAATGCTGGCCTCTTTTGAGCATTCCCACTTTTGTTGTTCGACTATTGGTGGCCATGGCTTGGGATACTCTGCTTACCCTTGTGCCCATTTACCTCACGTTCTTTCTTTAAGACGCTCCTTAAAACCTACCTCTCGGACCAAGCTGTGGGTCATCTGACCTAATATTTCCATACGTGGCTCAGTGTCATATTTTGTTTTATAACGCTCATGTGCAGTGCCTTGGGATGTTTGATTACATACTTCTACAAGTTGTTGCTGAGACACCTGTTGGATACATTGGAAACTCCTAACGACTGTTTTTCATTATATCTGCCACTTGCACTGCTGTGCCACTGTCAAGGACAGTCATTTTTCATTGTACTTCACAGACCCAATAAAGTAGCAATAGTCTATGTGCAACCCAATGACTAGCTGTTCCTGACATTCTTATAGTTGAAAGGCCTGCTTCAATAATCTCAGAGGACTGCTTTCCAAGTCGGAGCTAAATGAAGCTATCTCATGACCCTAAGTTAGCCGTACAGATGTAATGCGCATTCTTTTCAACTTGTAAGTTGAAATCTCTGCCCTGAAACACTGCACATTGTGGATCCAGTTTCAACTCAGCAAATTGGGGAGACCAATTAACCTCATTCAATTTGACAGTTGCTCCAAGGATACTCTTGCATTTCCTGCTAGAAATAGTTTTGTTTGAACAAGAGATTTTTCTAAATTGAATTTAGAATATTGCTTTCACTTTATGGATATCAGTAGAGGTGCGCATTCTACCAGATCACTTTATTAAATATAATGGCTATTTATTTCACATGGCCTCAGGAACATAGGAACAGGAGTAGGCCATTTAGCTCCTCTGACCTGTTGTCATACAATGAGATCATGGCTGATATGACGCCTAACATTACATACCCACCCTTGCTCTACCCTTTAAACCCTTCGTTAACAAAAATCTATCAATCTCAGTTTTACAATTTATTGATCGAGACATCTCTTCACTTCACTCTCTCAAAAAGCCAAGATATCCTTCCTAAGGTGTGGTGCCGAGAACTGTTCCCAGTACTCCAGGTATGGCCTGACCTGGGCTTTGAATGGCTGAAGAATGGCTTCGACCCGCTTATTCAAAATGAAGGGAAGATTTCCGAGCAAAGATATTGGGGACAAAAAAGGATAGCCTTTACAGCCTTTTCTAATTGGAGGGCTGTGACCAGTGGTGTTCCACAGGGATCAGTGCTGGGACCTTTGCTGTTTGTGGTATATATAAATGATTTGGAGGAAAATGTAACTGGTCTGATTAGTAAGTTTGCAGACGACACAAAGGTTGGTGGAATTGCGGATGGCGATGAGGACTGTCAGAGGATACAGCAGGATTTAGATTGTTTGGAGACTTGGGCGGAGAGATGACAGATGGAGTTTAATCCGGACAAATGTGAGGTAATGCATTTTGGAAGGTCTAATGCAGGTAGGGAATATACAGTGAATGGTAGAACCCTCAAGAGTATTGAAAGCCAGCGAGATCTGGGAGTACAGGTCCACAGGTCACTGAAAGGGGCAACACAGGTGGAGAAGGTAGTCAAGAAGGCATACGGCATGCTTGCCTTCATTGGCCGGGGCATTGAGTATAAGAATTGGCAAGTCATGTTGCAGCTGTATAGAACTTTAGTTAGGCCACACTTGGAGTATGGTGTTCAATTCTGGTCGCCACACTACCAGAAGGATGTGGAGGCTTTAGAGAGGGTGCAGAAGAGATTTACCAGAATGTTGCCTGGTATGGAGGGCATTAGCTATGAGGAGCGGTTGAATAAACTCGGTTTATTCTCACTGGAACGAAGGAGGTTGAGGGGCGACCTGATAGAGGTCTACAAAATTATGAGGGGCATAGACAGAGTGGATAGTCAGAGGCTTTTCCCCGGGGTAGAGGGGTCAATTACTAGGGGGCATAGGTTTAAGGTGAGAGGGGCAAGGTTTAGAGTAGATGTACGAGGCAAGTTTTTTACACAGAGGGTAGTGGGTGCCTGGCGCTGTGAGGCAGCAGTGCTAACCACTGTGCTACGATGCCACCAAATATGTGCGAACACTTGTGGTGAATGCATTTTGCTACTGGGATGTCTGATGCGTATTACTTTTGGGTTAGCCTCTGTTGTTGAGTTGAGGATCCTGGTTATGTATTTTGTTCACTTTTCAATATGATACCACACAGTGTCCTCATCCAATCATTCGCTCAGGCCTGTAATTTTTTTAAAAATTCATTTACGGGGCATGGGAGTCGCTGACTAGGCCAGGTAAGGATGGCAGATTTCCATCAGTAAACCAGCTGGGTGTTCATGACAATCAACAATGGTTTCATGGTCGTCGTTAGACTTTTAATTCCAGTTTTAAAAAATATTAACATTTCACCATCTGCCGTGGTGGGATTTGAACGTCAGTCCCCAGATCTTGCCCTGGATTTCTGGATTACTAGTCCAGTGACAATACCACTACGCTAACACCTCGCCTGTAATAATATCTTGTGCAAAGGACCATTTTTACTTTCAGCTCAGGAGCAGTGGTGATATTTGGGTGAGCATTACCAAAGTATTAGTAACTGTCACCCACTGCGTGGATTCCTTCGAACGTCAAATCCAACCTTGATTCAGTGGTGTTAGGAGGATACCAAGGATTGAAGGCGCTATGAGGTAGGTAACCTTTTTTTTGTACAAAGCAATGGTTTTTAGTTTTAAGTTACACATTTTATTAAAATCCAGGTGATACAGCAAAACATATTGTAGTCTGCTGAATAATTTATAAATAACACTGTTACCAAGACATAATGCTAATTTTACATGATTATTTTTTTATCAATATACATTTCTCCCATATATTAGAATTGTACAGTAGATGTAAGTGGTCAAATACAATTCAACCAATGATCCAGGAAAAACTGTAACTTCGGTGAAATCCCGCCCACAGTCAATGGATGTTTGGCTGTCCCTCCGGATTTTCCACCTGTGACCCATCCCAAAAATCCCAGTTTCGTTGTTCGTTGCCCTTTGCACTAGGCATATTGAAATTCACTTCTTCTACAATCACTACAGCAAGTAGTCAAGAGATCTGCCTCCTGCAAATTATTCCACTATGCTTAGAGAATCGTCTTTCTCTAACTGTCGCAGAATCTAACAGAATTTAATGTACAGGGCCTGGGTTCGCACACTTTGTGGAGCTTTTCAGTTACTGGTAAGGTAAATTACCATAGAACTCCTATGAAAACTGAGTCCCCCCTGCCTAGCTTTCCAGAGCAATACATGTTGGAAACCAGATTAACTGGCAACAGCTTTTCTTGCAAGAAACCTAAATAGATTAACTTTTACCTAAGGTTTTGAAAAATAATTAGCTGCACACTAGATAACTTGCGTTCTGTTATTGTAAACCTAGCAAGCAGCAAGATTCTCAGGGATAACGTTGGCAAACAAAATAGAACATTAATTAAATTAATGATTTTTAAAAAAAAAATCTGTGCAAGTAAAATGGAATGATCCATTAAGACCTGTAGCTGCAACACAAAAGATTATTTTAATATAATCATAAAATAAGAAAGCTCAAATAGATGTTAGTAAACACCCAATTTCTTTTTTAAAGTAGGCTTCACGTTGCAGGAGTCTTTCATTCTTTCCCCAACCTCCTGATGAGTTTCCGTTCACCAATTTGTCTCCTCCATCTGTACTGCTGTTATACCTATCCAGTTGTGATATGTGGTTTTGCATCATGTGAATTGAGACAGAATTCCACATTACTCCTGTATCCAGGTACCATGCACCCTGTTTATGAAACCCAGAATTCTGGTGGCCTTTGTATGATTTTACCCACCTGCATTTGCACTTTCAAGGAATTATGCATTGACTTTTCCTCTCTCTCTCTCTGTTCCCCCCCACACCCTTCAGTGCACTTCCAATAAATGTCTATGTCTATATCTTGCCTTTCTCCCAGAATGTATTTATCTAAAATTGCACTCGGGCATTTTGTCTCCATCTTCCTGAAGCATTTTACTTTTTTTACAACCTTCCACTTTTCTGTTTTTGAGAGTGTGGGTTCATTTGACTTGCTTTTATCAGGATCAAAAGAGGACCAGGGTATTGACCACTTCCTTCCTTTTGGCAGTCCAAATAACATTTCCCCCACTAACTCCGTTTTCTGCTCCTAAACCAACTTTCTATGTTTGGACAAAGCAAACCATTTGCTGGGATGAATATACAGCTAGAAAAGGGGACGATTTGTCAACTGAGGTTACATGATGTGTTGGTCGGTTGATACTTGGGGGTAACTTATGTGTAGCCCTCGGCACCATGCTACAGATGTGATGTGCAAGTGTTAGATAAGAGTAATGAAGAATCAACCCAAGTGGGAGAATACTGTATAATGGGTGATGGTCACAAAAGCTCAATCCCATACCCTTGACAGAAAACAGTTTTAACGCTCAAGATATAAATGGCAACCTTTTTCCTGTAATAGTCCAAGAACTCCCACTGACACACGCTTTCCGTATGTGGCCATGAATAAGCTAAAGATCTGCCCTTAGCTCCACTCCCCAGGTGGTCAGTTTAAACTGGGTGAAACTCCCAGCAAAATTAGGTTACAAATTTCTGCCACTCCCGTTCCTCACATGTCAAACTATGAACTTCCTTCCTAACTGACTCCAGAAATTTCCAGCCTCATAATTTAGGGGCATTGAAAGTTGGCCCCTGTGAAAGAAAGAAGAGCAGAAGAATAATGTTCAATGCTGTCCCGGCTTTTAAAAAAAAACCTCGATCTTTCTCATGTTTTCTAACCACAACATGGCGAGTTTGATTCCCAACAATACTCAACAGTTGAACACACTTCCGAAATGAATGGTAAGGCTCTATAGTCACTCACTGGCATTACTTTGTCTCATTCTTGGATTATTATTCCTACCAACTGTTTATGGGATAGATGACGAATATTCATGGGGTTGTTAGCCATCCAAATGTCTCTGCAATTCCATCCTGTGCCTCACACCTTCAAAGCTCTGAGGGGTACGCTCCGCAGATCCTGTGAATTCTGCCACCCATCTCACAGCAATTCATAATACAAAAGTAACAATTCCCTTGTTTTGTATCAAATGGTGGTCAGGTTGCATGCTTTCAGAATTGTTTCCTGACCTTCAAACATACCCCAAAGCCATTTGTTATCCCATGGATATCATTAAATATTTCCTTGCCTTCCCTCAAAATGTTGGATGGTCAGCACGGAACGCCAGCACCAGCGAAGAATCTGATTTTGGGTTGCTTTGGTTGGGCTCTGTAAACAGCTGTTAGAGATTGTGCATTGATCGTGCGGCTTTAGGTGAAATTGGGAATCAGAATCATACTTGTTCCCAGGCTTAATAGTCCCCACACCTCTTCTCTTCTATAGACACTCACTCTTTGCTAGTGTTTGTCTTCTGTAGCTTGCCCATTGGGTCATTACACATGTGAATCACGAGCTTTACCTCGTTCTCATCCAACGCCTTCACACACTGACTTCCAGTCAGGTGAAATCAGTAATTGGAACCCTGGTTGATCTTCTCATTTCTTAATTCAAGGCCCTTCAGATTGGAAAGATCAATTAGAATACCCATATGTCTGCCAGCAGAGATCACCTGACTCCACTCAGAAAGAAGAACAAGCTTAAGAGAGCCCGTCTGGCTCTTGTTATGACCTGGCTTGCCATCAGTTCCTGATTTAAAATGGGTCTTTGCTGGTTTAGCACAGGATCTATTTCACAACGGCAGCAGTGAAACTTTTATCTCGACATTTATCCAAGAATATGCACATGATCTTCATAAAGAGCAATGCAGACTATCGGTAAAAAAGAACTGAAAGATAATGATAGACTACAGAGCTAAAATAGATAATTTGTTTTAAATTATATACCTATACAGCTTAATTGATAAATTAGCAACATAGCATTGGTGTAGACTATTCAGCCCCTCCAGTCTGTTCCACTATTTAATTAGATTGTGACTGATTTGACGCTGCTAATGGGTTTTTAGCTTTCTAAGTCTTTGTTCTTTTTTTAAATACACCTAAAGTATAGTGCATCATTTCCCAACAAACAAGGACTAACATACCCTTAATAAAAGGTAGCGGGATGATATGCTGATGTTTTGTTTTACAGAAGGGTTCCTCTCTACAAACTCATCATCGTGAATGAGTGAGTGAGAGTACGCACATGGAGATCGCAAAGTGATCTGCGTGGACAACGTCCTAGCAATGGAGGTCTTCAAAAAGTCTGTAGTGATGATGAAAATAAGGAGCGATCTACGGTGTGTAGGGTGGCGGCTTTTCATCCGGCGGAAAGTATGCCGGCGAGTAGCGAGGAGGAGTGTTTGGCGGCCACATATAACTTGAAGCAGACTGTGAGATAGACTGTGAATCATCAGATGGTGTGGAGGCTGAGAATATACTTGGATGCTGGGAAAGAGAAACAGTTAAATGTTAAATGCATTAGTTACACAGTCCACCCTAATGCCTATGACTTTTTTTCTTTACATGGTGTCTACCAGCAAATGTTCTCATGTTATTCAAACACATTTACAGAAATTATCAAGCACTTGTATCCATGATGCCTTACACTTTAACATGATTTAACACTTGTTTCAAAGACTAAAACCATAACATGGCAAGCTTCCAGCTTTTAATAAAAAAGATTTGCTGTTTGTTTTCAAAAAAACAAACAGCAAATCTTGCAAATACAATTTTATCGACAAAATTAGCAGTTGCTATCAAATGCAACAACAGACTGCAAAATAAGGTACTGTTTACTGGCTTTAAACTTTGTTACATTAATTCTTTCTTCTAAAAGAAAATATATTTTATTCCAAACACAATTGGTAATGTGCACATACCACGAGCAAATATAAACATGCTTCCTCCACCCGCTGGTGACAAACAGATCCTCAAGTAAGGACAGAAAGAGCCTCCATCTTACATAGGACCCATCTTCTGACCCCTGGAGAGTGAACTTGATCGTCTGCAGTTTTAAAATCCATACAAATCCCCCAGCCACGCTGAGACCCTGGCGGCATTGCCAACCTCCAACTCAGTAAGATTTGCCGCCAGGCAGTCTGAGTGGCGAAGGCCACTACATCGAACTCCCCCTCCCCTCCAGCAGATCTAAAACACCAAAAATCGCCACCGAAAGGCATGGTGACATCCTCACCCCCACTATTTCTGACAGAGTCTCGAAACCCACTGCCCAGGAAACTCCCAACTTTGTGCACATATGAGCATGGTTCGCCGGCCCCCTTCCACATCTCTCACATACATCCTCCACTTCCGGGGAAAACCCACTCATACGGGCCCCGAGTCATATTGGCCCTATGCACCACCTTGAACGGTGTAAGGCTCATCCTAGCACAGGATGAGGTCGAATTTATCCGGTGCATTATTTCATTCTGGGCCCCCCACCCAAGCTCGATCCCCAGGTCCTCCTCCCATTCCCACCTTAACTCCTTCACTGGCGCCTTCTCCATCTCCACAAACCACCCGGAAATGGCCCCATTCCCACCCTCCTCCCCGCCCAGCTCAACCTGAATTAACAACTTATCCAACAGCGTATACTTTGGCAGCTGAGGGAACGAGGGCTGCTCATTACATGCAAAATCCCGGACCTGAAAAGATCTGAATTAAGAAATAATCTTTTATTCCCACAAGTAGGCTTACATTAGCACTGCAATGAAGTTACTGTGCAACGCCCCTAGTCGCCACATTCCGGCGCCTGTTCGGGTACACAAAGGGACAATTCAGAATTCTCAGCTGAATTCTCACAATTCAGAATTCTACAGGAATTGAACCCGCGCTGCTGACCTTGTTCTGCATCACAAACCAGCTGTCTAGCCCACTGAGCTAAACCATTCACTCCCCCTTAGCAACTTGAATTGCCCTGCAATTCCTCTAGCCTCATGAACCTCCCCTCTATGAACATATCCCTAACCCGCTCCATCCCTTCCCTATACTAACTCATGTACTTCGCATCCATCCCTCCTGGTACAAACCTGTGGTTCCCACATATTGGGGCTAGTACTGACATACTTCCTATACCAAAGTGCCGCCTCAACTGATGCCATATTTTGAGAGATGACACAACGACCGGACTGCTAGTGTGCCTACCCAGAGAAAACGGGAGCTGGGCCGTCGCCACTGCTCAAGCTCATCCCCACACGAGGCCTCCTCCACTGGCACCTATTCTGAACTCCCTCTCTCTCAACCAACATCTCACGTTCTCCATGTTTGCCGCCCAATAATAGTACAACCAATTAGGGAGCGCCAACCCTCCCCCACTTGCCGCCCTCGCGGCATAAAGGTCATCCGAATCCTAGGTGCCCTGCTTGCCCAAACAAATTCTGCAATTAATTTATGCACCCTTGTGAAAAATGCCTCATGGAGGAATATTGGAAGGGACTGAAAAACAAATAAACACCTTGGCAAAACATTCATCTTCATGGTCTGTACCCTCCCCGCCAGAGACAGCAGCAGGGCATCCCACCTATTCCAATCCCCTTTGACCCCCTCTACCAGATTGACCAGATTCCATTTGTACATTGTGGCCCTGCCATGAGCCACTTGAATACTCAGAAACCTTATCCTAGCCAGCTTGAATGGCAGGGCTTCCAAATTCACACTCCTCCCCTGGGCATTCACCGGAAATACCTCACTGTTTGCCACGTTCAGTTTATACTCCGAAAATGAACTGAACTTCCCAGTAGGTCCATCATTCAACCCGTGCACTCAAGCGGGTTTGAAATGTATAACAATCCTTATCCAAAATGCTCCCTTCCTCCCCTTACTATGCCCTTCCACTGCCTTGAAGCCCATAGCGCAATCGCCAAGGGCTCAATAGCCAATGCAACGGGGACAGCTGGCATTCCTGCCTTGTTCCCCTATGCAACCTAAAATACCCCAAAGTCATCACGTTCATCCTTGCCGTCGGGGATGTATACAGCAACCGCACCCATGAAACAAACGTTGGTCTAAACCCAAACCTCCTCAGGAGCTCGAGCCGGTACCTCCATTCTCCCCCATTTTGCTGGAACATGGTGGACCTCCCCACCACAAAAATATCAATACGGGAGTATACCCAATGTACATGGGAGAAGAAGGAAGATGCCCTCTCTCCCAGATGTCTAAACCTCCACGGGTCCCTCCTCATCTGATCCATAAATACTCCCAGCTCCTTTGCCATCCCGGACCTGGCCTCTGACTTGGGGCTGGACCTATTCACCCTAAGGTCCAACACACAACTAAAATCGCCCCATATTATCAGCTGATGTGAATTCAAGTCCGGATGGACGCTACAAGCTTCTTAACAAAGTCCGCATTGTCCCAAATTGGGTGCATATACATTAACTAAAACAACTGACGGCCCTGCCGGGACCCCACTAACCATCCTCCCTGGATTCCACCCCCCCTCCCCCCCCCCCCACCCCCCCAATCCCCCAGATCTCCCTGGCCACCACAAATGTTAACGTGCTACTAAAAAGGATCACAACCCACTGCGACTCAGAGACATGGAAACCCAGTGCTGAAGCAATGTATATGGAACTTGTTACCGTTTAGATGGTAGTTTCTAACTACTGTGCACGGATTCAGCTACTGTAACTTGGGCGTTGTTCAAAAGGAGTATGAAAGTTAGCAGTACATGCTGTTGTGGTTCATTGCACAGGTAATCTTAAATTTCCCAGCCGTGACCAGGGGTTTCAAAGTTTGTGTTGCCTGTCCAGTGTCAGGGTTAAAGACATCTCCTGACAGCTGGCAGAAAAAGTGGGATTGGGAGGGGAAGGACTCATAAGTCATGGTCCAGCAACATAAGTAGAACTGGGAATGAAATCTAGCTGAGGGAATTTGATGAGTTCCTGTCTCCATTTTATGGGCAATGCCTATGGTGAACTCATCACAGAAGATTGGAAAGCAAAAGACGTTCCAGCCCGTAGCTGATGAAAGACCAGCTGGCAAAAATATTCTCATTTTACAGGTGAAAAAAGGTTTTTAGAATTGCTCTAGTCAAAGCTGATTGATGGGAACTTTCTCCGAGGCCACAAGACAAAAGGCAGGATTTTCTGGTTGATCCCACTGGCCTGATCCTCCGGTCACTGGCCAATGGCGGGCGCCCCCACCTCGCCAAAACATACCATGGCGGTGGTGGTGGGGGGGTGGAGAGAGAGAGAGAGAGAGAAATCCCGTCAATAGGAGCAGAAGCAGGCCCATCTAATCTGCTCTGCCATTCATTGAGACCATTACTGAACTGATGGGATAATTCTCAACTCCACTTACCCGTCTTATCCCCAAAACCCTTGACTTCCTCACTGATTAAAAATATCTCAGCTGTGACCATATTCCACCCCAGTCAGTTTGATGGAAGTCCGACAGTCAGTTGGTAACTTACCCATTAAGTCAGAAGTCGTACAAGTTGTAGAGCTTCTGGGATATCTGATTTGGTTTTCAATTTCTGGTTTTTTTCAACTTACAAGATACTGTGGGGCCTGGATAGAGTGGACGTGGAGAGGATGTTTCCACTTGTAGGAAACACTAGTATCAGAGGACACCATCCCAGACTAAAGGGACGATCCTTTAAAATGAGATGAGGAGGAAGTTCTTCAGCCAGAGGGTGGTGAATCTGTGGAACTCTTTGCCGCAGAAGGCTGTTGAGGCCAATTCACTGAGTGATTTTAAGTCAGAGATAGATAGGTTCTTGATTAATAAGGGGATCAGGGGTTATGGCGAGAAGGCAGGAGAATGGGGATGAGAAAATATCAGCCATGATTGAATGGTGGAGCAGACTCTTATAGAATCAGAGCTGGGTGCATTTTTCTACCAGCATTCAATTTTTCTGGAATTTGGTGTATTTCAGAACAGCATATTTGACTTATGTCCCAAATTGGCACCTTCTACGCCAGGACTTCAACTTGTTTTCACTGGAAATATTGCAATTTCAAACCCAGAATATCGTGTCAGGGCTAGACTTAAGAATAATCTTTATTCGTGTCACAAGTAGGCTAACATTAACTCTGCAATGAAGTCCCTGTGAAAATCCCCTAGTCACCACATTCCAGTGCTGCTCGGGTACACAGAGAGAGAATTTAGAATGTCCAAGTCATCTAACAGAACGTCTTTCGGGACTTGTGGGGGGGGGGGGGGGGGGGGGGGGGGAGGAACAGATGCACGCGGAGGAAACCCACGCCGACACAGGGAGAACGAGCAGACTCCACACACACTGTGACCCAAGCCGGGAATCGAACCTGGGACCCTGGAGCTGTGAGGCAACAGTGCTAACCACTGTGCTACCGTGCCGCCAATTCCAACTCATCAACCTGTGGAAAGGGACTGTTACCATTACACCAAAGTTAAACAACGGTATTGGAATCTTGGTTCAGGCTGCAATTCCTGCTCTGGAATTGGTACACTTTACACACACCCAATAATGGGCCCCAGGTTTCATTCACAGGAGGCTGGTGAGCCTTTCCCAGATGGCAATCCTTGAAGGGTGAGTCTCTCAGTTTAAAAAAATAATATTTTATTAAGGCATTTGCAAATCTTTATAACAGTAACAGAAACAATGACATCAACATGGTAGTATAAACATTTCCCCCCCCCAGCCCAATTTTCACGCGCCTCAATCATACAACAACAATCAGCGCCCCCCCCCCCCCCCCCCCCCCCCCCTTTGGAATACTGCATCTGCTGACATTTTAATTTTCCCCGAGAAAGTCGACGAACGGCTGCCATCTCCAGGAGAACCCTAACATTGACCCTCTTAAGGCAATCTTTATTTTCTCGAGACTGAGAAACCCAGCCATGTCAGTAACCCAGGTCTCTACACTCGGGGGCTTCGAGTCCCCCCACATTAGAAAGATCCGTCTCCGGGCTACCAGGGAGTCAAAGGCCAAGACGTCGGCCTCTTTCGGCCCCTGAACTCCCGGATCTTCCGACACTCCAAAGATCGCTACCTCCGGACTCGGCACCACCCGTGTTTTTAGCACCGCGGACATTGCCTTAGCAAAATCCTGCCAAAACCCTCTAAGCTTCAGGCATGCCCCAAATATGTGGACATGATTTGCTGGGCTTCCCGCGCACCTCTCACACCTATCCTCAACCCTGAAGAACTTACTCATCTTAGCCGCTGTCATGTGTGCCCAGTGGACTACCTTAAATTGCATCAGGCTAAGCCTGGCACTTGATGAGGAGGTATTACCCCTGCTTAGGGCATCCGCCCATAGCCGTGCCTCTGTCTCGCCTCCTAACTCGTCCGCCCACTTTCCCTTAAGCTCCTCCACTGGAGTTTCCTCCACCTCCGAAAGCTCCTGGTAAATATCCGATACCTTCCTCTCTCCCACCCAGGTACTGGAAACTACTCTATCCTGTATCCCCCGGGGTGGCAGCAGCAGCGGAAAGGCCGGCACCTTTTTCTCAGGAAGTCTCGCACCTGCAAATACCTAAAACCATTCCCTGCTGGCAATTTAAATTTATCCTCCAAAGCTTTCTAGCTGGGAAAGCTCCCGTCTATAAATAGACCCCCCATTCTTCCAATTCCTGCCCTCTGCCAACTTCAGAACCCGCCATCTAGCCTACCCGTTACAAACCTGTGGTTATTATAAATCGGGGTCCAAATCGATGCTCCCTCTACTCTCTTATATCTCCTCCATTGCCCCCGATCCTCAGAGCCGCCACTACCACCACATGTGGAGTATCGGGCCGGCGAGAACGGCAGAGGTGCCGTTACCAATGCTCCCAGACTGGTGTCTTTACTGCTGTCACAGTTAATAGTATAATATTTGAAAGTCGGATTCAGGACAGCAGACCCTGATCCTATCTTCTCTCGAAACCTACACATTCTTACATATCAGATCACGTGCTTGACTTATCCTTCCCTTTGAAGCCCTTTGAAAAGTGTGTGTTTTGACTGAAGGTAGGTCCCTGACTCATTGTCTGCTGATGTTGCACCCTGAGCTGTGTTTTGGCAGGTTTTGGCAGTGACGGTCTGGCATTGGTCAATGTCTTCCAGTGCGGAACAGGAAATGAACCCACACTGTTGGGAGTTTTTCCTGGATCACACACTAACCATTCAGCTGACTGAGCTAACCAACCTCCCCCGAATAAAAGAGCAGCAGGATTAGAGAACATGCACTTAGCAAGTATCATATTTAATTTCATTAGTGACGTGTATAAAGTATGGGAGGAAGGTCCAGTAATATTAACCAACCATTTTGACAGATACGTACCTGAATATCATATGGACTGTAAGGTGGCAGATGTGGAGGCCCAGGATAGAAGTTTGTATAGGCCAGTACCTGCTGTCCAGGATCATACATTATGGGTGGAGGTGGAGGTTCAGGTGCATAGGCGATCCGAGAAGCGGTTGGTGTCTGCTGGAGTAATACCAGAGAAAGAGATTTTTAACCATTTGGATCCAATGGGAGTGATCTCATTCTATACTTCTCAAACTGGTTAAAAGATTTACACTAAATCTCTTCGGTTAAGCAGTTCTCAGTCTGTTATGGATAAAATCAAATGTTGATGTAATTTAAAAGGAAGACTAAAACCATGCGTTATTAGAATAGGGAAGAATATTTCAGTAGTGAAATCTGACCACACGAAAGACATTAAAACAAGACCCACCAAAGCCCCACAGTGCCAATGTGAGATAGATAACTGGGACGAGCAGTCAACTGAAAACATTCTTTCAATGTGAATGCTCCCACAATATTACCCAGATGCAGCAAATGTTTAACTATTTTTTTTCTGCGCATTGTTGCGAGCTGTAGTTTACAATCATTTATGCAAGAATTCCCCTCTCCTGCTCACCCTGTCCCCTGCTGATGTACATTCTGCTTGACATGGACAAAACTGGACCAACCGGCTTCCTTCTGTATGATGTAGGTATTAGCTGCTCTCAGGTACTCAACCCAAGCCCTCAGATATTTAGGCAGAGAGAGTGGATGTCAGCAAGTTGTACCTGTCCCAGCAAGAATGAGTTGATAGTGACCGAGAGTGGGACTCCTGACTTACTTTTACATTTCATAACCCTGCGGGGGGGGGGGGGAGGTGTTGAGACCACTTGCGGCAGACGCAGACCTAGTTCAGACCATCTATATAGCATCGACTGACCAACAGTTGATGGGAACTAGGACTTTGCGAGTTGTACCTCAAAAGCCTTTACCAACTGAACCATTGGGAAAAGATACTTGGCTCAATGTTGAAGTGGTCTGACCACAGCAACTCAACTAACACCTCCTGGTTCTGGAGCAGGGGCGCAGTTTGAGTAATCATAGAATCCCTACAGTGTAGAAGGAGGCCATTCGGTCCATTGAGTCTGCATCGACCCTCTGAAAGAGCACCTTACCCAGGCCCACACCCCCGTCCCCCATTCCCGTAATCACACCTAACCTTTTGGACACTGAGGGGCAATTTATCATGGCCAATCCACCTAACCTGAACATCTTTGGACTGGGAGGAAACCGGAGCACCCGGAGGAAACCCACGCAGACGCCAGGAGAAAGTGCAAACTCCATACAGACAGTCACACGAGGTCGCAATTGAACCTGGGATACTGGAGCTGTGAGGCAACAGTGCTAACCACTTAGCCACCATGCTCATCACTTCTGGTGCTCAAAATCTTATCATACTGAACAGTCACTCATATTCAACATAACTCTATGTAAGACAGCTAAAGCCTCCCATCAATTGCTATTTGTCGTGTCAGCTTAGATTGTGAGGGTGGTGGAGTAGCAATACAGGCAATCCGGCTCTTATCCTTACTCAATGTGTACATACATTCACCTAAGGAAGGAGCAGTGTTCCGAAAGCTAGTGTTTGAAACAAACCTGTTGGACTTTAACCTGGTGTTGTAAGACTTCTTACTGTGCATATGGAGGTAGCCCTTTGTGGATGATACAGATTGGGCGATCGCGAGTCAACAACTCATTTTACACATTTGCATAAAAGTCAAGATCTGCACCATGGATTTCCCTGTGCAGGAAGCACTGAATGATTTTATTTTTCCTGAGTTCTGGGATATGAGCAGACTCATTGAGGAGGTCAGTGGGATCTTAATACTGTAGAAAAAGATGCAATTTTTGTAAAAATACTTCACCGATGCTACTTCTAAATTAATATTTAAATTTGATACATTTTCAATGTATCACAGACTTGGTCATGTTCTTCTAAGGTTAAGCAGGCATTAGTCCCGAATGAGGTAGTGGTGTAGCGACAACAATCTCTCCCTCAATGCCAGCAAAACTAAAGAGATGGTCATTGACTTCAGGAAGCAAAGTACTGTACACACCCCTGGCAGCATCAACGGGGCCGAGGTGGAGATGGTTAGCAGTTTCAAATTCCTAGTGGTGCACATCTCCAAAAATTTGTCCTGGTCCACCCATGTCTACGCTACCACCAAGAAAGCACAACAGCGCCTATACTTCCTCAGGAAACTAAGGAAATTTGGCATGTCCATATTAACCCTTACCAACTTTTACAGATGCACCATAGAAAGCATCCTTTCGGGCTCATCACAGCCTGGTATGGCAACTGCTCGGCCCAGGACCGCAAGAAACTTCAGAGAGTCGTGAACACCGCCCAGTCCATCACACGAATCTGCCTCCCATCCATTGACTCCATCTACACCTCCCGCTGCCTGGAGAAAGTGGGCAGCATAATCAAAGATCCCTCCCACCCGGCTTACTCACTCTTCCAACTTCTTCCATCGGCCAGGAGATACAAAAGTCTGAGAACACGCACAGACTCCAAAACAGCTTCTTCCCCACTGTCACCAGACTCCTAAATGACCCTCTTATGGACTGATTTCATTAACACTACACCCTGTATGCTTCATCTGATGCCAGTGCTTAATTAGTTACATTATATATCTTGTGTTGCCCTATTATGTATTTTCTTTTATTCCCTTTTCTTCCCATGTACTTAATGATCTGTTGAGCTGCTCACAGAAAAATACTTTTTACTGTACCTCGGTACACCTGACTATAAACAAATCCAATCCAATCCAATTTTTTGAAATAGATTCTTTAATAAGGTCAGAATTCATTATTTTTTCAAAATGGAGCACATGGCCCCAAACCAGTCTTACTCCATCAGCAGAACTGATTTTAAGCATAATGTAGGTTTACAGGACCATTTCTTTTAAGAGGAAACAGGGGAGAGAAAAATCAAAGAAACCACATCAGACGATGCATTCTTTTCAGTGCCAAATTAATTTTAAACCGTTCACTCAACTTAATTCCTAATTACACCTAGTGGGAGTGCTAATCACTGCTGTCAGGCTAATCCTTGCAGAGGTAAGAAAGTAATCATAATTGTCCATTTATTACCTGTTTTTTTGTGCTTTGAAGCCAGAATAGTCAAGAGATTTGGTGATAGTTAAAGTTCTGTAAAGCAGGCATTGTCAAACTCGGGGGCGCGACCTGTGGGTGGGTCACGGGCGGGTGTCGGGAGGGTCATGGAGTAGTCCGTTGTGGCTCTCCAGATCGCGCAAACCTGTGTGCAACAGCTGCAGCAGGCGGCTGTTAATAACACCGGCTGAAAGTGGCCTTCAAAATGTCCGCGAACATGTAAAGAAAATGCGGCCGCACAGCACATGCGTGGCGGATCATCGCGCGCATGATCGGGCACGCATGCGCATTGTGGCCTCTTTTTTTTAAACGGTTGCAGCTTTTTGTTTTACAAGTTCGGAGGGTTTTATTCATTTATTTGATTCATTTGATTTTTATTTTTTTCATTTATTTTATTAATTTTACTTTTTTTTTTACAAGTTCGGGGGGGGGGGGTTTATTTGATAAAATTTTACAGGAAACAAATTCAGAACTTTGGACAGATGAAGTCTCCATGGGCGGGATTCTCCGACCCCCCGCCGAGTCGGAGAATCGGCGGGGGCGGCGTGAATCCCGCCCCGCCGCCAGCAGCCGAATTCTCAGGCGCAGGGGTTTTGGCGGCGGCACGAGTTGCGCCGCATCGGTTGGCGGCCGCTGGCAGCGCCCCCCCCCCCCCCCCCCGGCGATTAACCACCCTTTGATGGGCCGAGCGGCCGCCCGTTTTCGGCCAGTCCCGCCGGCGTAAATTATGCAAGGTCCTTACCGGCGGGACCTGGCTCTGCGGGCGGCCTGCGGAGTCCCCGGGTTGGGGGGAGGGGGGGCGGGAGGATCTGGCCCCCAGGTGGCCTGGCCCGCGATCAGGGGCCACCGATCCGCGGGCGGGCCTCTGCCGTGGGGCACTCTTTCCCTCTGCGCCGGCCGCTGTGAACCTCTGCGATGGCCATCGCGGAGAGGAAACCCCCTGCGCATGCGCTGGGATCACGCCAGCAGTTCGGCGCATTCGCCAGGACACGCTGACGCACCCGTGCATGCGCCAGCTCATGCCAGCCCTTCGGCACCGGTTGGCGTGGCGCCAACCCCTCCAGCGCCGGCCTAGCCACCGAAGGTGCGGAGGATTCCGCACTTTTGGGGCGCCTGGCGACGGAGTGGTTCACGCCACTCCTCAGCACTGGTACGGCCCACCCCGCCGGTGAGCGGAGAATCCCACCCCATACTTCCCGACCCCGGAAGGCTTCACCTTAATCCAACAGGTTCCATTGGAGGAGCGTGTACGAGGGCCAAAGAGACCCAAAACCATTTCCTCCATTTTTGTTAGCAGCAAACAAGGCAAGAGAAAATGGTGGGTCGCACAAGTCGGTCGGCGTGGATCACGAAGGTTGGCCGGTTGGTAAAAATGGGTCCCCGGGGAAAAAAGTTTGAAGAACACTGCTGTAAAGAGGCAGCTAGTAATTACAAGCACCTCACAGCTCAGTCAGCTGCCTCTTTGACATTTACAATTTGCACTAGTCTGGGTGAAGAAGAGGTTCACCAGGATGTTGCCTGGGCTGGGGCATCTATGAAGAGAGGCTGGTTAGGCTGGGCTTGTTTTCCTTAGAGCAGAGAAGGGGGGACCTGGTTGAGACTATGAGGAACATAGATGGGGTAGATAGTAAGAAACTGTTCTCCTTAGTTGAGGGGTCAGTAATCAGGCGGAGTAGAGTTACCATAAGGGGCAGGAGATTTAAAGGGGATTTGGGGAAAAGCTTTTACACCCAGAGGGTGTGGAAATCTGGAACTCGCTGCCTGAAAGGGTGGTAGAGGAGGGAACCCTCGCAACATATAGGAAGCATTTAGGTGAGCACTTGAAATGCCAAAGCACACAAGGCTACAGATCCAATGCTGGAAAATGGGATTAGAATAGATAGGTGTTTGATTTGTTGTAGTCAATATTTTCCCGCTTCTGTAGTAGAAGGATTCAACAATGCTCGTTGAGACAAAATAACAAGGCTTTATTTACGAAGAGACTGCATGCAGTAATGGCTGAAACTTGAGGTCAGAGAGCAGTTAGTTAAACTGCTGATTCCTTCTCAAGTCCGTGCTTTTACAGAAAATCAGTTCAGTATTTATACATTATCATTATCAAGATTGCGTGACTACAGCTTAGTCAGGAATTCGATCGGAAGTAGAAACGGAAGCAATGCCTGCTGACCTTATTGGGCTCTTTGCCGCATCACTCATACCATTATCTTGTCCTTGGAGGGAACATTGAGAGGTCGGAGGAGACTTATTTCTTCCTGACCTTATCTTGTCTTATTCCTACGGCACTGGGTTATGATGAGTTAGTCTTATCAGGAGTTGCCGAGGTCCGGTATTTTGGAATGGCTTGACCTTCTCTGATCATACTTCAAGTTATGCAGAGTCGGCCTTATTAGTCTTACAGGGGTCTGAAATGGTTAGGGCAGCATTTCTTACATTGTATCAAATATTTTGACCAGTCTTCCCATTGACCAGTTTTCCCATCATGCCATTACTTTATTCGTACCATATCACAGATTGATGCAGACGCGATGGGTCGAAGGATCTCTTTCTATGTTGTAAAACTCTATGACAATACTTAGATGTTATGAAATTGTCACAGTGTCTTGCCTGAGCACCTTTTAAAAATTTGAACGTTTCCTTTCTTCAAGGAACAAACACGTGCTGGGCACCATTCCACAGATGCGAACTGCTATTTGCTATCTCATTACAGTGGCCATTCAGCATAGGCACATAAACAGGATGTTCAGTCCCTCAGGCCCACCCTGTCATTCAATTACATCATGGCAAAATCTGTCACTCAACTCTAATGATCCACTTTGTTCTATACCTTTACCTAACAGAAGATCTATGCACCTATCTCAGGCATGAAAGCTCCAATATCTGCGAGTATCGCTGGTCTTTTGGGAGGACTGTATTCCAGATTTCTACTACGCTTTGTGTGGAAAATACAAACCCAAATCCGTGAGTGGGCTTTGTTTCATACAGTCAGTTAATCAGTGTTGTTTGCATTACCAAGTACTCCTGAACACCTTCTTGTGGACAGTGATTGGGAGCAGAAATCCAAAGTGAATGTTCTCTGCATACCCCAGGGATAGAGTTGTAAAGCCCCCCGCCCATCAACCAGATCAGCACAGAATCTGGAGTAAATCAAGTTATTCCTGGTCTGCAAGGCCATCCTTGTTCATGTGCTCACTTTAAGGGGTTTTATTGTGGTCTTAATCATGTACCATAAATAGAGATTCTTAATTCAATAACAATCAACATTTCCCAGCCTTCCTAATGGATCCTAGCCCTGTAAATTGGTTCGAGCTGTTGTAAGGGATAGCAACATGCTATCACTAGAAGCGAGTCATCCAATCCAGTCTCAGTTTCACTTTAGTCTGTGAGCAGAACATAGCACAGCACCACTGCTGATGTCTTCAAGCTTTCTATCCATGGATATCTGTTCTCATGTGCCTAGTCTAAATAAATGAACTCACACGATGTTTACCCAATCCCTTAATGTTTCAGTCCCCATTATTTTCTTCTTCTCTTTATTCATTCATGGGATGTGGGCATCACTGGCTGTGCCAGCATTTATTGCCCACCCCGAGGGCATTTAAGAGTCAACCACATTGCTGTGGGTCTGGAGTCACATGCGGGCCAGACCAGGTAAGGATGACATTAGTGGACCAGATGGGTTTTTACAACAATGGGTTCATAGTCACCATTAGACTTTTAATTCCAGATTTTTATTGAATTAAAATTCCACCATCTGCTCTGGTGGGATTCGAACCCGGGTCCTCTGGATTACTAGTCCAGTGACAATAGTGCTACACCACTGCCTCCCCCCCATATACAAATGACATAAAACCCATTTCAGGCCTCGAAGCCTCTTTCGCTGTCTACACCAATATGACAGCCATCTGGCTCAGAATGTGCATGCAGATGGACCCTGCTTATATGGGATGCTTTGGCAGGCAAACTTGCTTAAATTTCTATGAACCAGTTCCTATAGTCTCTCTAAGTCCCAGGGTCTTAAAAGTGGCTGCTGAATTGGTAGTGCATTGATTGTAATTTTCCGAAAGTCCCTAGATTCTGGAACGGTCCTATCAGAGTGGAAGATAGTGAATATAACTCTTCTACTCAGGAAAGGAGGGAGACAGAAAGCTGGAAACTACAGGCCAGTTAGCTTAACGTCTATCATAGGGAAATTGTTTGAATCTATTATTAGTAAGTAAAGTCACCATAGTCCCAGACGACCATATACTGCTTTCCCTTTTGAGGGGGTGAGCTGACTGGTGGTGATTTAACCCGAGTATCACCCACCTCAGGGGGGGGGGGGGGGGGGGGAAGACAAGGTTGAGAAGGCCTTCATGAATAACCTCAGCCGGTACAGGAATTGAACCCGCGCTGTTGGCCTTGCTCTGTATCACAGACCAGCTGTCCAGCCAACTGAGCTGAAGCTTATGGTTGCTAAATTTGTTGATGACACAAAGATAGGTAGGAGAGTAAGTTGTGAGGAAGACATGAGAAGTCTGCAAAGGGGTACAGGTAGGTTAAGGGAGTGGGAAGAAAATTGGCAGATGGTGTAAAATATGGTAAAACATGAACTTGTTCACTTTGGCAGGAAGAATAGAAGAGCGGTACATTATTTAAATGGAGATTGCAGAACTCTGGAACAGAGGGACCTAGGAGTTAATATGCATGTACAGCAAGTGATTTGGGAGGCAAATTGAATATTGTTGTTCATTGCAAGGGGAAAGTTTTGCCACAGTTATACAGGGTGTTCGTGTGACCACATCTGGAATACTGTGTACAGTTTTGGTATCCTTACTTAAAAGATATAATTGCATTTAAAGCAGTTCAGAGAAGGTTCACTTCATTGATTCCTGGGATGACAGGATTGTCTTCCGAGGAATGGCTGGACAGGCTGGGCCTGTATCCATTGGAGTTTAGACGATTGAGAGGTGATCGTATTGAAACATAAGATCCTGACTGGACCTGACAGGGAGGATGCAGAAAGGATATTACCCCTGCTGGGGGAATTTAGAACTAGGGGACACAGTTCAAAAATGAGAGATGGCCCATTTAAGATGAGAAGAAAACCTTTCTTCTCCCACTTTATCTCTAGTCAGTGGAATTCTCTTGTGCAGTGACCAGTGGAGGCAGGGTCGCTGAATATGCTTAAGGCTGAGTTACAGATTCTTGATTGACTAGGGAATCAAAGGTTATTGGAGGTAGACAAGAAAGCAGAGTTGAGGCCACAAATCAGACCAACCACAATCTTATCAAATGGCAGGGCAGGCTTGAGGGGCTGAACTGACTATTCGTAATTGAAATGTATGTTTGCATAAAGGCATGCACAGCAAAGGCCGAGACTCAATTCAGATTTCAAATCACTTCAATTCCAGTTTCCTGTGGCCTCCCCAATTCTATACATCTGACACTATCAAGGTCAGCAAAAGAATCAGAACTCCAATTTCACTTTACTTTAAAGAGGGAGAATATAGGTTATCACCTTTTTATTTTCACCCCAATTTATAAGAAAAATATCCGTGCAATATTTGGATCTTTTATTGCGCAAAAGCTGATCTTTTCCTGACCATTGCCGATGAACAGTGCAGTAATAGTCAAAGTTTCCTTCTCACGCTTCAAACAAAAGCAATAAATAATTTGTATGCCTACTTCTTAATCCAACAATGAATTCCTTTACATTACTCACACGCTCTTAATCACAAATGGTGAAATTCCAGGGGATTACGTGAGTACAATAAAATGCTGAATTGCAAAGCGTGTGAGGGTCTCAGACGGGATGACTGCAGAGGTGTGTCCTCATGGGGAAACAGAGAAAGTGTGGCCATTCATTTCAAGGGTTTTTACAAAACTTTTCCCCGATCAAGTTACAAGGGAGTGTTAGAACACATCTGGGATTGTTGCCGTCTTGCGCAGTGAATGCAATATGATTGAAAGATTGCATTTATTTGGTGCCTTTCATCAAGTAGTTCCTAAGCGCCTTGCAGACAATGAAGTACTTCTTAAGTGTTATAATGAAGCAAATTCAGTGGTCAATTTGTGCACAACATGTCCCACAAACAACAATGAGATCATGATTCGATAGCCGGTATTGTGTAAGGGATGAATATTGGCCGGGACACTGGGGGGAAATCCCCTGCTCCTCTTCACAGCAGATGATCTTTTGCATCCCCTTGAGGGAGAAAGCTTAGTTTATCGTCTCATGTGAAAGACAGCACCTCTGACAATGCAGCCTCCCTTAGTACTGCACTGGGCGTGTCAGCTGAGATTATGGATTTTTGTTTAGTCGTTCACGGGATGTGGGCGTCGCCGTCTAGCGCAGCATTTATTGCCCATCCCTAATTGCCCTCGAGGGACAGTTAAAAGTCAACCACATTGCTGTGGGTCTGGAGTCACATGTCGGCCAGACCAGGTAAGGACGGCAGATTTCCTTCCCTAAAGGACATCAGTGAACCAGATGGGTTTTTATGACAATCGACAATGGTTTCATGGTCTTCTAAATCCAGATTTTTATTGCATTCAAATTTCTCCATCAGCAGAGGTGGGATTTGAACCTGGGTTCCCAGAGCATTACGCTGGGTCTCTGGTTTACTAGTCCAGTGACAATACCACAATGCCACCGACTCCCCTTGGGGAAATCCTCCCCCATCTCGCCTCCAAAAAGGAGAAGGGCAAGTTTTTATTTACTCCTACCTAACACAAACAAAATGAGACCGCAGGTAACGTGACATTTTTCCAAAATAGCTTGCATAGCAAAAGTTCCATACCATGTCTTTAAAAGATCCAAGGACTGCCGCTGTGATGATTCCTAGAAATAAACCCACGATGTTAAGGATTGTTGATGACCAGAGCAGGTGGTACAGGTGGACAACCTCCTGGCAACTTCCGACATCGTTATACTCGTAATAACCACCCAAAGCGTCCCGGCTGCATTAAAACAGTAAGAATAGATGAGAAAGTCTGAAGAATGTTGCTTTTGCCATTCACCACCAAATATCTTCCACTCCCACCGCCCCCCTCCAAAACAAAAACAGGGAGGGTAAATTCTTCCATCTCTAATATCCAATTCTGCATTGAAGCAGGACGTGCCAACTTGACCAGTCATTTTATTCAATGACATCCAGGCAGTTCAGGTCTGGATTTCCAGGCATGGAAGCCAAGCTTCCCAGAGCTTATGGTCAGACTGTCAGTATCCAACAGCAGCAAGTGGGACATCCATTTTCCCCCACTAGTTTCTTCCGGTATGGATCTACAACACTTCCCCAACCATTGTAAAACACAAACTTGTCTAATAAACAAACATATTTCTAACTCCCTCTTATTCAATTCATCCTTCATAAATACAGTATAGTGAGAAGATCACATTTACAAAATGCAAAGATAACAGCAATAGGATTAATCTGTCACTAGTTACAAATCTGGGTATAAAAGGATTGATTCCCTTCAGCAGAGACACATTCCAGCCGTCCCAAGGTATTATAACCAAACTGAAACTATGAGCTGGATTCTCCGCTCCCCCAGCCGTGTGTGCTTCTCGGCGGTGCGCAGTTCGCTGGCAGCGGGATTCTCTCCTCCCACCGCTTGTCAATGGGATTTCCCGTTGAAGCCACTCCATGCCGCCCAGAAACCCGCGGAGTGTGTTTCCGTCAGGAACAGAGAACCCCAACGACCGGAGAATTCTGGTCAATACCTCCCTTAACTGTAAATATAAATGCTTTCTGAAACCAAAGAGAAAATGCTGGAAAATCTCAGCAGGTCTGGCAGCATCTGTAGGGAGAGAAAAGAGCGAACGTTTCGAGTCCAGATGGCTCTTTGTCAAAGCAAATGTTTTCTAATGTGTTGGAAAGTTGTTGAAGACACTGGATTCAATTTATTGTTTTGATTAACCAAACTTGTTCCAGCATTTGGAGATACAGATTGACATTTGTATTGCGAAAAAAAAAGTTTGGGAAAATGTGCTGGTAAGGAACATTTTGTAAAAGGGCGAATTCCACTTTTGACAAAATACAATGCAAGAATGACATTATTGCCAAATAGCTAAAACACTGTAAAATATTAATGCACAGAATCCCTACAGTGCAGAAGGAGGCCATTCAGCCCATCAAGACTGCACCAACCCTTTCATTAAAAAAACATTTTTTTATTATAGTATTTGCAAATTTTTATAACAATAACAAAAACAATAACAATGACAATGACATGGTAAAATAAGCATTTCCCCACCCGACCCAATCGTCACACACCACAACCATCCAACACCTATCCCCCCCCACCCCCCCCCCCCAACTTTGGAATACTGCTTCTGCTGACATTTTAATTTTCCCCGAGAAAATCGACAAACGGCTGCCACCTCCGAGAGAACCCCAACATTGACCCTCTTAAGGCAAACATTATTTTCTCAAGCCTGAGAAACCCAGCTATGTCACTAACCCAGGTCTCTACACTCGGGGGCTTTGAGTCCCTCCACATTAAAAGGATCCGTCGCCGGGCTACCAGGGAGGCAAAGGCCAGGACATCGGCCTCTTTCACTCCCTGAACTCCGGGCTCTTCTGACACTCCAAAGATCGCTACCTCTGGACTCGGCACCACCCGAGTTCCTAGCACCGTGGACATTGCCTTCACAAACCCCTGCCAAAACCCACTGAGCTTCGGGCATTCCCAGAACATGTGGACATGGTTTGCTGGGGTTCCCGCGCACCTCACACATCCATCTTCTACCCAAAAAAACTTGCTCACCCTCGCCGCTGTCATATTTGCCCGGTGGACCACCTTAAATTGTATTAAGCTCAGCCTGGCACATGAAGAGGAGAAATTGACCCTGCTTAGGGCGTCCGCCCATAGACCTGCCTCTAACTCTCCACCTAGCTCGTCCTCCCACTTGCCCTTAAGCTCCTCCACCGGGGTTTCCTCCACCTCCAACAGCTCCTGGTAGATATCCAACACTTTCCCCTCCCCCACCCAGGTACCGGACACTACTCTATCCTGTATCCCCCGTGGCGACAGCAGTGGAAAGGCCGGCACCTGTTTTCTCAGGAAGTCTCGCACTTGCAAATATCTAAAACCATTCCCTGGCGGCAGTTTAAATTTATCCTCCAGCGCCTTCAAGCTGGGAAAGCTCCAATCTATAAATAGATCCCCCATTCTTCTAATTCCTGCCCTCTGCCAGCTCTGGAACCCGCCGTCCAGCCTGCCCAGTGCAAACCTGTGTTTGCCAAATTCTCCCAAGTTCCCCGTGACATCTCCCATCCCCTCCAGTGGGTTTGAAATGTACAAAAGCAAATCGTCTGCATAGAGCGAGACCCAATGTTCCACACCGCCCCCCCCCCCCCCCCCCGGAACCAGCCCCTGCCAGTTCCTCGAAGCTCTTAGCGCCATGGCCAGTGGCTCTATAGCTAGAGCAAACAATAACGGGGAGAGGAGGCACCCTTGCCTTGTCCCTCGATGTAATTTGAAATACCCCGACCCCAGCCCGTTCATACGTACGCTCGCTACAGGCGCCTGGTAGAGCAATCACACCCAGCCAGTAAAGCCCTCTCCAAACCCAAATCCAAAGCCCTCTCCAAAACCCAAACCCGCCTCCCACAGGTACTCCCACTCCACCCGATCAAAGGCCTTCTCCGCGTCCATCGCTACCACCACCTCCGCCTCTCCTCTCTCTGAGGGCATCGTAATAACATTTAGAAGCCTCCGCACGTTGGCCTTGAGCTGCCTGCCCTTAACGAATCCCTTCTGGTCTTCCCCTATCACCCCCCGGAACACAGTCTTCTATACTTGTGGCCAGTATCTTATTTGGCACCTACATTCTAAAGCGAGATCGGCCTATATGACCCACACTGCTCAGGGTCCTTCTCCCGTTTAAGAATAAGTGAAATCAAGGCCTGCGACATTGTCGGGGGGAGGATTCCCTTCTCTCTAGCCTCGTTAAATGTCCTCACCAGCAGTGGGCTCAATATCCCTGAGAGCTTCTTATAAAATTCAACTGGTTGCCATCTGGCCCTGGAGCTTTGCCCGACTGCATGCCCTCCAGCCCCTTGATAACTTCCTCTATCTCAATTGGGGCTCCCAGCCCCTCCACCAGGTCCTCCTCCACCCTCGGATACTCCAACCGATCCAAAAATTGCCTCATCCCCTCCACTCCAGCCGGGGGTTCCGACTCATATAATTTACTGTAAAATTCTTTAAACACTTTGTTCACTCCCCCTGGGTCCAAGACCATGTTCCCGTCCCTATTCTTCACTCTGGCAATCTCCCTGGCCGCCTCTCTCTTCCTAAGCTGTTGCGCCAACATCCTACTCGCCTTTTCCCCGTACTCATAAACCGCCCCCTTTATCTTCCTCAACTGTTCCACTGCTTTCCCTGTGGTCAACAACTCAAACTTCGCCTGCAGCTTCCGCCGCTCCCTCAGGAGCCCCGCATCTGGGGCTTCCGCGTATCTTCTGTCCACCCGGAATATCTCCTCCGCTAATCTCTCCCTCTCCGCCCGTTCCCCCTTTTCCCTGTGGGACCGAATCGAATATAGCTCCCCTCTAACAACCGCCTTCAGAGCGTCCCACACTGTCCCAGCAGATACCTCTCCCGTGTCATTTGTTTCCAGATAGTTCTGGATGGACTTATTCACCCGCCCGCAGACCGCTTCGTCCGCGAGCAACCCCAGATCCATTTTCCATAACGGACGTTGCCCTCGCTCCTCGCCAACCCGCAAATCCACCCAATGCGGGGCATGATCCGAGACTACAATTGCCGAGTATTCCGTCCCCACCACCCTCGGTATTAGCGCCTTGCTCAGAACAAAAAAGTCAATACGCAAGTAAACCTTATGGACGTGAGAAAAAAAAGAAAACTCCTTCGCCCTCGGCCGTATAAACCTCCATGGGTCTATACCCCCCATCTGTGCCACAAAGCCCTTCAATTCCTTTGCCACAGCCGGCCTCCTCCCTGACCCAGATATTGACCGATCCAATTCCGGATAAATGACCGTGTTGAAGTCCCCCTCCATGATCAGACTATGCGACTCTAAGTCCGGGATCTTACCTAACACCCGCCTCATAAACTCCACCTCGTCCCAATTCGGAGCATATATGTTCACGGGCACCACTCGTACACCCTCCAACCTTCCACTCACCATTATGTACCTACCCCCCTGATCTGACACGATTCTCCCTGCCTCGAATGCCACTCCCTTACTAATCAAAATGGCTACCCCGCTGGTCTTGGAGTCCAGCCCTGAGTGGAACACCTGGCTAACCCAACCCTTCCTCAATCTCGTCTGATCTGTGACCTTAAGATGTGTCTCCTGCAGCATAGCCACGTCTGCCTTCAGCTCCCTTAGATGCGCGAACACGCGAGCCCTCTTGACCGGCCCATTCAGTCTTCTCACGTTCTACATAATCAGTCTGGACGGGGTGCTTCCACACTCCCTCCCCACCCCCTGCTGACTAGCCATCATGCACCGTCCCTTTCGATGAACAATTTACCCATGTCCACTCCCCCATCCACCCCACCTTATCTCCATAACCTAACCTGCAGACCTACAGACACTATGGGGCAAGTTATCATGGCTAATCCACCTAACTTGCACATCCTGGAACTGTGGGAGGAAATTGGAGCATCTGGAGGAAACCCACGCAGACACGGGGAGAACGTACAAACTCCACACAGAGGCCGGGATTGAACCCAGGTCTTGTGCGCTGTGAGGCAGCAGTGCTAACCACTGTGCCTCCATGCTGCATGTATGATTACATAGCTAAACTATTTGGCGTTAAGTGATATACTCACCATAACATTTATTTATATTGCTTCTGGGGAGAAATGCAATTTCTCCTTAATTGGCCTTCAGACAGATGCACCTTTTTCTGTATTTAACCTTGGCAACAATTCATTCATGTCCAGGCAGAAAGAAAATTTAGAATCATTGTTTTATATATCCTAACCATAGAATAGCAAGAAATATATTCCAGTGGTTTATAGCGAGCAGACACGTCTCTGTTAATAGGCGAGAGGGAGGTGGGTTTGAAAATGCAGTCCTTGCTTAAGCAAGTGTGAAGTTCACTGCATACCCAATGCTCCATTAATACAAAAAATGAGGGAAGCTTGTTCTTCAACTGACTACATGCAACTCACCCAATAATGCATTTTACTCACTTCTACTTAACGGGCCTGAAATTGTGGAAGAAATAATGATAGCGCCCGCTGTTGTCAATCCATAACAAACTCAGCAATTCGCAGAAAAAGAGTAACGTGATGTGAGCAGTGAGGTTAAAATTCACTCTGAGATGCGCCATTGCAGCAAATCCTGGACCAAATTCCTCAAGAGAGGCCTCTGCAATTTTTCCAATGGCAACACAAATATTGAAGAAACCTCCAGCACGTTTTTCAACAGATAACATACATTATCTATCTATAACCAGCTACTTTCCAAGCTATGATATTTTCACAGGACCACTATCCTAGAAGTACTTATTTGTGCTGATAATTGTTCATCTCAATGTTTAGAAAGGCAGAACAAAGTCCCTTTATCACCTTCTGTCCCTGTCAGAGTCGCCCTGTATTGTGTTTTACTTAATTTTCTGTTGTGATAAAGGAGAACAATGGAAGCATTGAAATGATTTGCCAGGCAGTAATCTATTCAAGGAATCCTATCATAAACCAAGATAATTTAATTGCCGAAACTACAAAGGATTATCATAGAATTTACAGTGCAGAAGGAGGCCATTCGGCCCATCGAGTCTGCACCGGCTCTTGGAAAGAGCACCCTACCCAAGGTCAACACCGCCACCCTATCCCCATAACCCGGTAACCCCACCCAACACTAAGGGCAATTTTGGACACTAAGGGCAATTTATCATGGCCAATCCACCTAACCTGCACATCTTTGGACTGTGGGAGGAAACCGGAGCACCCGGAGGAAACCCACGCACACACGGGGAGGATGTGCAGACTCTGCACAGACAGTGACCCAAGCCGGAATCGAACCTGGGACCCTGGAGCTGTGAAGCAATTGTGCTATCCACAAGGCTACCGTGCTGCCCACATCCTATCAGCTTGTACGACTGTACATTTGGCAATGCAGATTTGCCCATCAAATACTCCGAGAGTACGAGAGGGACTGAGTGGATCCCTCAGAGGAAGAGAGAGAGATTTTGAAGAACAGCTGATATTGGTGGTGGTGAGTTGGGGCGGGGATGAACGACAACAAGAGCCCCCCTGGGCCACCCACAAGCTTCTTGGTGGTAGATTTTCAGGAGGTTCTGTCCCTACCCCCCGCAGCCTGCTTTCCGCAGCAGAGGCAGCTCGCTGCTATCCGCTGGCAGGATCTTCTGGTCTACAGCGCTTTGTGTGGCTTGCCTGTCTCGCTGTCGGGGAATCCGCCATGAGTGTGTCGCTTTTGGCAAGACTGGAAGCCCTCGTCGGTGGGAAGGGCTGGAAAATCCCACCCACATTGTCACCACATAGACCCAAGAGGCCTGCTTATTCCCCCCCCCCCCCCCGAGAAACGGAGAATACAGTTCACTAACTTCCCCTGATTCCTGATTAATCCGTGCCTTTCTAAGCTACAGTTGATCCTGCCTATCAGAATTGTTTCCAATAATTTTCTCACCATTGGAGTCAGAGTGACTGGGTGCACACTCTTTTTAAATAATGGCACAAGTTCACAGACCTCCAAACTTCAGGAACCCATCCTGTATTTAGTGACGATTGGAAAATGATCCTCAGAGCATTCACTAATTCCTCCCTGGCTTCCTTTAACATCCTGGGACACAATCCATCTGGCCCTGATGACTGATCCACCTTCAAGGATGCCAATCCCTCCAGTATTTCCTCTCACACTATGCTTACTGTATCTAATATTTCACACTTCTCCTCTTCAACTAGAATGTCTGCACCAATCCTCCCCTGAGTGAAGACAGACAAAATACTCATTAAGAACCTTGCCCACATCTTCTGATTCAACCCACAAGTTACCATGTACATCTCTGATAGGCCCTACCTTTTCCTTAGTTATTCTCTTGCTCTTACTGTATTTGTCGTGTGGCCACTTTAAGGGGCTGGGCTCTGTGGGCCACATGACCAGCTCGGGGCCAATTGCACAGCAGCACGTGAACCCAGGCCAATGGGGAATTTGCCCCGGGCAGTGTGGACCAGGGAGTCGACCTGTTAAGACCTGCTATATAGTGTTCTGTGCCTGTTATTTAACTACCTTTGCCGTTCATCAATAAACCCTTTGTTAACTCTGTAAGTCTCCAGTGTCTGTCTCGAGCGACCACATTGTACAGCCGTTGTGAATTGCGGGGTTAAGGAAGGAACAGTTGAGATAATATAGAAGCTCTAGAAAGAGTCAGAATTATTTAAACCATGAGTGGAAATGCCTATCATTTCTAATCAACCTATTTGACCAAGGTTTTGAGGGTTGGAGTCCCTCAAAGGCTCCATTTATTTTACCGCAAACGAGATCACAGGCGAGGACAAGCAGGTGTTACTTTTGACAAGTTTGCGGGCCCCAAACATATAATTTGATTGGGAACCTCAAGTCCCAGGAGGCATCCAACTCGAAGACCTTTGGTCAGATAGTGGTCAGATAGTGAAATTGGTTAAAGAATATGTCAACCCAAAGCCCTCCAACGTTACAAGTTTAACTCTGCAATGAGGGACCATGAAGCGTCTGTCTCAGCTTTCATAGCTAGTTTTCACCAGCTTGCTGAGCACTTTGAGTTCAGGGCCGCACTTAATGATCTGTTGCACGATCGGCTGGTTTGTGGGATCCATAACCTTAATATCCAGTAGAGGCTTCTGCTGGAAACCACAATTACATTGGAAAAGATGATCGAAATAGCTCAGGCAATGGAATGCTCTTAAAAAGGTGCCCCTGAGTTTCAAAGTGGCTGAAGGGGAGGTTAACCAGGTATGGGGCGGTATGGCCACGAGATCTGGAGCGGGATCAACAGGCACATCGCAGAATTAAGACACAAACTCAGGACAGGGCCTGAACCCAAGGAGCAGGAAGGAGCTGGGAGGTCAACCCGAATCCGAGGTAGACTGCTATCGTTGTGGGGGCATCATCTCCAGGGGTCCTGCCATGTTGGGGAGTTTGTGTGCTTCCAATGCGACCGAAGGGGGCATGTTCAAGCATGTTCCTGCATGAGGCAAATTGCCCCAATGCAAAAAAAAACCAGCAGCAGCAGTCCACAGTGCCACTGAACGTAGTGGAGAAGAGCTCTGAAGAAGAGCGCGCAGTCCAATTGAATAAGACGGCACCGATTGAAATTGTCTTTTTTTAAAATATAAATTTAGAGTACCCAATACATTTTTTCCAATTAAGGGGCAATTTTGCGTGGCCAATCCACCGAGCCTGCGCATCTTTTGGGTTGTGGGGGCAAAGCCCACGCAGACACGGGGAGAATGTGCAAACTCCAGACGGACAGTGACCCAGAGCCGGAATTGAACCTGGGACCTCGGCACCGTGAGGCCGCAGGGCCAACCCACTGCGCCACCGTGCTGCCCCTGATTGAAGTTGTCTTCAGGGTAAGTGATAAAGTCCTTAAAATGGAAGTTGCTATGGGGGCTTCGATGGCCATAGTGAGTGGATAGTCTATGCAGGAACGCAGTCTATAAGCTTGAAGAGTACGACAACCAAGCTTTCAACATACACCAGGGAAACTCTGAAGATCCTCGGAACAGCCAACACCCCAGTGCCACACAGAGGGCAGGAGGTCAATCTGCCTTTGGATGTCAGGGAAGGATGTAGACCCAGTCTGTTGGGAAGAGACTGGTTACAGAAGATTAGGCCCAACTGGCTGGAAAGGTATGAAAATATCTTCCACAAGGAATTGGGCTGGATTAAGGGCCTAAAAGGCAAGATGTATGTCAATCCGGATTTGATGCCTAAGTTCTTCAGAGCCAGACCAGTGTCAGGAGGTTGAAGCAGAATTAAAGAGATTGGAAGAGCTGGTTATAATCAAGCCAGTTCAGTTTCTAAAGTTTCTAAGAGCTCTACGCTGGGCAGCCTCACCTATTCAAAATTGGACCTCAGTCACACCTACCTGCAACTAGGGTTGGATGGGGAGTCTCAGAGTTTTGCTACAATCAATATCCACAAAGGCCTCCTCCAGTATACCAGACTGCCATTTGGCATTTACCATCTTCCAACGCAAGTTGGAAAATCCCCTCCAGGTAATTCCCAAAGTGATGATTTACCTTGATGATGTGCTAGTCACCGGCACCATATCCAGAAGAACATGGGGCCGGCGTAGAGGATGTTTTATAGAGGTTTGTGTCCACCTAAATATTCTGTGTCTGTTTATTAAATGCCTTTGCCTTTTATCAAGAAACCCTTTTGTTAACTACAGGAAGGATCCAGTGTATGTCTCGGGTCACCACGGTATTGGTAAATAGTCTTCGGATTTTATCACACAATTTACAGTGCAGAAGGAGGCCATTCGGCCCATCGAGTCTGCACCGGCTCTTGGAAAGAGCACCCTACTCAAGGTCAACACCTCCACCCTATCCCCATAACCCAGTAACCCCACCCTAAGGGCAATTTTGGACACTAAGGGCAATTTAGCATGGCCAATCCACCTAACCTGCACATCTTTGGACTGTGGGAGGAAACCGGAGCACCCGGAGGAAACCCACGCACACACGGGGAGGATGTGCAGACTCCGCACAGGCAGTGACCCAAGCCGGGAATCGAACCTGGGACCCTGGAGCTGTGAAGCAATTGTGCTAACCACTGTGCTACCGTGCTGCCCAAAGAAATCATTTTCTTTGATTTCATCTGCCAATTTGTTTTGTATCCACGCTTTGCTTTACTCATTTCCATTTTTACTAGCCCCCTGTACTTTCGAGACTCCTCTAGACTTTCTATATTATTAAGTCTTTTGTTACTGCTATTACCTTGTCTTTTCTGCTTTAACGCGGCCTGTATGTTTCTGGATAACCTCTAGATGTACCAGTGCCACCCTTTTTCTTTATATGACACTGATTCAACACTGCTTTTCCTGCTAATAACGGTATCCAGTCCACTCTTGCCAGCTCAACCCTCAACCTTGTAAAATTTATCTTTCCCCATTTTGGAACTTTTACTTCCATTCAATCTTTGTCCTTTTCCATAATGATGCTAAATCTAACTCTAATATGGTCACTATCTCCAAAATGTGTCCCCCACTGCTATTTCATCCACTTGCCCAGCTTCATTTCCTAAGCCGAAGTCTAGAATTGCGCCCTCTCCTGTTGGGCTGGTTTAATGCTTGCTAAATGAATTCTCTTGAATGCAGTGCAGGAATTTTGCACCCTCTGCGCTCTTCACACTGTTTGGATCCCCATCAATATTCTAGAGTATTTGAAGTTCCCAATGATTACTGCCCTATTGCTTTTGCACTCATAACTCTTTGACTATAAGGGGGGCCTATAGTACAGTCCGAGCAGTGTACCCCTTTATGATTTCTGAGCTCAACCCACATGGCCTCATCTGTTGCTTCATTTAATATATCGTCCCTCCTCACAGCTGTAACTGATTCTTAATGCTACACCCCCACCTTTTTACCGCCCCCCCCAATCCTGCCTGAAAACTCTATGCCAGGGGATGTTGACCTGATATTTCTGCCCCTCCTTAAGCCATGCTTCCATTACAGTGATGATATCATGCTGCCATGTGTCTCTCTGTGCCCTCAGCTCATCTGATTTATTTATTAAGCTCCAAGAATTTACATATATACCTTTTAACACGGCCAAATTTCTGTGTGATACATCTTTTACCCTATGCTCCTTCTGTCTTTCCCTCATTAATTCTCCGTCTCCCGAATTTGCCCTCAGGTTCCAATCCCCATGCCAAGCTAGTTTAAACAGCACCAGCAAATCTCCCTGCCAGCGTATTCGTCTCCATCTGTTCAGGTGTACAACATCTGGCTGGCTACAAACCCACCTTCTCCAGAACTGATCCCCAGGCCTCAGAAGCCCAATGTCCTCCCTCCTACACCAGCTTTCCAACCACAGGTTCACGCGCTCAATTCTCCTGTTTCAATACTCATTTGCACACAGGACTGGGGATGATCCTGAGATTTCTGTTCTGGAGGTCCTGTTTTTCAATCTCCTTCCTAGCTCCCTATGGTTTGCTTTCAGGATCTCATTCCCCTTTCCTACCCAAGTCATTTGTACCAACGTCGGTCATGACGTCTGGCTGATCAGACCTTCCCCAGAAGGATGTCCTGCTGCCGTTCTGTGTCATCCTTGCCCCTATCACCAGGGAGGCAACATGCCATCCTGGAGTCACTTCCATGGCTACAGAAATGCCTGTCTGTTCCTCTAACTAACAAATCCCCTATCACTGCTGCTCTTCCCCTCTTCTTTCTCCCCTCCTGTACAGCAGAGCTGCCTATGGTACACCAATCGTGGCTCTGACTGCATTCCTCCAGGGAACCGACGCTCACTGGTATCCAAAGTGAGAAACCGATTGGTGAGCAGGACCCTGGGGACTCCTACACGTCTTGGACTGCCAACCTTCACGACCCACGCCGGCCGACCTTCGCGACCCACATTTTCTCTTACCTTTAATGCGGCAGGTGTGTCTGCTTGGTCCTCGCGATCTCACTCCAATCAGGTTCACAGGAGGAGAGGGCTATGCACATATCAGGTGCAGAGTTCAGCCGGTTCCTTTGTGCTGTCTTCATTTTTGTGAGGGCGGAAAATCCAACCTTGCACATGTGGGTTGTTGTGAAGGTCAAAAGCAACAAAATGCTCGTTTTACTCAGCTCTGGATACTCCTTGGAAGTGCTATTCCACAATGCTGACAGCCTAATTGACTTGTGCTGTGTTTTTAATATGCTGTCACAGGTGAGCACAGTACGAAGTCTTACAACACCAGGTTAAAGTCCAACAGGTTTGTTTCGATGTCACTAGCTTTCGGAGCGCTGCTCCTTCCTCAGGTGAATGAAGAGGTCTGTTCCAGAAACACATATATAGACAAATTCAAAGATGCCAAACAATGCTAGGAATGCGAGCATTAGCAGGTGATTAAATCTTTACAGATCCAGAGATGGGGTAACCCCAGGTTAAAGAGGTGTGAATTGTACCAAGCCAGGACAGTTGGTAGGATTTTGCAGGCCAGATGGTGGGGGATGAATGTAATGCGACCTGGGTTAACCTGGGCTAACCTGGGGCGATGGGGTAACCTGGGGTTACCCCATCTCTGGATCTGTAAAGATTTAATCACCTGCTAATGCTCGCATTCCTAGCATTGTTTGGCATCTTTGAATTTGTCTATATATGTGTTTCTGGAACAGACCTCTTCATTCACCTGAGGAAGGAGCAGCGCTCCGAAAGCTAGTGACATCGAAACAAACCTGTTGGACTTTAACCTGGTGTTGTAAGACTTCGTACTGTGCTCACCCCAGTCCAACGCCGGCATCTCCACGTCACAGGTGAGGTGCAGAAGTGCAGTTTCTTCATTTGGAGTCAGCTGCAAATTAATAACTGATTCTGGGGTCTCAAGCTCACAGGGATTTTTCATCCACCTCAGCTCTCTCAAAATCTGAAACTTCTCCCCTGGAAAGTAGCGACAAAAACTGTTGATCAGCGTAGCCAGATACTGAATAAGACTTGCCAGTCTATTGACAGTTCCCTTACTAACACAATTTATTTTATGTGTCGTAGCAGTGTTAGGAACAATAATTTTGGCTTTGTACTCGTAATTGCCAAACCTTCAATGACTTTTGGAAAGCATCGATTCCTTCCCTTGCAATTTGAAGTTAAGTTCATTTAGAATTGAAAAGATGTCTGCAACGCAAGACATACTGAGCATTCAAGTTTCATTAGCAAATTAATCAGCCAGAGGAGACAATATCTCAAGAAGTGTCGATTTGATACCTCAGTTCGTAAACTCTGACTAGCACCCGACTCCTTAACAGTCGACGTACTTCTGTTTGGAACAATAAGTGTATGTGCTCAGCCCCATATTGGAAGACAAAGTCTCAAAAAGACTGGTATTCAGCACGTTTAATGAAATTCACAACTTTCACAATTTCTTTCAACACCACTTCAAGATTGGATGGAATTCCTTTCGATGCCAATGTCTCATGGTGAATAAAATAATGATTCCAAACAATTTCCCGATAGCTGCCACCTTAATCCTCCTCTTGCACCCTCCTCCAGGGGCTGCTGACTGCCTGGCTCGGTGTCCGCTGCTCGCACCTCCCTCTAGGTGCTGCTGACTGCCTGGCTTGGTGTCGTCTTCTTGTACTCCTCTAGGTGCTGCTGACTGCCTGGTTTGGTGTCCTCTGTTCACACTCTCCTCTAGGTGCTGCTGACTGCCTGGTTTGGTGTCCTCTGTTCACACTCTCCTCTAGGTGCTGCTGGCTGCCTGGCCCAGAGTCCTCCTCTCGCACCCTCCTCTAGGTGCTGCTGACTGCCTGGCTTGGTGTCGTCTTCTTGCACTCCTCTAGGTGCTGCTGACTGCCTGGTTCGGTGTCCTCTGCTCGCACCTCCCTCTAGGTGCTGCTGACTGCCTGGTTCGGTGTCCTCCTCACGCACCCTCTAGGTGCTGCTGGCTGCCTGGCCCAGGATCCTCCTCTCGTATTCGCGTCTAGCTGCTGCTGGCTGCTTTGTTTGGTATCCTCCACTCGCACCCTCCTCCAGGTGTTGCTGGCTGCCTAGCCAAGGGTCTGCCTCCCACACTCTCTTCTCTTATCTCCTGATCAGACTTTTCCCGTAGACCATTTTTCTTGTAGCTGTTCCAAGACAATAGTTTTCTCTTGGTCAACAGCCAGTAGTAGAAGCTATTGCTCTACCTTTTTAAAATGTTTCCCCTGCATTCCCAGTTCATTGAGAATTAGTTTAGGATGCAGGAATGTGATATATTTTTATCTCTAGAAAGGCTTTTTGACAAAAGCGCTACACAAGGGACTTTGTGCTAAAATTAAGACTAATGGCATCAAGGGGAATATAACAAGATAGATTGCAAATCAGCCAGAGATGGTTTGAATCTGGTCAATCCTTCAATAAGGTTTAGTCTCGAGGGAGGTTCACCAGAGATCTGGGCCAAGTCACCTCCTGTTCATTAACAATCTGGGGCAGAATATTGAAAGCACTGTCACGAAATTACATCCCTATTTACTGAAGGAGAGGTTGCTGAAAATGTCACAGTAAAGTTGAGAAATTTGATAGGATAAAAATAGATAAAATGAAAATACTTAAAAGGTTAGCAGTGCTTTAAGTTAGCAGTGCTTTAGGTTAGCAGTGCTTTAAGTTAGCAGTGCTTATCGAGATAGGATGCACCCAAGGTTACTGAGGAATTCAAGGGTGAAGATAGCAGAAGCTGAGGCCACAAACTTTCAATCCTCCTTAGACACGTGGATTGCAGCCGGAGGACTGGAGGATTACAAATGTTACATTGCTGTTCAGAGAAAGGAAGAGACATAAACCCAGTAACAGTAGGCCTGCCAAAGGGCTATTCTAGGTGGTGGGCAAACACGTAGAGAATATAATTCAAAACAAAATTACTTGTCACATGGAAAAATGTGGGGCGGAATTCTCCCCCCCCCCCCCCCCCCCACGCCGGGTGGGAGAATCATCGGGTCGCCCCTTGAGTCGTGCCACGCCGCCCCGGCACCCGCACGCGAGTCTCCCACCCCCCCCCCCCAAACTGGCGTGGCGAGAATCACGGCTGGCCGCTCGGAGAATCGCCGCTCGCTGTTTGTAACGGGCGAGCGCCGATTCTCCGTCCCGGATGGGCCGAGCGGCCTGCCCAACACGACAGGTTCCCACCGGCGCCGTCCACACCTGGTCACTGCAGGCGGGAACAGCGCGGGAACGCTAGAGGGGGAGGCCTGTGGGGGGGGGGGGGGGGAGGGGGATTCCTGCACCGGGGGGGGGGACTCAAAAGGGGTCTGGCCCGCGATCGATGGATTGGATCAGGAGTGGAGCGGTGAAAAAAGTAATTCTGATGCAGCGAAAAGTGCGCGGGAGGAAAGCCAAGATGGTGGCGGGTGGAGACCAGGCAGCGTGGGCGCACGAGCAGCAGGAGTTTCTCAAGCGCTGCTTCACGGAATTGAAAGCAGAGCTGCTGGAAGCCGATGAAGGCTTCGATCGACAAGCTGGTCGAGACCCAGAAGGCCCAAGGGGCGGCGATCTGGGAGGTGCGGCAGAAGGCCTCGGAGAATGAGGACGAGATATTGGGCCTGGCGGTGAAGGTGGAGGCGCACGAGGTGCTGCATAAGAAATGGTAGGAGAAGTTTGAGGACATGGAGAATCAGTCGAGGAGGAAGAATCTGCGGATTCTGTGTCTCCCAGAGGGAGTGGAGAGGTCGGATGCTGGAGCATATGTGGTCACGATGCTGAACAGGTTGATGGGCGCGGGTGCCTTCCCAAGGCCCCTGGAGCTGGATGGGGCCCACCGAGTCCAGGCGAGGAGGCCCAAGTCTAACGAGCCGCCGCGGGCGGTATTGGTGCGGTTCCATCGCTTGGTGGACAGGGAGTTTGTCCTAAGATGGGCAAAAAAGGAGCGGAGCAGCAGGTGGGAGAATGCAGAGGTCCGGATATACCAGGACTGGAGCCCGGAGGTGGCCAAGAAGAGGGTCGGGTACAATCGGGCTAAGGCGGTTCTGCATCGGAAGGGGGTGAAATTTGGGATGCTGCAGCCGGCGCGACTGTGGGTCATGTTTAAGGACCGCCACCACTACTTTGAGACGCCGGAGGAGGCGTGGACCTTTATTCAGGCCGAAAAGTTGGACACGGAATGAGGGTCGGTTGTGAGGGGAGGTCGCGGGGGCCTACTGTGGTTACTGTGCTTTGGGGGATGTTGGGGGATGTTCTTTTCTGTTCTGTATTGTTTCCTTGAGTGCTGGGTGGGGTAGGGTGAAATGGTTCGAAGTGGGGGTTTTGTGAGAGTGTGGGCGTCGGTGGGGGGAGGGGAGATGGGAGGCTCGAGGTGGGGGAGCTGGGATTAGACCGCAAAAGGGAGCTGCGAAAGAGAGGGCGGGGCCGGTTCGATGGAAAGTGGGGGCTTTTTCCCACGCTAGGGAAGGAAGGGGGCAGGGCCGGGGGGGAAGGGCGGTGTTGGAGAGGAGCGCACGCTGATGGACGGGGGTGGGAGACTACCACACTGGGGGGTCGATGGAGTGGCCGGGGTCAGCAGGAGTCAGCTGACTTACGGGAGTGCTATGGGGGGAGCGACGCAGCCAGGGGGGGAAACTGGGTTGCTGCTGCATAGACCAAAGGGGAGCTGGAGCTCGGAGAGAGAGTCGGGGCGGGGGTCTGCCGCTGGGGGGAATGGAGAGTGCGGGAGGCGCGGGCAAGTGGCTGGTCTAGAAAAGGGGATGGCTCATCGGCAGGGGTGGGAGAGGTGCGGGAAGCCCCCTAATCCAGCTGATAACTTGGAATGTGAGAGGCCTGAACGGGCCGGTCAAGAGGGCCCGGGTGTTCGCGCACCTGAAGGGACTGAAGGCAGATGTGGTCATGCTCCAGGAGACGCATTTGAGGATGGCAGATCAGGTTAGGCTGAGAAAGGGGTGGGTAGGGCAGGTTTCCCATTCGGGGTTGGACGCAAAGAATTGAGGGGTGGTGATTTTGGTGGGGAAGCGGGTGTCGTTTGAGGCACTGAACATCGTGGCAGACAATGGAGGGAGGTATGTAATGGTGAGCGGTAAGCAGCAGGGGGTGTGGGTGGTCTTGGTGAATGTATATGCCCCAAATTGGGACGATGCCGGATTTATGCGGCGCATGTTGGGCCGGATTCCGGACCTGGAGGCAGGGAGCTTGATAATGGGGGGGGACTTCAACACGGTACTGGATCCAGCATTGGACCGCTCCAGGTCCAGAACGGGTAAGAGGCCGGCGGCGGCCAAGGTGCTGAGGGGGTTTATGGACCAGATGGGAAAAGTGGACCCATGGAGGTTTGTCAGGCCCCGCGGGGGCCAGGGAATTTTATTTTTTTTCCCACGTCCATGAAGCCTACTCCCGGATAGACTTCTTCGTTATGAGCAGGGCACTGATCCCGAGGGTGAAGGACACAGAGTATTCGGCCATAGCCATCTCAGACCATGCCCCGCATTGGGTGGAGCTGGAGTTAGGGGAGGAGAGGGACCAGTGCCCGCTGTGGCGCCTGGATGTGACTTGCTGGCGGGTGAGGAGGTGAGCGGGCGGATCCGGGGGTGCATTGAAAGCTATCTAGAGGCTAACGATAATGGGGAGGTGCAGGCGGGGGTGGTCTGGGAGGTACTGAAGGCGGTGATTAGGGGAGAGCTAATCTCCACTAGGGCCCACATTGAGAAGATGGAGAGGAGAGAGAGGGAGAGATTGGTGGGGGAGATTTTAAGGGTGGATAGGAGATATGCCGAGGTCCCCGAGGAGGGACTACTCAAGGAGCGACAAAGCCTCCAGGCCGAGTTCGACATGTTGACTACCAAGAAGGCAGAGGTGCAGTGGAGGAAAGCGCAAGGGGCGGTGTATGACTACGGGGAGAAGGCTAGGCCGGAGGTTGGCACATCAGCTTCGGAAGCGGGAGGCAGCGAGGGAGATTGAGGGAGTTAGGGATAAAGGGGGGAACACGGTGCAGAGTGCGGTGGGAATAAATGGGGTATTTAGTGACTTTTATGAGGGGCTGTATAAGTCTGAGCCCCCAACGGAGGAGGGGGGGGGATGCGTCGATTTTTGGATCGACTGAGGTTCCCGAGGGTGGAGGAGGAGCAGGTGGCTGGGCTTGGGGCATCGGTAGGGCTGGAGGAGCTGACTAAGAGGCTGGGGAGTATGCAGGCAGGGAAGGCACCGGGGCCAGATGGGTTCCCGGTGGAATTTTACCGGAAGTACATGGACCTGCTGGGCCCTCTATTAGTGAGGACTTTCAATGAGGCGAGGGAGGGTGGGGGCCCTACCCCCGACGATGTCCAGGGCGCTGATCTTGAAGCGGGACAAGGACCCATTACAGTGTGGGTCGTATAGGCCAATCTCTCTCCTCAACGTGGACGCAAAGCTGTTAGCGAAGGTGTTGGCTACCAGAATTGAGGACTGTGTCCCGGGGGTGATTCACGAGGACCAGACGGGTTTTGTTAAGGGAAGGCAGCTGAATACCAATGTGCGAAGGCTCCTGAACGTAATCATGATGCCTGCAGTGGAGGGGGAAGCGGAGATAGTGGCGGCGATGGACACAGAGAAGGCCTTCGATAGGGTGGAGTGGGGGTACCTCTGGGAATTGTTGAGGAGGTTTGGGTTCGGGGAGGGGTTCATTAGTTGGGTTAGGTTACTGTACGAAGCCCCGGCGGCCACGAATCGGAGGAGGTCGGAATGCTTTTGACTGTACCGGGGGACGAGTCAGGGGTGCCCCCTAACCCCCTTGCTATTTGCATTGGCAATTGAGCCTTTGGCTATGGCTCTAAGGGAGTCCAGGAACTGGAGGGGGCTGGTCCGGAGGGGGGAGGAACACCGGGTATCGCTGTATGCCGATGACCTGTTACTGTATGTGGCAGACCCAGTGGGGGGGATGCCAGAGGTGATGCGGATCCTCAGGGAGTTTGGGGACTTTTCCGGGTATAAGCTCAACGTGGGGAAGAGTGAGCTCTTCGTGGTACACCCAGGGGACCAGGGAAGGGGGATAGACGAGCAACCGCTGAAGAGGGCGGAAGGGAGTTTTCGGTACCTGGGGATCCAGGTGGCCAGGAGCTGGGGGGCCCTACACAAGCTCAACTTGACGAGGCTGGTGGAGCAGATGGAGGAGGAATTTAAAAGGTGGGATATGCTGCCACTCTCCCTGGCGGGTAGGGTACAGTCGGTGAAGATGACAGTGCTCCCGAGGTTCCTTTTTATATTCCAGTGCCTCCCCATCCTGATCCCTAAGGCCTTTTTTAAGCGGGTCAGCAGGAGCATCATGGGATTTGTGTGGGCGAAAAAGACCCCAAGGGTGAGAAGGGTGTTTCTGGAGCAGAGCAGGGACAGAGGAGGGTTAGCGTTACCTAATCTGTGTGGGTACTACTGGGCTGCCAATGTGGCGATGATACGCAAGTGGGTAATGGAGGGGGAGGGGGCAGCGTGGAAGAGGCTGGAGATGGCGTCCTCTGTGGGCACGAGTCTGGGAGCGCTGGTGACAGCACCGCTGCCACTCCCGCCGACAAGGTACACCACGAGTCCGGTGGTGGTGGCGACTTTGAAAATTTGGGGGCAGTGGAGACGCCACAGGTGGGAGGTAGAGGCTTCGGTTTGGTCTCCGATCCGGGATAACCATCGGTTCGTCCCGGGGAGAAAGGATGGCGGGTTCCTGAGCTGGCACAGGGCAGGAATTAGAAGGATGGGGGACCTGTTTTTAGATGGGACGTTTGCGAGCCTTGAGGAGCTGGAGGAAAAATTCGGGCTTCCCCCCGGAAATGCCTTCAGGTACATGCAGGTAAGGGTGTTTGTAAGACGGCAGGTGAGGGAGTTCCCGCTGCTTCCAGCACTCAGGATCCAGGATAGGGTGCTCTCGGGGGTGTGGGTTGGAGAGGGCAGGGTCTCGGCGATCTACCAGGAGATGCACGAGGAGGAGGAGACCTCGGTGGAGGAGCTAAAGGGTAAATGGGAGGAGGAGCTTGGGGAGGAGATAGACGAGGGTGCGTGGGCAGACGTCATGGGTAGGGTTAATTCTTCCTCCTCTTGCGCCAGGCTTAGCCTGATACAATTTAAGGTTCTTCACAGAGCAAGGCTGAGCAGGTTCTTTGGGGTGGAAGACAGGTGTGGGAGGTGCTCGGGGAGCCCAGCAAATCACACCCACATGTTCTGGGCGTGCCCGGCGCTGGATGGGTTCTGGAGGGGTATTGCGAGGACGGTGTCTAAGGTGGTGAACACCCGGGTTAAGCCGAGCTGGGGGTTAGCACTATTTGGGGTATTGGATGAGCCGGGAGTGCAGGAGGCGAAAGAGGCCGGTATTCTGGCCTATGAGTCCCTGGTAGCCCGGCGGAGGATTCTGCTCCAGTGGAAAGATGCGAGGCCCCCAAGCGTGGAAGCCCGGATCAGCGACATGGCAGGGTTCATTAAATTGGAGAGGGTAAAATTTGCCTTGAGAGGGTCTGTGCAAGGGTTCTTCAGGCGGTGGCAACCGTTCCTAGACTTTCTAGCAGAGCGTTAGGAGGTGGTCAGCAGCAGCAACCCAGGGGGAGGGGACAGGTGTACTTTGTGTTTTCTACTGTGTTTATTATTGCTTAATGGGGGGTTTGTATGTTGGGGGAATTTGTGATGTGGTTGTAAGATGTTTATTTATGTGTTCTTTGTTTTTCTTTTTTCTGTGGGGGGGGGGGGGGGTTGTTGAAAATAGGTAAAAATTTGAATAAAAATATTTCTAAAAAAAATAAATAAAGGCAAGTATACCATATGCCTTCTTAACCACTTTATCCACCTGCTTTGCAACCTTAAGTGACCGGTGTACATGCACACCAATGTCCCTTTGCTTACCAGGATCTTGCTGTTCATCATATAATCCCCTGTCTTGTTTGTCCTTGAAGGTCTTGGAAGAGAGTGCAGAGATTTGCTAGAATGGTATCTGGGATGTGGAATTTTAGTTATGTGGTGACTAGAGAATGAGAATGACATTTGTCGGGCTACAGCAGTAGAGTGGAACAAGGGGACTGATTGGATTGCTCCACAGAGCGCTGGCATGGAGCCGATGGGCCAAATGACCGCCTCTGGTACCATTTTGACCCTGTAAATTGGGCCTGTTCTCCTTATAGCAGGAATTAAAGGAGAGATTTAATGCAAGTGTTCAAGATCACCAAGGGTTCTGTTCAGAGCAAATAGGAGAAGCTGTTTCCAGTGATTGTGGATAACACTATGACAGCACTTGACAAAAGAACCAGAGGGGAGATAAAAGGCTGTTTTTAGACACAGCTGCTAATTGTTCTGGAATGTACTGCCTGAAAGGGTGGTAGAAACACATTCAATAGTAGCCTTAAAAAAGGAAATTAAATAAATACTTAGGGCAGCAAAATTTGCAGGACTTTGTAAAGGGATTCTGCTTTTCCCAAAGAGCTGAAACAGGCACAATGGCCCAAATCTAGGGGTAGAATTCTCTCAAGGCCCCGCCGGTGGGTTCAATGATGGGCAAGAATAAATTTCACGCCAGCGTCAATTTCCCGCAGGATCTTCTGCTGGTGCCCACCATGGCAGATCGGAAAACCCGCTGGTGCCCACCATGGCAGATCGGAAAACCCGCTGGAGGCCAACATGACACTAATTTGCATCCCACAATTGAGATGCAGATAGAGGCCCGACCAGAATATCCCCCCATTCCCAATTCTCCGTGACACCAGCATGAATGCACACTGGTCCAGAACACGTCTGGAAAACATGGTGCGCAGAAGTCAGGACTCACCCGAACAATATCGGGGTTTTTTCCCAGAGTTCAGGATGCAGGCCGCCCACAACCCTGGAGAACACATCACTGGAAGGAGGGAGAACCTACAGGTGGATCTTCCAATTTCGATGTCATGAGGAGGTTCAGCTTCTTGCCCGAGAGTGTTCCTGGAGGTCCATCTTCTTTTTCAGGAGGTCCATCCTCTTTCTTGAACGGTGGGTCAATGATGCTGGGTGCCTTTTCAATAGGGCAGCCACAAAATACAGCGCAAAGCTCCCTGGTGCATACCTAATGCGGTCGGGACGGGAAAATATGGCATGGTTTCTTGCCAGTCTGTGGCGGGAAACATTCAAAATTCCCGCCCTGCCATAGAACTTCGTCCCACATGGGTGAATTCCACCAAAGTTTATGCTCGACACAAAATTGGGATGTAGACTAAATAACTTTTGAGGATGAAATCAATAAGAAATGGATCTGGACCGAAATAGGGCCAGCTGTAAACACATGCACTAAATTTATGTCCCTAGCTGTACAGAATTATGAGCTGGAGTGTAATAGGTGGATGCAAGTCAAAGATGGCAAGCCTGAAGTGACTCCAACTGCGACAGAAGGTAGGCGGCTACAGGGCTGTATTGTTCTGTATAAAACTGGGGGCATGTTAATGAAAGGCTTTGGTCTGGAGTATTGTGTACCCGACGTTCCCTCCACTTCAATGAGGACATTTTAGCTTTGGTTTCGAAAAGGACAAGAATGACTGGAAGTGCAAATACTTCATGGACGGTATTTCACATTCTCCTGCAAATGGGTTTTTAGGCAGGGTGGGGAGGGTGAAACAGATGGAATAGGCTTCCCACCTGCCTCAACCCCACAGCAATTTTGCACTGGGGCGGGCATGGCCTCCAATGGGCCGTCTCCCATTTTTTTTTTTCCCCTTGCCCCCAATTGAGGCCCTTAAATGGCCAATTATTGGTAATGTACGGGCTATTTCCCAGCAAGCCTCAATTTGTAGGCTGGCGAGAGAATTTCCCTGGCACGGGGGAAGCCTGAAAAAGATGAAGCTTAGACTGTGGGCAGGAATTGGGGGGAGTACCTCCATCAGAAGCCGACTTCTAACTTCAGTCGCTCAACCTTAAGCTCCGGTGGTCACAAGGCCTCCCTCCCCGCTACTGGCCCCTCCCCCAACACCCCAATCGCCCAATTTCCCTTCCCAACCCTCCCCACAGTGGGACCCTGAATACGTATCTTTGCGTTCAGTCCTGGGGCTGTCATCTTCATGCATTTCCTCTTCTATCCACTGCAACTCCTGTCGCTGCAAGGACTAGGAGCTTTCGGCCAATCAGATTGGCTGGTAGCTCTCCAAGGAGGGATGTCCTCCGCAGAGATGGGCAGAAGTCCGGCCTGCAGCCACCTGATGCTCATTCGAGTGACAAAAGGTTGAGGGGGCAGGCGGGGACACCAGGGATGTGTTCGGTGCTGACTCTTTGGAGAGGGCCGGTAAGAAACCCTGCCATCCGAAATACACTGGCCCATGCCTTGGGTTTGGCTTTGTTAGAGAGATGTTGACTGAGATCTGACTGAGATCCATAAAGCTATTGAAAGGCATGGATAGCATTCAGCTAGATAGACTGAGAAAAAGGTGTTGGCTAGAACTGGGGAGGGTGGAGGAGGGAGAAGAAAGGAAGGGGTTACGGGGATGAGTGCAGTAAGCATTGGGCTGAAGTATGTATAGTTTTGACAACCTTTTCTCATTCACTGTATATAAATGAACAAATCTATAACACAAAATAAAACCTGGCCTCTGAATACCTCCTGTCCACCCGCAGAACCTCATCCAACAACCTCGTCATTTCTGCTCGTTCCACCTTTTCCCTCCCCGCTAATCACTGTCTTGAGCGCCTCCCATAACATGGCGGCCAAGACCTCACCCGTATCGTTCAGTTCCATGTAGGACACCGGTAGAATCGCAGCTTGGATACCAGTAGAATCCTTCTTTGCACATTGTGAAGGGATCATTGCCTGTCAGTTTAACATGTCAACTTGGCCAGTGCCTTTTCTCTGTAATTTCAATTTCAATTGTGGAGATTGAATTTACAGTGTTTTGTCCATCTCCCGCCCCCCTGCCGCCGAGGCAAAACTCTCAAGTAATCATGGTATAAATGCTGTAATAAATCTAAGCATTGGAGCTTGAGAGCCCCAATGTTCAGTTGGCTAGACTGTGCTGCAGAATGACGGCAATGGTGTGGATTCAGTCCCCAAACCGACAATGGTGGTTCATGGAGGTCTTGTCCCATGCTCGATGAGAAGTAATGCCCCTCAAGCTATATAACCACTTGTCCCTCTCTAACAAAAAGAGATGCCTATGGTCCCTCGTGGCTAATTATCTGGGAGCACCAATATGTGATGTGGAAGATAAAGAAGAATAGGTTCCCTAGAGATCTCAGAATGTCATCTGTATAAAGATGAGGACAATGACCAATAGAAGTGCAAACTGTGACAATTAATCACACTACATCCGAAGGAAATGGCATTGATTGGGATTAAATTATAAAGGGTCCTCAGAATTGCAGAAAATTGGGTATCACCAAACAGTAAATATTTTTAGGTAAATTAAAAGTTTAAAAAGAGACTGTGTGGAACAATTAATTTTAAAACCTCATCATTAAAATTGAAGGTTTCAATTTACCATTCAGTCAATCCACTTGTCTGAATAGGTACCCCTACACTGCTCTCAAAGACATTATCACAAACCAGGGCTGTGTCATCACCAAATTGCCACATTCCTTTACGATGGATACAACTTCAGTAATGAGGATAGATTGGCTGAGCTGGAACCAGCGAGCAGAAGGTTGAAAGGAGATTTGATAGAGATGTTCAAGATCATGAGGGATCTGGATAGCGCAGTTAGAATAATCAAAATACTGCAGATGTTGGGAATCTGAAATAAAAACTGAAAATTCTGGAATCACTCCGCAGGTCTGTCTGGCAGCATCTGTATGGGTGGAATTTATTCAGGTGACATGGGGTCTCCATTGGCTAGAGAGCTGGCGAGAGCCTGGCGTTGCCCCCTTTGGGGGAGGCTCGCGGTATTCAGTGCCAGTCAGGCACTTAAGTGGCCAGCTATCCAGACCCCGGGGACAGAAAACTCCACCCCTCCAAGAGCTAGTGGCCAATCAGAGGTGGCAGGATATGGCCCATAAGAGGGCATCAATTGCCCATTTATGGGTCTAATTGGATCGGGCCGGGAAGGCTGTCCACGAGGCTCCCCGCCCAGACTGGGGCAGCCCGCGGGAAGGCAGCCAGGTTATCACTGTGTACCCACCTGGCACCCTCCTGCCTGCTTATATACCCCCTGCCTCCAACCCCGCCTCTGACAAACTTAGGCATTGAATTACACCCAATGTTCCAGGTCTGTGACCTTTCACCCGACACTGCCAGTCCCGCTGAGCATTTTCTGTGTTTTGATTTTGTTACTTGTGGGGAATGAAGGAAATCAGGAATGTGGAAGAGGCCAGAATTAAAGGAGCCCAGAGATCTTGGGGCTGGAGGAAATTTCAGAGGTAGGGTGGGCCGAGGAATTTGAAAACGAGGATGAGAATCTTAAATTTTTCCCCCATAAACTTAGAGTACCCAATTATTTTTTTCCCAATTAAGGGGCAATTTAGCGCGGCCAATTCACCTACGGCAAATCATTGGGTTGTGGGGGCGAAACCCATGCAGACAGGAGGAGAATGTGCAAACTCCACACGGGCAGTGACCCGGGGCCAGGATCGAACCCGGGTCCTCAGCACAGTGGGGCAGCAGTGCTAACCACTGCGCTACCGTGCCGCTCTAAGAATCTTAAAATTGAGGCACTGTCGGGCTTGGTGCCAATACAGGTCAGCGAACAGAGCGGCGTTGGTGAATGGGACTTGGTATAAGTGTATGACTGCTCATGCTTTAGACTGGAAAGTACAAGTGCTAAACGGAGAAGAGTTAACACACATCAAAGCAGAAATTAAAATGTACAAACCAAGAGATTAAAGTGAAACCCACCGGCCACACTTATAAAGGTCGCAACAGTAACAGGTATTGCTCTTTATTTTCAGTATGCAGGGAGCACTCGAGTGACTCAGGCACGTCACCTATTGGAAAGAAGAAATCCAGTCATCTGACATGATGTAAAAACATTTCATTTCTGTATTTACCCTCAGAGAAAAAAGAAACCAACTGACCCTATTTGACATTACAATGTGCAAATAATTTCCTTCTATGTTCGGTCAAACACAGTCCCGTACATTTTGAGCCTGAAGTCTTTTCAAAGTAGAAGCCGGAGCGGGCCTTGTGGGCCTCAAGCCTGCTCCGCCATTTCATAAGATCATGGCATTGTTGTAAAATTATAAAAAATCTTAAGAAAAGGAGGGGAGGAGGCCATTTGGCCCCTTGGGCCTGCTCTGTCATTCAAGAAGATGAGGACTGATCTGATTGTGGCCTTAGCTCAATCTCCCATTTCCCACTTGACCCCATTTCCCTCGATTCCCTTAGAATTCAAGAATCTATAGATTGCAGCCTTGAATATTCACATTGTTTGAGTATTCACAGCCCCCTGAGGTAATTCTAAAGCTTCGCAAAGCTCAAGTAAAGAAACCTCGCCTCATCTCGGTCCAAAATGGACAAGCCCTTATCCTGACATTATGCCCCTTGTACTCAGCTCTCCAGTCAGGAAAAACCTGTGGTTTCGCAATATCAATAAATGCAGCCCTTTTTCTGACAATCAGATTGAAATGTGCAACAGAAACTTGGCTGGGGCTCTGGCTGAGATAGTTAACGGGTACAAATTGCAACAAAACGATTCGCACTGATTAAAATTGTTCATTCTGGAGTCTAAGTCTGGTGGTAAAATTGGTCTGATTCCTGCTGGATGGTGGGAATGCTGAAAATGTGCAATGTTTCTGTTCAGCTCATTAATTGGCGGATCTTGTGGTGGGGCAGGCAGAAGGTCTCCCACCCTGCCATTCGACACCTCATAGCACCCAGACAATCACCCAGGGCAGGCCAGGAACTCCGCATTTCTCCTCCAGAGTCCATGGGGTCACAGCTCTTCTGCAGAAACTCGCAGATGTGAGCAATCACACCCTGGGACATACGAGGGGGCCACCGGCATTGCCTTCTCGTCATCTCTAGATAATAACACCGCTGGTGATACACCCACGGTCAGGTCAATTCTCATCATCACGGTGGTCCATGCCTCCCAGCATCTTGACCTTCTGAAAGCCCCACTACCTCTTGTTGTTCAACCCTTGCTCCTCATGACCCTGTGCCAACTGGTGATTGGCCCTCCTGCTCCTCATCTCAATGAGAACCATTACTAAGGCAGGGTTGCCTGGAGTCCGCATCATCGACGCTCAGTGGATGTGTGAATGAACTGAAATAATACATTGTGCACATGTCCTTTACAGGTTTCCCTCCATCTCAAAGCCAACAGGCCAGTGCTAAGCCTTTCGCATGGCCTCCATCTAGTAATGGCATCCCCATCCCACCCCTTCTAGGTAAAGGACATCCTGGAGGAAGCGTTGGGTGTTCCTCCTGTTCATACATGAATGCATATGGCAACACTGCTCTTTGACTAGGATGATGAGAGCCAAGTCCAAGAAGCTTCACTGATATTTTTCCACTTGTTTCCACTATCCTCGAAACGCTATAGAGTGACTGCCTTAGCAGCGCAGAAAGACTAACTGCATGGTCCTTGTCAGCCATGATCATTCACCTGGGAGAATCAAGCTTTGGAGTCACAATATTGGCTGCCCTCCACCAGTTGTGCCCCTTTTCCGCCCTCCCTTGATTCATCCCTGTCTCTGGCAGCTGCCGATGGGAAATTACACCCAATGAACAGCAGCTCAACCTCTTGCTGGGATCTCGATGTTATGCGACCCATGGGTCAGGGGCAAACTTGCTGTATTGTGGCCTTCAGCACAGTGGACACAAGCAAACATCTTTAACATCCAGTTGCCTCGTTCCCCCCAAATCACTACAGGCCCACCCGATATCATCATTCCTCTCCCCTCTGTCACCATTGAACCTCCCCCCTGGTTACCCTGGATACTATCGCGACCCTCAGAGACAACGGCCATTACCGTCCCCATGACCACCCTGACCCTCTCCTCCCATTATCCTAACCACCTGACTTGCCCCTATCTGTAACCCACCCGATGAGACCTTCACCTATCAGACTCTCACCCGGAGCCTGCACCCAATCGTATCTGACTTCCCCCTCTGGCTGTGACTGTTCCTCCTGTCGCCAGTGCCCTGCATCTCCACCTTCCCAGGAGATTCTCTTCCCCTTTCTCGGGCACTCTCCCCACTCATCCACCATAAGCCTGCCTCCCCCGTCCACCCGAACGCCAGCCCCTTCCGCCCCCACTTCCAGTCTTCGCCAGCCTCGCAGGTCGGGCCTTGGCGCAGCGTTTGCTAATAGTACTCGAGGGAACCTCTGTGAGGTTCCCAGGCAGGTGAAAGCCACATCAATGGACCTCAAATTCGTGGAGGTGAAATTCACTGGGTGTACGCCACCTAGATACAGTTGCGAAACTGAACGTTCTAATTTCCGACCCTCAATTTGAAGGGTGAACGTAATTCGGGCGAGGTGGCCTTTTAATGAGCATGCATGAGATGTTAATTCATGCAAATGAGGTTCCTGTTCATTGGGGTGCCTTTAACCCGCCTTGAATAGCAGGAAAACTAAATTCCAACAGTTTATCCCGCCATCGGCAAACAGTTTTTTTTAACACCCCAGTGTGTTTCGTGCCTGTCCATCACCACTTGTGAAACTATCTCAGAGTCATCACTACTACATCACTATGTAGTGAAGGTCATGTAGTAGTTTTCAGTATGAACCAGGACAAAGCTCAGAAACAGCAGCCACTGGAGTCGGCCATTTAGCCCATCGTGGCTGAGAGCTCTTCAGCTGGAGCTAACCCCCCTGAATCTACTCCCCAGGCCTTTCCCATTGATCTTTGCGATATGTGCTTTACAATTGCTTATCCAGTTCCTTTTTAAATGACGGTTCTGATTTTCAGACTGTATATAGAGGGGTGGGCCCCCTCCCCTGGGACAATGTAGGATTCTTCCTAATCTCCATTCTTCAGAAACCAGGAACGTCGTCACACCACCGGAGTGTGTGTGGCTGGCGCTACAACCTACGATTCAGTTTATTGAAAACTGAAACAGTAACTAACGTCCATAACACAAAGAAAATAGATTTACCAAAAATTGAACCCCACCCTCTTGGAGTCTCCACATGTCCCCCTCTACAATGTCTATATTGCAGTATAACTGGGAGAATTGATCAATGGGCCGGAAGTGCTCATACTCAGATCAGGCAGAGCTGCCTGTTAAAACAAACTTAGAAGGAATCAGATCACTTCTCAGAAAAGGTCTTGAACCTTCCAAGGCAAAAATCTTAGCAAGTCCTTCCTCTCGGTGTGACAATCAATGAAAACATAAGAAATCAGAGAAGGCCATTCAGCCCCTCGAGCCCCTCATTCAATGAGATCACAGCTGATCTTTTTCTTCAACAACGTTTTCCTGCACTAATGGGGATGGGAAGCTGGTGGCGAAGTGGTAATGTCGCCAGGCTAGTTACCGTAGAGGCTAAGGCTTCTGTTCTGGGGTCAGGGGTTCAAATCCCATCACAGCAACATTGGGGGCGGCACAGTGGCACAGTGGTTAGCACTGCTGCCTCACAGCGCCAGGGACCCGGGTTCAATTCCGGCCATGGGTCACTGTCTGTGTGGAGTTTGTACGTTCTCCCCGTGTCTGCATGGGTTTCCTCCGGGTGCTCCGGTTTCCTCCCACAGTCCAAAGATATGCAGGTTAGGTGGATTGGCCCTGCTAAATTGTCCCTTGATGTGCAGGTTAGGGTACTGGAATAGGGGGAAAGTGGGTATGAATAGAGTGCTCGTTTGAGGGGTCAGTACAGACTCAATGGGCTGAATGGCTTCCTTCTGAATTGTATGGATTCTATGAAAAAGGGATTCTGTAATCCCGTATCCCTTGATGTTTCTAGTAATTAGAAATATATTGATTTGGACTTCCGGGTGCGGCGATGACCAGCTGAGTCGCACGTTTCGGCAGCTCCCTGTGAAACGGACTTTTGGGCTCTTGATAGGAGCCCCAACGGCAATTTTAACGGCTGAAAACACCGTGCGGTAAACCAGAAGGGTGTTCCCCCTGGACACGGATGGAAAAAGGAGAGGAAAGTGGCCGGATTGCAGCGGATCCTTTGGAACAACGGCAAGGAAGGCAAGCAGAAACCAAGATGGCGTCGGAAGGTGGCAGTTTCATATGGGGCCCTGAACAACAAGAGTTTTTGAAACGCTGCGTGGAGGAGATAAAAAAGGAAATGAAGAAAGAGTTGTTGGCCCCGATATTACAGGCGATTGAAGGGCTGAAAGAGGAACAAAAGACCCAGGAGCAGGAGCTTCGGGTCGTGAAGGCGAAAGCAGCAGAGAATGAAAACGATATACAGGGCCTGGTGGTGAAGTCGGAGATACAGGAGGCACACCAGAAACGATCTGTGGAGAGGTTGGAGGCACTGGAAAATAACGCAAGGAGGAACAACTTGAGGATTCTTGGCCTTCCTGAAGGTGTGGAGGGGGCGGACGTCGGGGCATATGTGAGCACGATGCTGCACTCGTTAATGGGAGTGGAGGCCCCGACGGGTCCGTTGGAGGTGGAGGGAGCATACCGAGTTATGGTGCGAGGATCGAGAGCAGGAGACATAGTGGTGAGATTTCTCCGTTTTAAGGATAGAGAAATGGTCCTTAGATGGGCGAAGAAAACTCGGTGTAGTAAATGGGAGAACGCGGTGATCCGCGTCTATCAAGATTGGAGCGCGGAGGTGGCGAGAAGGAGGGCGAGCTTTAATCGGGCCAAAGCGGTACTTCACAAAAAAAAAGATAAAGTTTGGAATGCTGCAACCGGCAAGACTGTGGGTCACATATCAAGGGAGGCACCACTACTTTGAGACGGCGGATGAAGCGTGGACTTTTATTGTAGAAGAAAAATTGGAATGATTGGACTACGAAAATGAACGTTTGGACAAAGTGGTGGGACGAGTGGGGGGGGGGGCGAAGAGGGATTGTATGATTAATCCTGCGGTATGGTAACTTTTCTTTCTCCCACAGGTGGTGATGGGGGGAGGTGGGGAGGGAGAGGAGATGGGGCGTTGGCCATGGGAGGCGGGGCCGAGGGAGAGGCGCGGGCTTGGTTCCCGCGCTATGATAATTATGGCGGGAATAGAGAAGCAGGAAGGAGGGGGCGCCGCACGGGGCGAGCCGTGATCACGGGGGGAAGCCGAGGTCAGCCAGAGTTTGCTGACTTCTGGGAGCAACATGGGGGGAGTAATTACGCTAGCGGGGGGTCTAGCGGGGGGGGGGGGGGGGGAGGGGGGAATTACTGGGTTGCTGCTGCTGGGGAAAGGGGGGAGTGGGTACGGGAAAGGATGGGCGGGGGGGGGCACCGTCTGGGAGAAATACAGCTGCGTGGGAACTGGGCGAGAAGCTGGAAAAAGATGATGGCTAACCGGCAAGGGGGGGGGGGGGGGGGGGGGGGGTGGGAAGCCCCCCAACTCGGCTGATCACGTGGAACGTGAGGGGGCTTAACGGGCCGATAAAGAGGGCACGAGTACTCGCACACCTTAAGAAACTTAAAGCAGATGTGGTCATGTTACAGGAAACGCACCTGAAACTGATAGATCAGGTTAGGTTGCGCAAAGGATGGGTAGGGCAGGTGTTCCATTCGGGGCTGGATGCGAAAAACAGGGGGGTGGCTATATTAGTGGGGAAGCGGGTAATGTTCGAGGCAAAGACTATAGTGGCGGATAACGGGGGCAGATACGTGATGGTGAGTGGCAAATTACAGGGAGAGATGGTGGTGTTGGTAAACGTGTATGCCCCGAATTGGGACGATGCCAATTTTATGAGGCGAATGCTAGGACGCATCCCAGACCTAGAGACCGGAAAGCTGATAATGGGGGGAGACTTTAACACGGTGTTGGAACCAAGGCTGGATAGGTCGAAGTCCAGGACTGGTAGGAGGCCGGCAGCAGCCAAGGTGCTTAAGGATTTTATGGAGCAGATGGGAGGGGTGGACCCGTGGAGATTCAGTAGACCTAGGAGTAAGGAGTTCTCGTTTTTCTCCTATGTCCATAAAGTCTATTCACGCATAGACTTTTTTGTGTTGGGTAGGGCATTGATCCCGAGGGTGAGGGGAACGGAATATACGGCTATAGCCATTTCGGATCATGCCCCACACTGGGTAGACTTGGAGATAGGGGAGGAAACAAGAGGGCGTCCACCCTGGAGAATGGACATGGGACTAATGGCGGATGAGGGGGTGTGCTTAAGGGTGAGGGGATGCATTGAAAAGTACTTGGAACTCAATGACAATGGGGAGGTTCAGGTGGGAGTGGTCTGGGAGGCGTTGAAGGCGGTGGTTAGGGGGGAGCTGATATCAATAAGGACACATAAAGGGAAGCAGGAGAGTAAGGAACGGGAGCGGTTGTTGCAAGAACTTTTGAGGGTGGACAGACAGTATGCGGAAGCACCGGAGGAGGGACTGTATAGGGAAAGGCAAAGGCTGCATGTGGAATTTGACTTGCTGACCACAGGCACTGCAGAGGCACAATGGAGGAAGGCGCAGGGTGTACAGTATGAATATGGAGAGAAGGCGAGCAGATTGCTGGCACACCAATTGAGGAAAAGGGGAGCAGCGAGGGAAATAGGGGGGGGTGAGAGACGAAGATGGAGAGACGGAGCGGGGAGCGGAGAGAGTGAATGAAGTGTTTAAGACATTTTATAAAAAATTGTATGAAGCTCAACCCCCGGATGGGAGGGAGAGAATGATGGAGTTTTTGGATCGGCTGGAAATTCCCAAGGTGGAAGAGCAGGAAAGGATGGGATTGGGAGCACAGATCACGGTAGAAGAAGTGGTGAAAGGAATTAGGAACATGCAGACGGGAAAGGCCCCGGGACCGGACGGATTCCCAGTTGAATTTTACAGAAAATATTTGGACTTGCTCGCCCCGCTACTGACGAGGACCTTTAACGAGGCAAAGGAAAGGGGACAACTGCCCCCGACTATGTCAGAAGCAACGATATCGCTTCTTTTAAAGAAGGAAAAGGATCCGCTACAATGCGGGTCCTACAGACCAATCTCCCTCCTCAATGTAGATGCCAAGGTCTTGGCCAAGGTAATGGCAATGAGAATAGAGGAATGTGTCCCGGGGGTGGTTCATGAGGACCAAACTGGGTTTGTGAAGGGGAGACAGCTGAACACGAACATACGGAGGTTGTTAGGGGTAATGATGATGGCCCCACCAGAGGGTGAAACGGAGATAGTAGTGGCGATGGATGCCGAGAAAGCATTTGATAGAGTGGAGTGGGATTATCTGTGGGAGGTGTTGAGGAGATTTGGGTTCGGAGAGGGGTATGTTAGATGGGTGCAGCTGTTGTATAGGGCCCCAGTGGCGAGTGTGGTCACGAATGGACGGGGATCGGCATATTTTCGGCTCCATAGAGGGACAAGGCAGGGATGTCCTCTGTCCCCATTACTGTTTGCACTGGCGATTGAGCCCCTGGCGATAGCGCTGAGAGGTTCCAAGGGATGGAGGGGAATACTTAGGGGAGGAGAAGAACACCGGGTATCTTTATATGCGGATGATCTGCTACTATATGTGGCGGATCCAGCGGAGGGGATGCCAGAAATAATGCGGATACTTGGGGAGTTTGGGGATTTTTCAGGGTATAAATTGAACATGGGGAAGAGTGAGCTGTTTGTGGTGCATCCAGGGGAGCAGAGTAGAGAAATAGAAGACCTACCGTTGAGGAAGGTAACAAGAGACTTTCGTTACCTGGGGATCCAGATAGCTAAGAATTGGGGCACATTGCACAGGCTAAATTTGACGCGGTTGGTGGAACAGATGGAGGAAGATTTCAAGAGATGGGATATGGTAGCATTGTCAATGGCAGGGAGGGTGCAGGCGGTTAAGATGGTGGTCCTCCCGAGATTCCTCTTTGTGTTTCAGTGTCTCCCGGTGGTGATCACGAAGGCTTTTTTCAAAAGGATAGAAAAGAGTATCATGGGTTTTGTTTGGGCCGGGAAGACTCCGAGAGTGAGGAAGGGATTCTTACAGCGTAGTAGGGATAGGGGGGGGCTGGCACTACCGAGCCTAAGTGAGTATTATTGGGCCGCTAATATTTCAATGGTGAGTAAGTGGATGGGAGAGGAGGAAGGAGCGGCGTGGAAGAGATTAGAGAGGGCGTCCTGTAGGGGGACCAGCCTGCAGGCTATGGTGACAGCCCCATTGCCGTTCTCACCAAGGAACTATACCACGAGTCCGGTGGTGGTAGCTACACTGAAGATTTGGGGACAGTGGAGACGACATAGGGGAAAGACCGGAGCACTGGGGGGGTCCCCGATAAGAAACAACCATAGGTTTGCCCCGGGGGGAATGGATGGGGGATATGGAATGTGGCAAAGAGCAGGTATAACGCAATTGAAAGATCTATTTGTGGATGGGAAGTTTGCGAGTCTGGGAGCGCTGACCGAGAAATATGGGTTGCCCCAAGGGAATGCATTCAGGTACATGCAATTGAGGGCTTTTGCGAGGCAACAGGTGAGGGAATTCCCGCAGCTCCCGACACAAGAGGTGCAGGACAGAGTCATCTCAAAGAAATGGGTGGGGGACGGTAAGGTGTCGGATATATATAGGGGAATGAGAGACGAAGGGGAGACTATGATGGACGAACTAAAAGGGAAATGGGAAGAAGAGCTAGGGGAGGAGATTGAGGAGGGGATGTGGGCAGATGCCCTAAACAGGGTAAACTCGTCGTCCTCGTGCGCCAGGCTAAGCCTGATTCAGTTTAAGGTATTACACAGGGCACATATGACTGGAACACGGCTCAGTAAATTTTTTGGGGTGGAGGATAGGTGTGCGAGGTGCTCGAGAAGCCCAGCGAATCATACCCATATGTTTTGGTCATGCCCGGCACTACAGGGGTTTTGGATGGGGGTGACAAAGGTGCTTTCGAAAGTAGTAGGAGTCTGGGTCGAACCAAGCTGGGGGTTGGCTATATTTGGGGTTGCACAAGAGCCGGGAGTGCAGGAGGCGAAAGAGGCCGATGTTTTGGCCTTTGCGTCCCTAGTAGCCCGGCGCAGAATATTGCTAATGTGGAAAGAAGCCAAGCCCCCGGGGGTGGAGACCTGGATAAATGATATGGCGGGGTTCATAAAGTTAGAGCGGATTAAGTTCGTCCTAAGGGGGTCGGCTCAAGGGTTTACTAGGCGGTGGCAACCGTTCGTCGAATATCTTGCGGAAAGATAGATAGGGGAGAACAAAGAAGGCAGCAGCAGCGGCCCAGGACTTGGGGGGGGGGGGGGGGGGATGGTGGGGGGGGGGGGGGGGGGGTGGCCTGAGACAAGGCAGTTGCCAATTAGGGCTAGTTTTTATTTTTTGTTATTTAATATTTATTTATTTGTTGTTGTTTTTGTTTAAATTTAAAAAGGTCATTATTATCTGTATCGTTACAATGTTGTGTAAAGGATGCACAATGTACTGTGTTGGTTGACCAAAAATTTTCAATAAAATATTATTTAAAAAAAAAAAAAGAAATATATTGATTTCAATCTTGAACATAGTCAACGAATTGGGTAGAGAATTTCAAGTATTCACCACTCTGAGTGAAAAATTTATTCCTCATCTCAAGTCGTAAATGGTTTACTCCCTATTTTGAGACCACGTCCCTTGGTTTTAGACAGACCCCTCCTCCCACTCCCAACCCTGCTGAGCCCAGTAAGAATTTTGTATGCTCGAGTTTTGTATGTTGATGTGGGCTCAACAGGGTAGATGCAGGAAGGATGTTTCCCCTGGCTGAGCAGGATTTCTTCGCTCAGAGGGTGGTGAATCTTTGGACTTTCAGAAGACATTTGATGCAGTGCCACACAACAGACTTGTGAGGAAAGTTATAGCTCGTGGAATAAAAGGGACAGTAACAACATGGATAACAATTGGCTGAATAACAGGAGGCAGAGAGTAATGGTCAATGGATATTTTTGGGCTGGAGGTAAGTTTCTAGCGGTGTGAGGGTGGCCCTGGGTATCCTTTGTATGTCGGCGGTTTCTGCGAATTGGTTTAGGTCTCCCCTTCCTGGAGGTCGTCTCGTGACTGGGTGAGCGAGGTGCTGGTCCTGGTTTTGGCATGGCCTGATGGAATGGAAGGTGGCTCTTGGTGTTTGGGGGGTGAGGACCAGCCCTCCCTCCCAGGGCACCGAATTGTTGGGTGCCTTAATGGTTCTTCTTCCTTTGGATCGCGGCTCCCTCCTGTCTAGGGGTGAAGCATTATCCTTTCTCTACTTCTGTGAGTGGAGTGGTGCCCAGACCTAGATAGGGTTGGAGAGGTGCAGGCTCAGCAGGGTATAGGTACGAAAGGTCCTGGGGCCATAATCTCCTGTGTTTTCTTTTTAGGACAGTGCTGGGCTAGGCCAGGCTTGGCACTGCACACTGTCGGTATCCTATTGTCTCTGGGATTGTGGGTGCCTCCCGCTGGGTATGCTTTCGGGGGAGTGAGGGGGGGTTTCTGGTGGGCTGGGGTCGATCCCCTGGGTGTGTGGGCACTTGGATGGGCTGAGCGCTGCACTGAATTGATATTCTGTTTTTATTCCCTTCTCCAGGTTGATGAGATGCCCTTTCATTGACTGGGTGGTTGGCTGGGGTTTGGGTTGGATGCTGTTTCCCTGATAGGGCTGTAAGCACACTGGGCTAAATCGCTGGCTTTTAAAGCAGACCAAGCAGGCCAGCAGCACGGTTCAATTCCCATACCAGCCTCCCCGAACAGGCGCCGGAATGTGGCGACTAGGGCCTTTTCACAGTAACTTCATTGAAGCCTACTTGTGACAATAAGTGATTTTCATTTTCTTATCCATGTGATTAGCACTGATGGCTTCTGCTTTTTCTTCCTTCTTTTTCTCTTCTGGGATGCCTTGGAGGCTAAGGCCTCTGCTGTATCTCTCACTTTGTCTTTGCTTTTCCCCTGAGCTATCGGGAGGTGCAGCTCTGACCTGGCCATGGTGAGGTTGGCTGAGTTTCAGTGTTGGAACTTTTAGGAGTGGGTCTATCCAGATAAGTCTTAACGGTCGCTAACGTATCTGCCTCAACCACCTCATTTAGCAGTGCATTCCAGGCCACCACCACCCTCTGTGTAAAAAACTTCCCTCGCACATCTCCACTGAACCTTTCCCCCCTCACCTTGAACTCGTGCCCCCTTGTAATTGTCATTTCCGCCCTGGGAAAAAGCCTCCAACTGTTCACCCTATCTATACCCCTCATAATTTTATAAGCGTCCATCAAGTTACCCTTCGGCCTCCGTCTTTCTAGGGAGAACAATCCAGTTTATTCAATCTCTCCTCATAGCTAACACCCTCCATACCAGGCAACATCCTGGTAAACCTTTTCTGTACTCTCTCCAAAGCCTCCACGTCCTTCTGGTAGTGTGGTGACCAGAATTGGACACAATATTCCAAATGTGGCCCAACCAACGCTCTATATAACTGTAACATAATTTGCAAACTTTTATACTCGATGCCCCGTCCTATGAAGGCAAGCATGCCATCTGCTTTCTTTACACTATTTCCACCTGTGCTGCCACTTTTTAAAAAAATAAACATTTATTGAGGTATTTTTGGTGTTGTAACACTGTGCTGCCATTTTTAAGGATCTGTGGACCTGCACGCCCAGATCTCTCTGTGTCTCCATGCTCCTGATGGTTCTGCCATTTATTTTATAGCTCCCATCTGAATTGGAGCTACCAAAATGCATCAACTCGCATTTGCCGGGTTAAGTTCCATTTCTGCCATTTCTCCGCCCAATTTTGCAGCCTATCCAAATCCTGCTGTATTCTCTGACAATCTTTATCATTAACCACAACTCCTGCAATCTTAGTATCATCTACAAACTTGCTAATCAGACCAACTACGTTTTCTTTCAAGTCATTTGTATATATATATTACAAACAGCAGAGGTCCCAGTACTGATCTCTGTGGAACACCACTAGTTACAGACCTCCACTCAGAAAAACACCCTTCCACTGCTACCCTCTGTCTTTTATGGCCTAGCCAGTTCTGAATCCATCTAGCTAGTTCACCCCTGACCCTGTGTGATTTAACCTTTTGCACCAGTCTGCTATGAGGGACCTTGTCAAATGCTTTACTAATGTCCATTTAGACAACATCCACAGCCCTTCCCTCATCAATCATTTTTGTCACCTTCTCAAAAAACTCAATTAAATTAGTGAGACATGACCTCCCTCGTACAAAACCATGCTGTCGGTCGCTAATAAGACCATTCACTTCCAAATGTGCATAGATCCTATCTCTGAGAATCTTTTCCAACAATTTCACTATCACTGATGTCAAGCTCACTGGCCTATCATTACCCAGATTATTTTTGCAATCCTTCTTAAATAACAGTCCATCATTGGCTATCCTCCAATCATCTGGGACCTCACCTGTGGCCAAGGAGGAAACAAAGATTTCTGTCAGAGGCCCAGTGATTTCATCTCTTGTTTCCCTCAGTAATGTGGGATAGATACCATCTGGCCCTGGGTATTTGTCTACCTTAATGCTTTTTAACACACCTAACACTTCCTCCCTCATAATAATGACTTGTTCTAAAGTGTTTACATATCCCTCTGAGACATCACCAATCAACATGTCCCTCTCCTTTGTGAATACCGATGCAAAGTACTCATTAAGGATCTCACCTACTTCCTTGGGTTCTATGCATAATTTCCCTCCTTTGTCCTTGAGTTGTCCAACTTTTTCTCGAGCTATCCTCTTATTCCTAATGTACATATAAAATGCCTTGGGATTTTCCTTAATCCTGATATTTTGTGACCTCTTTTTGCCCTCCTAATTCCCTGTCTGAGCTTTTTTCTACTTTCCCTGTATCCTTCAAATGCTTCATCTGTTTTTAGTTGTCCCATGTTAAGTAATGGGTTAAGAGACATTCCAATTAATTGTCTCATTTATGTTAAGTATCCAATAATTGATACTGATATGTAAAGAGGCTTCAGGTGGCCTTTGTGTCAGGTGATGTGATGTTAGAATTTTGTGCAGAGTCTGTTGAAGTAAATTAAGGGGGTTTGTCGAAAAGGAGCAGAACCTTTGACTCTTTATTCAACAGCAGCTAAACGTATAACAAATGGTAGCAGAGGATGGTTGCTGTGCAAATGTGAAGGGTTGAAAGATACAACTTTTCCAGACCAAACCAAGGAGTGAGTGAGAAGAAAAAAAAAACGATATGTGGCTGAACCCAGGATAAAGATGGCCGGATATGACTATCCTCCCTTACTTTCTGAAAAAGGATTGTACAACCAATGGAGAAGTGCAGTAGTTATGTGGATTAAGGTAACTGCCTTGGGAAAGAGAAAACAAGGTATGGCATTGGCTCTTTCTCTACCTATGACAGTAAAATCCGAAGCAAAGTGTTTTCTGAGCTGGAATTGGAAGAGTTAGACTCAGAAGGAGGTCTGCAGATTCTATTAAGATTTATAAAAAGGATGACTTGTTAAGTGCGCATGAAGCATGGTCGGATTTTGATAGGTTCTGGAAAATAGAGGATTTCTCCATGGAACAAAGGACAAAGAACAAAGAAATGTACAGCACAGGAACAGGCCCTTCGGCCCTCCAAGCCCGTGCCGACCATGCTGCCCGACTAAACTACAATCTTCTACACTTCCTGGGTCCGTATCCTTCTATTCCCATCCTATTCATATATTTGTCAAGATGCCCCTTAAATGTCCCTATCGTCCCTGCTTCCACTACCTCCTCCGGTAGCGAGTTCCAGGCACCCACTACCCTCTGCGTAAAAAACTTGCCTCGTACATCTACTCTAAACCTTGCCCCTCTCACCTTAAACCTATGCCCCCTAGTAATTGACCCCTCTACCCTGGGGAAAAGCCTCTGACTATCCACTCTGTCTATGCCCCTCATAATTTTATATACCTTATTCAGGTCTCCCCTCAACCTCCTTCGTTCCAGTGAGAACAAACCGAGTTTATTCAATCGCTCCTCATAGCTAATGCCCTCCATACCAGGCAACATTCTGGTAAATCTCTTCTGCACCCTCTCTAAAGCCTCCACATCCTTCTGGTAGTGTGGCAACCAGAATTGAACACTATACTCCAAGTGTGGCCTAACTAAGGTTCTATACAGCTGCAACATGACTTGCCAATTCTTATACTCAATGCCCCGGCCAATGAAGGCAAGCATGCCGTATGCCTTCTTGACTACCTTCTCCACCTGTGTTGCCCCTTTCAATGACCTGTGGACCTGTACTCCTAGATCTCTTTGACTTTCAATACTCTTGAGGGTTCTACCATTCACTGTATATTCCCTACCTGCATTAGACCTTCCAAAATACATTACCTCACATTTGTCCGGATTAAACTCCATCTGCCATCTCTCCGCCCAAGTCTCCAGACAATCTAAATCCTGCTGTATCCTCCGACAGTCCTCATCGCTATCCGCAATTCCACCAACCTTTGTGTCGTCTGCAAACTTACTAATCAGACCAGTTACATTTTCCTCCAAATCATTTATATATACTACAAAGAGCAAAGGTCCCAGCACTGATCCCTGTGGAACACCACTGGTCACAGCCCTCCAATTAGAAAAGCATCCCTCCATTGCTACTCTCTGCCTTCTATGGCCTAGCCAGTTCTGTATCCACCTTGCCAGCTCACCCCTGATCCCGTGTGACTTCACCTTTTGTACTAGTCTACCATGAGGGACCTTGTCAAAGGCCTTACTGAAGTCCATATAGACAACATCTACTGCCCTACCTGCATCAATCATCTTAGTGACCTCCTCGAAAAACTCTATCAAGTTAGTGAGACACGACCTCCCCTTCACAAAACCGTGCTGCCTCTCACTAATACGTCCATTTGCTTCCAAATGGGAGTAGATCCTGTCTCGAAGAATTCTCTCCAGTAATTTCCCTACCACTGAAGTAAGGCTCACCGGCCTGTAGTTCCCGGGATTATCCTTGCTACCCTTCTTAAACAGAGGAACAATATTGGCTATTCTCCAGTCCTCCGGGACATCCCCTGAAGACAGCGAGGATCCAAAGATTTCTGTCAAGGCCTCAGCAATTTCCTCTCCAGCCTCCTTCAGTATTCTGGGGTAGATCCCATCAGGCCCTGGGGACTTATCTATCTTAATATTTTTTAAGACACCCAACACCTCGTCTTTTTGGATCACAATGTGACCCAGGCTATCTACACCCCCTTCTCCAGACTCAACATCTACCAATTCCTTCTCTTTGGTGAATACTGATGCAAAGTATTCATTTAGTACCTCGCCCATTTCCTCTGGCTCCACACATAGATTCCCTTGCCTATCCTTCAGTGGGCCAACCCTTTCCCTGGCTACCCTCTTGCTTTTTATGTACGTGTAAAAAGCCTTGGGATTTTCCTTAACCCTATTTGCCAATGACTTTTCGTGACCCCTTCTAGCCCTCCTGACTCCTTGCTTAAGTTCCTTCCTACTTTCCTTATATTCCACGCAGGCTTCGTCTGTTCCCAGCCTTTTAGCCCTGACAAATGCCTCCTTTTTCTTTTTGACGAGGCCTACAATATCACTCGTCGTCCAAGGTTCCCGAAAATTGCCGTATTTATCTTTCTTCCTCACAGGAACATGCCGGTCCTGTATTCCTTTCAACTGCCACTTGAAAGCCTCCCACATGTCAGATGTTGATTTGCCCTCAAACATCCGCCCCCAATCTATGTTCTTCAGTTCCCGCCTAATATTGTTATAATTAGCCTTCCCCCAATTTAGCACATTCATCCTCGGACCACTCTTATCCTTGTCCACCAGTACTTTAAAACTTACTGAATTGTGGTCACTGTTACCGAAATGCTCCCCTACTGAAACATCTACCACCTGGCCGGGCTCATTCCCCAATACCAGGTCCAGTACCGCCCCTTCCCTAGTTGGACTGTCTACATATTGTTTTAAGAAGCCCTCCTGGATGCTCCTTACAAACTCCGCCCCGTCTAAGCCCCTGGCACTAAGTGAGTCCCAGTCAATATTGGGGAAGTTGAAGTCTCCCATCACCACAACCCTGTTGTTTTTACTCTTTTCCAAAATCTGTCTACCTATCTGCTCCTCTATCTCCCGCTGGCTGTTGGGAGGCCTGTAGTATACCCCCAACATTGTGACTGCACCCTTCTTATTCCTGATCTCTACCCATATAGCCGCACTGCCCTCTGAGGTGTCCTCTCGCAGTACAGCTGTGATATTCTCCCGAACAAGTAGCGCAACTCCACCTCCCCTTTTACATCCCCCTCTATCCCGCCTGAAACATCTAAATCCTGGAACGTTTAGCTGCCAATCCTGCCCTTCCCTCAACCAGGTCTCTGTAATGGCCACAACATCATAGTTCCAAGTACTAATCCAAGCTCTAAGTTCATCTGCCTTACCCGTAATGCTCCTTGCATTAAAACATATGCACTTCAGGCCACCAGACCCGCTGTGTTCAGCAACTTCTCCCCGTCTGCTCTGCCTCAGAGCCACACTGTCCCTATTCCCTAGTTCTCCCTCAATGCTCTCACCTTCTGACCTATTGCTCCCGTGCCCACCCCCCTGCCATACTAGTTTAAACCCTCCCGTGTGACACTAGCAAACCTCGCGGCCAGGATATTTATGCCTCTCCGGTTTAGATGCAACCCGACCTTCTTATACAGGTCACATCTGCCCCGGAAGAGCTCCCAGTGGTCCAGATAATGGAAACCCTCCCTCCTACACCAGCTGTTTAGCCACGGGTTTATCTGCTCTATCTTCCTATTTCTAGCCTCACTGGCACGTGGCACAGGGAGTAATCCCGAGATTACAACCCTCGAGGTCCTGTCTTTTAACTTTCTGCCTAGCTCCCTGAACTCCTGCTGCAGGACCTCATGCCCCTTCCTGCCTATGTCGTTAGTACCAATATGTACAACGACCTCTGCCTGTTTGCCCTCCCCCTTCAGGATGCCCTCTACCCGTTCGGAGACATCCTGGACCCTGGCACCAGGGAGGCAACATACCATCCTGGAGTCTCTTTCACGTCCACAGAAGCGCCTATCTGTGCCCCTGACTATAGAGTCCCCTATTACTATTACTCTTCTGCGCTTTGACCCTCCCTTCTGAACATCAGAGCCAGCCGTGGTGCCACTGCTCTGGCTGCTGCTGTTTTCCCCTGATAGGCTATCCCCCCCGACAGTATCCAAAGGGATATATCTGTTCGAGAGGGGGACAACCACAGGGGATTCCTGCACTGACTGCCTGCCCTTTCTGGTGGTCACCCATTTCTCTGCCTGCACCTTGGGTGTGACCACATTTACATAACTCCGATCTATGACGCTTTCCGCCACCTGCATGCTCCTAAGTGCATCCAATTGCTGCTCCAACCGAACCATGCGGTCTGTGAGGAGCTCCAGTTGGGTGCACTTTCTGCAGATGAAGCCATCCGGGACGCTGGAAGCCTCCCGGACCTGCCACATCTCACAGTCAGAGCACAGCACCCCTCTAACTGACATTGCATCAATTAATTAAAATTAAAATTAAAATTTGTCTTTTTAAAAAAATATTTTTTTTTAAATTTCAACGTTACTGTCAACTATCTGTTTCCTAGCACTAGATTTCTAATAGAAATGCGATAGCTAACTATAGTACTCTCCGATCTCTGGCTTAGATATCCCTCTAAATTATAATTAAGTTATTATGTTTAATTAGTTACCAAATACTCAAATTTTTTTTAAATTTAGGGTAGAATCCCAACCAGCCACTCAGGCCACAGCTTTTCTGTGATGTCACTTCAGTTTCCCCCCGACACACACAATTTGAAAAAAGGTATAAAAGTAAAAATAAGTAAAAATCACTTACTTACCTTCTTACCTTCTGAGTGTCTTAGATGTTCTCAGGTTCTCTCGCTGACAGAGACTGCTCCTCCACCTCCGAACCTTGACCTGCACAATGCTAATAATATAATAATAATATAATATGGCACTTACCTGACACCAATGGGTCTTATTATTAGGTTAGAGGAGGAGGGCGGGTGGGAGACATTACACGTGTAGTGTCTCGGGTTTCCTCTCCACCAGAATTTATTGGTTGGGGGGGGGACTTCCCAGAGGTCCGTGGGTCGAACTTCCGGTTCCCGCCTTATATAAAAACAAATAAAACAGAAAAGAACAGACACGGGACCAGGTAAGTGGTTTTAAAGTAAGTACTCACCTCCCAGAGGGCCCCTGCGCACCGCTGCCGCCGAAATCCAAAGGGCTGCTCCTGTAAAGGTAAGTGGTTTTAAAGTAAGTACTCACCTCCCAGAGGGCCCCTGCGCACCGCTGCCGCCAAAATCCAAAGGGCTGCTCCTGTAAAGGTAAGTGGTTTTAAAGTAAGTACTCACCTCCCAGAGGGCCCCTGCGCACCGCTGCCGCCGAAATCCAAAGACTATATAATGGAATTTGGCAGACTATATAAAAGGCTGCAGAAACACAACCTGGAATTTTCACAGTCTGTGTTGGCCTTTAAATTATTTGACTGTGCTAGAGTGAGCAACATGGCTAGGCTCCTGGTTTTGACAGGAGTTCAGTTTGCGGATAAGGAGACCTTATTCGATCAGATGATAGAAGCTTTAAAAAAGTTTCTGGGGAAACATTCGATTCCGATGGCTCTGATGACCCAAATAGGTCAGCCTGCAATAAAGCAGAATATGGAAGATACACTACTAACAGGATGGTGAAATCGTATGGCTACAAACAGGTTCCAAGATTATAGAAGGAGATCAGGACCCGGTAATTATGAAGACAGAAACCCAGTTAGAACCTACAATAGGAAGATGAACCCCAAAAATGCATGGGGCATGATAAATTGATGTTTTCGATGTGACTCTCAATACCATTATGCTTTCAACTGTCCAACACGTTATAATAGAGTGTTTGAAGCGACACATGACACGGAAGAGTCAGAAGAGGAAAAAGATAGTGACCAGAAAGAAGGCATGGTCCTATTAACAAGCAGGTTTACGCCGGTAATGAGGGTGTTGGTTGCAGAATCCTTCAATTATGCTGTATTGGACAGTGGCTGCACATTTACTGTGTGTGAAATTGACTGGTTAAAATGTTACCTGGACTCTTTGAATGCTGAAAACCATAACAAGGTTAAGGAATTTGAAAGTTCCACAAGTTTCAGGTTTGGGAATGATAATACTCTGAAGTCGCTGAAAAGAGTGGTGATCCCTTGCAATATTGCCGGAGTGAATCATTTCATTAGCACGGATGTTGTATCAAGTGAGATACCTTTGTTTCTGAGCAGACCATCGATGAAGAAAGCACACATGAAACTGGATATGGATCAGGATAAGGCAACAGTTTTTGGAAAGACGGTGGACTTACAATTTACACAGTCAGGACACTATTGTATTCCATTACTGACAAATAATATTTCAAGTACAGTTGTCAAGGATGTGTTAATGGCAGTTGAAAATGGGACTTTAGCTGATAAAAAGCTTGTTGTATTAAAATTGCATTGGCAATTTGCACATTTGTCTCCTTGGAGGCTGAACAATTTATTAAAGGATGCAGGGGTAAGGGGTGAAGACTGTACTAAGCTAATAGAACAGGTTAGTGATCGCTGTGAAGTTTGTAGGAAGTACAGAAGGACACCAGCACGACCGATAGTAACCCTACCTTTGGCCAGGGATTTTAACGACATTGTGGCCATGGACCTTAAGATCTGGGATAAAGCCAATAATATATTTTTTTGCATTTTGTAGATTTAGCAACCAGATTTAGTCAATCAACGATTGTACGAAGTAAAGAAAAGAGAGTAATTCTGGATCAAATCGTGGAAAAATGGATAGGGTCAGGAATGGGCCCACCGGCAAAATGCCTTCCGGACAATGGGGGAGAATTTGCTAATGATGAGTTTAGGGATATGTGTGAAAACGTGAATATCACAGTTCTGTATAGTAATGGTGTGTGTGAAAGAAACCATGCGGTAATAGATGACATGCTCCGGAAAATTTTGGCAGATAGACCAAACTGCAAGCTAAATTCAGCTTTAGCATGGGCGGTACATGCAAAGAATTCATTGCAGATGGTTGGGGGCTATTGTCCCTATCAATTAGTGTTTGGTAGAAATCCTAAAATTCCGTCCATTTTGGATGACCAGCCTCCAGCTTGGGAAGGGACTACAATTAGCTCTGCCTTTGCTGAGCATTTAAATGCATTACATAGCAGTAGAAAAGCTTTTTTGGAAGCAGAAGTCTCTGAAAGAATTCGCAGAGCTTTGAGGCATAATGTACGGCCATCAAATACCGTTTTTCAGCAAGGAAACATAGTATATTATAAGAGAGACAATTTTAATGAATGGAAAGACCCAGGGAAGATCATAGGCATAGATGGCAAAACAATTATTTTGCAACATGGCAATCAAACTGTTACGGTACATTCATCAAGGATAATGGGTACAGATTACAAATTTTCAAATTTAGACAGAGCAGACAGACATGGCGAGGAACCAGGGTCATCTGGTATGCACGTGTTACAGAAATATGAGAACCAGTTAACTGATATAGACAGGGTTTCTGTAGAGGAACACAACACTTCTGATGATTTAGAACAGGCCATTTTTCTGAAAGGACAACTGCCAATAGTTGATACAAAAGTGACATACTTGCCTGAAGGGTCTAGTCAATGGCAGGATGCAACTGTTATTAGCAGAGCAGGGAAGGCCATTGGAAAGTATAAACATTGGTTGAATGTACAGCATTCAGGGGAGGGAGTCAAGACAATGGATTGGGAACAAGAAGTTCAAAAATGGAGGGCACAGAAATGCAGTGCCAGTTCAGATAGTACATCGGATAGTGAACAAGTCCGGAGGAAAAGGTCGAGAACTACTGAAAGGACATCCCACAACAGAAGGGAAAGATCAAGCAGTAGCAGTACAGAACGAGATACCAGGCGGGAGAGGGAACGTAGTTTATCAAGGATCTCGGAATATGAGTAAGACTACAAATACTAATAGGAGTAGAAGCCCACATGCAGGTGAGTTTTGGTGGCTTCCAATAAGTTGGATGAAAAAGTTATCAAAGATGCCAAACAACAAGAACTGCATAGTTGGAGTGAATTTGGGGCATACATGGAAGTACCGGATAGGGGACAAAGAGCTCTAACCCACAGATGGATTTGCACGGAAAAGGCCAGGCTTGTGGTGAGGGGATTTGAAGAAAACTTAGAAGATCAGGATTTAAGGGTAGATTCACCCATGGCAGGAAAGGTTATTTAAAAGATCTTCTTGAATCTATTAGCCACAAAGGCATGGGAATGCAAATCTATAGATATAAAAGCTGCCTTTTTGCAGGGGCATCAGCTCCAGAGAGACATTTTTCTCCGTCCTCCTAAAGAAGCAGCTAACACAGAAGGGGTACTCTGGAAGTTGAACAAATGTGTATATGGATAAAATGGTGTCTAGAGTCTGGTATTTTTCGGTACGGTCAGTTTTGTTAAAGTTAGGCTGTTGCGAGTTGAAAGCAGATCCGGCAATGTTTTACTGGCACTATAAAGGAAATCTTTCTGGCATCTTTATGATGCACGTTGATGATTTTTTGTGGGGTGGGACTAGTGATTTCAAAGCTATTGTAATCTCTGGTTTGAGGAAAGAATTCAGGGTTGGAAGTCAGGCTTCTAGTGCATTTAAATATATTGAACTGGAAATCGGACAGACTAAGTTAGGGGCAACTTTACGTCAGCAGTCTTATTTGGAAAGCATCAGCCCAATAGCAATTAGTCGTGGCTGGGTTTCACAAAAAGACGCAATGATTTCAAGGATGGAAAAAGAGCAACTGCGAAGTTTAATTGGGCAACTGAATTGGTTAGGTAGACAGACTAGACCGGATGTGAGTTTTGATGTCTTAGAGTTCTGTACAAAAATGAATGATTGTAAGATATAATAAGAGCAAATAAAGCGTTGGTCAAACTAAAAATGCAGGAGTGTCTTTTGAAGTTCCTAGTTTTAGGTGACCTTAGGCACTTGAAACTCATAGTTTATAGTGATGCGTCCTGTGCAAATTTATGCGATGGGGTTTCAAGCGTAGGAGGTTTTATAATTTTCCTTTTGGTGAACAATGGTAAATGTTGCCCGCTTGTGTGGGAAACAAAGAAAATAAGGAGAGTGGTCAAAAGCACTATGGCTGCTGAGATGTTAAGTCTTGTAGAGGCGGTGGATGTGGCCTTTTATATATCTCAGATATTGACAGAAATTTTGGGATTAGGGGATTTGGGTAATATACCTATTGAATGTCACATTGACAATAAATCCCTGTGGGAAAATGTGCACTCTACAAAAAGTGTCAATGAAAAAAGGTTAAGGATAGACATCGCAAGTTTGAAGCAGATGTTGGACAGAGGGGAAATAGCAAAAATTAAATGGGTTGACAGTAGCTATCAATTGTCAGACTGTTTTACAAAAAGAGGGGCTAGCTCACGGAAACTTTTGGATATTGTTAATGAAGGGCGCCTGTTTCCGTGACTGCTTTTTTTTCTTCCAAAAATGAAAAAAAGAAGGGGGGAAATTGCGTGTGTGTTTTTGAATTTCTTGTAATTTTGTTTTCACCTAATTATTTTTTTCTCCAAGGAAGGGGAGACTGTTAAGTAATTGGTTAAGAGACATTCCAATTAGTTGTCTCATTTATGTTAAGAATCCAATAATTGACACTGATATGTAAGGGGGCTTCAGGTGGCCTTTGTGTCAGGTGATGTGATGATAGAGTTTTGTGCAGAGTCTGTTGAAGTAAATTAAAGGTGTTTGTGGAAAAGGAGCAGAACCTTTGACTCTTTATATAACAGCAGCTAAACGTATAACAGTCTAGACCTCATGTATGCATCCTTTTTCTTTTTGACTAGACTCGCAATTTCCCCGGTCATCCATGCTCCCTGAATCATGCCTTTCCTATCTTTCCTTTACATCGGCACATGCCTGACCTGCACTCCCATCAACTGCTCCTTAAAAGATTCTCACATGCCAAATGTTGTTTTACCCTCAAACAGCCTCTTCCAAATAACAGCCTCCTCCTTCGAAGGTGGCTAAGAGGCAATTTGATAGAAATGTTCAAAATCATGAGGAGGCTGGACAGAGTAGAGAGGGAGAAACTGTTCCTGCTCGTAAAAGGATCAAGAACAAGAGAGAACCAAATTAAAGTGATTTACAGAAAAAGCAAATGTTGCGAGAAAAAAACTTTCAAACAGTGAGTGGTTTGGGTCTGGAATGCACGGCTTGGAAGTGTGGTGGAGGCAGGTTCAATTGAGGCATTCAAGAGGGAGGGCATTGGATGATTATTTGAACAGAAACAATGTGCAGGGATATGGGGAAAAGGCAGGAGAATGGCACTAAGTCATGATGCTTGTTTTGGAGAGCTGGTGTAGATACGATGGGCAAATGACCTCCTTCTGCTCCATAAAAATTCTGCGGTTGTGTGAATGAGATAAGCTCTCACTCTTCTAAATTCCCGTGAACAAAGGCCCAGTCTATTTAATCTTTCCTTATCGGACAATCCCTCCATCCCAGGGATTAATTTAGCAAACTTTTGTTGCAATCAGTCTGTGGCAAGTATGTCTTTCCTCTAAGGAGAGCAAAACTGTGCACAATACTCCAGGTTCCGGCTTACCATGGTTCTATATAATCTTTGCTCCAATACTCAAATCCTCTTGTAATAAAGGCCAACATACTATCTGCCTTCTTAATTGCTTGTTGCACCTGCATGTTAGCTTTAAGTGACTCATGAACAAGGATACACAAGTCCCTCTGAAGTTTAACACTCCCAAGCCTCTCACCATATTTCTGCTTTTCATATCATAGAATTTACAGTGCAGAAGGAGGCCATTCGGCCCATCGAGTCTGCACCGGCTCTTGGAAAGAGCACCCTACCCAAGGTCCACACCTCCACCCTATCCCCATAACCCAGTAACCCCACCCAACACTAAGGGCAATTTTGGACACTAAGGGCAATTTATCATGGCCAATCCACCTAACCTGCACATCTTTGGACTGTGGGAGGAAACCGGAGCACCCGGAAGAAACCCATGCACACACAGGGAGAATGCGCAGACTCCTCACAGACAGTGACCCAAGCCGGGAATCGAACCTGGGACCCTGAAGCTGTGAAGCAATTGTGCTATCCACAATGCTACCATGCTGCCCTCAATGCCCGTGCTATCAAAGTGGTTAACCTCACATTTCTCCACGTGATATTTTATTCGTCAATCTTTTTGCCCACTCGTTTAGCCTCTCCAAATCCCCTTGAAATGTCTTTGCATCCTCTTCACAACTCACACTTCCCCTAAGTTTTGTGTAATCTGCAAACTTGGAAATACATTTAGTCCCCACATCCAAATCGTTGATACAGATTGTGAATAGCTGGGGCCCAAGCAGTGATCCTTGCGGTACCCCACTAGTTACAGTCTGCCAACTTGAGAATGACCCATGTATTCCTACTCTCTGTCCGTTGACCACATTACCCCCAATTCCATGTGCTCTAATTTTATTTACTAGCCTCTTCTATGGGACCTGATCAAAAGCTCTTTGAAAATCTAAATACATCCACTGGTCCCCCCTATACGTATTCTGCAAGTTACAGCCTCAAAAAACTTCAACAGGTTTGTTTCACATGAATTCATGTTGACTCTGCCTAATCCTATTATTATTTTCCAAATGTTCTGTTTTCCCATCCTTTATAATTAATTCTAGCATTTTCCCTTCAACTGACATCAGGCTGACTGGTCTGCAGTTCCCTGTTTGCTCTCTCCCAGCTTTATAAATAGTGGGGTGACATTTGCCACGTTCCAATCTGCAAAAAAATTCCAGAGTCAACAGAATTTTGAAAGGTGACATTAAACTATATTGATATGAAATATTAAGTTATATTGAGTCTACAACACAAATATCCAGGTCAATTGGTCTATGAGCGTCTTTCCAAACCATTTTATACACCTATTGGCATATCCTATTATTTGTTTCCTCATTTGGTTTTATAGCGTCACCTTTAATGCATCTATCGTGTTTGTCTCTTTGTGGAAGCAAGTTCCACGTTATTAGTGACTTATATTTATGACCTCGAGGTTTTGAATCGCCTACATGTGGGAACGTCTTCTCTACACCTATCCTCTCGAACCCTATCAGAATTTTATAGATGTCTACGGCCATCTTTCAGCTTTCTCCTCTAACCAGGTAAACAATATTAAGTGATTCTGTCATGATATCGGCCTTGTTAAATCGGCAGTGACTCATTTGCCTTTAAAGTGACATTTTACATAATTGATGGTATTCTCTTCAACACGGAGAAGGCAAGTCCATAGAGACACAAAGAGTGCTGAGAGACTCTCTAATGTATTGAGTACATTAATGTTACCGTCAAAACCTCATTAGATACCTTTAACATTTAACAGATCTCCGGCATAATGATGCGATAAACTCTGCCTCTGTAAGACACTGGTAAACATTTCATTCTCATCATCTGGGTAAATGTTATTTAAAATGCCACATTCATGGCGATAATCTAGAGGTCATGCCCACCCAGCACCCACCTCACTTTCAGACTTACCAGCAGAAACACATTTTCACTGTTTACTTTTTCATTATTCATCCGGTATATATTTTTTAAAAGAATTTTGAAAAACCCACAATTGTGTAGGCTTTTCTCTTTAATTTCTCACTCTTGATACCATCCTCGTGAAGTAGCTCCAATGACAGATATACTTTTCTGAAGAAAGATCTAAGCTTGTACACTCTACTCAATGGTGGCCTCATCAATGTCTCATACAAATCCTCAATTACATCCTTGCTTTGAGTTTAATGTCCTACGCACAAGGACAATCAAGACAGAATTTGTTATAAAGGCAATACAAATGTAACCTGATGACAGCAAAAGGTATCATCTTTTGGATAAGACACTAAACCAAGGACCTGCAATTAACCCTGCAGGTACATCACTATGATGTGTAAATGGCACAGTGAAGGGTTCTCCTGGGATGTGTAAAAGCTATTCTAGTCTCCTAAAGTGTATCAAGAGTACAACTGAAAGGCACGACATTATTTCTATCTGCTCTTTCCTCTGAACTCTTTTACAGTGAATCTCTATTTCTTTACTCCTTGTTAACCAGTCATGCAATGTTTAATTCTTTCTTAAGTATTTTGTCTCTTAATCCTTAACCCCATCCCATCATTAACCCACCGTGGGGAAGGGGGGGGCACGTGACGTGAGTTGGTGAGGGGTTCCAGTTTCTTGATCGCCGACCCTGCTCATCTTTTAATCCGTTATTTCATCTCGCCGCACGCTTCATATTTGTCTTTTCTTGGCCTACATGGCTTGTGCTATGTCCCTGGAAGTTCCTGATTGCTGTTTTGCGAGGAAGAGCTGAGATGAAAAGTTAATATCTTCCTTTGTTTGTGGCGGTCAGAGTGGGCTGGGGTGGGGCCCGGCGGGGCAGGCAGTGGTGCAGTTGCTGCTGAGCGGGTTCTTGCCGTGCTGGTGCTGCGTGTACCTGAATGCTGGCCGCCATCGAAATGCTGTCTTGGCTGAAGATCTCGTTGCTGCGGTGCTGGTCGTCAGAGTTCACTTTGAAGAATTGCGGGAACTTTTAAGAGAGTGGTGGAGGCACACGAGAAGGTCTGTCCACTTGAAATAGCACTTTTGAGAGCCCACATCCGTGTCGTCGAAATCCTGCTGCATGTCATGTCTATCCTGACAGGTTCGGGAGATAGGGGGCTGGATTCTCCGATTTGAAGACTAAGTGCTGACGCCAGCGTGGGAACAGTGGTGTTATACACCCGAAAAAACGGCGCTAGAGCTGCACCGATCCTCCTCCCGGTGGGAGGCTAGTATGCACGCAGCATAAAGCCCCCGGCGGTGGGCTGCAGCGGCCACGCCATGAAACATGGTGCCCGATGCCCCCCTGCCCGCGGAAAGGCTCCCACCCGACTGTCGCGGCGCTGGACTCAGTCTGTTGCCGCTATGCCGGGTTCACGAAACAAAAATAGGTTAAGTGTTCCGCGCTATCGGGGATCCAACTCACACGGGAGGGTTTAAACTAGTATGGCAGGGGGGTGGGCACGGGAGCAATAGGTCAGAAGGTGAGAGCATTGAGGGCGAACTAGGGAATAAGGACAGTGGGACTCTGAGGCAGAGCAGACAGGGAGAAGTTGCTGAACACAGCGGGTCTGGTGGCCTGAAGTGCATATGTTTTAATGCAAGAAGTATTGCGGGTAAGGCAGATGAACATTGAGCTTGGATTAGTACTTGGAACTATGATGTTGTTGCCATTACAGAGACCTGGTTGAAGGAAGGGCAGGATTGGCAGCTAAACGTTCCAGGATTTAGATGTTTCAGGCGGGATAGAGGGGGATGTAAAAGGGGTGGCGGAGTTGCGCTACTGGTTAGGGAGGATATCACACGAACTGGCGGAGGTCGGAGCACTTTCGACTGTACCGAGGGACGAGGCATGGGTGCCCCCTGTCCCCCCTGTTGTTCGCATTGGCGATCGAACCATTGGCCATGTCATTGAGGGAGTCTAATAAATGGAGGGGGGTGGTCCAAGGGGGAGAAGAGCATCGGGTGTCGCTATATGCGGATGACCTGTTGCTGTACGTGGCGGACCCAATGGAGGGGATGATGGAGGTCATGCAGACTCTAAGGGAGTTTGGGGAGTTTTCGGGCTATAAGCTCAATGTAGGGAAAAGTGAGCTCTTCGTATTTCAGGCAGTGGACAAGGAAAGAGGGATAGGGGACCTACCGCTGAGGAGGGCGGAGGGGAGCTTTCAGTATCTGGGGATCCAGATAGCCAGGAGTTGGGGGGCCCTACATAAACCGAACCTGATGAGATTGGTGGAGCAAATGGAGGGGGACTTCAAAAGATGGGACATGTTACCGCTCTCGCTGGCGGGTAGAGTGCAGTCGGTCAAAATGGTGGTCCTCCCGAGGTTTCTGTTTGTGTTTCAGTGCCTCCCCATCGTGATCACCAAGGCCTTTTTTAAGAGAGTAGGTAGGAGTATTATGGGGTTTGTGTGGGCGAATAAGACCCCGGGGGTAAGGAGAGGGTTCCTGGAATGCCGTAGGGACCGAGGAGGGTTGGCGCTGCCAAATCTAGGGAGCTACTGCTGGGCAGCAAATGTGGCGATGATCCGCAAGTGGGTTATGGAGGGACAGGGGGCGGCATGGAAGAGGATGGAGATGGCGGCCTGTAAAGGAACGAGCCTGGGGGCGTTGGTGACGGCACCGCTGCCGCTCTCGCCGGCAAAGTATTCCACGAGCCCGGTGGTGGCGGCAACGTTAAGGATCTGGGGCCAGTGGAGACGGCACCGGGGCGCAATGGGAGCATCGGTATGGTCCCCGATCAGAGGTAACCACCGGTTTGTTCCGGGGAAGATGGACAGGGGGTTTCAGAGCTGGCATCGGGCGGGGATTAGAAGAATGGGGGACCTGTTCATTGACGGGACGTTTGCGAGCTTTGGGGCACTGGAGGAGAAGTTCGAGTTACCCCCGGGAAATGCCTTTAGATATATGCAGGTGAGGGCTTTTGTGAGGAGACAGGTGAGGGAATTCCCGTTGCTCCCGGCACAAGAAATTCAAGACAGGGTGATCTCGGGTGTATGGGTCGGGGAGGGCAAGGTGTCGGCAATACACCAGGAGATGAAAGAAGAGGGGGAAGCGCTGGTAGAAGAGTTGAAGAGTAAATGGGAGGAGGAGCTTGGGGAGGAGATCGAGGAAGGTCTGTGGGCTGATGCCCTGGGTAGGGTTAATTCCTCCTCCTCGTGTGCCAGGCTCAGCCTGATACAATTTAAGGTGGTTCACAGAGCTCACTTGACGGGGGCGAGGTTGAGCAGGTTCTTTGGGGTAGAGGACAGATGTGGAAGGTTCTCAGGGAGCCCGGCGAACCATGTCCATATGTTTTGGTCATGCCTGGCACTGGAGGGGTTCTGGAGAGGAGTGGCGGGAGCAATATCTCAGGTGGTGAAAGTCCGGGTCAAGCCAAGCTGGGGGCTAGCAATATTCGGAGTAGTGGACGAACCGGGAGTGCAGGAGGCGAAAGAGGCCGGCATTTTGGCCTTTGCGTCCCTAGTAGCCCGGCGAAGGATCTTGCTAATGCAGGAGGCGAAGCCCCCCAGCGTGGAGGCCTGGATAAACGACATGGCTGGGTTCATAAAGTTGGAGAGGATTAAGTTCGCCTTGAGAGGGTCTGCGCAGGGGTTCTACAGGCGGTGGCAACCGTTCCTAGACTATCTCGCGGAGCGTTAGAGGAAGGTCGGTCAGCAGCAGCAGCAACCTGGGGGGGGATGGGGGGGGGGGGGGGGGGGGACCACACGTCCGGGGAGGGGGGGAGGGGGAGCTGTCTGGTGGGGTGGATGAGCAAGAGATAACATGAAGAGTCGGGGAAACTGGCACGTACGGGTGAGGGCCAGTGTACAAAGCTATGTAAATATACTATTTTGCCATGTATATATCTTGCTCTGCGCGATTTCTCGTTTCTTTTTTTGTTGTTACGGGGGGGGGGGGGGGGGGGTTATTGTTCGTAAGGGAGAAAATTGTGTTAAGAACTTTAATTAAAAAAATTTTTTTTAAAAAGGGAGGATATCACAGCTGTACTGCGGGAGGACACCGCAGAGGACAGTGAGGCTATATGGGTAGAGATCAGGAATAAGAAGGGTGCAGTCAAAATGTTGGGGGTTTACTACAGGCCTCCCAAAAGCCAGCGGGAGATAGAGGAGCAGATAGTTGGACAGATTTTGGAAAAGAGCAAAAACAACAGGGCTGTGGTGATGGGAGACTTCAACTTCCCCAACATTGACTGGGACTCACTTAGTGCCAGGGGCTTAGACGGGGCAGAGTTTGTAAGGAGCATCCAGGAGGGCTTCTTAAAACAATATGTAGACAGGCCAACTAGGGAAGGGGCGGTACTGGACCTGGTATTGGGGAATGAGCCCGGCCAGGTGGTAGACGTTTCAGTAGGGGAGCATTTCGGGAACAGTGACCACAATTCAGTAAGTTTTAAAGTGCTAGTGGACAAGGATAAGAGTGGTCCTATGGTGAATGTGCTAAACTGGGGGAAGGCTAATTATAACAATATTAGGCGGGAACTGAAGAACCTAGATTGGGGGCGGATGTTTGAGGGAAAATCAACATCTGACATGTGGGAGGCTTTCAAGTGTCAGTTGAAAGGAATTCAGGACCGGCATGTTCCTGTGAGGAAGAAGGATAAATACGGCAATTTTCGGGAACCTTGGATAACGAGAGATATTGTAGGCCTCGTCAAAAAGAAAACGGAGGCATTTGTCAGGGCTAAAAGGCTGGGAACAGACGAAGCCTGTGCGGAATATAAGGAAAGTAGGAAGGAACTTAAGCAAGGAGTCAGGAGGGCTAGAAGGGGTCACGAAAAGTCATTGGCAAATAGGGTAAGGAAAATCCCAAGGCTTTTTACACGTACATAAAAAGCAAGAGGGTAGCCAGGGAAAGGGTTGGCCCACTGAAGGATAGGCAAGGGAATCTATGTGTGGAGCCAGAGGAAATGGGCGAGGTACTAAATGAATACTTTGCATCAGTATTCACTAAAGAGAAGGAATTGGTAGATGCTGAGTCTGGAGAAGGGTGTGTAGATAGCCTGGGTCACATTGAGATCCAAAAAGACGAGGTGTTGGGCGTCTTAAAAAATATTAAGGTAGATAAGTCCCCAGGGCCTGATGGGATCTACCCCAGAATACTGAAGGAGGCTGGAGAGGAAATTGCTGAGGCCTTGAGAGAAACCTTTGGATCCTCACTGTCTTCAGGTGATGTCCCAGAGGACTGGAGAATAGCCAATATTGTTCCTCTGTTTAAGAAGGGTAGCAAGGATAATCCAGGGAACTACAGGCCGGTGAGCCTTACTTCAGTGGTAGGGAAATTACTGGAGAGAATTCTTCGAGACAGGATCTACTCCCATTTGGAAGCAAATGGACGTATTAGTGAGAGGCAGCATGGTTTTGTGAAGGGGAGGTTGTGTCTCACTAACTTGATAGAGTTTTTCGAGGAGGTCACAAAGATGATTGATGCAGGTAGGGCAGTGGATGTTGTCTGTATGGACTTCAGTAAGGCCTTTGACAAGGTCCCTCATGGTAGACTAGTACAAAAGGTGAAGTCACACGGGATCAGGGGTGAGCTGGCAAGGTGGATACAGAACTGGCTAGGTCATAGAAGGCAGAGAGTAGCAATGGAAGGATGCTTTTCTAATTGGAGGGCTGTGACCAGTGGTGTTCCGCAGGGATCAGTGCTGGGACCTTTGCTGTTTGTAGTATATATAAATGATTTGGAGGAAAATGTAACTGGTCTGATTAGTAAGTTTGCTGACGACACATAGGTTAGTGGAATTGCAGATAGCGATGAGGACTGTCAGAGGATACAGCAAGATTTAGATTGTTTGGAGACTTGGGCGGAGAGATGGCAGATGGAGTTTAATCCAGACAAATGTGAGGTAATGCATTTTGGAAGGTCGAATGCAGGTAGGGAATATACAGTGAATGGTAGAACCCTCAGGAGTATTGAAAGTCAGAGAGATCTAGGTGTACAGGTCCACAGGTCATTGAAAGGGGCAACACAGGTGGAGAAGGTAGTCAAGAAGGCATATGGCATGCTTGCCTTCATTGGCCGGGGCATTGAGTATAAGAATTGGCAAGTCATGTTGCAGCTGTATAGAACCTTAGTTAGGCCACACTTGGAGTATCGTGTTCAATTCTGGTCGCCACACTACCAGAAGGATGTGGAGGCTTTAGAGAGGGTGCAGAAGAGATTTGCCAGAATGTTGCCTGGTATGGAGGGCATTAGCTATGAGGAGCGTTTGAATAAACTCGGTTTGTTCTCACTGGATCGACGGAGGATGAGGGGCGACCTGATAGAGGTCTACAAAATTATGAGGGGCATAGACAGAGTGGATAGTCAGAGGCTTTTCCCCAGGGTAGAGGGGCCAATTGCTAGGGGGCATAGGTTTAAGGTGAGAGGGGCAAGGTTTAGAGTAGATGTACGAGGCAAGTTTTTTTCGCAGAGGGTAGTGGGTGCCTGGAACTCGCTGCCGGAGGAGGTGGTGGAAGCAGGGACGATAGTGACATTTAAGGGGCATCTTGACAAATACATGAATAGGATGGGAATAGAGGGATACGGACACAGGAAGTGTAGAAGATTGTAGTTTAGTCGGGCAGCATGGTCTGCTCGGGCTTGGAGGACCAAAGGGCCTGTTCCTGTGCTGTACATTTCTTTGTTCTTTGTTCTTTGAGGGTGGAGCATCAGGGGAGGGTCTCAAGTGACGTTCTGAGGCCGTCCCGATGGTGTGCAGCGTACTCTGCGAGTACGAAAAGGGGCAGAGCATCACAAAGGCAGCGCCGCCCCCGATTTTGGCGCAAATGGGGATTCTCTACCCGATCGCCGATCGTGGTTTTGGCACCGGAGACCGGAGAATCCCGCCCAGGGGCTGGGCAGGCTGCGCATTCGAGCCTGGTCCATGGCGAGAGATTGAGGGCGATTTCCCGGTTGAGTTTGAAAATTGGCTGCCATGCTTTGGTAATCGTGATTTGAAGGTCAGGTGCATCAGGTTCGATGGGCTCTCCTATCGCTGCTCCTGTATTGTCCATTCCACAATGCTTGCTGGAGGTGGCCTAACCGGTCGGGTTATTCCCCTTGGCCGGGGCCTCGTCTGTGGACCACCTGGGTGTCAGAGAGTCTGCATGGTGGGAGTGACGGTGTCTTCTGCACCGACTCCTCGAGAGATCCTGAAGTGTGTTTGAAAGATGTCTTTATCCTGCAGTAACCCTGTGGTTCCTCTGTTATCCTGGATGTCACTCCCTGTTAATCATGTTGCTGAATATTGTCTTTTCCATTTTCCTGCAGAGGAGTACAGCGTGTGAGCGGGATGGTCGGTGTTGCTCATTATCCCGATCTAGAAACATCACATTGAATCAACTTGAGAAGTGTGATTTGTGCACAATGTTTCACTCCTTTTAAGGAGGATGTGGATCTGGGGCGGGATGAGAGGGCGGGGGAGAGTTTGGGTTGGTAGGTTAATTCGTCCTCACCGAGAATGGGGATAGCAACCCAGTTAGAGGTAATGCATTTCAGGTTTTTTTTCTCTTTGGATTTATTTTTTGTCCTGTGGTGACCTGGGCAGACTTCCTTTTTTATCCTGGGGTTGCCTGGGTTCCTTCTGATTCTTCTTTGTGGTTGAGTTTTTCATTTCTCCCTCACTCTCCGATTGGGTCTCTCTCTTTACTTCTCTCTTGATCTGTGTGTGTCATTGGAGCAGGTGGGACCCGTAGTGGTGGTAGGTTGTTGGGAAGGAAAATTGCTCTGGGTATCCAATCGGAAACAGCGGTTACTTTGAGTCAGTTCCTTCCTTGGTGCTCTTCTTTTTTTTCTTCTTTTTTTCATCTGGTGAGCATTGTGCTGGATCTTATCCTGATCTGGCCTTGTTGTCTAAGGGTGGGCGGGGTGGATTCTTGGTGGTGCTGGAGGGGAGGGAATGGCCCCCCAGGAGGCGCAATTTCTGGGATGCCTTGATGGTTCTTCTTCTCCGGGGGTTGGAGTCCCCTTCGGCTGGGGCTGGAGTGTTAACCCCAGCTTTTTCAGTGTGAGTGGGGACGGTGCATTGCCTTGGTTGGGGTTGGAAGACTGCGGGCTGGGCTGGGGGTGTAGTTTTTTGGGGTGTGTTGGATGTCCTGGGGGTATGGTTTCTTGTGTTTTGGGTGGTTCTGGGTTCGGCCAGGTCCGATCCTGTTGCCCCCAGAGGCCTGGGGTGTCTGCCCCGGGGGGGGGGGGGGGGGGGGTTAACCTGGGAGGCTGGGCTTTGTTTCCTGGGCAAGGGGGTCTGGGGATGAGACACCTTCCTGTTGATAGATCCGTAATCCTCCTCATTGATAGATCCGTCATCCTCTCATTGGTGGGTGCTTGGCAGTAACCAGGGAAGTATGTGGTCTGGGGTGGGTCCTGATCCTTTTGGTATCCAATGGGAGATTCTATATCTGGCAGATCCTGTTCTACCTCCTTTTCCTCTTTTGTGAGGTCCTGAAGGTCTGATCCTCCATTGAGTTTCTCTCCTTACTTCTTCCTTGTGACACTAGAACATGAAGTTTAAAGTTGGCCTACAATGAAGTTTGATTGGTCCCCTCTTGTTGGCGGGTGCCTGGGTTGGAGAAGCTCGGGGCCAGGCTTGGAGAGGCTCGGGACCTGGGTTGGAGGGGCTCGGGACCTGGGTTGGAGAGGCTCGGGGCCTGGGTTGGAGAGGCTCGGGGCCTGGGTTGGAGAGGCTCGGGGCCTGGGTTGGAGAGGCTCGGGGCCTGGGTTGGAGAGGCTCGGGGCCTGGGTTGGAAAGGCTCGGGGCCTGGTTTGGAGAGGCTAGGGGCCTGGGTTGGAGAGGCTCGGGGCCTGGTTTGGAGAGGCTAGGGGCCCGGTTTGGAGAGGCTAGGGGCCTGGGTTGGAGAGGCTCGGGGCCTGGTTTGGAGAGGCTAGGGGCCTGGGTTGGAGAGGCTTGGGGCCCGGTTTGGAGAGGCTCGGGACCTAGGTTGGAGAGGCTCGGGGCCTGGGTTGGAGAGGCTCGGGGCCTGGGCTGGAGAGGCTAGGGGCCTGGGCTGAAGAGGCTTGGGCCTGGGTTGGAGAGGCTCGGGGCCTGGGTTGGGTCCTGAGCTCTGGGCATCTGGTGGGTTAGTTCTGGTAGTTCTTGTCCCTGAAGGTTTCATCGTAATTTGAATAAGTTGTTGCTGGTCCTCTCTCCACAAATGTTTGGCATGATTTTGTTGCAGCTCTGGGCCTGGATTGGGGTTCAGTTGAGTTGTGTGTCATGTATGTCACTCCCCGTAGAACTTTATCCTCACCCAATGTACAGTATACCAAATGTAAAAACTTCAATGAGTTTTTTTTGTTTTTAGTAAGGATGGGTATGATAACTCTGTCCTTGGCTCATGCATGTGTGCAGATGGGTCTGGATATCTGAGGAGAGGAGGCTGTGATGGGTCATTGATGGTTATGCTCAGTTGTTGGACAACCGGTTTGTGATGCAGAGCGAGGCTAACAGCGTGGGTTCTATTCCCCATACCAGCTGAGGATATGCCTTCTCAAGCTTGCCCCTCACCTGAGGTGTGGTGTCCCTCAGGTTAAATCGCCACCAGTCAGCTCTCCCCCTCAAAGGGGAAAGCAACCTGTGGTCATCTGGGACTACGGCAACTTTACTTTTATTAAGACTTGAGAAACAGATGAACAATTTCCCGTCCTCTCCACATTCCCTTCCACCTGTTCGCATGCCAACAATATCACTGTCTGATAGAACACTGACAGTGACCATCCATGACCTTAGTGTGAACTGAATTAATACCCTGTTTTGACTGAACTCTGACTCATGGGTAGTAACACTTCCTGTCAATCACCCTACCCAATAACCAGAGTGTTGCAATCATCACCAAGCACAACATGGCACCTCCTCCTCAGGAATCCTCCCCTCCATGAAACACATCACCTAGTTCCATCTTTTTCACATATAAAAAAAAATGAATCAGCTACGACTATCTCAAAACTCAACCCAAAATTTTCGCCAAAATATCTTTCAGCCTTTTGTCCCCAAGCCTCTGAACTGAGCAAATTCTCAATTTCAACCTCCATCTAACCTTCCTCATTTGCCATTGAATTTACTGCCCACGAATATTCATAGACATTTCTTTGACATCGACACCTCCCATGAATCTCTTTACTCCCATAATCTTTTTTTTTTAACAAACAATTTTATTGAGGTATTTTAGGCATATAGAAAAAGTGACATTGTATAGGACAAAAAAAAAAAGACGTTAAGACACAAATTACAAATTAAACATAGTGCAAACCACGGCTCTGTTCGCGCATGGATCTGCCTCAATATCCCTCTATTCTACTCTACTCTACCCTTAGGCCCCCCCCCCGTGCTGACGCTTACTCCCCTGCGAAGAAGTCAATAACTGGCTGCCAACTTCGGGCGAACCCTAGTAGCGAACCTCTCAAGGCAAACTTGACTTTCTCTAGGCCAAGAAAGCTCGCCATGTCCGATAGCCATACTTCAGCCCTCGGGGGGCTTTGAGTCCCTCCATGCTAACAGTATTCGTCGCCGGGCTACCAGGGAAGCAAAGGCCAGAACGTTTCGGGTCCTCCAAAACCCCAAAGATTGCCACCTCCGGGCTCATTACCACCCTAGTTTTCAATACCCGGGACATGACATCTGTGAATCCCTGCCAATACCCCCTGAGTTTAGGGCATGACCAGAACATGTGTACATGGTTAGCCGGCCCTCCGGCGCATCTAGCACACTTGTCCTCCATCCCGAAGAATCTGCTCATCTGGGCCACCGTCATGTGGGCCCGGTGCACGACCTTAAACTGGATCAGGCTGAGCCTGGCGCATGTTGCGGTCGTGTTTACTCTGCTCAGGGCTTCTGTACTCCCATAATCTTGACCAAATCCAGCTCTGACCATTTTTTGTACCCCCCCCCCCCCTTCCATATCAACAGACCTGTCACCCCTCCCAAACCCCACTTATGCATACACTACAGAAAAAACTTTTAACTGCACATCCAAACTTGCAGCTCCACTATTTAGCATGACAATGCTGAAATCTCCTTCTGTTCAATCCCTCCCCTCAACCTCCATCTTCGATACTCTTGTCCCCAGCAAAACATTTACTATCTCCCATCTTTTCTTTCTCTCAGGTATGGCCCTCACCAAGCTCAAAGGGCTAAATCATAGAACCATAGAATTCCTACAGTGTAGAAGGAGGCTATTCGGCCCATCGTGTCTGCACCAACCCTTCAAATGAACACTCTACCCACTTACACTCCCCCGTCTACCTCACCCTATCCCTGAAACCCAGAACCTGGACATAAAGGGGCAATTTAGTATGGCCAATCCACCTAACCTGCACCTCTTTGGAATGTCCAAATTACCTAACAGCACGTCTTTCGGGACTTGTGGGAGGAAACCGGAGCACCCGGAGGAAACCCACGCAGACACGGGGAGAAGGTGCAGACTCCATCCAGACAGTCGGCCGAGGTCAGAATTTAACCCGGGTCCCTGGAGCTGTGAGGCAGCAGTGCCACCATGCTGCCCCTCTGGCAGGTTGGTTTTGCCATGCATCACCAGGTCTGACTGGACCACATCAAACACCATCAGGCCTCACACTCTGCCGAAACCACCAATTATTAGGAACGTTATGCACGGCACAAATTAAATTTCAGTTTAAACCGTTCTTCCTTGCTCCCTCCACCTTCACAGTCAATAACAGGTGCATGAAGTGTCCAAGTTACTATAGAATCCCGACAGAATCACAGAATCCCTACAGTACAGAAGGAGGCCTTCAGCTCATCGGGTCTGCACGACCCTTCGAATGAGCACTCTATCCATGTCTACTCCCTCGTACACTCTGCCCTATCCCCGTGACCCCATAACCTAACCCTGCACATCCTGGATATTAAGGGGCAATTTAATATGGCCAATTCACCTAACCTGCACATCTCTGGACTGTGGGAAGAAACCAGAGCACCCGGAGGAAACCCATGCAGACACATGGAAAATGTACAAACTCCACACAGACAGTCACCCCAGGCTGGAATTGAACCTGGGTCCCTGGAGCTGTGAGGCAGCCATGCTAACCATTGTGCCACCGTGCCGCCCTAAACTATTATTTATAGCTACCGGCAGTTGCCTCTGCTCTACACCCCCCCTTGCCCACAAAGCCAAATACCCCCAAAGTCCCTCCCCATCCAACTCTGAACACAAATCTTTCTCTACTGCCTCCTCCATGCTCTTGCCAAACTCAACTTGTTCGTGAAATCCAATTCCGGCCCCTTGACCCTATACCCACTAAATTACTGACCACTCAAATTTCCCTCTTGGCTCCCTTGTCAGCTAACATTGCAGTATTCAACCTCCTTTCAAACTACCATCATCACATCTTCCCAGGTAAACCATCCACAACTACAAACTATGGCCCCATTTCCAACTTGTCGGAATATCCCCAATCTGTGACCACCTTTCCTGCTCCTCTATCTGAATTTCTCCAGTTGTCCGCTCCCCACAGAGCTTCAAAACAAACCTGAATTTGACCGCAGTGAGTTGTCTCCTTCATTGTTCCCAACCTTTCTGCTGCTTTTGATGTAGATCAACTGTGCCGCCCTTTCCTCTGTTATCCAGCTCAGTGTGATTCCTTGGTTCCACTTTTGCTTATCTGACTGAAGCTAGAATATCTCTGGCAATTGCTTCATTTAAGGAGCCGACTTTACCCGTAAATAATGATATGTCTTAAAAAAACACAGCCCCATGAAGTGAGCATAACCGTTGTGGATTTATTATTCGAGTGCAAAATGCCCTTTGAGTGGGGGGGGTGGAAGAAATAAGAACATCAGCAACTCCTGATCAAAGGCCAAATGAAAATAGGAACAACTTTGTAGCCACGCTTCCTGTGATGAGATGGCCCAATTCCACATGTGCTCCAAGTCTATTCCAGCTGTCACGACTGCAATTACTGTCTAGGCACCCACATGAAAGCGAACTACTTGAGTGAGGTACTGTCTCTGAGGAAAATGTGCTTCAGGATGAGACACTGATAAGACTATAAAATGTAGGAGCAAATGTAGACCATTCGGCCCATTGAGTCTGCTCTGCCATTCAATGAGATCATGACTGATCTGATCTGATGACCCTCCACTCCACTTTCCCACCTTATCCCCATAACCCTCGATTCCCTTACTGATTAATAATCTGTCTATCTCCGCCTTGGACAGACTTAACGCCCCAGCCTCTACATCTCTCTGCGGTAAATAATTCCACAGATTGACTCCCTCCTGAATGAAGAAATTTCTCCTCATCCCTGTCTTAAATGGGCAACCCCTTACTCTGAGATTGTGCCCTCTGGTCCTAGACTCTCCCACAAGGGAACCGTGGAAGAAAGTTCAAAAGGACCAAGAGGAGAATGCATAATATGAGTAAAGATCATTCAGTCTGTGGAAGCTGCACAATTATCACTGTAGTGCATTCTTCCTCATCTGTATAAACTTTTGAGAAACACACTCGAATTCAGAGAACATTAGAATTTATTTATAAAATAGGGAAACATGCCAATCAGCAACTCTTCTCTCCAGTTCGCAGACCACACCCACACTGCCTGTTTGGATCGAAATGCAATCCTATCTGGCTTGCCTCAGTCATGTGACCTCTGCCACGAAGCTCTGACTGGGAGCCGCCATGTTGCAGTCAGTTCTATTCAAGACCGAGCACAATAAACACCGTACCCTTTGAGCTCTTAACATTGCCCTGCTCCATCCTGGACAAATCCAGAAAATAAATAACTGGTTCCATTCCAGACATGGCATGTTCTGGACATTCCCGCAGAGCTTTCTACGGGATCACCCGGGCACTTCCTAGCTCCCAATTATCACATTTTCAACAGATAACTGTGAGCTCATGGCCCTTGCACACACTCGGGCAATTGGACTTTGGGAAACAGAAAATGCTGTAAATACTCAGCAGGTCAGATAGCGTCTGTGGAGAGAGAAACAGAGTTAGCGTCTCAGGTCAGAAATGTTAACTCTGTTTCCCTCCATAGATGTGGTTGAAGCGTGCCTCTGGCAGGGGAGCATTTAATTGAGTGCGAGGGTGGTAGGTGCAGATCCCACCAACATCCTGCCTCCACCCCAAATAAGTCAGTGGCAGAAAGCCTGTGGGTGGTCTTCCTGCCCCATTGCCAATTGTGGCCCATAAGTGGGCAATTAATGCCTCATATATCCACCATTGGTATTAACCCAATGGTGGGAAGGGGGTTTGCTGTATGGGGAGCATGACAAGCCAACAGCTTCCATGGGGGTGGTGAGGCCTTTTGTTCAAAACACGATGGGGTGGCACAGTGATTAGTACTGCTGACTCACAGCGCCAAGAACCCAGGTTTAATTCCGACCTTGGGTGGAGTTTGCACGTTCTCCATGGGTCAGCGTGGGTTCCTCTGGGTGTTCCGGTTTCCTCCCACAGTCCAACGGTTAGGTGGATTGGCCATGCTAAATTGCCCCTTAGTGTCCAAAGATGTGCACGTTGGGTGGAGTTACGGCTAAAGGCGGGGGAGTGGGCTGAGGTAGGGCACTCTTTCGGAGGATCAGTGAGACTCGCTGGGCCGAATGGCACTGAATTGCCTGAATTCTACGAGAAAGAAACGTTGTGCCTGCAAGAGAGGCCTGGCATCGGGAAGGAGGGGGCCCACTGAGAACCACCCACTGCCTTCGCTGCTAACCTCCCTCCCACTCCGTCACTGCTCCCCGCCACCCCACTATCACTCGCTGTACCTGGGACCTTCCTGGATCCGTGCCAGAAACAGCCACCACTCGCACCGAAGAGCTTCTGGCCTCTGATTGGCTGGCAGCTCTTGGTGGGATGTTTCTATCCATGTGTGTTTGATCCGGGGGAATGTCCACGGCTGGCCTATTAAATGTCTGAGTTGTACAAGGTGCAGTGGTACAAGGTGCAGTGGGCAGGTCTTCCTGAAGGTCTCATCTGCTCCCCCTCCACTGTCATCCCACCAATGACTCCACCCATGCTGTGTGACCTTCTGAGTATTTCCAGCATTTTCCATTTTTAATTCAGATATTCTGCATCCACAGTACGTTGGTTCAATCTTATATGTTTCACTAAGTTCGCCTCTCATTCTTCTAAAAGTGAGTACCAGGTTAGGTAGGCAGCCCCTAGACAGGCTGATATAAAGAAATCCATTTGGGAAAGCACCAGAGAAAATGCACATTAGTTTTGAATTTCTAACTATAGCTAACTTCTAACTATGGCTTCAGAAGCAGAGAGTGGCAAAGGAAGAAAACATTTTAAAAAGGAAGATGGACAAGTGCTGCTTAGAGTGACTTATTCTCTGAATATCCCTCCCTCTCTCTGGGGAGGTACTCAGCCTCCCCACATATCTCCCACTGATCGCAAAATCCCTGTAGGGACATAGGCTAAAATGAAAGGTCGGAACCAAACTGAAGAAATAGTGATAAAAGAGGTCCGTACACACGACTAAGAATTTCCAGGCTTGCTATGTTTGAACTAGAAATAGCGACACAGTAACAATGCTGAGCCAGTTACTGGCAAACATACCTCTGCATTGTAATCATCTGAAGGATATGGAGCACCACTGGAATAATACTGACATCTCCCTGCATGGAAAGGCTTGATATCCTGTCACAAAAGAAGATAGTATTATTATTGCAAATTGTTGAATGCAGCTGATATCAGCTTTCCCGCTGCACTTAAAACCCTCATCATTTTGAAGAACAAATTTAATTTGCCTCTTTTTAACAATTGTATCATAGCTCAAGACTTTTATTGAATTAGTTAGAAAGTCTTGTCATGTAAAAGATCTACAGTGGGCAATAGGACATGTTTCTGCTGTTGACAGTTGATGTGAATACTTGGAATTTTGGAGCATTGACTGTTTGTGTCTTGCCCCAAAGTCACCATGCCAAGTTCATGATAATGCTTCTTACCACTAGAGGGAACCACAGAACAGTCATATATATATATATCATGTGACTTCTGATCTGGGTAGAAAGACCAGCGGTTGGATTCTCCGGTTGCTGACGGTGAAATCGCGTTCGGCGATCGGCCAGAGAATCACAGTTCCCGACCAAATTGGGGGCGGTGCCACTTTCACGATGCTCCGCCCCCTCCAGAGTGGCGTACTAGGACAGTACGCTGCGCGACATATCGGCTCCGCCCCCCCCCGACGCTCCAGCCGAGTTCCCGGCGCCGCCGGTCGCGTGTGGTCTCATCCGTCGGGAACTCAGCACGGCAGCTGAAAACTCAGTCCCGTGCCGCCACAGTCGGGGGAGGGCCGATCTGCGGGCAGGGGGGACATTATCAGGGGCTGGGGGCACTGTGGGGCGTGAGCCGGCCAAAGGAGGGGGTCTGTTTCGTGGGCCGGGTCCGCGAGCGGCCGCCGGCGTGCGCGTGTGCAGCCATGGACCCGGAGATTTTACAGGCTATATCGGCAGATAGAGCCAGGTGCTTTACGCCGCCGGCATGCTAGCCCCCAGCCAAACGGAGGATCGGTGGCCGTTTTACGCCATTTTTTCTGTTGGACCTAGCCTCAAAATTGGAGAATTCAGCCCCAGTTGTGTATTTGGGAGTTCTGTAGTTAGAGATAGCATAGTTTAATTCAGTAACCTTATACTTTAGGAATACGTACAAATCTTGTTTAGTGGTGTTACTAAGTTAATTTTGTTCGTTAACAAAGCTTGGTGTTCTTGGTTCAACACTAAGCATCCAAGCCATCCAGGAAAAGCAAAGCAGAGAATAATACACACCACAGGTCAGAATCCTCCAAACGTAGAATTGCTCTGAGCTCCTACTGCCTAATGTTGCGATGGCTCTGAGTTTGAAGACCGGTGCTTGAGGAACCCTGACCTCGTCATCCATTAATCTGCTGTAGCAGCTACACCAAAAAGCAGGAGAAGGGGAAGAAATGATCAAGGTCTAGCATGATGGTGGATGAGCTAGGAAGCAAAGAAGGAAGAGGCGTCAGCTGGCCGAGGGGGCTGGTCAAGTGTCAGGTTGAATTGGGCAGAGTGGGAGGAAGAGAAGGCAAAAGGGGGAGAAGGATGTCAATCTGAACGGGGGGTAAATGGAGAATGTGGGTTAGGAGAGTGCAGTTCTCTCTCAATTGGGTGAAGATTGAAGGGAATAAAGAGTGACCCTGGAGGAGATGAGTTTTCAGGTTAGAGGTACAGGTTTCGAGGACATCCTGAAAAAAAAAACAACCCTGGCTGTTTTGATGAGGCGGGTGTTAGGTAAGATCCCAGACTTAGAGTCACATAACCTGATTATGGGAGGAGATTTCCAGGACAGGGAGGATGCCAGCCATGGCAAAGGAATTGAAGGGGTTTATGGAACAGATGAGGGGAGTAGACCCATGGAGGTTTGCACGGCCAAGGGCGAAGGAGTTTTCTTTTTTCTCACATGTCCACAAGGTATAGTCTTGCATCGACTTTTTTGTTCCGAGCAGGGCTCTAATACCGGGGGTGGTGGATACTGAGTACTCGGCAATTGCAGTGTCGGATCATGCCCCGCACTGGGTGGATCTATGGTTTAGTGTGGAGAGAGGGCAACGCCCGCTGTGGAGACTGGATGTGGGGTTGCTAGCGGACAAAGCAATCTGTGGGCGGATTAACAAGTCCATCCAGAACTACCTGGAAACAAATGATATGGGAGAGGTCTCTGCAGCGACAGTTTGGGAAGCTTTGAAGACAGTGGTCAGAGGGGAATTAATCTCGATAAGGGCCCACCGAGAAAAGGCGGAACGGGCTGAGAGGGATAGATTAATGGAGGAGATACTGCAGGTGGACAGGAGATACTCGGAGGCCCCGGACGCGGGGCTACTGATGGAGCGGCGGAGGTTACAGGCGGAGTTTGGGTTGTTGACCACAGGGAAAGCGGTGGAACAGTTGAGGAAGGCAAGGGGGGCGATCTATGAGGATGCGGAAAAGGCAAGCAGAATATTGGCGCACCAGCTCAGGAAAATGGAGGCGGCTAGGGAGGTAGGTAAAGTAGAGTAGAGGCGGGAATACTGTCCTGGACTCAGTGGGGGTGAATGAGGTGTTTAAGGACTTTTATAGTAAATTATATGAGTCGGAACCTCTGGCTGGGGTGGAGGGTATGAGGCAGTTTTTGGATCAGTTGAGGTTTCCGAGGGTAGATGAGGATCTGGTGGAGGGGCCGGGGGCCCCAATTGAGATTGAAGAAATAATCAAGGAGCTGGAGGGCATGCAGTCAGGCAAGGCCCCGGGGCCTGATGGCTATCCGGTGGAATTCTATAAGAAGTTTTCAGAGATACTGAGCCCACTGCTGGTGAGGACATTGAATGAAGCAAGAGAGAAGGGAGTCCTCCCCCCAACAATGTCACAGGCCTTGATTTCATTGATCCTGAAACGGGAGAAGGATCCGGAGCAATGCGGGTCATACAGGCCACTTTCTCTACTGAATGTGGCACCAAACTGCTGGCGAAGATACTGCCCACAAGGATAGAGGACTGTGTCCCGGGGGTGATAGGGGAAGACCAGATGGGATTTGTAAAGGGCAGGAAACTCAAGGCCAATATTCAAGGGCTTTTGAATGTTATTATGATGCCCTCAGGAGAGGAGGTGGAGGTAGTGATGGATGCGGAGAAGACTTTTGATCGGGTGGAGTGGAATTACCTGTGGGAGGCGCTGGGAAGGTTTGGGTTTGGTGAGGGCTTTATTGGCTGGGTGCGGTTGCTCGATCAGGCACCAGTACCGAGTGTGCGTACAGACCAGCTCAGGTCGGGGTATTTTAAACTACACCGAGGGACGAGGCAAGGGTGCCCCCTCTCCCCGTTACTGTTTGCTCTGGTCTTAGAGCCATTGGCCATGGCGTTAAGAGTCTCTAGGAACTGGAAAGGCCTGGTTCGGGGGGGGGAGGGAGAGCACGGGTCTCGCTTTACGCAGATGACGTGCTCTTGTATATTTCTGACCCGTTGGAGGGGATGGGGGAAGTAATGCGAATCCTGGGGGAATGTGGCGATTTTTCGGGGTATAATTGATCATGGGGAAAAGCGAGGTGTTCGCGATCCAGGCAAGAGGACAGGAGAAGAGACTGGGAAAGCTGCCGCTTAGAATGGTAGGGAAGACCTTTCCGTATCTGGGAATCCAGGTGGCCCGGGAATGGGAGGCACTGCACAAGTTAAACCTATCCAGGCTGGTAGAACAAATGGAAGGGAACTTTAAGAGATGGGACATGCTCCCGCTATCACTGGCGGAGAGGGTACAGACTGTGAAAATGACGGTCCTCCCCAGATTTCTGTTTGTCTTTCAGTGCCTCCCCATCTTCATCCCTAAGACCTTTTTCAAGCAAAATACCCGGAAAATACTGTTGCTGGAGCGCAGTCGGGGGGAGGGTGGGTTGGCGCTGCCGAACTTCTGCAATTACTACTGGGCGGCTAATATAGCCATGATTAGAAAGTGGGTAGTGGGTAGTGGAGGAGGGGTCAGTGTGGGAGCGGATGGAGGCGGCATCATGCAAAAACACAAGTTTGGGAGCACTGATAACGGTACCTCTTCCGTTCTCGCCGGCCCGATACTCCACAAGTCCGGTGGTGGTGGCGGCTCTGAGAGTCTGGGAGCAGTGGAGGAGATATAAGAGAGTGGAGGGAGCATCGGTTTGGACCCCGATTTATAATAATCATCGGGACCGGGTTGGCTGGATGGTGGGTTCCAGAGATGGCAACGGGCAGGAATTAGGAGGATGGGGGATCTATTTATAGATGGGAGCTTCCCCAGCTTGAAAGCCTTGGAGGATAAATTTGAATTGCCAGCAGGGAACGGGTTACGGTATTTCCAGGTGCAAGACTTCCTGAGAAAACAGGTGCCGGCCTTTCCGCTGCCGCCACGGGGCACACAGGACAGAGTAGTCTCCAGTACCTGGGTGGGAGAGGGGAAGGTTTCAGCTATTTACCAGGAGCTTTCGGAGGCGGAGGAAACTCCGGTGGAGGAACTTCAGGGCAAGTTGGAGGACGAGCTAGGAGGAGAGATAGAGGCGGGTCTATGGGCGGATGCCCTATTTAGGGTTAATACCTCCTCACCATGTGCCAGGCTTAGCCTGATACAATTCAAGGTAATCCACTGGGCACACATGACAGTGGCTAGGATGAGCACGTTTTTCGGGGTAGAGGATAGGTGTGCGAGGTACGCAGGAAGCTCAGCAACTCATGTCCACATGTTTTGGGCATGCCCGAAGCTTGGAGGATTTTGGCAGGATTTTGCTAAGGCAATGTCCACGGTACTAAAAACACGGGTGGTGCCGAGTCCGGAGGTGGCGGTCTTTGGAGTGTTGGAAGAGCCGGGAGTTCAGGGGGCGAAAGAGGCCGACGTCCTGGCCTTTTCCTCCCTGGCAGCCCGGAGACGGATCTTGCTAATGTGGAGGGACTCGAAACCCCCGAGTGTAGAGACCTGTGTTAGTGACATGGCTGGGTTCCTCAGTCTCGGGAAGATAAAGTTTGCCTTAAGAGGGTCAATGGTCGGGTTCACCCGGAGGTGGCAGCCGTTCGTCAACTTTTTCGGGGAAAATTAAAATGTCAGCAGATGCAGTATTCCAAAGGGGGAGGAGGGCCAGATTGTTGTTTCATGGTTGGGGTGTGTGAAGATTGGGATGGGGGTGGAAATGTTTATTATACCATGTTTATATCATTGTTATTGTTGTTATTATAAAAATTTCAAATACCTTAATAAAAATATTTTTTAAAAAAGAAATCCACAGCAACCAGTTTATACACAGCAAGATCCCAAACACAGCATTGTGATTATGACCAGATCGCCTGCTTTTTGTGACGTTGCTTGACTTGAAAAATGATAACTCCCTTGCTCTTCTTGACAATGTTTTACACCCTGACAGTGCAGCACTATCAAGGGCAGGCAATGGCATAATGGTGCGTCTGCTGGACTAGTAATGATCTGGGGACCTGGGTTTGAATCCTGCCGTGGCAGATGGTGAAATTTGAAAGGAATGCAAAGTATTGTCATAAAAACCCATCTGTTTTTTTTACGGAAGAGAAGGAAATCAGTCATCCTTACCTGGTCTGGCCTACATGTGACTCCAGATCCAAAGCAATGTGGTCGCCTCTGAAAAGGCCTAACAAGCCACTCTGTTTAAGGGCAATCAGGATGGGCAATACTTGCTGGGTCAGCTCGCCAGTGATGCCCGCATCCCAAAAAAGAATTTTTAAAAACTCCCTCAGCAATGAATCCTTGGATTTGCTCTCATGTCTCTGTGGAATAGGACTTGAACTATTCCCCAAACGTTCACCACCAACGCACAGTAGCAGCCGCATGTATCATCTATAAGATGCACTGTAGGGACTCACCAAGACTCCTTAAGCAGCACCTTCCAAACCCACGACCACTGCCACCCAGAAGAACGAAGGCAGCAGATACCTGGAAACCCCACCACCTGGAGGTTCCCCTCTGAGTCACTCACCGCCCTGACTTGGAAATATATCGCCGTTCCTTCATTGTCGCTGGGTCAAAATCCTGGACCTCCCTCCCTAACAGCACAGTGGGAGTACCTGCATCTCAGAGACTGCAGTGGCTCAAGAAGGCAGCTCACCACCATCTTCTGAAGGGCAACTGGGGATGGGCAATAAATGCTGGTCTAACCAGAGACAGCCACATCCTATAAATGACTTTTCAAAATTGATTCAGGAGTCAGTTAAATTCCCCCGTTGTCTCCGAGCTGGTAGAATCCTCCGTGAACCATGTGGGGTGAGCTGTAGGTTAATTTTGGAATAATTCTTTCAGAAAACTGGGTCAAACTGGGTTGTCGGAAATGCAAAAGCAGCTTTAATTTTCCCCATTACGTAAACTACAAACCTATTAACCATGAAGAATAAACAATGGGGCGGGGGGGGCTTTATACGCAAATTGATAACTGTTAGAGCCACCATGGCTACAAAAACCATCTATCTATGTGTTGCTGGAAACATCTCTTTTCCAGAAATAGTGGGCTGGATTCTTCATTCCTGGGTCTAAGTGCTGACACCAACGGAGGATCTGTGGTGTTCCACGACGGAAAAACCCGCATCGATTCAACTACCGGTGAGGGGCGAGCACCGGCAGTGCGTGAAACACCCGCGGAACGCACGGAAAATGGTGGGAGAGTCGCCGGGTCCGAGATGGACAAGCGCAGGGCTGACAAGCTGCAGCCGCGCGTACGCTTACACTCCCCACACGCGCACCGGTCGAGTCTGAAAAGATGGCACCAGTTATGCTGGACCGGGTATCAATCCATCCCGACCCCACAGCCCGCCTCCCGGCCACCCCCCCCCCCCCCCCACTGCTCCCGCCAGCCCTGGCAGGAGTCCCTAGGCCAGCGGCACGGCTGTCGGCGAAGTATGGCGGTGCTGGACACTGTCCGTACGCCCTTTCACTCTCTCCGCAGCCGCCATGCCAGGCTTATGACTGTTCAAACCACACTTGGCCCGCGCCGTCGAACTCGGCCCATCGGAGGCGGAGCATCGTGATTGAGCCCGATACTGATAGGCAAACGCGGTTGCGACTGCGCGCGGCCCGTGTCTCGATGATGCCGATTTGGAGGGGGCAGAGCATCGCAACCCGGCATCAACACGGCGCCTGCCGCCATTTCACCGTTGGGAGCCATTCTCCGCCCGATCGCCGTTCCTGATTTAGAGGTGAAAAGTGCTGCAAGTTCCCACAAAAAGATAAAGGTGCCTTGAACAATTCAGGCTATTTTGTGAAGTGTTTTTTTTCCCCTCCAAGAGCGGCCTAGTGTACTGTAGTGATAGGTTAGATTCTAAGACTGTCCTGCTGTGGATCCAGTAGTTCCTACATGTCATAAGCTTATATTTAATGCTGGATTTTGAGGGATCAGCTCTTTTGAAACTGCTGGCCAGCTCCCGAGAGTTAATTTTAGGTTGGCATTTACAGTTCTTTGCAGTTACATCCAGGGCTGATTACAGCTCAGATGCAGGCAGCCAAAACCCTCTGGTCTGCAACCTCCTCGGAGTGGCAATCAGTGTCGGATTCAGTAATCAGCCCGTCTCGCCCAACCTTCCTGACTCAGGCCGGGTGAGACTGAAGAAGAGAAGAGCGTCCCCGACTCCAGCTGAGAGGTAACAGGAGCGGCGTAAAGAAGGACATGCCCCCTATTTACAGTAAAGGTCCCATTGAAGGGGAGAAGGTAGGTTTCTACAGTAAAGTGAATGGGATGTGGGGGTTCGGACATCAGCGGGCGGGTCAGGGTGGTGGGTGTCGGGTCGGCCCCGGCCGGGGGGGACGAGGGGGCTGGTATGCAAGGTTGGGTACAGGCATAGTGGGGTGTCAGGTCGGGGAGGGGAGGTTTTGTTGGGTTGGGTAGGAGCATGGGTGGGGGTGTTCAGTCAGGGCGAGCAGTGGTCGGACCGGTGTGAGGTTGGGGGGGGGGGGGGCGGGGAGGTCGGGCCCAGGAGGTCAGTGGTCAGGACGGGGGAGGGGGGCAAATCCCATGTGGGCAACTAGGAATGGCCAATGGTCGAGCCAGCTGTTATAACCTACCTGGATACTATTGGCTGGGGACAATTGGTTACCGCATGATCATTGGGGGAATATGAGTTCCCCCAGTGAGGGTGAGGGGGCAATCATTAGTAGCGCAGCTGTATAAATAGAGCTGGCCAGTGTGGCACCGGCTGGAGTGGGATCCAGTAGTGAACATATTGTTGTGAATAAAGTTACTTTCTGTTTGACTCTAAAAACGTGTGCTGGATTCTTTGTGGCTTGACAAAACCAGCAACGCCCATTGATGCTCGATCAATAACTCCAGAAGCGAGATTGGAGACAATTGAAGGCTTTATTACACTAGATGTTTCCCCCAGCAGCGCAGGTACAGAAGGCAGCAGCTGGGGAGACACAGGCTCTTATACTCCGCCTTACTGGGCGGAACCAGCAGGCAGGCTTAACCAATGAAAACAGTACCTCCTACACCAATGGTCTTACAGCATTACAGGGTACCATAATGCCTCTAATACCGACTACCACATTCACCCTCAGTTAAAAAAAAAGAGTCCGGCGGGGGTGGTGGCCTCGCATTACACAGTGGTAGAGGTTAAGGTTATGGAGGTACCCGGTATACATCAGTACAGTGGTTTTGCCTCGTTAGATCGCAACTATTTACAAAATTTATTTACAGTTCAGAATGAAGCAATTAGTCGATCGGGGGCCCTGGTCGTCCTCTGCGATTGTCGTAGCTTCGGTGGTGATGCAGGTGCCGGCTCGGGCATCCGTGGCTCCGGGAGCGTGGCTTCAGCTTCGTCGGCAGCTTCATCATCCCGAGACGGGACCGGTGGGAGGACCGATCCACCTGGGAAGGGGGCGGCTGTGGGGTGCGCCAGTGGGAGGGAGGGTGGGATTGGTGGTGGGTGTGTGTGGGAATCCAGCGGGCGCCAGGTCCCGTAGGGAGACCGTATCCTGTCGGCCATCGGGGTGTGCCACAGCAGTGACCGGATGGAGTGGAGGGCATCCGGGAGGACCTCCTGCCAGCGGGAGACTGGGAGATTCCTGGACCGTAGGGCCAGTAGGACGGTCTTTCAGACCGTTCCGTTCTCCTTCTCTACCTGTCCGTTTCCCCGGGGGTTGTAACTGGTCGTCCTGCTCGAGGCAATGCCCTTGCTGAGCAGGAATTGACGCAGTTCGTCGCTCATAAAGGAGGACCCCCTATCGCTGTGTATGTAGGCGGGGAAACCGAACAGCATTAAGATACTGTGGAGGGCTTTTATGACGGTGGCTGCGGTCATGTCGGGGCAGGGAATGGCGAATGGGAACCGGGAGTACTCGTCAATCATGTTCAGGAAGTACGTGTTGCGGTCGGTGGAGGGGGGGACCCTTTGAAGTCCATACTGAGGCGTTCAAAGGGACGGGAAGCCTTTATCAGGTGCGCTTTCTCTGGCCTGTAGAAGTGCGGTTTGCACTCCGCGCAGATTTGGCAGTTTCTGGTGGCTGCCCTGACCTCCTCGATGGAGTAGGGCAGGTTGCGGGTTTTAATGAAATGGAAGAATCGAGTGACCCCCGGGTGGAGGGCTCGGAGGCGGTCCACTTGTGCGTTGGCACATGTGCCGCGGGATAGGGCATCAGGAGGCTCGTTTAGCTTCCCGGGACGATACAAGATCTCATAGTTGGAGGTGGAGATTCGATCTTCCACTGTAAGATCTTGTCGTTCTTTATCTTGCCCCGCTGTACATTATAGAACACGAAGGCCACCGACCGTTGGTCAGTGAGGAGACTGAATCTCCTGCCGGCCAGGTAATGCCTCCAATGCCGCACAGCTTCTACTACGGCCTGGGCCTCCTTTTCAACTGAGGAGTGGTGGATTTCTGAAGCGTGGAGGGTGTGTGAAAAGAAGGCCACAGATCTGCCCGCTTGGTTGAGGGTGGCCGCCAGAGGTACGTCAGACGCGTCGCTCTCGACCTGGAAGGGGAGAGACTCGTCGATGGAGTGCATCATGGCCTTTGCGATGTCCGCTTTGATGCGGCTGAAGGCCTGGCGGGCCTCTGTCGACGGGAAAAACCGTAGATTGGATTAGCGGGCGAGCCTTGTCCGCGTAGTTGGGGACCCACTGGGCATAATAAGAGAAAAATCCCAGGCAGCGTTTCAGGGCCTTGGAGCAGTGAGGGAGGGGGAACTCCATGAGGGGGCGCATGCGTTCAGGGTCTGGGCCTATAACTCCATCATGCACTACGTAGCCAAGGATGGCTAGACGTTCGGTGCTGAACACGCATTTATCCTTGTTATATGTGAGATTAAGGATTTTTGCGGTATGGAGGAATTTTCAGAGGTTGGTGTCATGGTCCTGCTGGTCGTGGCTGCAGATGGTGACATTATCGAGGTATGGAAACGTGGCCCGCAAACCGTACCGGTCAACCATTCGGTCCATCTCTCGTTGGAAGACCGAGACTCCATTAGTGACACCAAGGGAAACCCTTAGGAAGTGGTAGAGCCGCCCATCTGCTTCGAAAGCAGTGTATTTGCGGTCGCTCGGGCGGATGGGGAGCTGGTGGTAGGCGGACTTTAGATCCACCGTGGAAAAGAGCTTGTATTGTGCTATCCTGTTGACCAAATCGGATATGCGGGGGAGAGGGTACGGGTCAAGCTGCGTATACCTGTTGATGTACCTGGCTGTAATCAATGACCATCCTATGCTTCTCCCCGGTCTTTACAACCACTACCTGAGCTCTCCAGGGACTGTTGCTAGCCTTAATGACACCTTCCTTCAGTAACCGCTGGACCTCCGACCTAATAAAGATCCGGTCCTGGGCACTGTACCGTCTGCTCCTGGTGGTGACGGGTTTGCAATCCGGGGTGAGATTCGCAAACAGGGAAGGCGGATCGACCTTGAGGGTCGCGAGGCTGCAGACAGTGAGGGGGGTATAGGGCCGCCGAATTTAAAGGTTAAGCTTTGGAGGTTGCATTGAAAATCTATCCCTAGGAGTGTGGCAGCGTAGAGGTGGGGAAGGACATAGAGCCGGTAATTTTTAAACTCCCTTCCCTGGACCGTGAGGTTCGCTATGCAGAACCCCTTGATCTCCACTGAATGAGACACGGAGGCCAGGGAGATTTTTTGGTTAACTGGGTGAACGGGGAGAGAACAGCGCCTTACCGTGTTGGGGTGTATGAAGCTCTCCGTGCTCCCAGAGTCGATCAGACAGGATATTTAATGCCCATTGATGAGCACGGTCGCCGTTGCAGTCGAGAGTGTTTGGGGCCGAGACTGGTCCAGGATCACCGAGGATAGTTGTGGCAGAAGTCGGATGTTCTCCTCAGGCGGTGTGTGGTCATCCGAGTCGGGGTACTGAGAGTCCAGCCAAGATGGCAGCGCCCACTGGTCGCACATGGCTGGGGGTGCACAAGATGGCGGCGCCCATCCATCACACATGGTGTCCGAGAGACAAGATGGCGGCGCCCGGAGGCCACACGTCGCCCTGAAGGAAACGATGGCGTCACCCGCTGGCCGCAAATGGCCAGTGGAGAGTGTAGTGGTGGCAGTCCCGATTTGCCTCCTGAGACCGCAGCGACCGCCCGGGCCTGGCATACCGCCACGAAGTGGCCCTTTTTGCCGCATCCTTTGCAGAGGGATGAGCGGGCCGGACAGCGCTGTCGGGGGTGCTTGGCTTGCCCGCACAAATAGTAGCGGGGACCCCCGGGGTTGCCTGGCAGTCTGGCAGCACAAGCTTGTGGGGGGATGGGGGATGCATCGAAGTCGGTCGCAGGGGGGTTCCACGCTGCCCAAGGGGCTGCCGCGCGGTCGGAGAAGTAAGCGCGGGCGTTTCGGGACGCCACATCCAGGAAGCTAGCAAGGGCCCGTGCCTCCTTGAGGCCTAGTGCCTCTTTCTCCAGCGATCACTGGCGGATTTGGGAGGACAGCATACCTGCAACAAATGCGCCCCAGATCAAAAGTTCTGTGTGGTCGCTGGCCAAAACCTGCGGGCAGTTACAGTTCCTCCCCAACACCAGGAGCGCACGGTAGAACTCCTCCAGCGATTCCCCAAGGGTTTGTCGCCTCGTCACTGGTAGATGTCGGGCGTAGACCTGGTTTACAGGGCGAATATAGTGTCCTTTCAGCAGATTCATTGCGGCCTCGATATCGTCTGCGTCCTCGATGAGAGTGTAGATCTCTGGGCTCACCCTCGAGTGCAGAACTTGCATTTTCTGGTCCTCCGTGGGTGTAATTGTGGCTGTCCTGAGATATCCATTGAAACATGCCAGCCAGTGATTGAAGGTTGCCGCTGAGTTTGCCGCATGGGGGCTGAGTTGCAGACACCCAGGCTTGATTCGGAGCTCCATTCTTTAAAATCTAGTGTAATAAATTGATGCTCAATCAATAACTCCAGAAGCGAGATTGGAGACAATTGAAGGCTTTATTACACTAGATGTTTCCCCCAGCAGCACGGGTACAGAAGGCAGCTGCTGGGGAGACACGGGCTCTTATACTCCACCTTACTTGACGGAACCAGCAGGCAGGCTTAACCAATGAAAACAGTACCTCCTACACCAATGGTCTTACAGCATTACAGGGTACCGTAATACCTCTAATACCGACTACCACACCTCTATCCCACAAATCACATTTTTAAAAGTGTTTTTTTTAAAACTCTTTTAGAGAAAAAGGCAGAACCATCTGAAGTTAACGATCACTTTGTCGGACGGATGTTTCCCAGCGCAACATGATTGACGGGGGAAGTTAGCCCTTTTGGGCAATTGCCGGGTAAATCCTTACCTGGGGACCTGCGAGAGGGATTCCCCAGCGCATCTTTGGGGAACCCCCCAAATCCGACACTGGGGAACCAGGAATTTGCTGCTCTCTGTACACAATGCCACAATGCAGCTTAAAATCCCCAGCAGAGGCTCCTCTGTGGCACTGGTACAGTGATTGGCATTCCAGCCAGACTTGTTAATTTAGCATCAGTTAGGAACTAGATTGAGATTTACACAATTTAATTTTGCACAGGGCCTTTACTGTCAAAGAAGAAACTATCCCCGTCAAAGACGCTTATTTTTAAAATTAGAGCCAGACCATTAAGGGGCGATGGGAAGCACCACTTCACACAAAGGGTGGCGGAAATCTGGAACTATCCCCCCCCATAAATCGATTGAGGCAGGGCTCAACTCAAAACTTCAAAACCAAGATGGATGGTGGTTATGAAAGGGTACTGAGAGTTACAGAGCCAAGGGAGCAGAGGGTGGTTTAGATAGAGTTAGATACAGATCACCTATGATCTAATCGAATGGTCGAACAGGTCCCATTAGTGAGATGACTGGATTCCAGCCTAGGCCCCAAAAGCCAGTGTACTAAATCCACTGCATCACTCGGTGAAAGTGCTTTAATCTCTGAACTAATAAGTCACTTTGCCATGGAAGCGAAGGATGGAAAATAAACAGTGTCCGTGCCAGTATGAATAGCAGGATTAGCAAATTAAGCAGCAACATCTTGATAAGCAGATTGAATTCAACATAAAACAAGGCTCTCCCAGTGTATGGAAGTGGAAAGCAATGTTTGTTCCTCGGGGAATAAAAGTACATGGGTCATTATGTAAATATGTTTCAGTTCAGTTCACGATTAAATTATATCTGAAGTCAAAATGACAGGCTAAGCAAATGCAACTGAATGCAGTGTTCAATGTAAATAGTTACCAGCTGTTTCATTGCAGTGTTGGAGGAGGATTAGTGTTCTTACTGATAACTGACACTGAATTTACAGCACATGAGCAGACCTTTCAGCCCAGGAGGACTACGATAGGTTAATGCTCCCACCTTACTTATCAGTTTACTCCTTGAAGTATAAGGTTCGCAATATTAAATGTCAGATGTCTCAGATTTATTAAGTATATAATAATTGAACTACACATAACGACAGCACTTATGACAGAACTTTGTAAGCTTCAGCCAGAGCTGTGGAATATTCAGGCTGCCCAGAACTTGAACAAAGTGAGTTTGCACGTTCTCCCCATGTCTGTGTGGTCTCCGGATTCCTCCCACTCTCCAAAGATGCGTAGGTTAGGTACATTGGCCATGATAAATTGCCCCGTAATGTCCAAATGTTAGATGGGGTTGCGGGGTTAGGACAGGGGAGTGGGCCTAAGTACAGTGGTCTTTCAGGGGGGGTCAGTGCAGATTCGATGGGCCGAATGGCCTCCTTCTGATGTCCTCCTCCTTATTAGTTAAAAAGTGTTAGTCTAGGTAGGGTAGAGCAATAAGGAATCTCAATAAATGAAATGAAATGAAAATCACTTATTGTCACAAGTAGGCTTCAAGTAGGCTTCAAGTTAAGTTACTGTGAAAAGTCCCTAGTCGCCACATTCCGGCGCCTGTTCGGGGAGGCTGGTACAGGAATTGAACCGTGCTGCTGGCCTGCCTTGGTTTGCTTTCAAAGCCAGCGATTTAGCCCTGTGCTGAACAGCCCCTGATACAAGTACGCCAGTCATTAGAGGTTTCAACACAAATGAGCACGGTCATAAAAAACAAATTGGGTTTTATTTCTAGAAAGATAAAATAGAAAAGTAGGTAACATCTGTTTAACATCTATTGAATTTTAGTTAGACCATACTTGAGAGCACAATGCAAAGTTTTGGTCTCCATATAAAAATGTTACATAGGCACTGGAGAGAGATGCAGGGAAGATTTACAAGGATGATAGCAGAAATGTATTGGTATGCTATCAAGAAAGAACTGATGGGCTGGATCTTCTCTCTTGTAAAAAGGTTGAGGGGTGACATAATGGAAGTCTTGACAATTATTATTAGATGTGATAGAGTGGATAAAGAGAGAATGTTGCCTCTTGTGAGGAAGCATATAACTAGGGAATATTAGTATAAGATGGTCACCAAGAAACGGAGTGGAGTTTTCAGAATAAGCTTCTTTATCCAGTGTGGTAAGAATGTGAAACTCACTATCACAGAGTGTGGTCAAAATGAATAGTATAGATGCATTTAAGGAGAAGCTAGACAAGTGAGGGAGAAGGAAACAAATTGTTATAATGGGAGATTTAGATGAAAAAAGATGGAAGGTGGCTTGAGTGGAGCATAAACACCAGCATGGACTTGTTGGGCCGAATGGCCTGTTACTGTGCTACATATTCTGCACAGTAGGGATTTGGTGAGTTTGTCTTAAAGTACAAAGGACCAAACACAACATGGTACCACGAGTGCTGAAGATTTGAGGTTGGCAATGGCAGGGTCAACGTTAGGCATTTGGCATGAAGACCGATCTGGTGAACTGCAGCCTAAGGCGACCCTAACGCACTAAAAATTATGAAGCTCGAGATGGATGGACTGAGGGCCCCATCAGCTTCAGATGTCCGGTAACGTAGGTGAGAACTGGCACTGTTCAAACAGCAGTTTGAAATTTATGTTTTGACCGTGGGCCTGCAGGCCCAGCCTGATGAAAGGCGAATAGCATTGCTGCTAACATTGGCAGGTCCACCAGCGCTCAAACTAGATAACTATGTAACTCATTTGTCTTTGAAAGTGAAGGGGATCATAAGAACTTTGATGGACTTCCGGTTGCAGCTATGCCTAGGTAGGTCGCACGGTCGGCGGACTTTTGGGCCCTTTTAAGGAGCTCCAGCAGCATTTGGACGACGATTCCCGGTGTGGGAAGGAAACAGTGAGGATCCCCCAGCGCTGTATGGAGTGGACCAGGAGTGGAGCGGTCAAAAAAGTGGCTTTAGAGAAGAGAGGAGAACGGGCGCGAAAAAACAAGATGGCGGCGGGCGCGGATCAGGCAGCATGGGCCCAGTGGTCCCAGGAGCAGCAGGAGTGTTTGAGAAGCTGCTTTGCTGACTTGAAGGCGGAGATGTTGGCCCCTATGAAGGCGTCGATTGAAAGGTTGGTGGAGACCCAGAAGATACAGGGGACGGCGATCAAGGAGGTGCAGCAGAAGGCCTCTGATAATGAGGATGAGATCCTGGGCCTGGCGGTCAGAGTGGAAGCGCACGAGGCGCTGCATAACAAAATGGCAGGAGAAGCTGGAGGACCTGGAGAATAGGTCGAGGGGTCCTCCTGAAGGTGCGGAGGGGTCGGATGCTGGTGCGTATGTGACCACGATGCTGAGTACGCTGATAGGCGTGGGGGCCTTCCCGAGGCCCCTAGAGCTGGATGGGGTGCACAGAGTTCTGGTAAGGAGGCCGAGGGCGAACGAGCTGCCGAGGGCTATGGTGGTAAGGTTCCACCACTTCACCGACAGGGAGTGTGTATTGCGATGGGTGAAGAAGGAGCGGAGCAGCAGGTGGGAGAACACCGAGATCCGGATTTATCAGGACTGGAGTGCAGAGCTGGCCAAGAAGCGTGCAGGGTTCAATCAGGCCAAGGCGGTCCTCCACGGGAAGGGGGTGAAGTTCGGGCTGTTACAGCCGGCGAGGCTGTGGGTCACATACCAGGACCGACACCACTATTTTGATACGCCGGATGAGGCGTGGACTTTCAGCAAGAATGAGAAGTTGGACTCGAGTTAATGTTGCAGTATGTTATGGGGGTTGTTGGTGAGGGCGGTGTTTGGGTGGGGTTTTCCCCGCGTTTTCTTGTGTCTTTGTGGCCCCGTGGCCTGGGGTCCTCGGGGATTTGGGTGAGGTCGCATTTGAGAGGAGCTGCGTCACAGGGGGTGGGATCGGCCCAGGCAGGGAGCGCGGTTTTTCCCGCGAAATTGTGGGGGCGGTATCTGAAGCGGGTGACGGTCCTGTGTTCGATGTCCGCATTGGTTCATACGGGGTGTAGGGGGGGGACTTTCACTACCCCACTTAGGTGGGGTGGGGGGCTGGAGATTTGGATAGAGAATCCACAGGGGGATTGGAGGTAGAGGCGGGAGCGGCCGGGGTCAGCATGAGTCAGCTGAATTATGGGAGTGCAATGGGGGGGGGTGGGGCAGGAGGGTTAAGCAGTTGCTTGGCCGGGGGAGTGGGGGGACTGGGTTGCTGCTGTGCTGACTGAGGGGGAATTGATGGTACGAGGGAGAGTCGGAGCAGGGAGCCTCCGCCTGGGGGGCTGGAGGGTGCGGGAGGCGCGGGCATGTGGCTGGCCTAAAAAAGGAGATGGCTAGTTGGCAGAGGAGGGGGGTGTCCCCCGATCCGGCTGGAACGTCGAACGTGAGACGCCTGAATGGGCCGGTCAAGAGGGCCCGGGTGTTTTTTTTAAAAGGGGCTAAAGGCAGACGTAGCCATGCTGCAGGAAACACACCTGAAGATCGCGGATCAAACCAGGCTGAGGAAGGGATGGGTGGGACAGGTTTTTCACTCCAGGGTTGGATGCGAAGAACAGGGGGGGGGTCGCAATCTTGGTGAGTAAGCAGGTGGAATTTGAGGCGGTGGGTATTGTGGCAGATAAGGGGGGTCGTTATGTTATGGTAAGTGGCAGACTGCAGGGGGCCCGGGTGGTGCTAGTGAATGTGTATGCTCCGAACTGGGACGATGCAGGGTTCATGAAGCGCATGCGGAGTCGGATTCCAGATCTGGAGTCAGGTAGTTTGGTAATGGGGGGGGGGGGGGGATTTTAATACGGTCCTGGTCCCGACATTGGATCGGTCTGGGTCGAGGTCGGGTAAGAGGCCGGCAGCGGCCAAGGTCCTGAGGGGACCAGCTGGGCGGAGTGGATCCGTGGAGATTTGCCAGGCCACGGGCGAAGGAGTTTTCCTTCTTCCCCCATGTACACAAGGCTTACTCGCGGATAGATTTTTTTGTGGTAAGCAGGGCGCTAATTCCGAGAGTGGAGGGGGCGGAGTACTCGGCCATTGCGATCTCGGACCATGTCCCGCACTGGGTGAAGCTGGGGATGGGGGAGGAGAGAGGCCAACGCTGGCTGTGGCGAATGGACGTGGGACGACTGGCGGACGAGGAGGTCTGTGGGCGGGTCCGGAGTTGCATCCAAAGATATGTGGAGACCAATGATAATGGGGAGGTTTCGGCGAGTGTGGTCTGGGAGGCGCTGAAGGCAGCGGTCAGGGGGGAGCTAATCTCAATCAGGGCCCACAGGGAGAAGAGGGAGAGGATGGAGAGGGAGAGGTTGGTGGGGGAAATACTGAGGGTGGATAGGAGGCATGCGGAATCCCCCGAGGAGGGGTTGTTGAAGGAGCGCCGGAGCCTTCAAACAGAGTTTGACTTCCTAACCACGGGGAAGGCTGAGGCCCAGTTGAGGAAGGTACAGGGGGCAGTGTATAAGTACGGGAAGTAGGCAAGTCGGATGCTGGCGCATCAGCTGCGGAAGAGGGAGGCGGCTAGGGAGATTGGGGGAATTGGAGATTGGGGGGGGGGGGGTACATGGTGCAGAGCTCAGCTAAGATAAACGAGGTCTTTAAGGACTTTTATGGTAAATTATATGAGTCGGAACCCCCGGAGGGAGGGGAAGGGATGAGGCAGTTCCTGGACTATCTGAGGTTTCCAAAGGTGGAGGAAGGGCGGGTAGAGGGATTGGGGGCCCCGATTGAGATGGAGGAACTAATTAAGGGGTTGGGGAGTTTGCAGGCGGGCAAGGTCCCGGGACCAGATGGGTTTCCCGTAGAGTTCTATAGGAAATTCTCGGAGCTGTTGGGCCCGTTGCTGTTGAGAACTTTTAACGAGGCTAAGGAAAGGGGAATCCTTCCCCCGACGATGTTGCAGGCTCTGATCTCGCTTACCCTCAAGCGTGATAAGGACCCGCTGCAATGCGGCTTCTATAGGCCGATTTCGCTCCTTAATGTGGATGCAAGCTGCTGGCCAAGATCTTGGCCACTAGGATTGAGGACTGTGTCCCGGGAGTGATTCATGAGGATCAGACGGGGTTTGTGAAGGGCAGGCAGTTGAATACGAATGCGTGGAGACTTCTGAATGTGATCATGATGCCCTCGGAGGGTGGGGACGCAGAAGTGGTAGCGGCAATGGACGCGGAGAAAGCCTTTGACCGGGTGGCGTGAGAGTACCTGTGGGAGGTGTGAGGCAGATTTGGGTTTGGGGAGGAATTCGTAGGGTGGGTCAAATTGTTGTATCAGGCCCCGGTAGCGAGTGTTTCGATGAAACGGCGGCGGCCGGGGTACTTTAGACTATATATCGTGGAACGAGGCAGGGCTGCCCCGTGTCCCCCTGCTGTTTGCCCTGGCGATTGAGCCGCTGGCCATGGCATTGAGGGAGTCCAGGAACTGGAGGGGGTTGGTTCGGGGGGGGGTTGGTTCGGAGGGGGGTGGGGGTGGGGGGGGGTGGGGGGGGGGAGGCGCACCGTGTTTCACTGTATGCGGATGACCTGCTTCTGTACATTGCGGATCCGGTGGAGGGGATGGGGGAGGTCATGCGGATACTTAGGGATTTTGGAGACTTTTTGGGATACAAGCTAAATGTGCGAAAAAGCGAGCTTTTTGTGGTGCATGCGAGGGGCCAGGAAGAGAGGTTGGGAGAGCTGCCGCTCAAGATGGTGGAGAGGAGCTTTCGGTACTTGGGCATCCAGGTGGCCTAGAGCTGGGGGGTCTTGCACAAGCTCAATTTAGCGCGGCTGGTGGATCAGATGGAGGAGGACTTTAGGAGGTGGGACATGCTGCCACTCTCCCTGGCGGGCAGGGTGCAGTCGGTAAAGATGACGGTCGCGGGGGGGGTGGGGGGGGGGGGGGGGGGGGGGGGCGTTTGGCGCTGCCGAACTTGTGCAGCTATTACTGGGCAGCGAATGTGTCTATGATTCGGAAATGGGTAATGGAGGGAGAGGGGGCGGCGTGGAAACGGTTGAAAGGGGCGTCCTGTATAGATACTAGCCTGGGGGCACTGGTGACGGCACCGTTGCTGCTTCTGCCGAAACGGTATACCACGAGCCCGGTGGTGGCGGCGATACTGGGGATTTGGGGGCAGTGGAGGCGGCATAGGGGGGAGGTAGTGGCCTCAGTCTGGACCCTGATATGGAACAACCACAGGTTCGTTCCAGGTAGAATAGACGGTGGGTTCCGAAGTGGGCACTGGGCGGGAATCAAAAGGATGGGGGACTTGTTCATTGATGGGACTTTTGCCAGTCTGAGGGCGCTAGAGGAGAAATTTGGGTTGCCCCCGGGGAACACTTTTAGGTACATGAAGGTTCGGGCGTTTGTGAAGAAGCAGGTGGGGGAATTCCCATTGCTACCTGCCCGGAGGATACAGGACAGGGTGGTCTCGGGCATGTAGGTGGGGGATGGCAAAGTATCCGACATATACCAGGAGCTGCAGGAGGCGGAGGAAGCCTCGGTGGAGGAACTGAAGGGCAAGTGGGAGGAGGAGCTGGGTGAGGAGCTGGATGAGGGCCTGTGGGCTGACGCCCTGGGCAGGGTCAATTCCTCCTCATCTTGCTCCAGGCTCAGCCTGATTCAGTTTAAGGTGGTGCACCGGGCGCATATGACAGTGGCGAGAATGAGTAAGTTCTTTGGGGTAGAGGACAGGTGTGTGAGATGTTAAGGGAGCCCAGCGAACCATGCCCATATGTTTTGGACATGTCCGGCACTTACGGAATTTTGGAAAGGATTTGCAAAGGCTATGTCCATGGTCTTGGACACTCAGGTAAAACCAAGCTGGGGGATAGCGATATTTGGGGTATCGGATGATCCGGGAGTGCAGGAGTCGAAAGAGGCCGGAGTTTAAGCCTTTGCCTCCTTGGTAGCCCGGAGAAGGCTCTTGTTAGTGTGGAGGGACGCGAAGCCCCCAAGTGTAGAGGCTTGGGTCAGTGATATGGCGGGGTTTCTCAGGTTGGAGAAGATGAGGTTTGCCTTGCGAGGGTCTGTGCAGGGGTTCTCCAGGCGGTTGCAACCGTTCCTTGACTTTCTCACGGAACGTTAGATGGAGGTCAGCAGCAGCAGCAGCAAACCAGGGCGGGGGGGGGGGGGTGTGGGGGGGTTGATTTCATTTTATTTGTAAGGGGCAAATGCCCCACCTTGTTTTGTTTTGTTAAATTGTTGATTTCTTAGAGGGTTAAGTTGTTTTTGTTGGCATATTGTTTTGTTCTCTTTGCATTATATTTTCTTTTGTGGTGGTTTGTAAAAATTATTTAAACATTTTGAATAAAAACATTTAAAAAAAAAAAGAACTTTGATGAAGTAATTAAGCACGTTGATAAGCACTGTTCCCCGAAGAAGAATGAAACGTTTGAGCGCTATATGTTTCATATGCGTACCCAGAGACCTGGCAAATCGTTTGATAGTTTTGTCACAGAGCTGAGGTTGAAGGCCAAGTCATGCAATTTTAGTGACTTCAAATCCTCGTTAATCTGCGACCAAATTGTAGATGGTGTGTTTGATGAGAAGCTTTGGGCGATACTATTGCGGGAGGAAGATTTAGTGCTGGAAAAGACAGTGAAGATTTGCCAGGCGAGCAAGATAGCTGCACAAAGAATCGGCGCACTCTGCTCAAAAGGTTTTGGCACCAACGTGGATGAAGAAGCCAGCGCCATTCTCCTGCCTTCTCCCCATAACCCGTGATCCCCTTATTGATCAAGAACCTATTTATCTCTGTCTTAAAGACACTCAGTGATTTGGCCTCCACAGCCTTCTGCGGCAAAGAGTTCCACAGAATCACCACCCTCTGGCTGAAGAAATTCCTCCTGATCTCTGTTTTCAAGGATCATCCCTTTAGTCTGAGATGGTGTCCTCTGGTTCTAGTTTTTCCTACTAGTGGAAACATCCTCTCCATGTCCACTCTATCCAGGCCTTGCAGTATCCTGTAAGTTTCAATAAGATCCCCCTCATCCTTCTGATCTCCAACGAGTACAGACCCAAACTCCTCTACCGTTTCTCATACGACAAGCTCTTCATTCCAGGGATCATTCTTGTGACCCTCCTCTGGACCCTTTCCAAGGCCAGCATATTCTTCCTTAGATACTGGGCCCAAAACTGCTCACAATACTCCAAATGGGATCTGCCCAGAGCCTTATACAGCCTCAGAAGTACATCCCTGGTCTTGTATTCTAGCCCTCTGGGCCATTCAAACCCCAAACATTCCATGAAACCAAACGGATTGGAGGTCACCCAACATTCTTTAATCTGGAATCAGCTATTCCCAAAGAGAGATACCAAATCAGAGACCCTGAAAATGTAAAGTAAAGAAATCCACCCAAGATGGCCACTGAGCCAAGTCAAATGGCTTGACAAAGGAGAATCTACAGACACCGTCAGCAAACTAACATTAAAACCCCTCCCCTCCCACCAAGCAATGCTATATTGAAACAATAAAAAAACCTTGCATAACAGCGGGGCGATGAGCTGGAGGTTGGTGACGAGGAACATGTGGCTACCTCAGAGGAGGGGGACAAGGATGATGAGCTGGCGCCGGACCAGCAGGGGCTGAAGGACGAGGCCGGAGAAGAACCAAGGCCCAGTCGGAGGCTGCAGGACAGACGGCAGCGGTGAGGGTCCGGCAAGCATGCAGGACCAGGGAGGCCCTCAGACTTGCCCGATTCACCTAGGACGTGACCTGGTCTGTCATCGCAACTTACTCACCCACCCACTATCCCCATATCCCACCCTCCCAGGGTATGTGTCACATCACTCCAGGGTGCTGGGATTGTGTCAGCACCGTCAGCGGGTTATTGTCGAGGCAGAGGGGTGATGATAACCCACAGAGAGGTGGGCTCTGGTGCTCCTCACTCTATGCCATTGTCTGACCCCTGCCTGTCTGCTGAGTGCTCGCTCACACCCATCACCTACACACGGTGATGCATTGCCGAAGAAAGTTCAACCTTTAAAAACTTACCTTGCAGGAGAAGCGGCCTTCAGATTTTCGGCGGGAGCAGTGGCCAGGGGTCTGTCGGGAAGGGAAGTTTAACCTTTAAAAACTTACCTTCACTTCCGGTTGCGGCTATGCAGAGCTAAGTCGCACGTTCGGCAACTCCTGCTAAAAACTGACTTTTGGGCTCTTTTTAGGGCCCGTAACGACGCTTGTTCGACCTTTCCCGGTGTGGGAAGGGGACAGCTACATTCCCCCGATAGTGTATGGATTGGACCAGGAGTGGGGCGAATTAAAAAGTGGCATTGAAGCAAAGTAAGGTGCGAGGGAGGAGGACCAAGGTGGCGGCGGGCGGAGACCAGGCAGCGCGGAGGCAGTGGGCGCAAGAGCAGCAGGAGCTTCTCCAGCGCTGTTTTAAGGAACTGAAAGCAGAGCTGCTGGAGCCGATGAAGGCTTCAATCGATAAGCTGCTGGAGACCCAGACGGCCCAAGGGGCGGCGATCCAGGAGGTCCGGCAGAAGGTCTCGGAGAACGAGGATGAGATCCTGGGCCTGGCGGTGAAGGTGGAGGCGCACGCCGCGCTCCACAAGAAATAGCAGGCGAGGGTCGAGGAGATGGAGAACCGGTCGAGGCGGAAGAACCTGCGGATCCTGGGTCTCCCGGAGGGGCTGGAGGGATCGGACGTGGGGGCCTACGTGGTCACCATGTTAAACTCGCTGATGGGGACGGGGGCCTTTCAGGGGCCCTTGGAGCTGGAGGGGGCCCACCGAGTGCTGGCGAGGAGGCCCAAGACCAGTGAGCCGCCGCGGGCGGTGCTGATGCGGTTCCACTGGTTTGCTGATCGGGAGTGTGTGGTAAGGTGGGCCAAGAAGGAGCGGAGCAGCAGGTGGGAGAACGCGGAGGTCCGGATCTACCAGGATTGGAGCGCGGAGGTGGCGAAGAAGAGGGCCGGTTACAACCGGGCGAAGGGAGTGCTGCACAGGAAGGGGGTGAAGTTCGGTATGCTGCAGCCGGCGCGTCTGTGGGTCACCTATAAGGACCGACACCATTATTTCGAGTCCCCAGCGGAGGCGTGGACCTTTGTTCAGGCCGAAAAACTGGACTCGGACTAAAGGCCGGGGACGAGGGGTCGCGGTGGAGGGATGGTTGGGGATTGTTGTGTTGTTTTTCGAGGGGGGGTTCTTTGTTTTTCGGGGGTTGATTGGGCATTGTTTTCATTAGGTCCGCCGGGTGGGCTCGTGGGGGGGGGGTAGTTAAACGGCTTGGGGGGTTGATGGTCGGTAGGAGAGATGGGGCCCCGCTGGGGGGGAAAGGCCTGAGTTGGGGGGTAGTGAGACCGGGCCTGGAAAGGGAGCTGCGGCAGAGGAGGCGGGGCCGTGCGAGTGGAAAACGCGGGCATTTTCCCGCGCTTAGGACTGAAGGGGCGGGGCCGGAGCTGGGAAACGAGGGCTTTTCTCCGGCGCTGGGAGTGGAATCGATGAGAGCTTGCTGGTGGACAAGGGGGGGAGGGGAAGTTCCACACTGGGGGGGCGGGGGGGGGGTCGATGGAGCGGCGGGAGTGGCCAGGGTCAGCAGGAGTCAGCTGACTTACGGGAGTGCAATGGAGGGAGCAATGCAGCTAGGGGGGGACCTAGCTGCGGGGGGGGGGAGGGAACCGGGTTGCTGCTGGAATGGCCAAGGGGGAGCTGGAGTTGGTAGAGGCGGTCGGGGAGGGGGTCCGCCGCTGTGGGGAACGTGTCGTGCGGGGGGCGCGGGCACGTGGCTGGCCTAGGAAGGGCTATGGCTAGTCAGCGGGGGAGGGGGGTGAGTAGCCCCCTGATCCGGCTGATAACCTGGAATGTAAGGGGACTGAATGGGCCGGTCAAACGGGCCGGGGTGTTCTCGCACCAGAAGGGGCTGAAGGCGGATGTGGCCATGCTTCAGGAGACGCACCTGAGGGTGGCGGATCAGGTAAGGTTGAGAACGGGGTGGGTAGGGCAGGTGTTTCATTCAGGTTTGGATGCAAAAAATCGGGGGGTGGCGATCTTGGTGGGGAAGAGAGTGTCGTTCGAGGTGTCAAGCATTGTGGCAGACAATGGCGGTAGGTATGTGATGGTAAGTGGCAAGCTGCAGGGGGAGCGGGTGGTGTTGGTCAATGTATATGCCCCGAATTGGGACAATGCGGGGTTCATGCGGCGTATGCTGGGCCGGATTCCGGACCTGGAGTCAGGGGGCCTGATAATGGGGGGGGGATTTCAACACGGTGCTGGACCCGGCACTGGATCGCTCTAGGTCTAGGACGGGCAGGAGGCCGGCGGTGGCCAAGGTGCTGAGGGGGTTCATGGACCAGATGGGAGGGGTGGACCCATGGAGGTTTGCGAGGCCGGGGGCCTGGGAATTTTCATTCTTCTCCCATGTCCACAAGGCCTATTCCCAGATTGACTTCTTTGTCATGAGTAGGGCGCTGATTCAGAGGGTGGAGGATACGGAGTACTCGGTAATAGCCATTTCTGATCATGCTCCGCACTGGGTGGACCTCGAGTTGGGGGAGGAGAGTGGCCAGCGCCCGCTGTGGCGCCTAGAGGTGGTGTTTCTGGCAGACGAGGAGGTGAGCGGGCAGGTCCGGGGGTGTATGGAGAGGTACCTGGAGGCTAATGACAATGGGGAGGTGCAAGTAGGGGTGGTCTGGGAGGCGCTGAAGGCGGTGGTCAGAGGAGAGCTGATCTCCATTAGGGCACACAAGGAGAGGGGGGAGAGGAGAGAGAGGGAGAGGTTGGTGGGGGAGATGGTGAGGGTGGATAGGAGGTACGCGGAGGCCCCAGAGGAGGGATTGCTTAGGGCGCGGTGTAGCCTCCAGGCAGAGTTTGATTTGTTGACCACCAGGAAGGCGGAGGCGCAGTGGAGGAAGGCGCAGGGGGCGGTATATGAATATGGAGAAAAGGCGAGCCGGATGCTGGCGTACCAGCTTCGGAAGCGAGAGGCAGCTAGGGAGATCGGGGGAGTTAGGGATGGAGGAGGGAGCACGGGGCGAAGTGCGGTGGGTATCAATGGGGTCTTCAGGGACTTCTACGAGGAACTGTACCGGTCTGAGCCCCCACTGGAGGAGGGAGGGATGGGTCGCTTCCTGGACCGGCTGAGGTTTCCGAGGGTGGAGGAGGGGCAGGTGGCGGGGTTGGAGGCACCGGTTGGGTTGGAGGAGTTGGTCAAAGGGATAGGGAACATGCAGGCAGGGAAGGCACCGGGGCCGGATGTGTTCCCGGTTGAATTTTACAAGAAGTATTCGGACCTGCTGGGCCCGCTGTTGGTAAGGACCTTCAACGAGGCAAGGGAAGGGGGGGCTCTGCCCCCGATGATGTCTAGAGCGCTGATTTCCCTAATCCTGAAGCAGGACAAGGATCCCCTACAGTGTGGGTCATATAGGCTGATCTCACTCCTAAATGTAGGTGCAAAGTTGCTGGCAAAGATTTTGGCCATGAGGATAGAGGACTGTGTGCCGCAGGTCATACACGAGGATCAGACGGGGTTCGTGAAAGGGAGGCAGTTGAATACTAATGTACGGAGGCTCTTGAATGTTATAATGATGCCGGCGATGGAAGGGGAGGCGGAGATAGTGGTGGCGATGGATGTGGAGAAGGCCTTTGATAGGGTGGAATGGGGATACCTGTGGGAGGTGTTGAAAAGGTTCGGGTTCGGAGAATGGGTCGTCAGGTGGGTGAGGCTGCTATATGAGGCCCCGGTGGCGAATGTGGCCACGAACAGAAGGAGGTCAGAGTATTTCCGGCTACACCGGGGGACGAGGCTGGGGTGTCCCCTGTCCCCCCTGCTCTTTGCGCTGGTGATTGAACCCCTGGCCATGGCGTTGAGGGAGTCGACGAACTGGAGGGGGCTTGTGCGGGGTGGGGAGGAGCATCGGGTGTCGCTCTATGCGGATGATTTGCTGCTGTATGTGGCGGACCCGGTGGGGGGAATGCCGGAAGTGATGAGGATCCTTAAGGAGTTTGGAGATTGTTCGTGGTGCACCCAGGGGACCAGGAGACGGGGATTGGTGAGCTCCCGCTAAAAAGGGCGGAGAGGAGTTTTAGGTACCTGGGGGTCCAGGTGGCTAGGAGCTGGGGGGCCCTACATAAGCTTAACTTCACGAGGCTGGTGGAGCAGATGGAGGAGGAGTTTAAGAGGTGGGATGTGCTGCCACTCTCCCAGGTGGGGTGCAGTCAGTTAAAATGACGGTGTTCCCGAGGTTTTCATTCCTGTTCCAATGTCTCCCCATCCTGATCCCTAAGGCCTTTTTCAGGCAGGTTAACAGGAGCGTTATGGGTTTTGTGTGGGCGCAGAAGACCCCGAGGGTGAGAAGGGTGTTCCTGGAGCGGTGCAGGGATTGGGGGGGGGGGTTGGCGCTGCCTAACCTCTGTGGGTATTATTGGGCCGCCAACGTGGCGAGGGTGCGTAAGAGGGTGATAGAGGGGGATGAGGCAGCATGGAAGAGGCTGGAGATGGCGTCCTGTGTGGGCACGAGCCTGGTGACGCTGCCGCTTCCTGCAAGGAGGTACACCACAAGCCCGGTGGTGGCGGCTACCCTCAAAATCTGGGGGCAATGGAGACATCACAGGGGGGAGGTGGGGGGCCTCGGTGTGGGCCCCGATTCGGGAGAACCACCGGTTTGTCCCGGGGAGGATGGACGGAGGGTTCCTGAGCTGGCACAGGACAGGTATTAAAAGGATGGGGGACTTGTTTGTGGACACGAAGTTCGCGAGCCTGGGTGAGCTGGAGGAGAAGTTTGGGCTCCCCCTGGGGAACACCTTCAGATATATGCAGGTAAGGGTGTTTGTTCAGCGGCAGGTGGTGGAGTTCCCACTGTTACCGCCACGCAGGGTCCAGGACAGGGTGCTGTCGGGGGAGTGGGTTCCAGTATACAGGAGGTTGAGAGTAGTGAGGTCATGAGTAAGGTTTCAAAGTTGCAGGAGTGTACCAGCAGGCAGGAAGAGGGTTTAAAGTGTGTCTACTTCAATGCCAGGAGCATCCGGAATAAGGTGGGTGAACCTGCGGCATGGGTTGGTGCCTGGGACTTGGATGTTGTGGCCATTTTGGGGACATGGATAGAGCCGGGACAGGAATGGTTGTTGCAGGTGCCGGGGTTTAGATATTTCAGTAAGCTCAGGGAAGGTGGTAAAAGAGGGGGAGGGGTGGCATTGTTAGTCAAGGACAGTATTACGGTGGCAGATAGGACATTTGATGAGGACTCGTTTACTGAGGTAGTATGGGCTGAGGTTAGAAACAGGAAAGGAGAGGTTACCCTGTTAGGAGTTTTCTATAGGCCTCCGAAAAGTTCCAGAGATGTAGAGGAAAGGATTGCAAAGATGATTCTGGATGAGAGCTAAAGTAACAGGGTAGTTGTTATGGGGGACTTTAACTTTCCAAATATTGACTGAAAACGCTATAGTTCGAGTACTTTAGATGGGTCCGTTTTTGTCCAATGTGTGCAGGAGGGTTTCCTGACACAGTATGTAGATAGGCCAACGAGAGGTGAGGCCATATTGGATTTGGTACTGGGTAATGAACCAGGACAGGTGTTAGATTTGGAGGTATGTGAGCACTTTGGGGATAGTGACCACAATTCAATTAAGTTTACTTTAGCAATGGAAAGGGATAGGTATATACCGCAGGGCAAGACTTATAGCTGGGGGAAAGGCAATTATGATGCGATGAGGCAAGACTTAGGATGCATCGGATGGAGAAGGAAACTGCAGGAGATGGGCACAAATGAAATGTGGAGCTTGTTCAAGGAACAGCTACTGTGTGTCCTTGATAAGTATGTACCTGTCAGGCAGGGAGGAAGTGGTCGAGCGAGGGAACTGCGGTTTACTAAAGTAGTTGAATCACTTGTCAAGAGGAAGAAGGAGGCTTATGTAAAGATGAGACGTGAAGGTTCAGTTAGGGCGCTCGAGAGTTACAAGTTAGCTAGGAAGGACCTAAAGAGAGAGCTAAGAAGAGCCAGGAGGGGACATGAGAAGTCTTTGGCAGGTAGGATCATGGATAACCCCAAAGCTTTCTATAGATATGTCAGGAATAAAAGAATGAGTAGGGTAAGAGTAGGGCCAGTCAAGGACAGTAGTGGGAAGTTGTGCGTGGAATCCGAGGAGATAGGAGAGGTGCTAAATGAATATTTTTCATCAGTATTCACACAGGAAAAAGACAATGTTGTCGAGGATAATACTGAGATACAGGCTACTAGACTAGAAGGGCGTGAGGTTCAGAAGGAGGAGGTGTTAGCAATTCTGGAAAGTGTGAAAATAGATAAGTCCCCTGGGCCGGATGGGATTTATCCTAGGATTCTCTGGGAAGCTAGGGAGGAGATTGCTGAGCCCTTGGCTTTGATCTTTATGTCATCATTATCTACAGGAATAGTGCCAGAAGACTGGAGGATAGCAAATATTGTCCCCTTGTTCAAGAAGGGGAGTAGAGACAACCCCGGTAACTATAGATCAGTGAGCCTTACTTCTGTTGTGGGCAAAGCCTTGGAAATGTTTATAAGAGATAGGATGTATAATCATCTGGAAAGGAATAATTTGATTAGAGATAGTCAACACGGTTTTGTGAAGGGTAGGTCGTGCCTCACAAACCTTATTGCGTTCTTTGGGAAGGTGACCAAACAGGTGGACGAGGGTAAAGCAGTTGATGTGGTGTATATGGATTTCAGTAAAGCGTTTGATAAGGTTCCCCACGGTAGACTATTGCAGAAAATACGGAGGCATGGGATTCAGGGTGATTTAGCAGTTTGGATCAGAAATTGGCTAGCTGGAAGAAGACAAAGGATGGTGGTTGATGGGAAATGTTCAGCCTGGAGTCCAGTTACTGGTGGTGTATCACAAGGATCTGTTTTGGGGCCACTGCTGTTTGTCATTTTTATAAATGACCTGGAGGAGGGCGTAGAAGGATGGGTGAGTAAATTTGCAGATGACACTAAAGTCGGTGGAGTTGTGGACAGTACGAAAGGATATTACAAGTTACAGCGGGACATAGATAAGCTGCAGAGCTGGGCTGAGAGGTGGCAAATGGAGTTTAATGCAGAAAAGTGTGAGGTGATTCATTTTGGAAGGAATAACAGGAAGACAGAGTACTGGGCTAATGGTAAGATTCTTGGTAGTGCGGATGAGCAGAGAGATCTCGGTGTCCATGTACATAGATCCCTGAAAGTTGCCACCCAGGTTAAGAGGGTTGTTAAGAAGGCGTACGGTGTGTTAGCTTTTATTGGTAGAGAGATTGAGTTTCGGAGCCATGAGGTCATGTTGCAGCTGTACAAAACTCTGGTGTGGCTGCATTTGGAGTATTGCGTGCAATTCTGGTCGCCGCATTATAGGATGTGGAAGCATTGGAAAGGGTGCAGAGGAGATTTACCAGGATGTTGCCTGGTATGGAGGGAAGATCTTATGAGGGAAGGCTGAGGGACTTGAGGCTGTTTTCGTTAGAGAGAAGGTTAAGAGGTGGCTTAATTGAGGCATACAAGATGATCAGAGGATTAGATAGGGTGGACAGTGAGAGCCTTTTTCTTTGGATGGTGATGTCTAGCACGAGGGGACATAGCTTTAAATTGAGGGGAGATAGATATAGGACAGATGTCAGAGGTAGGTTCTTTACTCAGAGAGTAGTAAGGGCGTGGAATGCCCTGCCTGCAACAGTAGTGGACTCGCCAACATTAAGGGCATTTAAATGGTCATTGGATAGACATATGGACGATAAGGGAATAGTGTAGATGGGCTTTAGAGTGGATTCACAGGTCGGCGCAACATCGAGGGCCGAAGGGCCTGTACTGCGCCGTAATGTTCTATGTTCTAAAGTGACAGAGGCTTCCTACTGGTTTTGCACAAGGATATCTATTGTTCAATACAGGTCCCTACTCTCCCGAAGGTGCAGCACCCCCCACCCCTAAACTCCACACCCCACCTCACCCCCTACCTACCCTGTTTCCCCCCCCCCTCCCCCAGTACCCTCAGTGATCCTCGATGTGTTTTGCCCTCCTAGCTCTACCACCACGTCTAGACGCTTAACTCATCCAGTGGCCTTCAATGCCCCTGGCGGGTGTCCTCTGGGGCCACAGGTCCCCGGCTCACTGTGCCGCCCTGTCCTGTGCGCTGACGCCGAGACGCAGCCTCAGCAAGGAACTCGGGGGAGCTGGTGGCCACCGTTGCCACTCCAAGGGATGGATCCGGCTTGGCACCGAGCGCCCCTCCTCCCAGTCAGTGCTCATAGGGCCCTGGGGTCCACCTTGGGACAGAGGGGCAGCTGGTTCGAGCCCCGGCTGCCCCTGCATCATCTGGCTCTGCCAGCCCCGGCGGTTCCCCTTGGTCTGCACCATCGTGTTGATGCTCTCGACGATGCTCCTCAGTGACTGGGCCATGCTCTGCAGCGTCTCGGCAATGCCCACCTGTGACTGGGACAAGCTCCGAGGTGCCTTGGTCATTCCCATCTGAGAGCGGAATACGACCCACAGAACCTCATCAAGGTCAGCCTGGTACTGGGTGACATCCCCCAGCGAGGCAGACATTCTGCCAAGACCCTCGGCCATGGCCGTCACCGACTGAGCGACGCTTTGGGCACCTTCACTAATGGTGCCAACATCGTGCACCAGGCTCTCCACTGCAGTTACCACCCTGGCAGTGTTGGCCTCGGTGCCACTCATTGCCAGCCCCATCTCCAGCGCCATCTCCTGCGCCCGTAGCCTCTGGAACGCCACCAATCTGCTACGGATCTGCTGGAGTGACACTGACATCTCCCTCTGAATGTCCCGGCCGTTGCCTATCATCTCCATCAGCTCTGGGTAATCCTGTATCACAGGCTCAGTATCAGGCTGGACCCAGCTGGGTCCTGGGATCCAGCAGCCCTCTGACTGCTGTCTCCCCTGGGGGTTCCTGCCTCCACCTGATGTACATTAGTGACTGTGTGGTGCTCGCCAGATTATGCCCCAGAAGCCTGACCACTAACATGTCCCACCGAGATGTGTGCAACTGCGCTGGTGGAGGGGGGGGGGATGATAGCGGTGTCCTCCTCGGAGTCAAGAGAGGGGGCCGCCCGGGATGGGCCAGCACCGTCAGCTGGTGGACCTGCGGGAGAATGAACATGTGGTCATTTGGAGGGATGGGTCAGACATTAAGGTGATCACTATTCACTTTTGACAGGTCCTCCGGGTGTAGCCCGGTGGTTCCTCATCTCTGCGACATCCGCCAGCCTCCGCGTTGGTGACCGCCCTGTCCTCGGCCACACCGGTCACCTCCAGGGCCTACTCCTCGAAGGAAGTGAGGATTCTCAAGTCTGGCACCCCACCGCCAGTCTGGGCCCTCTCTCGCTGATTGTGGAAAAGCTTTTCCTGAGAGGACACAGAGAGGGCATCGTTAGCCACACACGTGGTTCACAGTTGTGGGGGAGGGGTGGGTGAAGGGGGAGTGTTTGGAGGGAGGGTTGAGGGTTGCCCTGGAGGGTTGGGGGAGTGGATGCTGCCTTGGGGGAGCGAAGGGGGGTTGGGGGGGAAAGTTGGTGTCTACTCACTCGTGCTGCCCTGTGTAGGCCGTTGCTTCTTTCGGCACTGGAGGTCATTCCTCCTGGTCTCACTCCCCAAACTGACAGCTGCCGCCACCTCGTCCCAGGCAGCACTGGTCTGGCTTTGTGGCTCACCCTCAGGGACCCTCGGGGGAACAGGGCATCCCTCCTGACCTCCACCGCGTCCAGGAACCTCCCCAGGTCAGCGGCCCTGAATCTTGGGGCCGGTCTCCTGGGCACCATTGTTGCGAGCTGGCTGGGGTTGGCTGAGCAAGTGCAGCTTAACTGCTGTTCGACCTTATTAGCTTGTCAGCTGGCGGGCCATCATTTGCGGCAAGAGGCTTGTGAGGCCTCGTTAAGTGGACCAATTAACAATAAATTGCATTGCCGATCTCGCTGGGCCAAGCGCCGGGAAGATTGTGGTAATTCCCGGTCGCTTAGAAATTTTTCCAGAGAATTGCACCCTCTATCACTTGAATCACTATTCACTAGCCACGGTCTCCACCATGGCGGCGGCGGAAGAGACTCCCTCCACTGCGCATGTGCGGGAATGCTGTCAGCGGCCGCTGGCGCTCCTGCGCATGCACCGCCCGGAGATGTCATTTCCGCGCCAGCTGGCGGGGCACCAAAGGCCTTTCCCGCCAGCTGGCGGGGCGGAAATCAGTCCGGCGCGGGCCTAGCCCCTCAAGGTTAGGGCTCGGCCGCTCAAGGGGCGGAGGATTCCGCACCTTTGGGGCGGCGCGATGCCGGTCCGATTCGCGCCGTCTTTGGCAGCGGTCGGCAGTCATCGCGCCCATTGCGGAGAATCCCGCCCCAGGTCCTTTTCCTTAAATCTATGTGACCTTACAATAATATGCCCGAAAATATTCAGTAGGGATGAGGCCTTCTGTCCCCTCCAGCAACTCCACAATGCAAATGTTCTGCCTCCTAGATCTATTCTCCAGGTCACTTAGTTTGACCTTTAATGACTTATTACTTTCGACCAACGAAGTAAGATCAGCCTCCCCAATTCCCACCTTAACCTCACTCCTCTCAACTTCACCTCCAATTCTTCTCTTCCCTTCCTCAATCTTTCCATCTCCATTTCCAAGAATAGGCTGTCAAGCAACAGTGACTTTAAGCGCACAGATGTCCAGAGCTACCTACATTACAGTTCCTCCAAGCTCCCAGTATGGATTCTATTCCAGTTTCTCTATTTCATCTGCTCTGATGATGCCATCTTCCATGCCTGTGTTTCCAATAGGTCTTCAATTTTACTGAACTGAGATGAGATTTAACAAAGGTGGACTGGAATGAGCTACTGTATCCAAAGGCAAATCAGTGTCAAAAGCAGTGGGATGCATCCAAGGAGGAGCTAGAGTTCAGAACAAATAAGAGAAAAAGTGGGGCTCTGAAATCTAGGGCCCTTTGAATGTCAAGGAGTGTGCACAGGGTTGGATAAAGCAAAAATAGAAAGCTTATGTCAGATACCAAGAGCTCAATACTGCAGGAAGACCAGAAAGTGGAGGGGTAAAATTAAAAATAATAGCAATCTTTATTGTCACAAGTAGGGTTACATTAACACTGCAATGAAGTTACTGTGAAAAGCCCCTAGTCGCCACATTCTGACGCCTGTTCGGGTACACAGAGGGAGAATTCAGAATGTCCAATTCACCTAACAACACGTCTTTCGGGACTTGTGGGAGGAAACCGGAGCACCCGGAGGAAACCCGCGCAGACACGGGGAGAACGTGCAGACTCCACACAGACAGGGACTTAAGCCGGGAATCAAACCTGGCGCTGTCAAACAACAGTGCTAACCACTGTGCTACCGTGCCGTCCATATAATAGAAATGAGAAATTAGGAAAACAAGGCAAAGGCACAAAAAAGTATGGACAAGTAAAATCAAGGAGAACTCAAAGACGTTATATAAATAAATGAAAAGCACGAGGATAACTAACAAAGAGGGCAGGGTAGGTTCAGGTAAGATGTTTCCCTTGCTTAGGGAGCCTGGAACCAGGGGGCACAATTTCAAAATAAGGGGGAAGCGACTTAGGATCGAGATGAGGAGAAATTCTTTTACTCACAGGGTTGTGAACCTTTGGAATTCTCTACCCCAGAGGACTGTGGAAGTTCAGCCATTCAGTATATTTAAAGCAGCGATTGTCAGATTTCTAAATACCAACGATATAAAGGGATAGTGTGGGGAAAATGCATTGACGTGGATGATCAGCCATGATCATATTGAATGGTAGAGCAAGCTTGATGGGCTGAATGGCCTCCTCCTGTCTTCCTAGAAAGCCTATTAAAAACCAAGCAAGTAACCTGTGTGTCCAGGTGGAAGATGTGGGCATGGTTCTTAAAGAATACTTTGCATTCGTCATAAAGAAGGAAACAATGCAGGTATTGCGATTAAAACAGGAGGGTGAAATATTGGGTTGGACCAAGGAAATATTAAGAGGTTTAGCACCTTTGAAAGTAGATTAATTACCAAGCGTGAATGAAGTATATTGCAGGCTGCTAAGAGAAGAAAGAAAATAATGGAGTCTTTGACCATTATATTCCAATCCTCTCTGGTTGGAGACGTGATGCCAGAGGATTGGAGACTGTTAACCTCCACATTTGATTTAAAAGGGAGACCGAGTTATTGCAGGCCAGTCAGTCTAACCTCGGTGGTAAGCAAATTATTGGGAGAAATTTTGAGGGACGGTAGGTTTTACTCATCATTCAGAACGACATGGATTAATCAAGGATAGTTAGTATGGATTTATTAAGGGAAGGTCATATCTGACTGGATTGAAATTTTGAGGAAGATTGATGAGGGTAGCACATTTGATATGGTCGATATGGATTTCACCAAGGTCTCACATGACACACTTGTCATAAAAGTAAACGCCCATGGGATCCAAGGGAAAGTGGCAAGTTGAATCCAAAATTGGCTCATTAGTACAAAGCAAAGACTAATTGGCGACAGATGTTTTTTTTCGAGTGGAAGATAGTTTCCAGTGGAGTTCCCGCAGGGCTCGGTACTCAGTCTCTTACATTTCATGGCACATGCTAACGGTTGAGATTTCAGTGTAGGAGGCATGAAAAACACGTTTGCAGATAACCCCAAAATTGGCTGTGTGGTTGATAATGAGGAAGAAAGCTGTAGACTGCAGGGAGGTATCAATGGACACGGCAGGTGGGAAGAAAAGTGGCAACTGGAATTCAACCCAAGGTGATGAAACAAGACAAGGGGATACACAATAAATGGTAGATAAACAAGAAGTGAAAAGCATAGGGGCTTTGGAGTGCATGTCCGCAGATTACTGAAGGCAGCAGGACAGGTAGATATGGGTGGTTAGGACGGCATACAGAATAATTTCCTTTATTGGTGAAGCCATGGAATTTAATAGCAGGAAGTTATGTGAGAACTCTATAAAACCAGCTAGGCCACATCCAGTGTACTGCATACAGTTCGGGTCACATTACAAGAAAGATCTGATTGTACGAGAGGGTACAGAGAGAGGAAAGTCAAATTTTAACAATGAGGATATGCTGGGGTTGTCTTCAGGCGGAACAGAGGGGGCTGAGGGGATACTTAAATGAGGTGTATGAAGTTATGAGGGAACCTGTCAATAAATGTTGGCTGTTACATTTTGCTGAATAAAAGGATGAGAGAAAGGGGGTGATGTGCAAGAGGAAGAGGAATTGGGGGCTCATATTCACAAAATAATAAAAACAGCGCCAGAAATTGCAAAGGCCATTAAAAGAAAAAGCTGAAGGATTGCTGGGCAAATTGCAAGAAGCAAAGATGTAATGGGGGAACTGAACAAAAAACTTCACCAAGACCACAGTCAGAGTAAGAGTGTTGAGGTAATAGAGAGAGCACAATCCAGATTCAACAGTCACCTGGGATGAGAAAATAGAAACTATGAAGATTTGAAAGAAAATAAGAATGGGCTCATTTCCACCACAACACAAAGCCGATTGTGGGTCAACTTGATCGAGATGTTTAAAATCAAATGTGGAGGGAGGGACCAGAATACATACATCGATACATAGAACATACTGTGCAGAAGGAGGCCATTCGGCCCATCGAGTCTGCACTGACCCACTTAAGCCCTCACTTCCACCCTATCCCCATAACCCAATAACCCCTCCTAACCTATTTTGACACTGAAGGCAATTTATCGTGGCCAATCCACCTAACCTGCACGTCTTTGGAATGTGGGAGGAAACCGGAGCACCCGGAGGAAACCCGCGCAGACACGGGGAGAACGTGCAGACTCCACACAGATAGTGACCCAGCAGGGAATCGAACCTGGGACCCTGGCGCTGTGAAGCCACAGTGCTAGCCACGTGCGCTACCTTGCTGCCCTAATAGATAGAAACCAACTTCGCAGTGACTGATAGATTGAGACTGAAGGAACACAAGACAGAAAATTAAATTGTTTTCAGACAGTGAACAGGTGGAAATTCTGTTTATACATAGGGGTGTGAGGTGCTACCATGGTGCGTGATCGGAGCAGAGAGTTTGGGAACTCTTAATAGGGAATCAAGGGAAATGGGAACACATCCTTTTATTCAGCAAAATGTAACAACCAACATTTATTGACGGGTTCCCTCATAACGTGCTGCTCGTGTGGAGCATAAATAGCAAACACAGACTGGTTGGGACGGATGTTGCCATTTCGATGGAGTCCTATGCAAAAAGAAGGAATACCTGAATTGTGAACTCCCTTGTGAATATTGTCCAGTGGAACTTCAAGATTGGCCAACAGTGTTTAGTTATTCTTTTCCTCTCAACCCAAAGGTGCATTGTGCCGAATAACATTTCCCTCCAGTGACATATCCCTCCTTAACTGACAATCCTACAAATGGATCATTGCAAATAGCAAAGAAAGGTTACAGCTGGGATTTTCCACGCAACCTGCCACGAGAACAAGGAAGCCTGCCATTGGCTCATGTCCCTAAAGGATATTAGTGTACCAGATGGGATTTTACAACAATCGACAATGGTCGTCATTAAACTTTTGATTCCAGATTTTTATTGAATTTAAATTTCTCCATCTGCAGTGGTGGGATTTGAACCTGGGTCCCCAGAGCATTACTCTGGGTCTCTGGTTTACTTAGTCCAGTGACAATACTGTCGTGTTGGGTGTTCTGGTCTACAAACAGGTCAACACGGCTGGAGATGGTGTAACTCTATTTTATTAACAACTCAACTGTAATAATATACTGTAAGCTTGGGTACGTGCATTACCAGCTTATCTGTGGACCCTGTCCTATCATTATCTAGGTGAGGCACTCAGCACATGGTGAATGTCTGAGAGGCAGGATGTGAGCTCTGTGCTCTGAGCTGGTTGCTGCTAGAATGAGCGGGAACTCTGGTGTCCCCTGTCTTTATAGTGTGTGTGCTCTCACTGGTGATTGGCTGCGATGTGTGTGCTGGTTGGTCCTACTGTATGTCCATCAGTGTGTCCGTGTGTGTGTGATTGCACCATGATATGCTGATGTATATCATGACAAATACCACTACACCACTGCCTCCCAAAACAAATTAATTCTAGAAAACGATCTCTGCAATAGGTTTATGAAATCAAGGCTCGGTCGCTCTTTGGTAAGTTTCACAAATAAAATAGTGACTATGCAAAAGGCAAGGTTCAAACCGAGAGAATTTACCTTGGAGCTCTTGAATAATAATAATAATCTTTATTGTCACAAGTAGGCTTACATTAACACTGCAATAAAGTTACTGTGAATATCCCGTCGTTGCCACATTCCGGCGCCTGTTCGGGTACACTGAGGGAGAATTCAGAATGTCCAATTCACCTAACAGCGTGTCTTTCGGGACTTGTGGGAGGAAACTGGAGCACCCGGAGGAAACCCACGCCGACACGGGGAGAACGTGCAGACTCTGCGCAGACAGTGACCCAGGCCGGGAATCGAACCTGGGACCCTGGAGCTGTGTCTGTGTATAAATTACTTTGCAAAGGTACTGCATGGTCCACAGGTTCCTGGAACCATGCCAATTCCAAAATGTGAAGGAAAGTTAGTTGTCCCTATGGCTGCTAAGTGCCCAGAAATCAGCAGAAGACAAAGGCAGTTTCCAACTGTCTTACTACACGAGGTAATATGAAAATATGAAAAGAAACTCTCTTTGGCAAAACAACATATACTCACAATGTGTCTGGCAGCAAATACACCATCAACAATGGCACAACAGAAAGACGCCAGAACACCAAAGCTGATGAACACGATCGATGCCACCAGCTAAAGAAACAGAATGTACATTTAATACGAAAGAAAACACAGGCTGGGTAGAGTATTCAAACACTAAAAGCAACTTTAGTATTTCTGCTTTGTTTTGAGACACACATGATGAAATGGATTGCAGATCTAATCAAAATGCTTAAACAAATCAAAATCAGTGAATCTAATTGAGAAGTTATACTAAAAGAAAGGGAAAATGGATATTGCAGGCAGGTGATATTAGCTGTTGTCTGGTCGGGAGCCTTCCAACCAGGATCCTATGAATTAGGGAATTAGCACAAGTGTTCTCTAGATTTCCAGCCAATAATTATATGCAAAGCACCCAGGATTTCCCAGTAAGTGTTCTGGAACCCCACAAAGACTTCCATTCAGGAACTCATCTTTACTAAGTCAATAAGGCATGTTTGGCATTTTGTTAAGATTTGTCACAGCTTTAGTTAAGTTATTGAATTATAGGGTGGGATTTCCCAGTCCTGCCCATCCTGAGACTGAAAATTCCCACCCACGGTGAACGGAACTTTCAATGGTCCATCAGATTGGCCATCCCGGGGCAGGCGGAACCCAAAGATTTACCCTTTAGTCACTCAGAACAGATGGGGGCTATTCAGTCTACTGTGCCTGTGACAGATCTTTAAAAACGAGTTGTCCAATTAGTCCTGTTCCTTCTCCACAAACCTGCAAATAAGCTGAAGACAAATTCGTGCAAGTATTATGAGAAATCATTACATGTGCTTACAACAGTTAAGAGTAAAAAAAACTGTACTCCTGTGGCACGATCAATTGCACAAAGACTTGAGTTGGGTACAACTGAGGCTTTATTGCTCTAAGATGTGTGGCCTCCCACAGCAGCTGGCGAAATGGCTACAGCATGGAGGACACACATATTTATACTCCGCCTACTGGGCGGCGCCAGCAGGCAGGGGCTACTAACGAACCTGTAGTACAGGTCCTACCACACATCACCTAATAGAGGTTCAACAGTGGTTTACCACACTCCTGAATGACTATTTCAAAGCACGAGGAAACAGAACCTTTTCTTGTCTGACAGAGGGCAGAATTCTCCAGCCGCGCCCGCCCAGCGACCGGAAATTCTCGCCCAAGGTCAATGGACCTTTACGTGGTCCGCGTCCCACCCGTGGCGATCTTGCGGTGGGCGGGACGGAAGAATCCAGCCCAGAGTGTTACATTGTGGTTCAGGTCAGAAATATATCCAGCTCATACTTAGCCACAAAATCAGCCCATTCCCAATGTCCCAAACAGGTTCAGGACATTCTCTCCTCCTGCAAACAGACCACTTGCATTTGTCATTATCATGGTCAAGTTAATGCCCTATTATATTTGACTCAAGAGTATTTCGCACCACCAAATGTTGTATTGTCATGAACATAAAGTCTCTGGTTGTAACTTATAGTACAGCTTCAATTCATCAGATGCTGACCGGTGATTCTCAACCTTCAATGTAAATATGCTTATACGAATCATTGGGTTTCTAGACTGCAAAGGATAGAATTGGGAAGAGTTCTAATGAAAAGTCATTGATCTAAAACATTAACTCTGTTTCTCTCTCCCCAGATGCTGCCAGACCTGCTGAGTATTTCCAACTTTTCTGTTTATATGTCAGATTTCTAGCTTCCGCAGAACTTTGCTTTTGCAGAATTAGCCTAGTCCCAAAAAAGACAATGATTGAGATGAGGTTACATAATTTATATTATTAGCAATTGACCTTCAAGTGAAACCTAATGGCTCAACTATTCCCTCAGCGTCCGGACGGAGACCTGAAGTCCACCGCTTATGCAGTCTCTTTATATCCATTAGACTATGTTCAAATCTTGGAGAAAATCCAGTCCTTGATTTCATACCTTACTCTGCACAAATTAGTGTAAATGTTCAAAAGAAGTGAGTTGCATCCACTTAGAACTTTCCCTGTGAAAGCTCTGCCTTTATATTGGGAAATAAAGTTTTTCAGGAGCTGGGATAATCGAGGTGTAACTGGCAGTGAAAAGGGTTAATCCAGATCCACTGGAGCAAGAAATGAGGTTCCCAAGTCAAAAAGATCAAAACTTTAATGGTTTATTGATGTCATGTGAATCAACATGATGACGATGTCAAGGGATGTGGGTTACTTTGTGTGAGTGGCGCTGGGTGGGTGGGGAGGACAGGAGCACGATCTTCCCAGATTAATCTGCATGATAGAACATAGAACATAGAAAATACAGCACAGAACAGGCCCTTCGGCCCACGATGTTGTGCCGAACCTTTGTCCTAGATTAATCATAGATTATCATTGAATTTACAGTGCAGAAGGAGGCCATTCGGCCCTTTGAGTCTGCACCGGCTCTTGGAAAGAGCACCATACCCAAACTCAACACCTCCACCCAACACCAAGGGCAATTTGGACATTAAGGGCAATTTATCATTGGCCAATTCACCTAACCCGCACATCTTTGGACTGTGGGAGGAAACCGGAGCACCCGGAGGAAACCCACGCAGACACGGGGAGGACGTGCAGACTCCGCACAGACAATGACCCAAACCGGAATCGAACCTGGGACCATGGAGCTGTGAAGCAATTGCGCTATCCACAATGCTACCGTGCTGCCCTAAGAACAAATAAATCTACACTATATCATTTTACCGTCATCCATGTACCTATCCAATAGCTGCTTGAAGGTCCCTAATGTTTCCGACTCAACTACTTCCACAGGCAGTGCATTCCATGCCCCCACTACTCTCTGGGTAAAGAACCTACCTCTGATATCCCTCCTATATCTTCCACCTTTCACCTTAAATTTATGTCCCCTTGTAATGGTGTGTTCCACCCGGGGAAAAAGTCTCTGACTGTCTACACTATCTATTCCCCTGATCATCTTATAAACCTCTATCAAGTCACCCCTCATCCTTCTCCGCTCTAATGAGAAAAGGCCTAGCACCCTCAACCTTTCCTCGTAAGACCTACTCTCCATTCCAGGCAACATCCTGGTAAATCTTCTTTGCACCTTTTCCAGAGCTTCCACATCCTTCCTAAAATGAGGTGACCAGAACTTTACACAGTACTCCAAATGTGGCCTTACCAAAGTTTTGTACAGCTGCATCATCACCTCACGGCTCTTAAATTCAATCCCTCTGTTAATGAACGCGAGCACACCATAGGCCTTCTTCACAGCTCTATCCACTTGAGTGGCAACTTTCAAAGATGTATGAACATAGACCCCAAGATCTCTCTGCTCCTCCACATTGCCAAGAACTCTACCGTTAACCCTATATTCCGCATTCATATTTGTCCTTCCAAAATGGACAACCTCACACTTTTCAGGGTTAAACTCCATCTGCCACTTCTCAGCCCAGCTCTGCATCCTATCTATGTCTCTTTGCAGCCGACAACAGCCCTCCTTACTATCCACAACTCCACCAATCTTCGTATCGTCTGCAAATTTACTGACCCACCCTTCAACTCCCTCATCCAAGTCATTAATGAAAATCACAAACAGCAGAGGACCCAGAACTGATCCCTGCGGTACGCCACTGGTAACTGGGATCCAGGCTGAATATTTGCCATCCACCACCACTCTCTGACTTCTATCGGTTAGCCAGTTCGTTATCCAACTGGCCAAATTTCCCACTATCCCATGCCTCCTTACTTTCTGCATAAGCCTACCATGGGGAACTTTATCAAATGCCTTACTAAAATCCATGTACACTACATCCACTGCTTTACCTTCATCCACATGCTTGGTCACCTCCTCAAAGAATTCAATAAGATTTGTAAGGCAAGACCTACCCCTCACAAATCCGTGCTGACTATCCCTAATCAAGCAGTGTCTTTCCAGATGCTCAGAAATCCTATCCTTCAGTACCCTTTCCATTACTTTGCCTACCACTGAAGTAAGACTAACTGGCCTGTAATTCCCAGGGTTATCCCTAGTTCCTTTTTTGAACAGGGGCACGACATTCGCCACTCTCCAATCCCCTGGTACCACCCCTGTTGACAGTGAGGACGAAAAGATCATTGCCAACGGCTCTGCAATTTCATCTCTTGCTTCCCATAGAATCCTTGGATATATCCCGTCAGGCCCGGGGGACTTGTCTATCCTCAAGTTTTGCAAAATGCCCAACACATCTTCCTTCCTAACAAGTATTTCCTCGAGCTTACCAATCAGTTTCACACTGTCCTCTCCAACAATATCGCCCCTCTCATTTGTAAATACAGAAGAAAAATACTCATTCAAGACCTCTCCTATCTCTTCAGACTCAATACACAATCTCCCGCTACTGTCCTTGATCGGACCTACCCTCGCTCTAGTCATTCTCATATTTCTCACATATGTGTAAAAGGCCTTGGGGTTTTCCTTGATCCTACCCGCCAAAGATTGTTCATGCCCTCTCTTAGCTCTCCTAATCCCTTTCTTCAGTTCCCTCCTGGCTATCTTGTATCCCTCCAATGCCCTGTCTGAACCTTGTTTCCTCAGCCTTACATAAGTCACCTTTTTCCTCTTAACAAGACATCCAACCTCTCTTGTCAACCATGGTTCCCTCACTCGACCATCTCTTCCCTTGACACAAGTGAAATGTTCCACATTTCACTTGTGTCCTTCCCTGCCAGCCTATGTTCCCAACTTATGCACTTCAATTCTTGTCTGACAACATCGTATTTACCCTTCCCCCAATTGTAAACCTTGCCCTGTTGCACGTACCTATCCCTCTCCATTACTAAAGTGAAAGTCACAGAATTGTGGTCACTATCTCCGAAATGCTCCCCCACTAACAAATCTATCACTTACCCTGGTTCATTACCCAGTACTAAATCCAATATTGCCCCTCCTCTGGTCGGACAATCTACATACTGTGTTAGAAAAGCATCCTGGACACACTGCACAAACACCACCCCATCCAAACTATTTGATCTAAGGAGTTTCCACTCAATATTTGGGAAGTTAGTCGCCCATGACTACTACCCTATGACTTCTGCACCTTTCCAAAATCTTTTTCCCAATCTGTTCCTCCACATCTCTGTTACTATTGGGGGGCCTATAGAAAACTCCTAACAAGGTGACTGCTCCTTTCCTATTTCTGACTTCAACCCATACTACCTCAATAGGGTGATACTCCTCGAACTGCCTTTCTGCAGCTGTTATACTATCTCTAATTAATAATGCCACCCCCCCACCTCTTTTACCACCCTCCCTAATCTTATTGAAACATCTATAACCAGGGACCGCCAACAACCATTTCTGCCCCTCTTCTACCCAAGTTTCCGTGATGGCCACCACATCGTAGTCCCAAGTACCGATCCATGCCTTAAGTTCACCCACCTTATTCCTGATGCTTCTTGCGTTGAAGTATACACACTTCAACCCATCTCCGTGCCTGCAAATACTTTCCTTTGTCAGTGTTCCCTTCCCCACTGCCTCATTACATGCTTTGGCGTCCTGAATATCGGCTACCTTAGTTGCTGGACTACAAATCCGGTTCCCATTCCCCTGCCAAATTAGTTTAAACCCTCCCGAAGAGTACTAGCAAACCTCCCTCCCAGGATATTGGTGCCCCTCTGGTTCAGATGCAACCCGTCCTGCTTGTACAGGTCCCACCTTCCCCAGAACGCGCTCCAATTATCCAAATACCTGAAGCCCTCCCTCCTACACCATTCCTGCAGCCACGTGTTCAACTGCACTCTCTCCCTATTCCTAGCCTCGCTATCACGTGGCACCGGCAACAAACCAGAGATGACAACTCTGTCTGTCCTGGCTTTCAACTTCCAGCCTAACTCCCTAAACTTGTTTATTACCTCCACACCCCTTTTCCTACCTATGTCGTTGGTACCAATGTGCACCACGACTTCTGGCTGTTCACCCTCCCCCTTAAGGATCCTGAAGACACGATCCGAGACATCCCTGGCCCTGGCACCCGGGAGGCAATTTACCTTCCGGGAGTCTCGCTCGCGACCACAGAATCTCCTATCTATTCCCCTAACCATTGAATCTCCTACAACTATTGCTTTTCTATTCTCCCCCCTTCCCTTCTGAGCCCCAGAGCCAGACTCCGTGCCAGAGACCTGACCGCTAGGGCCTTCCCCCGGTAGGTCATCCCCCACAACAGCATCCAAAACGGTATACTTGTTTTGAAGGGGAACGGCCACGAGGGATCCCTGCACTGTCTGCCTGTTTGTTTTTTTCCCCCTGACTGTAACCCAGCTATTCTTGTCCTGTACCTTGGGTGTGGTTACCTCCCTGTAACTCTTCTCAATCACCCCCTCTGCCTCCCGGATGATCCGAAGTTCATCCAGCTTCAGCTCCAGTTCCCTAACACGGTCTTTGAGGAGCTGAAGTTGGGTGCACTTCCCGCAGGTATAGTCAGTGGGGACACCGGTGGTATCCCTCACCACCCACATCCTACAGGAGGAGCATGTAACTGGCCTAGCCTCCATCCCCTCTTACCTTAAAGAATATAGCTGCTGTGTGGACTAACTAGATCTCCGCCCTCCGACTCTGCTCCCAGTCAGCTACACTTCCTGTAAACTCCTGGCTCTCTTCACACTCTTTGCGGAAATGTCGGAAACAAAATGAAAGGAGCACCTTACTCCCTCCTCACCTAACTCCCTCGGTCACCAGACTCTCACTATCGCACTCAAAAAGCACCAAATTCAGCACTCCCTCGGTCACCAAACTCTCACTATCGCACTCAAAAAGCACCAAATTCAGCACTCCCTCGGTCACCAAACTCTCACTATCGCACTCAAAAAGCACCAAATTCAGCACTCCCTCGGTCACCAAACTCTCACTATCGCACTCAAAAAGCACCAAATTCAGCACTCAGTGCAAACAAAGTCTGCACTGTAGGGGATCACTTTTATACTGTGAATCTAGCCTCTGAAAAACTGGCCTAATCCAATTAACTAATTAACAAGCTCCAGCTGCAAGTGCCTAGAAGTAGAAGCCTGTTTAAAGCTGATTGAAAATTCACCTTCTTCTAAACCAAACAGCAACTTTTAAGTTAATTAACTAAATAAAAGAAAGACTAAACTTTAGATAAAAATGAAGCCTTATACTCCCTCGGTCACCAAACTCTCACTATCAATAGATAGAATGATCTCGAAGGGCCAAATGGTGTTCTCATGCTACACCCCCCTCCTCCCCCCCATGGACCCACCTACTCGATCTTAAAGAACTCACTGCCACGTTTTCCCCCTTTGGGAGCAAGTGCGAGGACAGCATGAGTGCATTCCAGCCAAGGTTAGATATCAATGTGCTTTTAAGTTGCCATGCACACGGACTTTGTGAGGGCATGGACGAATTCACAATTGTATTTACAGATGCCCAAGGCTGCAGGAGAATGGATGGCTGCGCAGGTTCTCTGCAGATTAGCAGAGTTTGGCGTGTGCAAAGGATCGATCCATCTGTAGGGCAGACGGTAGCCAGTGCAACTTAATTCAGCTTTAATAAATCAAGACACATTAGAGCAAAGTATGTTGTCTGCAAAGGATCTGGATCCTTCAGCCAGCAGAGAAAAGGAAACCATAAAATTAAAGAAATGCACTGGCAGCTTACTCTGCCTGCAATCTGGTAGCTATCAGACTGGCATGGACCTATCTGCTGCATTGTACACCTGCTCTGGTCTCTGCATGTGACTCGGCAACATCCCGGCCCTCATCAGCTCCATCCCCTTTGCCAACTTCCTCTTTGGAGGAGATGTCTTCGTCCTGCATGTCTCCCTTAACCGAGGCATCCCCTCTGTAGCCCATGGTTATGTAGGCAGCAGCAGGCAACAATGACCTGAAACACTCTCTGGTGAGTACTGGAAACCTCACTTTTTTAAAAATCTTTTATTTTTTTATTCTCCTCCATTTTCACATTTTCTCCCACATTTACATCCATCAACAATAAACAATAATCAGCAAGATATGTCAGTCCCCATTATAACAACAACGATCCCATCTACCCACCAACCCCCGAACCTCAACCCGCATGTTTACATAAACAAATGACAAAAAGAAATCAGGGATTACCCGTAGTCACCCTTAATCTTTCACAGCTCCCACCCCCCCACCCCCCCCCCCCCCAGGTCTCCAGCTCCTCCCGTCCACTGCCTCTTGTAAAACTCCTCCTCCCAACCTCGGTTCCTTCCCCCCCCAACTTTCCACCCCGGCTAGACCACTCGGACCCTGTTCTGCCAGGCTCCGATGGCCGCAGCCCCTCCCCCACCTCACTCCCGTTCACTGGCCGGCTTAAACCGGCCAGCGTGGAGGCCCCCGCCCGGGTCCCTTTCCCACTTGCCCAGCCCGAGGAAAGCCCAAAGATGCCCTTTTAGCACACAAACCCCGCATATCCACCTACACCCCAAAGAACTCTCATTTCGAGTGAAAGTCCCGTCCCTTCCCTTGTCCAAATATATACCACTTTGGCTCCTTTAATCTCTACACCCGCGCGCAGTGATACAAAAAAGAAGAAAATACAGACATGAGGTTACATCTCACCTGGCCATTTCTCAATTTCTCAGTTCTGCCACAGTCCTTCTGCTTTTGCAAACTCCTCCGCTGCTTCCGCCGTTCCAAAATAAAAGTCCCTGAGCTTGTAAGTCACCCTCAGCTTTGCTGGATATACAATCCCGCACCGCACCTTGGTAATGTACAGTGCCCTCTTCACCCGGTTGAAGGCAGCCCACCTCCTCGCCAGCTCCACTGTAAAGTCCTGGTATACACGTATACCAGCTCCAGCCCACTGCACCACCCGCTTCTGCTTGGCCCAGTTCAGGACCTTCTCCTTCACCCTGTACCTACGGAAGCACAGAGTCACTGTCCTTGGCGGCTCACTCGCCTTTGGTACAGGCCTCCACGACCGATGAGCCCGATCCAGTTCCTATCGGGAGGGATCCTCCCCCTCCCCCAGTAGTTTTGCCAGCATCGCGGCAAAATATTCAGTCGGCTTCGGTCCTTCAACGCCTTCGGGCAGCCCCACAATCCTCAAGTTCTGTCGCCTGGGTCTATTTTCCAGGTCTTCCATTTTTCCTCGCAGATCCTTGTTAGTATCCATCACCTTCCGCATCTCTTTCTCCATCGAGGCAAGTTGATCACTGTGCTGCAATAACGTCTCCTTCACTTCCTTCAGCGCCTCCCCTTGCTCTCGCACCTCCGCCACTGTGCTCGCCACCTCCGTCCTCACCAGGGAAACCGCCTCCTCCACCAGCACACTCAAAACCTCCCTCATCTCCTTCCTCACCGTCTCCATGCATTTCGCAATCTGCGCCAACTGCTTTTCAAATTCCGCAGCCATCACCTTGGTTATTTCTTCAGCCGTAAGCAGTGCGGCCTTCCCTGTTGCTCCAGCCTCCATTTTTCCTGGTGACCCCGCGGTGACCTTTCCACTCCCCGACGGACCTCCAGCTGGTTTTTTTTCGGCCGTTTTTTTGCTCACCCTCGACATTTTTCTTTGGGGGTTTTTTCCCTCCTGTGTCTTCACTGTGCCTCCTCCGTGCCTTCTCCCTGCTTCTGCCGCCTCCGTGGACCCTGGGACCGGGCTTAAAGCCCCGAAATTGCCGTTCCCGAGCGGGGGCTCTCCATTGTGCGGCCGCCTCCCGCCCGCCGTCACCGGAAGTCCCACTGGAAACCTCACTTGAGATATCCAAACATCTGAATCTCATCTTTAGAAGGCCTATCGCCTGCCTAATCATGAACCTGATGGAGGCACATAGAGCATTGTGGTGCTCCTCAGCAGCACTCTGGACTGTGAACTCATGTCACCAGCCAGGTCTTCTGTGGGTATCCGTTGTTCTTGGACAGATTGGTGCACTCTCCTGAACAGGGCAGCTGTCGCCTCCTGGGTGCACTTGTGTGTCGCTGACTGAGAGATGCCTCAGTGGAGCCGTGTAAGGAGCCACTGGCAAAGAAATTTAAGGTGGAGGTGACCTTCAATACCACCGGCATACAATTCCCTTCAAGATCATTGCCGCAGGTCACCATGGAGAAGTTTTCAGATGTGTGCAACCACATGCTGGGGCATTGTCTCACTCATTTGTCTGATAGCTGCACTGTGATACTCTAGTGGATGGGCCATTGCTCACATCTGCAGTGGATCCTGTTTGCCAGCATCCTGACCTTCTTGTGGCCTTGCTGCCTCTTGGTGCTCAGACTGTCGCTCCTCCTGGCCCTAGGCTAACCTGTGATGGGCCCTCTTTCTCCTCTTGTGGATGACAACCTGTAGAAAGGCAGGGTTACCGAAAGCCTGCATCATCTCAAATTCAGTGGATCTGTAAACAAATTACAGTAATCAATCCAGTGAGCATATTCTTTGCAGGGTTGCCTCCATCTCAGAGCTACCAAGCCAGTGCGAACCCTCTACCTGGCTTCCATCTAGACAGCGCAATCCCACCCCACCCCTTCCAAGTGAAGGATATCCTGGAGGAACAGAAAAGAGTGTTTCTCCCGTTCACATGGGACATGGAGACACTGTTCTTTCATTGGGGTGACAAGAGCCATGTGTGAGCGGCCTTCGTTACCTGAGAGATATTGTCTTGGCAGCAAAGAAAGAGTAACAATATGAGCCCTGTCAGTAGTAACCATTCAACCAGGAGGACAGAGGTTTTGAGTCAAGAACTGGCTGCCATCCAGCAGCTGTGCCCCTCGGAGGCTCCCAACTCGCTCCCTCCTTTCATCCCCGCCTCTGACAGTGGCAGATGGTAAATGGTGCAGAATGAAGAGCAGCTCCAGAATCGCTGGGATCTCGAAGTTATGAGGCCTGCAAGTCAGAAACAAACCTACTGCCATGTGGGTTTCACTAGAGAGAAGAGAACACAACTGGGCAACAAGTCCCTCATGATTATTGACTTTAGTCAGCCAATCATGCTAATTTGAACTCCGCCCACCAGAAAAGACCCTCCTCCTACTTCGAAGGATCACAGTGTTACACTGAATGCACCGTATTGTTGTTCGTAGAAAAATTTAGCATGTTCATTTTCAGACTGGCTCCATTCCCCAGTCAAGCACCAATTTCCTCCCAGCAGCACACACTCAGCCAACATCACAATTTCTCTCCCTTCTATAAGCCTTGAACCTCCCCCCATTACACTGGACTCTATCATAATCCATCTCCACATCCCCTCAGTGCTAACCCTCAGTCCCCTTCCATACCCACCCTGACCCTTCCCGTTATCCAATCCATTTGTGTAATCCGCTTCTGTGACCCCCCTCATGAAAACCTCACCTACCTGACAGTCACCCTGGACCAGCCACCTTAACACATCCAATCCCTGCTCACACTGACTGTCTCCACCTCTGCCCAGTCCCCTTAGTTCATCCCCCATTCAACCCCACCGTCAACAGCACCGACCCCACCCTCTAGGACCATCTCTCTACAACCATCCTTTCCTGTAAACCACCCTGCCCCATCCTGCCACAGGACCCCCAGACCCTCCATCCCATGTCACTGCCTATCCACTCTTCACCGGACACTCGCTCCACACCTCCTTCCCCTTCTTCCTCAAACTCTCTCTCTATATCCCTCGCCCTCTTTCCTCGCCTCCCCCAACATTTCCCCAGCCCCCTCTCCACCCAGCCCCACTTTCCGGCTCTCCTCTTTCCCAGATACGTGCTTCCCCTTCACCGTTCTCCTCATGTCCAGGCTTCCTGCAGTTTGTCCCACTGACACCGGATACGAGTCAAGAAGACCAAAGCAGCATCTACTCACCTCAAAGTCGTGCAAGAAGTGAAGCTTGCCAAGAATACACCAATTATATCCAGGAATGTCCTAATTTCTGGCAGGCAGAGAACTTAATTCCACTGAGGTGGCCTTTTAATGAGCATGCATGAGGTGCTAATGCATGCACGAGGTGCTAATGCATGCACGAGGTGCTAATGCATGCACGAGGTGCTAATGCATGCAAAAGGACTTCCTGACTTTGTTCGTCGGGAAGCTCGACCTGCCTGTATAATCTCAAGTACAGAATTCCTACTGTTCATCCCGCCATTGGGAATTGATTTTTGGCCTCACACCAAGTTTCCCACCTCTGGTAGAGCCAGAGGATTCCACCATATACATTTCATGGAATCCGTATCCAACCCTCTCTCTTACCACCTTGTGGCGGGAGGACCCGTGAATGGGGAAAGTGAACTTGATTTAAGAAGGTCGAGGAGAGGATGAGTCATCTTTTGATGTGGTTTTGCTGCTTGTCAGAGGTCCAAAGAACTTGGCTAGCTTGACAAAAGTGCTGGACTATGTGGCTTCAATCAGGGTCTCAGTCGGTTGCCTGGCTTCTGCAAATGTACTTTAGTGAGGTCATGAAGGGGAAAATCATCTGCTGTGTATGGACTGTTCTGGGGAACAATAATTAACGAGTATAGGTGAAAATCTCTGTGCCCGACTTGATCATCAGATAGTCAACTAGTGAGGCTGCAGCACACTTTTTTTTTAAAATTTAGAGTACCCACTTCATTTTTTCCAATTAAGGGGCAATTTAGTGTGTTTAATGCACCTACCCTGCACATCTTTGGGTTGTGGGGGCGAAACCCACGCAAACACGGGGAGAATGTGCAAACTCCACATAGACAGTGACCCAGAGCCGGGATCGAACCTGGGACCTCGGCGCTGTGAGGCAGCAGTGCTAACCCACTGCGCCACCGTGCTGCCCTAGACTGCAGCACACTTAACTGCCCAGATGGTGCAGCCCACCAACAGGGTCTGAGCATTGGATCTGTTATTGGGAGATGGCACTCTTCCGAGGACTGGCATAATTTACTTCTGGTCAACGTGAATTTAGGCACAGTAGTGTCCTGGTCAACGGGTGGCCTAATGTCGTGATACACTGAGCACCAAATGGAATAAAGCCAAGTTTGAAATGACCCACACATAGCTGCTTCTGAAAACTTCCTGTCTTGTTGGAACTGCTGTTGGAAAACTTGTCCAGAGGTATTAGTGCCAGGGCAATAGAAGGCAAAAATGCTTATGGAGTACCCAGGAGTACAGTAAGCTGCTATGACACCACATCATAGTATAACAGTAGGTGCAGTGTCTAGCCATTCAAACCAACTCAGGCTGTGAGAATTAAAATGCAGACTGAAAATCCCAGCTTTTGCTGTTTGACGCGTTGAATATCACAAGTTGTGTGATAACTGTAATTCTTAAGAATTTCCAATAAAGTTTGTTTTGTCAAGCATTATGCTCAATCTTTCACTGTTACTCCTGAGGCACGTGCTGGCAGACACATTGGGCCTGATTTTAATGCTGTGCAGCTGGATAGGTTTCGAGTGAATTAGAATCTTGCCCATCAGTTTTCAAAACTTAGGACGCGGCCTTCCCAAAAGGGGACATCGTCCCCGAGCGAGCGCGTTTAGCCGGGTGTTTCCCAGCACCCACAGTGCCGAGAACGTGGCGATTCAACGCGACTCGCTTTCAATAAGGGGCCTGAATGGGGATGTGCGGCCCGAAGCTGCCCACAGCCCCGTTTATCACAATGGGGAGCTCCCCATTGAGGCCCCGAAAAGAAACCTGACCCCAGCCCGAATGCAACATAGGAGGGTCTCCTTGCAATGAGATTGCGTTGAATCTCATGACGTGTTGTGAGCTGGTTTGATCCTTTTCTGGCGCAGCATGGCCTGAGGATTGCGCCCAGAGAAATTAGGAGCAGGAGTGGGCCATTCAGCCCACTGAGCCTGTTCCGCCATGATCTTGGCTGATCCTCTATGTCAACACCATCCACCGTGCTCTCCCCGTACATCTTGAGGATTTAGAATCTAGAAATCTATTTCCTTCTGATATTCCGTAGCTTGGCCTCCACACCCTATTGGGGTAGAGAATTCCACAGTTTCACCTCTGACTGGTGTACACGGACACCAAGGTCCTTGACTACATCAACATTTTCCACCATTTAAATAATATCCTGTTTTTCTTGCCAAAGTGGATAACTCCACACTTATCCACATTATACTGTATTTGCCCACTCACTCAACTTATCTAAATCATCTTGAAGCCTCTTAATATCCTCCTCACCACTCACATTCCCACCAAGTTTCGTGTTGCCAGCAAACTTGGAAATAATGGGCGGATTCTCCGGTTTTGAGACTAAAATGCTGATGTCAAAGGAGAATCCGTGGACTTTTACGACAGAAGAACCGTCACCGCACCTGGACCGATTCCGCTACCATTAAGGGGCGAACACCGGTGCCGTATGGAACACAGTCGATTCCCATGAAAAACGGTGCAGGGTTGGCCGGCTCCATGATTGACACTCGGGAGGCTGACAAGCTGCAGCTGCACACTCCCCACACACACACTTATCGAAGCCAAAAAGATGGCACTGGTTGCGCTGGAGCGTGCCCATACCGCTGATGGGTCGGCTGGGGCCAGAGGGCACCCGGGGGGGGGGGGGGGGGCGGCACCTATACAACCCCTGGCACTGGGTTTAAAGTGGGCTGTTAGCGGCGTGCGCAGCTGCATGGCAAATGGTGCTCCGTGTCTTTCCACCCCCACCCCACAGCCCACCTGCTGGCCACCCCCCACTACTCCTCCCGGCCTTGGCAGAAGCCCCCGGCCAGCGGCACCGCCGTCGGCAAACTATAGCGATGTTGGACACCATCCGTACGCCCTCTCGCTCTCTCAGCAGCCGCCGTGCCAGGTTCACGCGTTTTAAAAGCACACGTGGACCGTGCCGTTGGGAAGTCGGCCCTTCGAAGGCGGAGAATCTCGGGTTGGCCCACTAATGATAAGCAGACGGTGTTTAAAGTATGCGCTGTGAAACACAATGCCGTTTTTGAGGTGACGCAGAATCGCGACTTGGTGTCAAACCAGCACCTGTCGCGATTTTGGTGTCGGAAGCTATTCTCCACCCGGGCGCACTCCCCGATTTCGCCGTTGGCTAACGATGAATCCCGCCCATTACATTTCTCTCATCGAAACCATTGATGTATTTTGCGATTAGTTGGGTACCAAACACAGATCCTTGTGGGACCCCACTAATCACCGCCTGCCACTCCAAAAGAGACCCATTTATTCCTACTCTGTTTCCTCTCTGCGAACCAATTCTTAGTCCATGCCAATATATTACCCTAAATCCATGTTCTTTAACTTTACACACTAACCTCTTGTGGGGAACTTTTATCAAAAGCTTCCTGAAAATCCAAATACACCACATCCACTGGTTCTCTCTTATCTATTCTTCCAGTTGCATCTTCAAAAGACTCCAGTAAGTTTGTCAAACATGATTTGCCTTTCATAAATCCATGTTGATTGGTCTAATCGCGTTGACATTTCCAATTCATTAAGTTCCATTAATTTATCTAATGCTATTTTTTTTCTAGTTTTAATTTCCTTCAATTTCTCCTTCTCACTTTGTTCAATTCTAACACTTTGTGTCACATTGGGCTGGATTCTTTTCTTTGAGCCATGAAAAAGCAGCACCGGCCAATTAATAGACTTGAACTTGTTCACAGAGTTCCCAGGGCATTTTTAATGACAAGTTAGTCAGCTGAACATCCGAAAAGCACAACACCCCGACAGAACAACTTGCCAAGGAACTGTGTATCTACATAACTAACCAGATTGAAGAGTTGTTCATGAGCAACAGAAAGTCTGAATAATAGTATAAGTATAAGTGAGAGTGCTGGAATTCGATGTCAAATTAGGTGCAGAAAGCAAAAGAGCGAGGAAGAAAGACAGATTGGATTAAGAGAGAGTAGCAAGAACAGAAAGAAAATGTTGAAGGAATGAGACAAAATTGTAAAAGTCAATACCAGTAAGGTTGTTTGAGAATAGTTAACACTTAACCCACCACCAAAAGGGAACTTAAGACTGATTCCTGGGATAAGATGGGTTATCCTATGAGGAAGGTTTGACAGGTTGGCTTATATCCATTTGAGTTTAGAAGATTGAAAGGCAATTGTATTGAAACGTATAAGTCTTGAGGGGGCCTGTCAGGGTGGGTGCTGAAAGGATGTGTTCCCATGTGGGAGAGACTAGAACTAGGGGACACAGTTTAAAAATAAGGGGTCTCCAATTTCTCTTCAAGGATTTTCTGGAATTCACTTCACCAGAGATTGGTGGAGGTAGTGTTAATGGATATTATTCAGACAGAGTTATATGGACGCTTGACTAGCACGGGAGTTAAAGGCTGTACGGGGTAGGAAGGAAAGTGGAAAATTGAGGCCACAACAGTTCAGCCATGATTAATTGTATTCTCTCTGTTCTTCAGCGAGACTCACCTTCCCTGGGTGCCAGGAGGACAGCCGAGTCTCGCAGCCGACTGAAAACCTCGTAGGCTGGGGAGAGTGCAGCAGAGACAGTCCAGCACCAAGAAACACCCCGCTATTTAACCCGTCCAGTTAGATAGGGGCCTCAGTGGGGAATGCGTGGCTGACACCGTACATAGCCCTGCTTGTGCACGCCATTTGCCAGACCTTTTCGGTGTAGCGAGAGACCAGGACGCCATTTTTAAATGGTATCCTGATCTCTGGGCCCCCTGACCAACCCCCAATACCCCCACCCCCACCCAGAAGCTCCAACCAACTCAGTATGAGGGGATCCCGGGCCCCCTCCCCTCTGCACCCCCAACCAACACGTGCGCAGGGAACACCCAGTCCGATTGCCACCGCACAGAAAATGCCAGCTTGGCACTGGCTGCTTGGTACCCTGGCAGTGCCCCTGCCAGTTGGCAGTGACATCTTGGCAGTGCCAGGCTGTCTGAGTGGCACCAGCAGTGCCAGGGTACCACCCTACCCAGAGGACGAGCACCGGAGGGCCTCAGATCCCCTGGGGAGCCCCCATGAGTGCCACTCCGCCTGGTCCCTGTTTGTGGAGACCAGCACAGAACGGCACTCGCCCAAGAGAGATCCCAATGCCTCAGGAAACTGCATATTAAAGTGAGACTAGCTGTCTCGCTCTAACATACAGATTTGCAAAAAGTGACCCTGCCCACAGTGGGCAGGATTCACATCGCAACATGTCGCGAGATCACATTAGATCTTGCGTGGCGTTGCGAGCCAGGTAGATCCCAGGAGCAGGGTCACCCGGCTTCTATTGGCCACGCTGTGGCACGTTGCCTTTCAGGCGCAACATGGCCGTTCAATCCATTATTACAAGCCGTACAAAAGCAAAATGCTGGAAATCTGAAAGAAAAACAGCAGCCATGTTTCTCCAGCCTCCCAGTCGTGTGTTTCACGGCATTCGCTGGCAGGAGGATCGTATGCTCCCGCTGCTGTCAATGGGAATTCTTATTGAAGTGAACCCACGCCGCTGGGAAACCCGTAAGGGGGGGGGGGGCGCTGCCGGCGGGACCAGAGAATCCCAACGGCCAGAGAATTCCGGCCAATAAGTGTGGGAAATACTCAGCAGGTCGAACAGCATCCGTGGAAATTGACTTTTCATCAGGACTAAAGAAATTATCTGACGCTAATTATCTCAGTCCCAGGACATTGATGCAACGGCTGAAATTGGTTGGACCTAGGTCCCGACCCTGTGGGACTCCTGCAGCAATGACCTTCCCTCCTACACAAGGTCAGAAGTGGGGATTTTCGCTGGTAATTGCACAATGTTCAGTCCCATTCATAATGCGTCAGATACTGACGCAGTCTGTGCCTGCATGCAGCAAGACGCGATAGCTTTCAGCCTTAGGCTGATATGTAACAAGATAATTTGCAACACACAAGTGTCAGACAATAACCATCTCCAAGAAGGGAGAATCTAACCACGTTCATTGGCATTATTATCGCTGAATCCCCCACTATCAACTTCCCGGGGGTTACCATTGACCAGAAACTGGACTGACTATATATCACTGGACTGTGGTTTACAAGCTCGGGTCAGAGGCTAGGAAATCTGCAGCAAGTATTCACCTCCTGATGCCCCAAAGCCTGTCCACCAATTACAAATCACAAGTCAGGAATGTGTTGGCATATTTTCCATTTTTTTTAGATTAGATTCAGATTTGTTGTCACATATACCGAGGTACAGTGAAGAGTATTGTTCTGCATACAGTCCAGGCAGACGATGGATGAATGCACCTCCAACAACACTCAAGAAGTCGACACTATCCAGGTCAAAGCGACCTGCTTAAAAGGTTAAAACGTCTAATGATGGCATGAAACCATTATCGATTGTCGGAAACAACATCTGGTTCACTAATGTCCTTTAGGGGAGGAAATCTGCAATCCTTACCTGGTCCGGCCTACATGTGGCTCCAGACCCACAACAATGTGGTTGACTCTTATCTGCCCCCTCAAGGGCAATTAGGGATGGGCAATAAATGAACAAATAAAAACAAAAGAACTCGGGGCACAGTTTAAGAATAAGAGGTCAAGCTTTTAAGACTGAGGTGCGGAAAAATGTTTCCTCTCCCACAGCGATAATACATGGAGTTCGCTTCCCCTGAAAAAAGTGGAGGCTGGGTCACTGAATTCATTCAAGGCTGAGGTAGTCAGATTTTTGATGGACATGGGATATGAGGGGAGCAGAAAGGGAAGTGGAGCTGGCACCATAACCTGGTCAGCCATGTTCTTAATGGCGCAGCAGGCTCGAAGGGCCGAATGGCCTGCTCCCACTCTGAAGTCCTATGTCCCTATTCGGCCCATGTTGTTTCCGACAATCGATAATGGTTTCATGCCATCATTAGACTTTTTAGCCTTTTAAGCAGGTCGCTTTGACCTGGATAGTGTCGACTTCTTGAGTGTTGTTGGAGGTGCATTCATCCATCGTCTGCCTGGACTGTATGCAGAACAATACTCTTCACTGTACCTCGGTATATGTGACAACAAATCTGAATTTCGCCCCTCTTTTAAAGGAAGCATCTTCCCTTGAAGCAGGGATGGATTGTGGAGAGACCAGGAAGCAGCAGGGATGAAATAAAAACAAGGGGCGAAATTCTCCCCCAACGGCGCGATGTCCGCCGACTGGCGCCAAAAACGGCGCCAATCAGACGGGCATCGCGTCGACCAAAGGTGCGGAATGCTCCGCATCTTTGGCGGCCTAGCCCCAACATTGAGGGGCTAGGCCGACGCCGGAGGGATTTCCGCCCCGCCAGCTGGCGGAAATGGAGTTTGTTGCCCCGCCAGCTGGCGGAAATGGCGTTTGTTGCCCCGCCAGCTGGCGGAAGTGGCGTTTGTTGCCCCGCCAGCTGGCGCGGAAATGTGGCGCATGCGCGGGAGCGCCAGCGGCGGCTGACAGTTTCCCGCGCATGCGCAGTGGGGAGAGTCTCTTCCGCCTCCGCCATGGTGGAGGCCGTGGCGGAGGCGGAAGGGAAAGAGTGCCCCCACGGCACAGGCCCGCCCGCGGATCGGTGGGCCCCGATCGCGGGCCAGGCCACCGTGGGGGCACCCCCCGGGGTCAGATCGCCCCGTGCCCCCCCCCCAGGACCCCGGAGCCCGCCCACGCCGCCTGGTCCCGCCGGTAAATACCAGCTTTGATTTACGCCGGTGGGACAGGCAATTTCTGGGCGGGACTTCGGCCCATCCGGGCCGGAGAATTGAGCGGGGGGTCCCGCCAACTGGCGCGGCCTGATTCCCGCCCCCGCCCAATCTCCGGTACCGGAGACTTCGGCGGGGGCGGGGGCAGGATTCACGGCGGCCAACGGCCATTCTCCGACCCGGCGGGGGGTCGGAGAATGACGCCCAAGGCGTCCGAAAATCTCAGCGGGTCTGGTAGTATCTGTGGAGAAACAGAGTTAACGTTTCAAGGTCAGAAGCAGCAGACTGGGGGGATCAGCAGGCGCGGCAAAGACAGTGTTGCCTCTCCAATGACAGATCCCATTTTTGCGCTCAACTCCAAAATTCTTCTAATACCCTTCAGCGAATATAGATCATTTATATATTTTTAATATAGATGATTTATACATCATAGATTATCATAGAATTTACAGTGCAGAAGGAGGCCATTCGGCCCATCGAGTCTGCACCGGCTCTTGGAAAGAGCACCCTACCCAAGGTCAACACCTCCACCCTATCCCCATAACCCAGTAACCCCACCCAACACGAAGGGCAATTTTTGGACACTATGGGCAATTTATCATGGCCAATCCACCTAACCTGCACATCTTTGGATTGTGGGAGGAAACCAGAGCACCCGGAGGAAACCCACGCACACACGGGGAGGATGTGCAGACTCCGCACAGGCAGTGACCCAAGCCGGAATCGAACCTGGGACCTTGGAGCTGTGACGCAATTGTGATATCCACAATGCTACCGCGCTGCCCCAATCAACTTATGGGGAAAAAAAGGAAAGGGTGACAAGAGAGGAAGATGTGCATTCAGAGATGGTGAGGCCAGGGTGGATGGATGGGTGGAGAGAGGGAGGGAGAGAGAGAGAGGGAGGCCGAGAGGGAGAGCTGAATGAAGGTTAATATGGAAATGTATGCAGGGGCAAAGCAGCAAAGATTACTTGGGCTCTCTGATTCTGCAGGGAGGATGGTTAAAGGGAGGGTGGTTAGTCTCTTCAAGGTTTCACTGGAAAGAGGAAAACAGACAAATCATCGTGTTCTTTTACAATTTAACAATACATTAAAATAAAACTAATATTCTTGAGAGACCAGCATCAGAGGTGATCTGCAGAGCAACATTTCTGTTTGTGAAAGTAATTGTTTGCACACCAATTATAAATCATGAGAGTTTTCAGCAGCATCAGATTGACAGGCCTAAACGGTTAAGAGATACGTCCCAACTTTGCTCTTTTTAGCTAAGGTTTAAGTAAAAAAATACAGAGTCGGTGTCCATCTGCACACAATCAATATTTTAAATATAACAACTGTGTCATTCCTAATGGTCTTTTTTTTCCGTTGCAGAATTTTAATCTGGCCATTTTTGCAGCACCTAATATTTACAATAGCTTCTGCTCTGCAATATTAATTTACTTGGGAAAGTTAAAGCAATGCACTCTGCAACAGCAAGAAGACATGTTGCTGTATTAATAATGGTATTCATTAGAAAGCAACAATGTTTTTAATTTAAATTTTATCCTTTCAGCTTTCCTGACGAGCCATTTCTAGCAGTACTAAACAAGGGATATACTTGTTTCAAGAACTTTGAGTCTATGGAAAACCCACACATACTGATGCAGAAACAGAAAACGGTGGAAAAACCCGGCAAGTTTGGCAGCTTCCGTGGAAAGAGAAACAATTAATGTTTCGGGTCCGTATGACCCTGCTTCGACACTGCCAAGTTGCATTTAAATTCTGGGTTGCAAACATCGAATCTTTCCCTCAAATATGAATATACTGTCATCGTGTCCATATGGTGCAATATACAGAGAATGTCAATAAGACAGTCACCAAAATCAATGTTCTTGTCTGTACAGTGTTATAAATAACTAATGGGATATTTTCCCACTGAACAATATTCCCAATTAACAATATTGCATGATGCTGTTAAATTTGTACACTTGTGATTTTAATAGTATGATGGGGTCATCTATAGGGCGCACACTGTATTATATCATTGCTGCTCTTAATATTGATGGCCCTTGCTGCATATATATATTGAGCGTTATCTATAACCAGATGCCAACAACCAGAGTTATCATTTTACCAAGATCTTTCTATGATTGGTGAATCGACTGGTGAATCTTGAAAGGGTAAAAAATAGCATTTACAATTGAGGGAGGGTTAAAGGGCAGGATGGGATAAAAGACCGAGAAACTGGAGAAGCACGGGAGGGGGGGATAATAAATGCTGGACTCGCCAGCGATAGCCGCATCCCCAATATATTTTTTTATATATCTTTATTGATGACTGAAAATATCATAATCATACACAACACTGACAGGTTCATGGAGTCATTCTTTAAAACCCCTCGGGCTGGTAAAATGTCTCCTGTTAATAATTTTAATGAAAAAATCAATATTGTCTTCAACGTGATTCTATTTTGAGAAGAAATTATTTAATCTCCTAGTTCTTTTAATCAGCTCTGCCCCAGTTAATACACACACTAATTTCTTGTTTCCTTTTTCCAATGTTAATTATCTTTTATTTCACTGTAATGAGTTTTGTCAATCTTCTATTGGCCCAGTTACCTAAAAAATCTTAGGCGTGATTCTCCATTGACACTGGGGAAGGTTTCATGGACTTTCACGATGGCAAAACTGGCACCGAACCTGGATCGATTCAGCAACTGTGGAGTTAGCATAGGCGCCAATGAGAAATGGTGCGGGATTCGCCAGGTCCGTGATTGACATTTGGGAGACTGACAAGCTGATGCCAGCATATACACATTTCATTTCCCCACACATACTCCCAGCCAACAAAATGGCACTAGTTGTGCTGGAGCTGATGGGTTGGCTGGGCCAGAGGGCACGTTGGGGGACACCTATAGGACCTGTGGCCTTAGGTTCACAGTGGGCAGTCAGTGGCATGCACAGTTCAATGGCTACCTTGCTGGCTGCGGCAATGGAGCTCCGTACCCGTCCACCCCGACCTCACAGCCCACCTCCTGGCCACCCTCCGCTACTCCCCCCGGCCCTGGCAGAAGCCCCCCCCCCGCCCCCCCCGGCCAGCGGCACAACTGTCAGCAAGCTATGGCGATGTTGGATACTTTCCGTACACCCTCTCCCTCAGCAGCCACGGCGCCGGTTTCACGATTTTTAGAAGTATAAGTGAGCCATCGGGAACCCGGCCCATCGGAGGCGGAGAATCGCTGAGGGCCAGGCGAAAACTGGGTCGGATTCGCTAATGATATGCAAACGGTGTTTACGGTATGTGCATTCTGGAACGCATTGACGCCGTTGTCGAAGTGACGGAGAATTGTGATATTGTGGCAAATTGGCGCCCACTGTGATTTTGGTGTCGAAACTGTTCACCTCTCAGTCGCGTTTTGCAAACGGAGAATCCCACCCCTTGCTTTTGTAGTGTAGTTACAATATTATTCATTACATGATCAGCTTCATAATTTTGGTATCATTTGAGAATTTGAGACACCATACCATGCACTCATGTAAATCACTCATTCATATTAAAATACCAAAGATCACAAGACAAATTAATGGGGCATTCGATTTGTAATTTCTGATGCCATTGATGGCTATGCTCCGTTTCCTTTCCAATGCCACACATTATATATCCTACGGGCCGCATTCTCCAGCTGTTTTGCTGGTGGCCTGCTTCCCTGGTCCCATTGGCAACGTATCCCCACCCACGGGTTTCCCTGCGGCATGGGGTGGTTTCAATGGGAATTCCCATTGACAGTGGCAGGAGCAGAGAATCCCGCCGCCTGCGAACGGCACACCATCTCCCGCTGCTGGGAAATACGCAGTTGGGAGGTCAGAGAACCCTGCTCACAATGTCTCTCCTTGTCTTAGACATTAACTGTTTTGTGGACCTCATCAAAAGTTTTCTGTATGTCACCCATAACATTAATTGCATCTTCCGTATCTTTATGATCAATAATGTCATTTGAAAACCTCCACCAAATCAGTTAGACTGCTAGGAATCCATGCTAGGAAACAAATTGGGCAGGATTTTTCTAGAGGCACAAGGACTCCAGAGCCATTTAAAAATGGATTCTGCCCCCATTCCTGGAACCCCCAATTTTCCGTGACTTGGGATAACATTACAGTAGAAGCCTCCTTAACTTCCAACCTGGCTGGCTCCTCCCAGTTCCTCACAATTTTCCATGGAGTCGGGTCAATTCTGCATGACTCATAGTTCAGAAGAGCCAACTCATGGCACTTCCATGCCCATACACCAGTACAGACTCTGCATAGAAACAATAAACCAGATAATAACAATGGCATGTATGGATCAATACATAACGAGGCTTGGCTGAGAGACTAGAATCCTATTAAAAGGATTACTTTGTAGGTGTGGATACAGAGGAGGGAAACATTTATTTTATTAACAACTTTGTGATGTTATAATAAACTATTTTTTCTCTGATCTCTTTTGCCAATGGCTCAATGTTTATTCCCCAAATAAAGAGGTTTCAAGTGCTTATAGTTTCTGTTATTGATACTTTAAAATTCTGGCTAATTGACACCTTTTTAGGGTTGTGTTTCTTTTAAGAATATTAAGGATAACTTTAATTCTTGCATTTACACAGGCATTTTTAGTTTTCCATATTCTCCTAAACAAATTCACATTTTATAGATAAACCCTACAAATTTGCTGTTCTTTCTGCGTTGGTGCCAAAGAGATTCTGTGAAATAACACTTGACCCCAGCTTATGAAAAGAATGGAATTTTCTGATGTTTCTTTTTGTTTGCTAGATATTTGAACCCCTCCACCCGTGGAAATAGACATTCATTGAGTATTACCTATCTGAATGTGCTTAGCATCTGATCATACGTTTTCTTCCACCTTTTATGCTAAAACAGTGAAAAGCAATGTAATCAAATTTTGATGCCGTTGGTTGAGGAATACATGTTGGCTACCATATTGGAAGAACTTCAAAACGTGTTGTGGGATCTCTCTTTCATCCATCTATTTTTTTTAAAACGTCACCACCGGCAGTTCAGCACTCCTTCAACCTGCACTGAAGTATCAGCCTGGGTTGTGTGTTCACATCTCTGACATAGGGCTTGAACTAATGACTCTCTGACTCAGACTGCGATTACCGTCTCCACTACTAAGTGAACGACTAAACCCAGGGAATTTTATTCAGTCATCCGGCTGCCCGGTAACTATTTTACTGGCGGTTCCTGATGTATTTTTAACCTGTCAAAAATTTAAACCAGATCCATGCTCATTTAACGTTACATTTCTACTAAAGTCTCAGTACCAATGCCTCTGGTTTCGGGGCTTTTATTTGCTACAAGGTGTTTTAATTGGTCCTTTATATCCTATTTCAGCATAAAGTCTTTGTTGAAAATAATGCCTCTGATCATTTTGTGGGTTCAAACTCCCTGCTAACCCCACCAAAGGGTAGAAGTAATCCTAATGTTTTTGTTGCACAGAGTGGAATTTGTTTATGACTTAATTCAACACCTTCTTTATGCTGTCAGGTTGTACCAGATGGAAGGGGAGCACGTTCCTCTCTAGTTAGGACGAAGGGGAAAGGTTACCTTGGCCTGTGCTGGCAAACCTTTCAGCTACTCAAATAGCAGCAAGTCAGAGGGCCAGTCATTCAGCGGGTATGGGTGTCTACGAAGAGGCACTTGGGTCATACCTGCAAGTCAAAGGGATAGACGCAAGCACACACGCACGCATGCAGGCATAGACACAGCCGGTGGTGAAGGAGGTTCGCCATTGGCTACTGGTGGGATCTACTGAGGTCATCCGTCTCACAGCTGAGGAACCTGCTGTTGGGGAGGGGGGTTGCCTTTGGGGGGGCTTTGCCTTTGGCAGGATTGGAAGATCCCTCCAATGGGAAAGACTGGAAAATAGGCCCCCAGTGCATTGTCTGTTACCTATAACAGTCTAACCAAATCCCTTGAGCCTCTTCCGGTGCTTCAGGGCTAGAAGTGAAATGAGGTGACCACATTCAGTTGAACGGGCTGTAGCTGAAGCATTTAGGTCTGGGCTCTGGATGATGGAGGTTAGTAGGGTGCGGGACAGGTTTTAAAGGCCAGCGGAGTGGCGGGGGGGAATGACCTCTGGTGGGGCTATGCCTCCGACAGGCACTGAGGTCCTGCCTAAGGGAGTGCTTTAACTACAATCCATTAAACTGAATATAATCACCTTCTGAGCCTTTTTCACTGATCCTATGCAATACTCATTAACTAGTTCATGCATTTTTCTATTCAGAGATCTTGGGGGAAAACATTGCGACTGATAAATATTTGCACATTTCTATATTTTACAGGGCCCGTAGGTTATGTATGCTTCACTCCAGAGCAGGCAGCAGGTTTCCATTAGTGAACCTTCTACTTACCATCTGTCTTTTATTTTCAAGAAGATTTGCCCCAATCAATCCCAGAAATGATCCAAAGCCAAGCTGAAACAATCCAAAACCAAAGAAAGTTATATTGTGCAAAAAACAAACAAAACACCACAGTTTTTAAAAATCACACTGTGCTTTATTAACATTGTCTGTACTTTCTGATCTTGCTGAATAAAATTTGTTTTTACAACTCCACTCTTTCAGGATATTAAAAGGCAACATGAATACAAATTGCCACACATCTGGCACCGGAGGACAAATGAAGCGCAGCCTTTAGAAGCTACACAGAACTTTTTAGAAAGCTGAAGACTTGTGCAGAAATAGTTCCGTGAATGAATTATGTTTGTGTTAAAGTAACAAAAAAGACAGCCTGCATGTGTCTGGGTTTACTTAAACCGCCCACCTACTTATCATTTTACCTATTTTTCCTTTTCTTTTTGAACTTCCTCTCCACCTCACACATCACTCCCACGGTTTACTCCTTCTTTGAGAAACACCCAGGCCCCACATTGAGCCTTCACAGGGACCTGAATGAGTTCAGAAAGTCATTGTGTGGCGACAGAGGTACTAATATACTGTCCCATTGGATTGTTTGGGAGGAAAAATAAGCAGTATACTCACAAAAGGGTGCTTGATGAGCCATTTCTCAAGATGCAATGAAGTAATGCATAAAGTGGCAGGGTATATTTCGACTTGATTCATAAAAACACTCTCATGGTCAATACGGAATCAAAATGCAGGGTAGGGAGGATAAAATCTGTGCCCATGTTCTGTACCAATGCATTGCACCATTTACTATTAAATGTAGTAAAAGGTATAACTACAGCACTATGGGTGGCACGGTAACACAGTGGTTAGCACTGTTGCTTCACAGCACCAGGGTCCCAGGTTCGATTCCCGGCTTGGGTCACTGTCCGTGCGGAGTCTGCATGTTCTCCCTGTGTCTGCGTGGGTTTCATCCGGCTGCTCCGGTTTCCTCCCACAGTCCAAAGGTGTGCAGGTTAGGTGGATTAACTATTCTAACTTGCCCTTAGTGTCCAAAAAAAAGGTCAGGTGGGGTTACTGGGTTACGGGGATAGGGTGGAGGTAGGGTGCTCTTTCCAAGGGCCGCCGCAGGCTCGATGGGCCGAATGGCCTCCTTCTGCACTGTAAATTCTATGATTCTATGATCACCATATCATGGAAGTGAATGGTACTGTGTCTTCGTGCTTAGATCGTATATCACATAAGCAGCAAAAGCTGCAGTTCCTGTCACCATGCAAATCATCAGATGTTGTCAGACATCATTCGTAAATCCTGCTAGCAACAGTATTGCTAAATTTGGCTGGCAGCGAGTCAAGAGTGTCAGCAGATATCCCCGTTAGCCCTCTGCACAGACATCTTTACTCTGAACCCTTCCCCTCACATAATGCTTCCTAATGCATCCTGACATCGCACTCTCAGCCCACAGCCTCCGCACCACTAGATGTTCACAGTGGAATCTGTCGCAGGAAATCGCTGCCAGAATCTCCGATTTTCCATCCATTAAATTTGATTGATGGAAAATCATGGATTGTAGGCGCTTGATACATTCCACAGACGCAACTCACTGATGGGGGCATTAAAAAAAATAAAATCAGTCCCCACAGGCTGAATGAAGAATGTCTCCAGCCATCCTTCCCCGCGATCGCCCACACCCCATTGCCACCATTTCCGTCTTTTACTAACACCCCATATCTCTGCATTTAGCCACCAGCTCGACATACTTTTCATGGAGCTTCCTTATCCTTTTGCACCCGGAGCCCCCCCCCCACCCCTCCCCCAGCGGGTAAGAAGGCAGGGGGCTTGTAAAATCCAGCAGGTAGCTTGTCCACCACCTACCCACCCACCTCCGACATTACCTAAATTTTACGGGGGTGATGGCTGAGAGTGGTATTGGTGTCGGGCCAATTGAGGCATTTAAGTATCCATAACTTAAAGATCTCATCCCACCATCATCAGTATTTTACCCTCATTGGGAGCAGGCCCACACACTACGGGAAGCCCAGCTGACTGCATCGGGTGAAGACTTGTACTTCTTTACAGTGCCACCTGTGTCTATTGGAGGCAAACCCCCACCGGGTCATCCTTCTCCTCTGACCTTAGGATCTACCCCTCTCAGCCTCCCTCACCAAGACCCGTGACCCCAGGTTCAGCTGGGCTCCTCGGCATGGTGGGTCGGCCTGTAGTCCCAACAGCACCAGATAGTGAGGTGCCACTGCTGGGACTGTGGAGCACCCAGGCATGTGTTTGGTCGGCAGCTCTCTTAAGGCAGGACTTCCTCCTGAGAAAGGAGTGGAGAAGGCGTTAAACTGCTGTGGGTCAGCCGTCGGATTGTGTGTGGGCCCCCCCTCAGCCTGTTAACTGGGGAGTGGAGATACCACAATGTCCCATAAAATTCAGCCCCACTGAACTGTCAAGCCCCGCTATGTGCCTGGTCTTATCTTGTCTCAACACAGCAACAAATCAAACCTCAAACAAAATCAAGAGGTGCATCTCCTGGTATATGTTGTCCACATCTAAGCTTTTGCATTAATCAACAATTCACCTTCCCTCCCAACACTCGCACTGTTGCTTCCTGAAAGCGGCACAGTAGCACAGCGGTTAGCACTGTTGTTCCACAGCTCCAGGGCCCCAGGTTCGGTTCCCGGCTTGGATCACTGTCTGTGCGGAGTCTGCACGTTCTCCCCGTGTGTGCGTGGGTTTCCTCCGGGTGCTCCGGTTTCCTCCCACAGTCCAAAGATGTGCAGGTTAGGCGGATTGGCCACGCTAAATTGCCCTTAGTGTCCAAAAAAGTTAGGTGGGGTCACTGGGTAATGGGGATAGGTTGGAACTGTGGGCTTTAGTCGGGTGCTCTTTCCAAGGGCCGGTGCAGAACCGATGGGCCGAATGCCTCCTTCTGCACTGTAAATTCTATGATATCTATGATATACTCATGTATTGACTTTTTTTGTGGTAGATAGGTCTCTCCTCCCTTCGGTGGAGTGGGTGGATTTCTCGGTGATTGTGATTTCAGATCATGACCCGCATTTTGTTACTCGCCGATTGCGATTTCAGACCATGCGCTGCATTTTGTGGATTTGGCCCTGGAGTCTGGTCCCTCCCACGTCTGCCATGGAGATTGGATATGGCATTTGTTACACAAAAGATTTTTCGAATGCATATCCATCGCCGTTGGTAAATATGTTAAATTTAATAAAAGTGAGTCTATCTCACCTTCTACCTTGTGGGAAGCCTTTAAGGTAGTTATCGGGGGGCGGAGATAATGTCCTACAAAGCACAATCTATAGGACTGCGAAAGCAGAGCAGCAGAGATTGGTGGACTCCATCCTTGAGGTGGGCCAGCAATACTCAGTTGCCCCAACGCCGGAGTTAAGGCAAGCAGGAAAAAGCTGCAGCCACAATTTAAGTTACTGTCAACAGGCAGTGGGTCAGCCATGACGTTTGAGGGGTGTAATTTATGAACACAGGGAGAAGGCCAGTCGGCTGTTAGCTCATCAGCTGAGGTGGCAGGCAGCGCCCTGGGAGATTGTGCAGGTAAGGGACTCGAGTGGCGGTCTGGTTTCTACCCCACTTAAGGTCAGGGCGGTTTTTGAAACATTTTATTGGGATCTCTATAGATTAGAGCCCCCCGGAGAGTTCAGCCAGGACGGATTTGTTGGATGGGTTATCCATCCCTGTGGTGGAGAGGGAGAGGCGGGAAGAGTTGAAATTCCCATTGGGATTTTAGGGGTTTGTTGTCCGTTACACTTGCGCAGGTCTCTATTTTCCTCATCCTTAAGAAGGACAAGGACCCGATGGAATGTGGGTTGTATCGACTTTTCGCTTTTGATTGGAGACGCTAATTTACTTGCAAAGGCGCTGGCACTGCGATTGGAGTCCTGCCTCCCAAAGGTGATCTCGGAAGACCAAACAGGCTTTGCCAAGGGTTGGCAATTGGCGGGCAAATTACGTCAGCTATTAAATGTTGTCCTCTCCCCCACTTCAGCACCCGGACCAGAGGTGATCTTTTCCGCATCCAGGGAAACAATATTGTTTCGGGTGGAGTGGGGATAGCTCTGAGATTCTTGGGAGATTTGGATTTGGACAAAAGTTTATATCCTGGATTTGTTTAAGTTATAGGGCCCCCACTGCTAGCGTTTGCACAAATGTTTTGAATTCAAGCTACTTTCCACTTAATAGAGGCACGAGGCAGAGATGTCCATTATCTCCGCTCCTATTTGTTTTAACAATAGAACCATAGCATTGAGGTCTTCCAATAAATGGAGGAGGATAAATCAGAGAGGGAGGGAGCATTGGGTGTCCTTCTACGCAGATGATCTGCTTCTTTATATTATGACAGAGTATCCACTATGGTTGAAATTACTTAGGAACTTTGGTTCCTTCTCTAGTTGTATGTTGAAGGCGGATGAGAGTGAGTGCTTCCCGGTTAACCACCCCCCCGGAGGGGAGCCCATCTGGGGTGTTACCTATTCGCCTTGCCAGATCCAGCTTTCATTATTTTGGTATCCGGGTGGCACATATTGGGCCTTGCTTCATAAATGGGGTCAAATCTGACTTACAGAAGCAGGATAACCTCCCCCTGTCCTTGGCGGGCAGGATTCAGACTTTTAAAATGAATGTACTCCCAAGATTTTTATTTATTTTTCAGTGTCTCCCCACTTTTCTCCACAACTCCCTATTTGTCAAAATTAACAAATTAGTGTCGTCTTTTATTTGGGAGGGTAAGGCCCCAAGGATCCGTACGGTGTTCCTCCAGAAAGATAGAGAGTCAGGTGGTTTAACTTTACCCAATTTATTATTGAGTTATTGGGCAGTCAATATTGAGAAAGTACTGGGATTGTTTCATGATCCGAGTTACTTATGGGGCAAATGGAGGCAAGTTCTTGTAGGGATCCAGCCTCGGGGCATTAGTGACAGCATCATTGTCATTCTCGTGGCAAGGTCTTCCTCGAATCCGGTAGTGAAGTCCACCCTGAGGATCTGGAAGCAGTACAGGCAGCATTTTAAACCTAGCTCCATGTCTTTGCTGGCCCCCACCTGCAGTAATCACCTCCTTTTGGGTTTGGACTCGACGATTAGGTTAAGGGAGGGGAAGGGTTTGGAGAGATTTGGGCACTTGCTGGTGGAGGGAAGGATGCCAGCATTAAGGAGCTGTCGGAAAAATGTCATCTCCCTGGTTCCAATCCGTTTAGATATTTTCAGATTTGCGGTTTTTCGCATAAGGCCTTATTTTCCCTTAGCACTACCCTCCTCCCTGGTGAAGAGGATTTTGTCTTTGGCCTGGTCTGGTGGAGGGAGTTTCCGTGTATTTACAGACAGATCCTATGAGTGGAGTCGGCTCCATTGGATGAGATGAAGGTGAAACGGGAGGGTGAATTGGGTCCTATTCTGGATGATGCGGTGTGGAGTGAGGCTCTTCACAGGGTCAACTCCACGTCCTCATGCGCTCGGCTTAGTCTGATCCAATTCAAGGTGGTCCCCAGGGATCATCTGACGAAGGCGAGGGTGTATTTCTTTCTCTGGGGTGGAGGACAGGTGTGAGCTTGTTCTCGGGGTCCGGCTAACCACACTCATATGTTCTGGCCTTGTCCCAAGTTAGTGAGCTTCTGGGTCACCTTCTTCAGCACCAAGTCAGAGATACTTAATGTCGATCTGGAGCCGTGTCCGCTGATGGCCATTTTGGGGGTATCAGACACGCCGATGCTGCAGACGAGAGTAAAGGTGGATGTCCTCACCTTTGCCTCATTAATAGCCCAGAGGTGAGTTATGCTTTGGTGGAGGTCGCCTACTCCACCCGGTGTCCCGGTTTGGTTGGGTGACCTCATGTTGTTCTTACATTTGAACAACGTCAAATGCACCATCAGGGGGTAGTAGGGTCCCCCCTAAGATGACAGGCATTCCTTTCCTTTTTTTAAAGAGTTCATCACTGTCAATTATTAGGGGGTTTAATTGAATTTGGGGGGGGGGGGGGGGAGTTAAGTTAATTTTGGTTCTTGATTGTGTTTTTTTTGCATTGTAACTTGAATTAACTGTTTTACATGACTTTGTTCATAATTTAAAAATTTCAATAAAAATAGTTTTAAAAAAAAGAATTCACAGCACAAACAGCCCATTCTGCTCCACACAAGCTTCCTACTTCATCTAACTCGTGTCATTATATCTTTCTATCCCTTTCTCCCTCCTGTACTTTTCTAGCTCCCTCTTAAACACACTGGGCTAAATAGCTGGCTTGTAATGCAGAACAAGGCCAGCAGTGCGGGTTCAGTTCCCGTACCGGCCTCCCCAAACAGGCGCTGGAACGTGGCGACTAGGGGCTTTTCACAGTAACTTTGTTGAAGCCTACTTGTGACAATAAGCGATTATTATTATTATATTATTATAAACTCACTCATCCTATTTGCCTCAATTAGTTCAAGTATGAAAATCACTTATTGTCACAAGTAGGCTTCAAATGAAGTTACTGTGAAAAGCCCCTAGTCGCTACATTCCGACAGCTGTTTGGGGAGGCCGGTACGGGAATTGAACCTGCGCTGCTGGCCTTGTTCTGCATTACAAGCCAGCTGTTTCGACCACTGTGTTTGTGGTGAACTTATTGCTGCTACAATTCACCACTGTATTGTATTGAATTATGTTGATGCCCTTGTGGGCTCTGCCTGTGGCTCCGCCCCCTCAGGGGTGGTATATAGATCTGCAGCCTGTAGGCGGCATTCAGTATAGTAGTCGCAGGCAGGCACAGATCTAGCTTATTAAAACCACTGTTCACTTCTACTAATCGTTTTGTGTGAATTGATGGTCACATCAGTGCTAAAACAGCCCCTAAGTAGTAGTAAGTAGTAACAAATCTTGCACCTTGCCCTCTGCGTCAGGAGGTTTTGTCCATTCTTAACTGGATGTGTTAATAATACTATGACAAGCCATTGTGGTACAATTTTAGGATTATTTAAATTCGCTGAATTCGCCTGAGAGCAATTGTGCCAAAAGGAAACTTTGACAGATGTTTTCAGTGCCTGAAACTCGGCGCTGCAAAAGTTTTGTTCATTCTGTTTTTTTTAAAAAGTCAGCAGCACCTGTCTCTATTCCAAGGCCAGTGAAATGAGAGAGCAGAAATGAAACGCGTGCTGATCGCAGATTGTTGTAACAATGCGAATATATTCCCGACTCTCTCCCTCTCTGACCACAGTACTCACAATGACCCCGGGGTAATATCCTCCAACGGAAACATTCAGGGTCCTGGTGGTCGCTGCCAAGCCCACGGTCAGAATTAACACGGAGGCGATAAGAAGGGCCCCGCTCACCAACACTGAAGCTTTCTTCCTCTTATTGAACAGCCCTGTGGAGATGAGCGCATTCAGTTACATTCCAACCCCAACATCAACCCTCCCCTCCCCCAAAATAATCCCCCCCCCCCCCGGGCAGTGGTCACCCCAAATGTCACAGATTTACAACAACACCCACATTAGTCCCGGTGCAGTGTAGAGAGGTGGGTGAGTGAGTGTTAAACTCCCTGGCCGTTTTCACCTTGCACCAGGCAGCCACTTACCCACAGAATCGTGCAGGGTCAGCCCGGTGACTTGCTGAGTCAGTGGGCGCTGCATCCTGGATTGTCAGCCGGCTTCAGGCCGCCACAGACACAGGGGGAAGCAGGCAGGCCGGCCGGTCTCACCCTCCATCCATCCCTCCCTCCCTCCTTCCCTCCCTCTCTCTCACTCAGATGGATGTATTTTCTGGCAGAATGGAAATCGCTGACTGCGCGGTTCCACCCCCCCCCCCCCCCCCCCAGCCGTGTGCGCATGCGCGCAGGCTCCTCCCAGAGGAGGACATTCAGCAAATCCTTGGGGTTTGGGGTATTTTTGTTAAATTGCCACCGGGACGGAAACCCCGTCTTCAAACGGGCGCAAGTGGGTGCTAATGTTCAGTGGGTGACAGCGTCTCCCTGCATGTGTCCCCCCCCCCCCCCTTTCAATGTAACAAGTGGGAAACTGCACTGTCGTTCTGTTGAATGAGTGCAGCCAGCGAGGGGATTTCATGTTTGCAACAGACCAGCTTTGATTGTAAAATTCAAGGGGTTGACCCGGCTCTAAACCAAATCTTCGAACACATCCCCCCCCCCCCCCCCCACTACAAGTTAAGTCGGAATTACAACGGTTCCTGGTGAATGGGGATAACTGGGCTGAGTGTTTACTGTGCCTGCAACACCCAGGACACACTCATTGAGTACAGAAAAGGAATGCGGCGATTGGGGGAATTTATCCAAAATAAAGACTTTTTTAAAAATAGAGATGTGTTTATTTAGGATGTGGACGGTGCATATCCTACAATTGCCCTGGCGAGGAGCTGGCCCATTCTCCTTGAACTTCTTGTGGCGGTGATGCTGCCATCACATGTTAGTGAGGGAATTCCAGGATACTGACCTAGCTGAAATGAAGGAACAGTGGCGGTTTTCCAAGACAGGATAGTGTGCGGCTTTAGAGGGGAATTGGGAGGTTGCAGCGTTCCCACAAGCATTGCCGCTCCTGTCCTTGCCTGCAGGACATCTGGAGGGTTTTTTTTTGCACAGGGCAGGAACATTTGTGCCTGGAGACGCGTGGCAGATGACTTAACATTGCGGTGACTGCTCCGATTCTCAAGAGACCGTTCTTGTAATTTAACGCCGCTATGAATTGGTCTAATTCTAGAACATATCCCGCAGTAAGTAGGAGAACGTGATGAAGAGTAGTTACCGAGTTCAATGGCCGGGTCACTGACCCATCAATCAAACTGCTGGGTCCTGAATGATGCTGGGAGGTATCGAGTGTCATCACAGGTACACAGATCCAGCTCTGTGGCGAGGTCAGAGAGCCAGAGAGACTTGCAGCATGGAAAGATGCAATTCAGCCTATCATGACCATGCTGGCCCATGGAGCTATTCAGTCTTATCCTACTTTCCAGCTCTTGTTCTGCAGATTACGACATTCAAGTACTTTGTAAATGTCACCAGGGTTTCGGTCTTTTTACCGCTCTTTCAGGCAGTGAGTTTCAGATCCCGCACCACCCTCCCTCCAAAATCATCCCACCATCTGGAGTGTTATTGATGGTGGAAAGGCTTTGGGAGGTCAGGAGATGAGCCACTTGTCACAGAGGAGCCAGCCTCTGACCTAACCTTGTAGCAATAGCTGCAATGTTCAGCTTCATCAATGGTAACCTCCAAGATGTTGATCGCGATGTTCTAGATGGTCATTGGCAAGCACCTGTGTGACAGTGAGAACATTTCAAAAGCATTTGCAATCTTTTGGGATCTCCTGAGGAGGTGGAAACCACAACATTAACAAAAATTCTCCCTTTACTGGTCACTCAATAGAGCCTTCCTTTTGTCCAATTACTATTGTGGATTGGCATGGGCTGCTTCACCTGAAAAGTGAATCGAGCTGAACATTACAGAGTTAACAGTGAAAAGAACAATGTATTATTCTATGGTTTTAATTTTACAGCTCCTACTACTGGGCATTTTGTATATGGCGAGTGGGTAGCCCAAGACCTTCCTGCCCAACTCTACCCGTTCTCCATTATACGATGGATGGGTAAGGCACCTGCTGGTTCACCAGCCCTTAGGCCTATTGAGCTTCTTAACTACCAGTTAAGGACCTAATTCCACCTCCACCACCATGTTATAATTGGCAGTGTTAAGCAGACAAGAGTGGAAAGGCCACTTTTTCTTCAACTCTGGTGAAAAGGCAGGAAGAAAGGTGGTTATCTCCTTTTTAGGTACCCTGTTTGCATTGGGTGCAGCCCTCACAAGATGGCACCCTCACTTTGTGCCTCCCCATCTGTCCTTCAGACCCAACCCCCTCCCCATCCCTCCACACCGTTTAATAGGAGGATCCCTTCCGATCCAAAAATCCCTGATTTACCTTAGTCCAGTGTCCATGCTGTCTTCTTTGTGGGACTACTTGCAGTTCCAGTAGTGCCCACTGCTGAGTTCTGGTGCTGCTGGGACTGCAAGAGCTGCCAGCAATCAGATGCAGAGGACATTAAAAAACAGTCTTATAGTTTGGGACTGGAGTCATGTGTAGACCACGGGTGACACAGTAGCACAGTAGTTAGCACCATTGTTTCACAGTGCTAGGGACCCGGGTTTGATTCCTGGCTTGGGTCACTGTCTGTGCAGAGTCTGCATGTTCACCCCGTGTCTGCGTGACTTTCCTCCAGGGGCTCCGGTTTCCTCCCACCATCCAAAAATGTGTAGGTTAGGTGGATTGGTCATGCTAAATTTCCCCGTAGTGTCCAAAAGTTAGCGGGGGGCTGCTGGGTTAAGGGAATAGGGTGGAGGTGTGGGCTTAGGTGGGGTGATCTTTCATGGACCTGTGTAGACTCGATGGGCCGAATGGCCTTCTTCTGCACTGTAAATTCTATGACCAGATAGTAATATCAGGTTACCTTCCACTGAAGAACATTAGGAAACATGTTGTGTTTATACAATAATATGGCAGTTTACCCCTATTTATACTGAAGTAGATCATCAATTATCACATCAACAAAATCCAGTTCCACAACTTGCTCCTGAGAGACATGTGGAATAACAATCTTTAGGTTCCTACTTCACTACCACAGTCATTACTGTGCCATACAAAGGATTTGTTTGCAACATCCAAAATCAGGAGATACAGCATCACCCAAACACTCTTGCTGATGGACATTTGAAGTCACTCACACACAGCACTTTCTGTGTACTTGGTTCCTTCAGAGCTTCTTCCAAATAATGTCCATCACACCATGGGGGAAAACAAAATGTCCAGAAAATATAGGGAAGGAAAAATGGAAGTGGAGTTGTAGAAAGAGATGATCTTGAGTGGGGAAGGACAGAATTCATTTAGTTAGAGTTGAGAAGCAAGAAGCTGTAACCACATTGAAGAGCTATTCTTTGATCTGTGAATAGTGAGAGATAAGTAAATTGCAGGAAAGCCACAGAGATGTGCAAGAACCTTATAGTGGTGGCATTGGGGGACTGATCATCCAATTATCAATCAGGATATTGTTGGAGGGTGGGAGACTCCTCATATGTGTTATGGAGAATTTTGTTTACCAGTATATACTTGGTCCACCAAGAAAGGTTGCTTTTCTGGATCTGGCACTGGGGAATGAGGTAGGCCCATTTGACCATACTGTTTCATACTAGGGTACAGCATCTCTAACAATGACAATGTGGCATGCAGGGGTACAGTCTTATCGTCAATGACAATGTTTCATATGGTTTATATTGGATTGGATTGGTTAATTATCACATGTATCGAGGTACAGTGAAAGGTATTGTTTTGCGTGCAGCTCAAACAGATCATTCCGTACATGAAAAGAAAATACAGAATAGGGCAGACATAAAATACACAATGTAAATACATAGACACAGGCATCGGGTGAAGCATGTGGGGGTACACCCTCTCTAACAAGGACAATATTTAATACTGGGGTACACCCTCTCTAACAAGGACAATATTTAATACTGGGGTACACTCTCTCTAACAAGGACAATATTTAATACTGGGGTACAGTCTCACTAATAATGACGATGTTTAATACTGGGGTACAGTCTCACTAATAATGACGATGTTTAATACTGGGGTACACCCTCTCTAACAAGGACAATATTTAATACTGGGGTACAGTCTCACTAATAATGACGATGTTTAATACTGGGTTACAGTATCACTAATAATGACGATGTTTTGTACTAAGGTACAGTGTCACTGGAAGCAACAGTGTTTCAATGATTTTGTTTCATACTGGGGTATAGTTTCACTAATAATGATAATGTTTAATACTGTGGTACATTTCATACTGGGGTGCACTCTCATTTGTAATGACAATGTTTCAGAATGGATGACCACAGATCAAATCGGAAGATAAATATGTGACGCTCAAATAACTTTTTTGAAACGTCACCTGCTAGTTTAAAACCTCCCCACAGAGAAGCAATAGGCGCATTTATTCAGCTTTTCACTGTAAACCAAACTCCAGGTTTGTCAACAGGCGCAGAACAAACAACAGGGCACAGATATAGTAAAACCCAACATAAATAAACAAATATTTACAACAGTTTGAACGTACTTCCGCAATCCAAAGTTAGAGTCACTGGAAACATCTTCTCGGGCTGGTTAGTGGCTCCTTGATTGGGAACGTAATTTTCTTTTAGATGTTATTTTCACTAAAAAGTGATTGGATTAGGCTTCTTAGCCGTTAGTGCAATATGTGAAATAAACGTATGGGCGACCCTTTTTTCCTCTGTTTATTGGAGAATGTATTTAGACGTTTAGTGATTATGGACAAGTTTCACTGAACTTCAGTTTGCCCTATGTACATTAATGAGTGCAGTTGTGCTCCATGCAGTGTTATATATATAGATGTTCAGAACAGTTGCAATTTACCAACGAACATGGGAGTCCTGATTGACAGCAACATATTGACTAAGGGGAAACTTATTTCAGTAATGGGAAAGGAGCAAGTTTTTTTTAAAAGTAACTGATTGTAAGGTTGTATCACTTTATGAATGGACAGAAGTGACTAACATAAATTATTGAGCAATTTTGTGTAATTGTACATTTGGAAAAGACAGGGGACCCCATCTTAATCCCGCCTGGAGAGCTTCCATTTGCGTTGCCTGCCAATTCTGATGGAAGCAAGTTATTTTTTGACCCTTGGGTTCGATTCCTCTTCGCACGGTCATCTCCACGCCACATACAACCGTGCCCCCTTCGCTACAAGGAAAACTAAGGTATTTGATTTGATGCTTAATGTGATTTGATATATGAAGCCCCGTATTCGTCCGCTGTATTGCAGCATGTTCTGGATATCGATTGTGGGGCCTGAGCCAATGTCAGATCTTTTATATCTGGCAATGTTTGCGAAGACTTGGTAAGAGAGAATACTCGTGTACTTATACTTTGGATCAGAATTATTTTATTTTGTGTCTTATTAAAGGGCCATGGCGATGAATTCCGCACTTGGTGGGGCAGAGGAACATCATGAGAACGATATTAAAACGCCGGTGAGTCCCCTGTTTTCCCGGTTGGGTATTAATGCAACCTTTTCTATACTAGCCATTACCGTTGATGGCATGATGCTTTGGAGACATAGGCGAATTAAACGGATTGAAAGTTAAAAAAATGAAGCGATTAATATTTGCAATCTTTCTTGAAGAACACCAGATGCATGGATTTGAAGAATGTGTTGTATTTAGAAATGAAGGGAAGGATATTTTGCTCATTGTGTTACAATAAGAAATAGAAGGTATTGTAATGATGGTTTTACACTGGTTTTGAAAGGAAACGGGGGCGGGGAAATTAAATATTAATATTGAGTTTGAGGTGACTACAATATATCCACCAATCTAATCTGTCGGAGACCACATCACAGTTCAGTTCCAATATTTATCACTTTCAATTGTGTTTTACTTCAGAGAGATTTGTGATTATCATGCTTTGAAATGAAAATGTGGATTACTTTAATCCCAAGTTTCTCTGAGATAGTGACTTTGATACTATACATCAAAAACAAAGAACAGAGGAAAGTATAGCACAGGAACAGGCCCTTTGGCGTTTCAAGCCTGCGCCGACCATGCTGCCCGTCTAAACTAAAACCTTTTACACTTCCGGAGCCCGTAACCCTCTATTCCTTTTTCTATTCAAGTATTCGTCAAGACACCCTTATGCAACATTATTGTATCTGATCCACCACCTCCTCTGGCAACGAATTCCAGGCACTCACTACCCACTTTGTAAAAAAAGTCCAATGCACATCTCTAAACTTTGCCCCTCGCTCCTTAAACCAATGTCCCCTAATAATTGACTCTTACACCCTGGAAAAAGGCTTCTGACTATCCACTCTGTTCATGCCCCTCATAATTTTGTAGACTCCTATCAGGTTGCCCCTCAACCTCCATCGTTTCAGTGAGAACAAACCAAGTTTATCCAACCTCTCCTCATAGCTAATGCCCTCAGTAACAAGCAACTTCCTGGTAAACCTCATCTGTACCCTCTCCAAAGCCTCCACATCCTTTGGGTAATGTGGCAACCAGAATTGAACACTGTATTCCAAATGTAGCCTAACTAAGGTTCTATACAGCTGCAGCATGACTTGCCAATTTTTATACTCAATAGCTGTCCAATGAAGGCAAGCATGCATTATGCCTCTTGACTACCTTCTCCAGCTGCGTTGCCACTTTCAGTGACCTGGGATCTGTACACCCAGATCCCTCTGCCGGTCAATACTGTTAAGGGTTCTGCCATTTACTGTATATTTCCCACCTGCATTAGACCTTCCAAAATGCATTACCTCACATTTATCCGGATTAAACTCCATCTGCCATCTCTCCGCCCAAGTCTCTAACCGACCTATATCCTGCTGTATCCTCTGACAGTCCTCATTGCTATCCACAATTCCACGAATCTTTGTGTCATCCGCAGACTTACTAATCAGACCAATTACATTTTGCTCCAAATCATTTATATATGCTATAAACAGCAACGGTCGCAGCACTGATCTCTGTGGAACACCACTAGTCACAGCCCTCCATTCAGAAAAGCACCCTTCCACTCCTACCCTCTGTCTTCTATGACCTAGCCAGTTCTGTATCCATCTTGCCAGATTACCTCTGATCCCATGTCACTTCACCTTCTGTACCCCTCTGCCATGAGGGACCTTGTCAAGGGCCTGGCTGAAGTCCATGTAGACAACATCCACTGCGCTACCCTCGTCAATCAGCTTAGTCACTTCCTCGACAAACTCAATCAAGTTAGTGAGACACGACTTCCCCTTCACAAAACCATGCTGCCTCTCACTAAATCCTGTCTTGAAGAATCCTCTCCAATAATTTCCCTACCACTAATGTAAGGCTCACTGGCCTGTAATTTCCTGGATTTTCCTTGCTTCCCTTCTTAAACAAAGGAACAACATTAGCTATTTTCCAGTCCTCTGGGACCTCATCTGTAGCCAATGAGGACACAGTTAGGGGTGAAAAAGGCCACATGTTGTCCCTCGATGGCACATTCACAGCTGTAAAAATACCATGTGGAATAGTTAGCTTAAGTCACACAATGACCAGTCGTACCTTCTAATGTCTTCATGTGTTTGTGTGTAGTATCCACCAACATGATGCCACAAGTCATTGGGTTATATTTTCTTCCAACTTCACAAATGCAGGTGTTGTAGTGTTGATGTCTGCTGGTTTCAGTGTTTGGGCAGAACCAAGAACCTTAACATTTAACATCAAAAATGAACTCACCTGGTGAAACAGTCTGAATCATGGCATCGGGAGATGTCCCAGTTTTGAACTTGCGTCAACAAATGTTCACAAAATGCCTTTGGCAACACATGGAAAACTTGCAGAGCCAACAAGTCAATTGTCAGAAAAGTTCAGCTTTTGGATTGGATTGGAATTGTTTATTGTCACGTGTACCGAGGTACAGTGAAAAGTATTTTTCTTGGAGCAGCTCAACAGATCATTAAGTACATGAGAAGAAAAGGGAATAAAAGAAAATACATAATAGGGCAACACAACATATACAATATAACTACATAAGCACTGGCATCGGATGAAGCATACAGGGTGTAGTGTTAATGAAGTCAGTCCATGAGAGGGTCATTTAGGAGCCTGATAACAGTGGGGAAGAAGCTGTTTTTGAGTCTGTTCGTGCGTATTCTCAGACTTCTGCGTCTCCTGTCCGATGGAAGAAAGTTCGAAGAGTGAGTAAGCCGGGTGGGAGGGATCTTTGATTATACTGCCCGCTTTCCCCAGGCAGTGGGAGGTGTAGCTGGAGTCAATGGATGGGAGGCAGGTTCGTGTGATGGACTGGGCGGTGTTCACGACTCTCTGAAGTTTCTTGCGGTCCTGGGCCGAGCAGTTGCCATACGAGGCTGTGATGCAGCCTGATAGGATGCTTTCTATGGTGCATCTGTAAAAGTTGGTAAGGGTTAATGTGGACATGCCGAATTTCCTTAGTTTCCTGAGGAAGTATAGGCGCTGTTGTGCTTTCTTGGTGGTAGCGTTGACGTGGGTGGACCAGGACAGATTTTTGGAGATGTGCACCCCTAGGAATTTGAAACTGCTAACCATCTCCACCTCGGCCCCGTTGATGCTGACAGGGGTGTGTACAGTACTTTGCTTCCTGAAGTCAATTATCAGCTCTTTAGTTTTCCTGGCATTGAGGGAGAGATTGTTGTCGCTACACCACTCCACTAGGTTCTCTATCTCTCTCCTGTATTCGGACTCATCGTTATTCGAGATCCGGCCCACTATGGTCGTATCGTCAGCAAACTTGTAGATGGAGTTGGAACCAAGTTTTGCCACGCAGTCGTGTGTGTACAGGGAGTAGAGTAGGGGGCTAAGTACGCAGCCTTGCGGGGCGCCGGTGTTGAGGACTATTGTGGAGGAGGTGTTGTTGTTCATTCTTACTGATTTTTGAGCCTAAAGAATAAGGAAGAGAACATTGAGGCATGAAGGAGGCAAAACTTAAGCTAAAATGTATTTGGGTCAATGCAACTATATTCTTGTGAAGCCATAGCTACAGTAGTGATTCCAATGAGACAGGGCAGAGGCAAATGTCCAGTTCAAATGACATTTATTGTGCTGGTGGTCTTATATCAGTGTTTATATTTTCCACCCTTTGCACCATCTAGCTAAAGGTTTGATGCTTGGGAGAAATAGCTAGAATTGGTTGGTGAATAGAATGACATTATAACCATATGGTGAGAGCATATTGGTATCTTGACATCATATCAAATGCTGCAAATGCTTCAGCGATATAAGAAGAGATAAGATGGAAGGAAACATCCTTACTCAATGCTCAAGTTATAGGTTCAGGGAGATGAATTGTGAACTTTAACCCAAACTCTGCTGATCATATATGGAGACGTTTGACAAGGTTGAGGTGAGCTTGAGGAATGACAATTATTTCTAAAATCTTCTGCAAACCTTTCATTTCCAATGTTGGTTTGAAGTCCACAAATCCAAATGCTGAGAGAAGTCATGGTGTCATTCTGTTATATGTTCATCTCGCGCACAAGACCCATTTCCCATCCTTTCACTCCAATCCCACTAGATTACTGAATCTTTCTTCCTCCTCAGTCTAGCTGACATTGTAAATGGTCCCCTTTTTGTGGGTGGTATTTCATCCCGTCTTCAAAACCAGCGTCACCATTGCCCCCTCAAAAAAAACATTTTTGTCCCATGGGTCTTTGCAAACTACCAGCCAATGGCCTAACCTGCTTTCCTCCCCAAAGCCCTTGAACTGCAAAGTTCATAGTAAGAAGTCTTACAACGGCAGGTTAAAGCCCAACAGGTTTATTTTGAATCACTAGCTTTCGAAGTGCATTCGAACAAACCTGTTGGACTTTAACCTGGTGTTGTAAGACTTCTTACTGTGCTCACCCCAGTCCAACGCCGTCATCTCCACATCATGCAAAGTTCATGTTCAACTTTTCTGCAACTTCCTGTTTAAATCTCTCCATTCAGATTTCTGTTCCTCCCAAAGGACTGAAATGGACCTAACTGAAGTCACAAATTCTATTTTCTGTGATTGTGATCATGGCACAATATCCCTCCTCATAGACTTTAACCTCCGCAAATTTTGCCATTGTGGACCACACCATTTACCTCCATTCCCTTTTTTCTATTGTCCAGCTTCATGGGATGACCCTTGCCCAGTTTCAGTCACATTCAGAATATCTTCAGCATTGGTTTCTCTTTTGCACCATTACTTCAGGAGTACCCCAAGGACCCATCTCTGTCCCTTCTCTTCCTCACCTACATTACCCTTTGGTAATATCTCCTGTAGACAAGATGCCTGCTCTCTATTCACCACACCTCCCAAACTCTGCATGCCTCAGTACTGTCAGGCTTGAATAAGCTGCAGTTACCTTCAGCTGAACAATGGGGAGATCAGGGCCACCATCTTTGATCCCAGAAATAAACCCTGTGACCATGCCAATGAGACCAACCTCCATCCCTGGCTACTGTCACAGACTATTCACATTCTTAACATACTACCTGATGAAGCTGTGATATTATACAAATGTTTAGTATGCAAAGAGTTAATGTCATGTTACAATTAAGCACTAGATGGAGCTAGATGCAGTATTATATAAAGCACTGACTCTCAGAGTTCTGGGAGAGAGAGTGAAGGCTGAAGGAGAGTGCATAGGAGAGATCTGGAGAGGATAGAATACAGTTAGAGTGTAGAGACTAGTATTAGTAGAGTGTAGATGACTATAATTATTATTTACTAATGGAGTAAGTGGTCAAGCTCAATGTAAGTAGTCTTAATGTTAGGTTTGTTAATGAACTTAGCTTCTGTGGTCTTGTGAACACTACAACATCCATCCTTAAAATGGCATCACGCACATTCCACGAATGAATAAAAATAATAATGCTACCAATGATACATGAACCAATAACTTTATAAAACATAAGTTAAGATTTATTTTACACATGGTTTCCTAGCAAAAGATTTAACAAAAGACAAATTTCAAGGCAACAGATCTTAAATGCTCAAATAGTTAAAAGCTATTCAGATTAACAGGGTAAGAGATTCAAACCAATCCTTTAAACCAAGAGTGTAACTTAAAAACTGGTGAGGTCTACTCAACTAAAACTGTTTGTCTTGAACTTTATAAAACTGTAATTCGGCCCCAACTAGAGTTTTGCATCCAGTTCGGGACACTGTACTTCAGGAACAAAGTGAATATCCTTGGGTAGGTGTGGAGGAGATTTACCAGAATGGTTCCAGGGATGGATGGTTTTAGTTACAAGGTTAGGTTTCAAAGGCTGGGTTTATTCTCTTTTGAGCAAAGGGGAGATTTGCTAGAGGTGTGCAAGATTAGAAAGGCATAAATAAGATAGACAAAGAGAACTCTTGTCATTAGCTGATGATACAACTGGGACTTGGGTGACACAGATTTAAGATTTTGGGCAAGAGATGCAGGAGGAATGTGAGGAAGTTTGGGGCTGGTTTAGCACACTGGGCTAAATCGCTGGCTTTTAAAGCAGACCAAGGCAGGCCAGCAGCACTGTTCAATTCCGTACCAGCCTCCCCGAACAGGCGCCGGAATGTGGCGACTAGGGGCTTTTCACAGTAACTTCATTTGAAGCCTACTTGTGACAATAAGCAATTTTCATTTCATTTCATTTCATTTCAAGTACATTTTTACGCAGCAAATGAGAACGGCCTGAAACTCACTGCCCGAGACAGTAGTGGAAGTGAAAATAATCAGGAAAATTGGATGGGTTCTATTGGCGGCCATGGGTTCAGCTAAATAGGACATGGACTCTGGAATTCCCTCATTAAATCTCTCCACCTCGCTTTCCTACTTTAAGTACTCCTTAAACTTTTTTTTTTAAGTACTCCTTAAAACCCACCTCTTTGACCAAGGGCGGGATTCTCCGCCGGCGTGATTCTCCGTTATACCGGCGCCCGGGGGTTTCCCGACGGCATGGGGCTGCCCCACAATGGGAAACCCCATTGACCGGCCGGTGTAACGGAGAATCCTGCCGGCCGGTCGGCGCAGAAATGTGGCGGGGCGGAGAATCCAACCCCAAGTTTCTGCCCTAATATCGCGATGCAGTTCAGGGCCATATCTTGTTTTAGAATGCTCCTTGAGATGTTCCATTACATTGAAGGCCCGGTACAAATACAGGTTGCTATTATTGAAGCCTTCTTCAACAATCCTATGGGATTTTATAATTGTATAGGATTCCCAATCTTCAAGTACTACATAATCATTGATTTTTTTGCATAGACTCTGACCCAAGGATATATATAAATGTGCATAGTATAATACTAGAAAAAGGTTACTTACATCAAAAGGCAGTTGTCATCATTGTGGGAGACAGTGGCGTGGTAGTAATGTTTCTGGACTAGTAATCCAACAGCCCAGCCCAATGCTCTGTGGACATGGGTTTAAATCCCACCAGGGAGCTGGTGGAATTTAAATCTAGTTAATACATCTGGAGTTCTAAAGCTAACATTAGTAATGGTGACCACGACTTCCAGTGACGGGGATGTGCTGAGAACTCCACAACAGGTGGCTCTCCTCCTACGAACCCGAAAATAGGCTCTTTCACCCAAAATCGCACGCTAGTAATAGGGGAAAAAATATCCCCGCACTCTAACCAACATGAGCGCAGAGGGAGATGCCGAACAACAGCCACTCCAAAGGCCCTGTAGAAACAAGAAGCAGAAAAAGCCAGGAGAAGCAAGTATCTGAGCCGGCGGGCGCACGAGGAGACGAAACACGGTGTTGCCAGAGGGAGAAGGACCAACACACTTCACTAGGCACCCCGCCTCGGTTGGAGGATGTTTCTCACAAGGGAACTGAGAGAACATAGAGAGAAAACGAAAACCGATATCCAGGCTGCGGTCAGAGTGGTGGTCACGGAAGCTTTGGCGACCATACTGGTGACGCTAGACAAGGTGCAGAGGCGATTGGAAGCTCAGGAAAGCACCTTAAAGGAGCTAGAGAAGGCGTCAACAGACGAGGGTGATCGGATCGCCGCCCTGGAAAAGGAAATATCAAGGTTGGTCGCGATGCTTTCTGAAAGGAAAGATTGAGGATCAGAGAAAACGATCAAGGTGCCAAAACCTACGGATTGTGGGCCTGCCGGAGGTAATCAAAGGTAGAAACCACATGGATTATGTGGCCAAATGCTGGGAAATCTGGTGAGAAGGGATAGTTCCCACAACCCACCAGAAATAGACAAAGCCCACCGGTCATTTCGTCCAAAGCCCAAAGCTGGAGAACAACCGAGGGCGATAATTGCGTAAATGCACCGATACCAAGACCAGGAAAGAATCCAGCTCTAGGCAAGGCAAAAAAAAAACTGTAACTCGGAAGGTCACCAGATCAGGAACTACCAGGATATTGGGGCTGACCTGGCCAAGCAGCAGGCAGAGTTCAACAGGGCGAAATTTGGGATGCTGTACCCAGCCAAACTCTGGCGGCCATGTTGGGTGGCCCCGGACAACGGGAAACCCCGGAGTCTAGGGGCCCGACCTCATCGGGAGAACAGTGACTGCAGCCATCTTGGACGGCCCCCTAACAAAGGGAAACCTCGGAGTGCAGGGGCGCGTCCACCAGGTAAGTATGGTTGATCCCGCTGGAGGGGAGAGGAACAAGAACCCCTCCATCAGAATAGTCACCTGAAACTCCAGGGGACTTAACGGCCCAGTGAAAAGATCCAGAGTCTTTGCCCACCTAAAAAGCATGTCAGCCGATATAGTGTTCCTCAAAGGAAAGCACCTGAGGGAGGAGGACCGACTGCAGGTAAGGAATGGTTGGGTGGGACAAACCTATCATTCCTGCTATGGAACGAGCGCCGGGGGGGGTAACCATACTGCTAAATAACGATGTTTACTGCGACGGGGACAGTTACAGACCCAGGGGAACAGTCTGTTATGGCCAGCAGTGTCCTGAACGGGGCACCGTGAGTCCTGGTGAACAGATACGCTCCCAACTGGGACAACACAGAGATTATAAAGAGGACCATGACGGAAATCCCCGACATCGACACACACCGACCTATCTTGTGGGGTGGGGTGGGGGGGGGGGGGGGGGGGGGGGGGGGGGGGGGGCACGACATTAACAGGACCCATGGTCGGACAGGTTGAATCCCAAAACGGGGAAGACCTCCAACATGGCGAAAGAACTCATAGAGCAGATGGTGGCTGTGGACCCATGGAGGTTCACACACCCAGGGGAGAAGGAGTTCTCCTTCTCCCAGGTACACAATGTATATACATGGATCGACTTCTTTGTAGTGGGGAAATCGGTGCTTCCAGGGCTAGTAAGAGTGGAATATTCCACGATCATAATCTCCGACCACCTTCCACACTTCATGGATGTGAAGTTGGAGACGGGCAGTGCCCAACGCCCCCTATGGAGGTTTCAGACGGCCCTCCTGACAGATAAGGCTTTCCGCAAGAAAATATCACAGGCCCTAGACCAGTATATTACTAATAACCGGAATGGGGAGGTCTCACCCTCCATGTTCTGGGATGTGCTGAAGACTGCGATCAGGGGTGAAATTATTGCTTACAAAGCACGAAAAGATAGGGAAGAGAGGGAGGCTAGGCAACAGCTAGTCGACTCTATATTGGAAGAAGACCGGTGAGACTCCGAGGTCCTGACCGTAGAGTTCCTGGCCAAGAGGGAAAAGCTGCATATGGACTTTTAACCTGCTCTCCACGAGGAGAGCAGTGCACCAACTCCGTCAGGCACGGGGTAACCCTGTATGAACATAGAACATAGAACATTACAGCGCAGTACAGGCCCTTCGGCCCTCGATGTTGCGCCGACCTGTGAAACCACTCTAAAGCCCATCTACACTATTCCCTTATCATCCATATGTCTATCCAATGACCATTTCAATGCCCTTAGTGTTGGCGAGTCCACTACTGTTGTAGGCAGGGTATTCCATGCCCTTACTACAAGAACCTACCTCTGACATCTGTCTTATATCTATCTGCCCTCAATTTAAAGCTATGTCCCCTCGTGCTAGACATCACCATCCGAGGAAAAAGGCTCTCACTGTCCACCCTATCCAATCCTCTGATCATCTTGTATGCCTCAATTAAGTCACCTCTTAACCTTCTTCTCTCTAACGAAAACAGCCTCAAGTCCCTCAGCCTTTCCTCATAAGATCTTCCCTCCATACCAGGCAACATTCTGGTAAATCTCCTCTGCACCCTTTCCAATGCTTCCACATCCTTCCTATAATGCGGCGACCAGAATTGCACGCAATACTCCAAATGCAGCCGCACCAGAGTTTTGTACAGCTGCAACATGACTTCATGGCTCCGAAACTCAATCCCTCTACCAATAAAAGCTAACACACCGTACGCCTTCTTAACAACCCTCTCAACCTGGGTGGCAACTTTCAGGGATCTATGCACATGGACACCGAGATCTCCCTGCTCATCCACACTGCTAAGAATCTTACCATTAGCCCAGTACTCTGTCTTCCTGTTATTCCTTCCAAAATGAATTACCTCACACTTTTCTGCATTAAACTTCATTTGCCACCTCTCAGCCCAGCGCTGCAGCTTATCTATGTCCCTCTGTAACTTGTAACATCCTCCCCGCACTGTCCACAACTCCACCAACTTTAGTGTCATCTGCAAATTTACTCACCCATCCTTCTACACCCTCCTCCAGGTCATTTATAAAAATGACAAACAGCAGTGACCCTAAAACAGATCCTTGTGGTACACCACTAGTAACTGGACTCCAGTCTGAACATTTCCCATCAACCACCACTCTTTGTCTTCTTCCAGCTAGCCAAATTCTGATCCAAACTGCTAAATCACCCTGAATCCCATGCCTCCGTATTTTCTGCAGTAGCCTACCGTGGGGAACATTATCAAATGCTTTACTGAAATCCATATACACCACATCAACTGCTTTACCCTCATCCACCTGTTTGGTCACCTTCTCAAAGAACTCAATAAGGTTTGTGAGGCACGACCTACCCGTCACAAAACCGTGTTGACTATCTCGAATCAAATTATTCCTTTCCAGGTGATTATACATCCTATCTCTTATAAACCTTTCCAAGATTTTGCCCACAACAGAAGTAAGGCTCACTGGCCTATAGTTACCGGGGTTGTCTCTACTCCCCAACTTGAACAAGGGGACAACATTTGCTATCCTCCAGTCTTCTGGCACTATTCCTGTGGACAAAGATGACTTAAAGATCAAAACCAAAGGCTCAGCAATCTCCTCCCTAGCTTCCCAGAGAATCCTAGGATAAATCCCATCCGGCCCAGGGGACTTATCTATTTTCACACTTTCCAGAATTGCTAACACCGCCTCCTTATGAACTTCAAGCCCTTCTAGTCTAGTAGCCTGAATCTCAGTATTCTCCTCAACAACATTGTCTTTTTCCTGTGTGAATACTGACGAAAAATATTCATTTAGCACCTCTTCTATCTCTTCGGAGTCCACGCACAACTTCCCACTACTGTCCTTGACTGGCCCTACTCTTACCCTACTCATTCTTTTATTCCTGACATATCTATAGAAAGCTTTAGGGTTATCCTTGATCCTACCTGCAAAAGACTTCTCATGTTCCCTCCTGGCTCTTCTTAGCTCTCTCTTTAGGTCCTTCCCAGCTAACTTGTAACTCTCGAGCACCCTAACTGAACCTTCATGTCTCATCTTTACATAAGCCTCCTCCTTCCTCTTGACAAGTGTTTCGACTGCTTTAGTAAACCATGGTTCCCTTGCTCGATCACTTCCTCCCTGCCTGACAGGTACATACTTATCAAGGACACACAGTAGCTGTTCCTTGAACAAGCTCCACATTTCCATTGTGCCCATCCCCTGCAGTTTTCCTCTCCATCCGATGCATCCTAAGTCTTGCCTCATCGCATCATAATTTCCTTTCCCCTAGTTATAACTCTTGCCCTGCGGTATATACCTATCCCTTTCCATCACTAAAGTAAACGTAATCGAACTGTGGTCACTATCACCAAAGTGATCACCTACCTCCAAATCTAACACCTGTCCTGGTTCATTACCCAGTACCAAATCCAATATGGCCTCGCCTCTCGTTGGCCTATCTACATACTGTGTCAGGAAACCCTCCTGCACACATTGGACAAAAACGGACCCATCTAAAGTACTCGAACTATAGCGTTTCCAGTCAATATTTGAGCGCGAGCACAGAGACAAAGCCAGCCGCCTACTGGTTCACCAGCTGAGAAAGCAGGCAAGCCACAAGGGAACTAGCCCAGATTAGAGACAGCAAAGGCAAACAAGTAGGAGGCTGGTAAAGGTCAACGAGGCATTCGAGATCTTCTACTGGGGGCTGTACACTTCCCGTCCTCCAGCAAGGGAATTGGGGAAGAAATAGTTCCTCGATGGGCTGGACATACCAGTCGTGGGGGAAGACAGGAAACGGGGGCTGGAAGCACCGCTAGAGCTGAGAGACGTCATCGAGAGTATTAACTCCATACAGGCGGGAAGGCACCAGGACCAGGTGGATTCCCGGTGGACGTCTACAAAATATTTGTGGCAGCACTTGGCCCGCACCTGCGAGAGATGTTCCCTCACTGGCGAGGGGCACCCTGCCCCCCACACTAGCACAAGCCTCAATCTCGCTGATACCCAAAAAAGACAAAGACCCAACCAAATGCTGGTCCTACAGACTCATTTCCCTGCTAAATGTAGACATGAAAACACAGGCCAAGATCGTCGCCAAGAGACTGGAGGACTGCGTACCTGAGATGGTAGCAGAAGACCAAACGGGCTAACATTGAACATCAGGTGCCTGCTGAATGTGATCAAGACTCCATCCGGGGAGAGAACACCTGAGGTGATCATCTTCCTGGACGCAGAAAGGGCTTTCGACAGAGTCGAATGGAAGTACCTCATAGAGGTATTGGAGTGGTTCGGGCTTGGAGCGGGGTTCACTGCCTGGGTGATTCTCCTGTATAGTGCTCCCACAGTGAGCGTACAAACAAATACCACCAGCTCTAAGTACTTCCAACTGTACAGAAGCACAAGGCGGGGATGCCCGTTGTCCCTGCTACTGTTCGCCCTAGTGATCGAGCCACTGGTCTCAGAGTCTCGCTCTATGCAGATGACCTGCTTCTCTACATCTCAGTGTAGGAAGCATGAAAGGAATCATGGCGCCCTTGAGAGAGTTTAGAACCTTCTCAACCTGGGAAAAAGTGAGATTTTCCCGGTGAACCTGCAAGGGGAGGAGCAGAGCTGGAGGACTGCTCAGCACAAATTCCATTACCTGGGGATCCAAATCGCTCATGACTGGTCAGAAATCCACAAATGGAATCTGACCAACCTGGTGGAGGAAGTAAAAAAGGACCTGCAGAGGTGGGACACACTCCCACTCTCCCTGGCAGGGAGAGTGCAGACAATTAGGATGAAAGTACTGCCCAGGTTCCTCTTCCTGTTCAGATCCATTCCGATCTACATCCCCAAGGCCTTCTTCAACTCATTAGAAAAACTGATAATTTATTTGTGTGGGGGAGGGGGAGGAAAGAACCAAGGATCCCCAAAAAGGTGCTGCAGATCACGAGAGCCATGGGGGGACTAGCGCTCCCAAACCTGCAATATCGCCACTGGGCCACAGCTACAGAGAGGGTAAAGGGGTGGGTAAAAGAGCCAGAGGCTGAGTGGGTGCGAATGGAAGATGGCTCCTGGAATTAAAGGTCTAATGATTTTTAAAAAATTTAGAGTGCACAATTATTCCAATGAATAATTTTTTCCAATGAAGGTGCAATTTAGCGTGGCCAATCCACCTACCCAGCACATGTTTTGGGTTGTGGGGGCAAAACCCACACAGACACGGGGAGAATGTGCAAACTCCACACAGACAGTGACCCAGGGCCGCGATTCGAACCCGGATCCTTAGCGCCGCAGTCCCACTGCGCCACATGCTGCCCTAAAGGTCTAATGATGACCAATGAAACCATAAAAAAAAAAATGTTTTATTAAAGTTTTTCCAAAGAGCGTTTTTACATCACAAAAATAAAAATACAGATAATAAAAAATAACAATCAACATATCCCAAAGCTTACAGTGAAACTACTTACACAACAGAAAAGTTTTTCCTTTTTTTAAAACAGAACAAGGTGGGTTTTGTCTCCATGCCCAACTCACATTATATCAGCAGTACCCCCACCTGAACCCCCCCCCCCCCCCCCCCCCCCCCCCCAGGATAATGAAACCATTATCGATTGTCACAAAAACTAATGTCCTTTAGGGAAGGGAATCTGCTGTCCTGACCCGGTCTGGCCTACATGTGACTCCAGACCCACAGCAATGTGATTCACTCTTAACCACCCTCTGAAATGGGTCTAGCAAACCACTCGGTTCATGGGCAATTAGAGGTGGCCTAGCCAGCAGCGGCCACATCCCCTGAAATAAACTAAACAACAACTGCATGGAAACCTATATTGCCCGCAGTAACTGGATTCAAAAATTAAGAATGACCATTTGCCCAAACGCTAGAGGGCTTCTGGCTTCATGGAACTAGACCCAAGCAATAGCCAATGCATTCAGGAGAGGAACAGTGAGAGTGGAGTTGGAGATTTTTTGTTTGTTTGTGTTACTTTCATCTAAGAAGTTGACATAGAAATCTTGATTTCAAATGCAGAACAAATTTTAAAGAGCCCAATATTATCTTCCAACGCCTCAATAGGGTGTAAACATATTTAATTCAAACAAAACACTCCTTAGTTTTGTTTAAAACCTCCTTCCAGTTTGGTTTAATATGGACTCGTTGGAGAGTACTGTCTTGTCAACACTCCAGTTCTATTTAATATGGGAGATTATCATGAGGATGAAAACGCCACCTACAGGTAGTGTGGATTTACTGCAATACATGCACTGACTGACTTGCAATGGAGCAGAAGGAAATAGCACCGCAGCTCACAGCTTGTGTAATCGTCATGAATACATCAATTCAATTATATTCCATGCTGAGAAAATAGGTAGAATTTAAGTTGAATCGTGAACAATATTTTACTACGACAATGTGCTGTAGAGTAGTAAAGCATCACAGAGGGTATCTCTGCCTGAAGATGTTTTTTTAAAAATATTTTTATTCTCCTCTTTCACATTTTCTCCCAAATTTGCACCCACCAACAATAAACAATAAGCTGTAACAAATATAATATCAATCCCCATATCAACAACAACAATCCCATCCTCCCACCAACCCCCAAACAACTGCCCGCATGTTAACATCAACAAATCACAAAAAGGAATCAGGAATTGAAATGAAAATGAAATGAAAATCACTTATTGTCACAAGTAGGCTTCAATGAAGTTACTGTGAAAAGCCCCTAGTCGCCACATTCCGGCGCCTGTTCGGGGAGGCTGGTACGGGAATTGAACCGTGCTGCTGGCCTGCCTTGGTCTGCTTTAAAAGCCAGTGATTTAGCCCAGTGTGCTAAACCAGCCCCTCACTCATAGTCACCATTAAGACAGTCCCCCTCCCCCAACCCTCCCAGCACCCCCCTCCCCACTAAAGTTTAACATTATCCAATTCTCGAAAGTGCATAATGAATAATGCCCATGAATTGTAGAACTCCTCCATTCATCCCCTCAGTTCAAACTTAACCTTCTCAAGAGTCAAGAATTCCAACAGGTCCCCCCGCCACGCCAGAGCACAGGGTGGGGAGGCTGCTCTCCATCCCAACAGGATCCGCCTTCGGGCGATCAACGAGGCGAAGGCTACAAATCTGCCTCCGCCCCCGTTTCCAACCCCGGCTGAACCGACACCCTGAGTATGGCCTCCCGAGGGTCTGGATCCAGTTTCACGTGCACCACTTTAGTGGTTACCCTAAAAACCTCCTTCCAGTAATCCTCCAGCTTTGGACAGGACTAAAACATATGAACGCGATTTGTGGGGCCCCCCCGCAACATTCACACACATCTACCCCCTCAAAGAGCCGGTTCATCCTCGCCCTTGTGAGGTGTGCTCTATATACCACCTTCAGCTGTATCAGCCCCAACCTCACGCACGAGGTGGAGGCGTTCACTCTCCAGAGCACCTCACACCAGAACCCCTCCTCCTTACACCCTCCCAACTCTTCCTCCCACTTTGCTTTGTCCCTTCCAGTGGTGCCTTTTCCTCTTCCAAATTAGCTCTGTAAACCGCCGTCACTTACCTCTTCTCTAGTCCCCGTCGTCAGCACCTCCTCCAGCAATGTGGAGGCCGGCTCCACCGGGAAGCTCTGTATCTCCTTCTTGGCAAAATCTCAAACCTGCATGTATCTAAACATTTCCCCCTGCTCCAGCCCATACTTCGCTCCCAGCTCCTTCAATCCTGCAAACCGACCCCAAGAAACAAATCTTTTAGTGTCTTAATCCCCTTTCCTCCCATTTCCGAAAATTTCCGTCCCACCTCCCTGGCTCAAATCTGTGGTTCCCCAGAATCTGCATTTCCCTTGACCCTGCCCCCAACCCAAAGTGTTGCCGAAACTGCCTCCAAATTCTCAATGAAGCTATTATTACCGGACTCCCTGAGTACTTCCCCGGGGCTATCGGGAGCGCTGCTGTTGCTAGTGCTTTCAATCCCGACCCCCCCCGCACAAACTCTCCTCCATTCTGGCCCACTGGGAATCAACCCCTCTGACCCAGCTCCGCACCTTCCCCTTCCATTCACCGCCCAATAATAATACATCAGGTTCGGAAGACCCAAACCCCCTGCCTGCTGCCTTCCCCTCTGCAGCAGCACCTTTCTAACTCTGGCCACCTTCCCTCCCCATATGAACAAGGTAATCATTCCTTCAATCTCTCTAAAAAATGCCTTTGGCGGGAAAATCGTCAGGCATTGGAAAATAAACAGAAATCGCTGCAACACGTTCATTTTAACCACCTGTACCCGACCCGCCAGTGACAGAGGGGGACTGTCCCACCTTGCCAGATCAGCTTTCACTCTCCCCACCAAACTAGAAATGTTGTACCTACGGAGCACCCACCACTCCAGAGCAACCTGAACCCCCAGGTATCTAAAGTGAGCTGTCTGAAGATGTTAAAGGGCCAGCCTGTGCTAGACAGTTTGTAATTTCTGATCGATATCTGCATACAATCTGAAATCACCTACCATGATAATAAATATTTTTTTAACAGTTCACTAAATTAAGCATGTAAGCATGAGAAATTAATGAATTGATTGCAGAAGGAACTAAAAGAGAAATGTAATGAAACAATATCAAATTCAAAGCACAACGTCCAACGTTAGATGTGATTCTGTGATTGGACAGCACTTGCTAAACAATCCTGATTGTGCTAAGAATAATACTGAAATCCAATTTAAGAATGTCAGTCAGATTCGCAATGTGGCTCGTTTACACATGCTAGAAGCCACATATATTCACACATAGGGTTCTGTCCTTTGCAGACAACAGGAACATGTCCATACATTGCATCTTTTTCAACCATGTCAAAGCCATTCCCTGGTTCATTCCTCAGGAAAATGCCAATCAATGTCGACTTGCTGAATTTGAACTAAGATGGGCAGTTAACTGTTCCATGTTGTATTCTTCATAGCAATGCCTCCACCAATCAGGGTTCACTTGCCAACCAATCAACACTCTCTCCTCATTCAGTATAATTTGTTGTTCCCCCATTACAGGTGGAAAATTCTTGAGAACTTTTCTGATGAGTGCAAGATGAAAAACTTTGGTAGCATGTCCCTTTTTTTCAGCAATAGCATGTCCCGTTTTTCTGTCTGTGTGGCGTTTACATGTTCTCCCTATGTCTGTGTGGGTTTCTTCCGGGTGCTTCGGTTTCCTGCCATAGTCCAAAGATGTGCAGTTTAGGTGGATTGGCTGTGCTAAATTGCCCCTTAGTGCTCAAATGTTTAGATGGGGTTACTGGGTTATGGGATGGGATGAGGCGTGGGCCTAGGTAGAATGCTCTTTCAGTGGGTCAGTGCAGACTCGATGGGCCAAATGGCCTCCTTCTGAACTGAAGAGATTCTATGATTCTATAAAGAAACAATATATTGGAAAAACATAGAAAGCCCGATAACATCTATAAGAGAAAGTGGTTCTGATGAAAGGTCATTGACCCGAAACATTAACTCTGTTTCTCTCCACAGATGATGAGTATTTCCTGCATTTTCTGTTTTTATGTAAGATGGGTTAATGCTTTTGGTGGAATAATTCCAAGATCAATTTTAATGCGAGTCATGTCCAAAACATTAATCTATCTTTGTTCCAAAGTTTATTTTATTCTTTCATGGAATGTAAGCACTAGCATTTATTGAAAATCCCTAATTGACCTTGAGACTCACCACCACCTTGAACTGCTGCAGTCCATCTGGTGTAGGTACATCCACAGTGCTGTTATAAGGGAGTTCCAGGATTTTCACAGGGAAGGATGCTGATACAGTTCCAAATCGGAATTGTATGTGATTTGGAGAGGTACTTGCTAGTGGTGGTGTTCCCATGCATGTACAGCCTTTGTCGTTCTGGGTGGTAGAGGCCATGGGTTTGGAAAAGCCTTTCGAAGGTACATTGACAAATTGCTGCAGTGCACCTTGCATACACTGGGATTGAATGTTTAAGGTGGTGGACGGGGTGCCGAAGGAGCGGCTGCTTTGCCCTAGATTGTGTTGAGCGTTGTTGGAGCCACGCTCACCCAGGCAAGTGGAGAGCATTCCATAATACTCCTGAATTGTGCTTTGTAGATGGTGGACAGGCTTTGGGGAGTCAGGAATTATTCACTGCAGATTTCCCAGCCCTCCCCAAGGATGTTGATGATGGAGAATTCAGAGAGGGAAGATTCTCTCAAATTGGAGATGTTCATTGCTTGGAACCCGTACAGCACAATGGTTACTCGCTACTTATGAACCCGAGCTTGCGTGTTGTCCATGTCTTGCTGAACATGAAAATGGACTCCTTCAGTATTGGAGTATTGTGCAATTAGCAGCACATATCCCCAGTTCTGATGTTATGATGGAGGGAAGGTCATTGGTCAGGCAGCTATAGATGATTGGGCCTTGGACACAACCCTGAGGAACTGCAGTGATGTCCTGGAGCTGAGATGATTGACCTCCAACCACCACAACCATCTTCCTTTGTGCCAAGTGTGACTCCAACCGGTGGAGAGTTTTTTTCCCTGATTCTCATTAACTGCAATTTTAACAGGGTTCTTTGATGCCACACTCAGTCAAATTCTCCTAGATGTCAAGGGCAGGGACTCTTACCTCACCTATTGAGTTATATATAATATATAACATAGAACATACAGTGCAGAAGTGGACCATTCAGCCCATCGAGTCTGCACCGACCCACTTAAGCCCTCACTTCCACCCTATCCCAGTAACCCAATAACCCCTCCTACCCTTTTTGGGCACTAAGGGCAATTTATCATGGCCAATCCACCTAGCCTGCACGTATTTGGACTGTGGGAGGAAACCTGGAGGAAACCCACGCACACACGGGGAGAACGTGCAGACTCCGCACAGACAGTGACCCAGCGGGGAATCGAACCTGGGACCCTGGCTCTGTGAAGCCACAGTGCTGTCCACTTGTGCTACCATGCGGCCCACGTGTGGAGTTCTGCTCTTTTGTTTATGTTTGGTCCAAGTGTGTAATGAGGTCAGGAGCTGAGCGACCCTGGCAGAACCCAATCTGAATATCAGTGGGCAGGGTATTGCTGTGCAGGTGCCACTAGATTGCACCGATGATGACACCTTCCCGTAACTTGCTGGTGATCGAGAGTAGACTAAACCCCAAATTCTTTAAGGACAGATGAATCTTAACAGATTGTACTCTGAGATTAATACCCCAGGACTGGTCTGTTTATTTCAGAAAATCTAGAATAAATCCTTTCTATTTGTTGCTTCTGAGGAAATCTCAATTCTTTTTGCACATTAGATTTCCATTTGCTGCATTTCTGCTGCTGATATGCCCCATCTTTAATGGTGTGGAGTCATTATGCATCAGAGTAAATCCCCCCACCTTTCAACCTTAGTGAAGACCTAGCTGTAAAAGGCAATTATTCACAATGAGATAGTGAAATAATCATCTCGATGGGAATGGTCAATTGATTTTTAACCTAATAATATACTAATATATAGTCTGTGTTGATAATATCTCTCAGCTCATACAGTGATTTGGGCCCAATCCTTTGTAAATCCTATGCAGGAGGTGAGGCTGGGATGACAGATATAAATGACCACTATAGTGATGAATGGATCACGTGGATCTTACGATCAGGCCTCTTCATGTTGTTTTCTATAACTTCTCCATATTTGGGTTATTTCTCATAAACTTACAGATGCACATTTGTTCCTTTCTCTTGCCATTTATGGGAAGGTGGTATTGTCACTGGACTGGTAATCCAGAGACCCAGGGTGATGCCCTCGGGACCTGGGTTCGAATCCCACCAGGGCAAATGGTGGAATTTGAATTTAATAACAATCTGGAATTAAAAGTCTAATGATGACCGTTATTGTGAAAACCCATATGGTTCATTGTTGCTCTGTAGGGAAGGAGATCATGTGACTCTGGACCCACAGCTATGTGGCTGACACTTAAAATGCCCTCTGAACGAGGGCAATTATGGAGGGGCAATAAGGGCTTGCCTAGCATGAACAGAGTTTTAAAAATTGAGCCCTTTTTGCTTCCCTTTAAAGCTTTTTTGTTCCTGTTTCCACTTGGTGTGGAGATGCCGGCGTTGGGCTGGGGTGAGCACAGTAAGAAGTCCCAGTAAGAAGTCTTACAACACCAGGTTAAAGTCCAACAGGTTTGTTTCGAATCACTAGCTTTCGGAGCACTGCTCTTTCCTCAGATTCACCTGAGGAAGGAGCAGTGCTCCAAAAGCTAGTGATTCGAAACAAACCTGTTTGACCTGGTTTCCACTTGGGACATTTAATTAGTGTGACATTGACTGTGAGTGGCAGCCCGTCCATTTTACATCTCTCAAGGTTTTTATTTCGATGAAGGTCCGTGAAATTTGGCAGGGTGTAAACTGGGCAGCTGGTTGGATATTGACCATGTTACATTATCAGTCAAAGTTAACATAACCGCCCAGGCAGTGAACAAACTGCAACAAAATAACTGTTGAAGTACAAAATATGCTGCCTCACATATTTTCTAAGGGGGCCATGACGAAACATTATGGCCATTTTGGTAGTTAGCCGATGACGTGCAAAATGTAGGGCAGGTTTTCTGGCCATTCACGCCAGCGGATTTCTTCTGGTCCCACAGAAGGCGACCACCCCACCCCCAGGTTCGGTTCCCTGGTGGCGGGACGATTGAGCCACTCCAAACGCTATTGACATCGGCGGGACTGGAAGATGCTGCCGGCATCCAATGGCAAGCTGCATCCGTCACTGGAAAATGCCACGCCGGGGGGGGTAGGAAAATCCCGCTGGTAATTTAGGGGAATGTTTATTGCAGATTTTTGATGAATTGTCCCAGCAACCTCAACAACGACAATAACATGCAATTGTTGGTGCCTTTACTACAGTAAAACATCCCAAGATATTTCACAGGAGTCTAATCAAACAATAAGGAGTATATTAGGAGAGATGATCGAAAGCTTGATCAAAGAGGAGAGTTTTTGAAGAAGTTTTTAAATTAGTTTTGCATTTCTAATAACAGTGCAATGGCCATCACACATTAATAAAGGGATATTTACAGAGTGGGTATATGAGAAACATCACACATTAATAAAGGGATATTTACAGAGTGGGTATATGAGGAACATCACACATTAATAAAGGGATATTTACAGAGCAGGTATATGAGGAACATCACACAGTAATAAAGGGATATTTACAGAGTGGGTATATGAGGAACATCACACAGTAACAAAGGGATATTTGCAGTGGGTATATGAGGAACATCACGCAGTAATAAAGGGATATTCACAGTGGGTATATGAGGAACAACACACAATAATAAAGGAACATTCACAGTGGGTATATGAGGAACAACACACAGTAATAAAGGGATATTTACAGAGCGGGTATATGAGGAAAATCACACAGTAATAAAGGGATATTCACAGTGGGTATATGAGGAACATCACACAGTAACAAAGGGATATTTACAGAGTGGGTATATGAGGAACATCACACAGTAATAAAGGGATATTCACAGTGGGTATTTGAGGAACAGCACACAGTAATAAAGGGATATTTACACTGGGTATATGAGGAACATCACACAGTAATAAAGGGATATTTACTGAGTCAGTATATGAGGAACATCACACAGTAACAAAGGGATATTTACAGAGTGGGTATATGAGGAACATCACACAGTAATAAAGGGATATTTACAGAGTGGGTATATGAGGAACATCACACAGTAACAAAGGGATATTTGCAGTGGGTATATGAGGAACATCACGCAGTAATAAAGGGATATTTACAGAGCGGGTATATGAGGAAAATCACACAGTAATAAAGGGATATTCACAGTGGGTATATGAGGAACATCACACAGTAACAAAGGGATATTTACAGAGTGGGTATATGAGGAACATCACACAGTAATAAAGGGATATTCACAGTGGGTATTTGAGGAACAGCACACAGTAATAAAGGGATATTTACACTGGGTATATGAGGAACATCACACAGTAATAAAGGGATATTTACTGAGTCAGTATATGAGGAACATCACACAGTAACAAAGGGATATTTACAGAGTGGGTATATGAGGAACATCACACAGTAATAAAGGGATATTTACAGAGTGGGTATATGAGGAACATCACACAGTAACAAAGGGATATTTGCAGTGGGTATATGAGGAACATCACGCAGTAATAAAGGGATATTTACAGAGTGGGTATATGAGGAAAATCACACAGTAATAAAGGGATATTCACAGTGGGTATATGAGGAACATCACACAGTAACAAAGGGATATTTACAGAGTGGGTATATGAGGAACATCACACAGTAATAAAGGGATATTCACAGTGGGTAATTGAGGAACAGCACACAGTAATAAAGGGATATTTACACTGGGGATATGAGGAACATCACACAGTAATAAAGGGATATTTACTGAGTCAGTATATGAGGAACATCACACAGTAACAAAGGGATATTTGCAGAGTGGGTATATGAGGAACATCACACAGTAATAAAGGGATATTCACAGTGGGTATATGAGGAACATCACACAGTAATAAAGGGTTATTTACAGAGTGGGTATATGAGGAACATCACACAGTAATAAAGGGATATTCACAGTGGGTATATGAGGAACATCACACCATAATAAAGGGATATTTACTGAGTCAGTATATGAGGAACATCACACAGTAACAAAGGGATATTTACAGAGTGGGTATATGAGGAACATCACACAGTAATGAAGGGATATTCACAGTGGGTATATGAGGAACAACACACAGTAATAAAGGGATATTTACAGAGCGGGTATATCAGGAACATCACACATTAATAAAGGGATATTTACAGAGTCAGTATATGAGGAACATCACACAGTAACAAAGGGATATTTACAGAGTGGGATATGCGGAACATCACACAGTAATAAAGGGATATTCACAGTGGGTATATGAGGAACATCACACAGTAATAATGGGTTATTTACAGAGTGGGTATATGAGGAACATCACACAGTAATAAAGGGATATTCACAGTGGGTATATGAGGAACATCACACAGTAATAAAGGGATATTTACTGAGTCAAAATATGAGTAACATCACACAGTAACAAAGGGATATTTACAGAGTGGGTATATGAGGAACATCACACAGTAATGAAGGGATATTCACAGTGGGTATATGAGGAACAACACACAGTAATAAAGGGATATTTACAGAGCGGGTATATGAGGAACATCACACATTAATAAAGGGATATTTACAGAGTGTGTATATGAGGAACATCACACAGTAATAAAGGGATATTTACACTGGGTATATGAGGAATATCACACAGTAACAAAGGGATATTTACTGAGTCAGTATATGAGGAACATCACACAGTAATAAAGGGATATTCACAGTGGGTATTTGAGGAACAGCACACAGTAATAAAGGGATATTTACACTGGGTATATGAGGAATATCACACAGTAACAAAGGGATATTTACTGAGTCAGTATATGAGGACCATCACACAGTAACAAAGGGATATTTACAGAGTGGGTATATGAGGAAAATCACACAGTAACAAAGGGATATTTACAGAGTGGGTATATGAGGAACATCACACAGTAATAAAGTGATATTTACAGAGTGGGTATATGAGGAACATCACACAGTAATAAACGGATATTCACAGTGGGTATTTGAGGAACAGCACACAGTAATAAAGGGATATTTACACTGGGTATATGCGGAACATCACACAGTAACAAAGGGATATTTACTGAGTCAGTATATGAGGAACATCACACAGTAACAAAGGGATATTTACAGAGTGGGTATATGAGGAACATCACACAATATTAAAGGGATATTTACAGTGGGTATATGATGGACATCACACAGTAACAAAGGGATATTTACAGAGTGGGTATATGAGGAACATCACCCATTAATAAAGGGATATTTACAGTGGGTATATGAGGAACATCACACAGTAACAAAGGGATATTTACAGTGGGTATATGAGGAACATCACACCGTAACAAAGAGATATTTACAGAGTGGGTATATGAGGAACATCACACAGTAACAAAGGGATATTTACAGAGTGAGTATATGAGGAACATCACACAGTAACAAAGGGATATTTGCAGTGGGTATATGAGGAACATCACACAGTAACAAAGAGATATTTACAGAGTCAGTATATGAGGAACATCACACAGTAAAAAAGGGATATTTACAGAGTGGGATATGCGGAACATCACACAGTAATAAAGGGATATTCACAGTGGGTATATGAGGAACATCACACAGTAATAAAGGGTTATTTACAGAGTGGGTATATGAGGAACATCACACAGTAATACAGGGATATTCACAGTGGGTATATGAGGAACATCACACAGTAATAAAGGGATATTTACTGAGTCAGTATATGAGCAACATCACACAGTAACAAAGGGATATTTACAGAGTGGGTATATGAGGAACATCACACAGTAATGAAGGGATATTCACAGTGGGTATATGAGGAACAACACACAGTAATAAAGGGATATTTACAGAGCGGGTATATGAGGAACATCACACATTAATAAAGGGATATTTACAGAGTGGGTATATGAGGAACATCACACAGTAACAAAGGGATATTTACAGAGTGGGTACATGAGGAACATCACACAGTAATAAACGGATATTCACAGTGGGTATTTGAGGAACAGCACACAGTAATAAAGGGATATTTACACTGGGTATATGCGGAACATCACACAGTAACAAAGGGATATTTACTGAGTCAGTATATGAGGAACATCACACAGTAACAAAGGGATATTTACAGAGTGGGTATATGAGGAACATCACACAATATTAAAGGGATATTTACAGTGGGTATATGATGGACATCACACAGTAACAAAGGGATATTTACAGAGTGGGTATATGAGGAACATCACCCATTAATAAAGGGATATTTACAGTGGGTATATGAGGAACATCACACAGTAACAAAGGGATATTTACAGTGGGTATATGAGGAACATCACACCGTAACAAAGAGATATTTACAGAGTGGGTATATGAGGAACATCACACAGTAACAAAGGGATATTTGCAGTGGGTATATGAGGAACATCACACAGTAACAAAGAAATATTTACAGAGTGGGTATATGAGGAACATCACACAGTAACAAAGGGATATTTACAGAGTGGGTATATGAGGAACATCACACCGTAATAAAGGGATATTTACAGAGTGGGTATATGAGGAACATCACACAGTAATAAAGGGATATTTACAGAGTGAATATATGAGGAACATCACACAGTAACAAAGGGATATTTACAGTGGGTATATGAGGAACATCACACAGTAATAAAGGGATATTTACAGAGTGAATATATGAGGAACATCACACAGTAACAAAGGGATATTTACAGTGGGTATATGAGGAACATCACACCGTAACAAAGGGATATTTACAGAGTGAATATATGAGGAACATCACACAGTAACAAAGGGATATTTACAGTGGGTATATGAGGAACATCACACCGTAACAAAGGGATATTTACAGAGTGGGTATATGAGGAACATCACACAGTAACAAAGGGATATTTACAGTGGGTATATGAGGAACATCACACCGGAACAAAGGGATATTTACAGAGTGGGTATATCAGGAACAACAAACAGTAACAAAGGGATATTTACAGAGTGGGTATATGAGGAACATCACGCATTAATAACGGGCTTTTTACAGTGGGCATATGAGGAACATCACACCGTAACAAAGGGATATTTACAGAGTGGGTATATGAGGAACATCACACAGTAACAAAGGGATATTTACAGAGTGGGTATATGAGGAACATCACACATTAATAAAGGGATATTTACAGTGGGTATATGAGGAACATCACACAGTAACAAAGGGATATTTACAGTGGGTATATGAGGAACATCACACCGTAACAAAGAGATATTTACAGAGTGGGTATATGAGGAACATCACACAGTAATAAACGGATATTCACAGAGTGAGTATATGAGGAACATCACACAGTAACAAAGGGATATTTACAGAGTGAGTATATGAGGAACATCACACAGTAACAAAGGGTTATTTGCAGTGGGTATATGAGGAACATCACACAGTAACAAAGAGATATTTACAGAGTGGGTATATGAGGAACATCACACAGTAACAAAGGGATATTTACAGAGTGGGTATATGAGGAACATCACACCGTAATAAAGGGATATTTACAGAGTGGGTACATGAGGAACATTACACAGTAATAAAGGGATATTTACAGAGTGAGTATATGAGGAACATAACACATTAATAAAGGGATATTTACAGAGTGGGTATATGAGGAACATCACACAGTAATAAAGGGATATTCGCATAGTGGGTATATGAGGAACATCACACAGTAACAAAGGGATATTTACAGAGTAGGCATATGAGGAACATCACACAGTAATAAAGGAATATTTGCATAGTGGGTATATGAGGAACATCACACATTAATAAAGGGATATTTCCAGAGTGGGCATATGAGGAACATCACACAGTAACAAAGGGATATTTACAGAGTGGGTATATGAGGAACATCACACATTAATAGAGGGATATTTACAGAGTGGGTATATGAGAAACATCACCAGTAATAAAGAGATATTTACAGAGTGGGTATATGAGGAACATCACACAGTAATAAAGGGATATTTACAGAGTGGGTATATGAAGAACATCACACAGTAATAAAGGGATATTCACAGTGGGTATTTGAGGAAAATCACACATTAATAAAGGGATATTTACAGTGGGTATATGAGGAACATCACACCGTAACAAAGGGATATTTGCAGAGTGGGTATATGAGGAACATCACACAGTAATAAAGGGATATTTACAGAGCGGGTATATGAGGAACATCACACAGTAACAAAAGGATATTTACAGAGTGGGTATATGAGAAATATCACACATTAATACAGGGATATTTACAGAGTCAGTTTATGGGGAACACCAAACAGTAACAAAGGGATATTTACCGTGGGTATATGTGGAACAACACACAGTAACAAATAGATATTTACAGAGTGGGTATATGAGGAACATCACACAGTAATAAAGGGATATTTACAGAGTGGGTATATGAGGAACATCACACATTAATAAAGGGATATTTGCAGAGTGGGTATATGAGGACCATCACACAGTAACAAAGAGATATTTACAGAGTGGGTATATGAGGAACATCACACATTAATAAAGGGATATTTGCAGAGTGGGTATATGAGAAACATCACCAGTAATAAAGGGATATTTACAGAGTGGGTATATGAGGAACATCACACAGTAATAAAGGGATATTTGCAGAGTGGGTATATGAGATACATCACCAGTAAAAAAGGGATATTTACAGAGTGGGTATATGAGGAACATCACACAGTAATAAAGGGATATTTACAGAGTGGGTATATGAGGAACATCACAGTAACAAAGAGATATTTACAGAGTAGGTATATGAGGAACATCACACAGTAATAAAGGGATATTCACAGTGGGTATTTGAGGAACAGCACACAGTAATAAAGGGATATTTACACTGGGTATATGAGGAACATCACACAGTAACAAAGGGATATTTACTGAGTCAGTATATGAGGAACATCACACAGTAACAAAGGGATATTTACAGAGTGGGTATATGAGGAAAATCACACAGTAACAAAGGGATATTTACAGAGTGGGTATATGAGGAACATCACACAGTAATAAAGTGATATTTACAGAGTGGGTATATGAGGAACATCACACAGTAATAAACGGATATTCACAGTGGGTATTTGAGGAACAGCACACAGTAATAAAGGGATATTTACACTGGGTATATGCGGAACATCACACAGTAACAAAGGGATATTTACTGAGTCAGTATGTGAGGAACATCACACAGTAACAAAGGGATATTTACAGAGTGGGTATATGAGGAACATCACACAATATTAAAGGGATATTTACAGTGGGTATATGATGGACATCACACAGTAACAAAGGGATATTTACAGAGTGGGTATATGAGGAACATCACCCATTAATAAAGGGATATTTACAGTGGGTATATGAGGAACATCACACAGTAACAAAGGGATATTTACAGTGGGTATATGAGGAACATCACTCCGTAACAAAGAGATATTTACAGAGTGGGTATATGAGGAACATCACACAGTAACAAAGGGATATTTACAGAGTGAGTATATGAGGAACATCACACAGTAACAAAGGGATATTTGCAGTGGGTATATGAGGAACATCACACAGTAACAAAGAGATATTTACAGAGTCAGTATATGAGGAACATCACACAGTAAAAAAGGGATATTTACAGAGTGGGATATGCGGAACATCACACAGTAATAAAGGGATATTCACAGTGGGTATATGAGGAACATCACACAGTAATAAAGGGTTATTTACAGAGTGGGTATATGAGGAACATTACACAGTAATACAGGGATATTCACAGTGGGTATATGAGGAACATCACACAGTAATAAAGGGATATTTACTGAGTCAGTATATGAGCAACATCACACAGTAACAAAGGGATATTTACAGAGTGGGTATATGAGGAACATCACACAGTAATGAAGGGATATTCACAGTGGGTATATGAGGAACAACACACAGTAATAAAGGGATATTTACAGAGCGGGTATATGAGGAACATCACACATTAATAAAGGGATATTTACAGAGTGGGTATATGAGGAACATCACACAGTAACAAAGGGATATTTACAGAGTGGGTACATGAGGAACATCACACAGTAATAAACGGATATTCACAGTGGGTATTTGAGGAACAGCACACAGTAATAAAGGGATATTTACACTGGGTATATGCGGAACATCACACAGTAACAAAGGGATATTTACTGAGTCAGTATATGAGGAACATCACACAGTAACAAAGGGATATTTACAGAGTGGGTATATGAGGAACATCACACAATATTAAAGGGATATTTACAGTGGGTATATGATGGACATCACACAGTAACAAAGGGATATTTACAGAGTGGGTATATGAGGAACATCACGCAGTAATAAAGGGATATTTACAGAGTGGGTATATGAGGAAAATCACACAGTAATAAAGGGATATTCACAGTGGGTATATGAGGAACATCACACAGTAACAAAGGGATATTTACAGAGTGGGTATATGAGGAACATCACACAGTAATAAAGGGATATTCACAGTGGGTAATTGAGGAACAGCACACAGTAATAAAGGGATATTTACACTGGGGATATGAGGAACATCACACAGTAATAAAGGTATATTTACTGAGTCAGTATATGAGGAACATCACACAGTAACAAAGGGATATTTGCAGAGTGGGTATATGAGGAACATCACACAGTAATAAAGGGATATTCACAGTGGGTATATGAGGAACATCACACAGTAATAAAGGGTTATTTACAGAGTGGGTATATGAGGAACATCACACAGTAATAAAGGGATATTCACAGTGGGTATATGAGGAACATCACACCATAATAAAGGGATATTTACTGAGTCAGTATATGAGGAACATCACACAGTAACAAAGGGATATTTACAGAGTGGGTATATGAGGAACATCACACAGTAATGAAGGGATATTCACAGTGGGTATATGAGGAACAACACACAGTAATAAAGGGATATTTACAGAGCGGGTATATCAGGAACATCACACATTAATAAAGGGATATTTACAGAGTCAGTATATGAGGAACATCACACAGTAACAAAGGGATATTTACAGAGTGGGACATGCGGAACATCACACAGTAATAAAGGGATATTCACAGTGGGTATATGAGGAACATCACACAGTAATAAAGGGTTAGTTACAGAGTGGGTATATGAGGAACATCACACAGTAATAAAGGGATATTCACAGTGGGTATACGAGGAACATCACACAGTAATAAAGGGATATTTACTGAGTCAAAATATGAGTAACATCACACAGTAACAAAGGGATATTTACAGAGTGGGTATATGAGGAACATCACACAGTAATGAAGGGATATTCACAGTGGGTATATGAGGAACAACACACAGTAATAAAGGGATATTTACAGAGCGGGTATATGAGGAACATCACACATTAATAAAGGGATATTTACAGAGTGGGTATATGAGGAACATCACACAGTAACAAAGGGATATTTACAGAGTAGGTATATGAGGAACATCACACAGTAATAAAGGGATATTCACAGTGGGTATTTGAGGAACAGCACACAGTAATAAAGGGATATTTACACTGGGTATATGAGGAATATCACACAGTAACAAAGGGATATTTACTGAGTCAGTATATGAGGAACATCACACAGTAACAAAGGGATATTTACAGAGTGGGTATATGAGGAAAATCACACAGTAACAAAGGGATATTTACAGAGTGGGTATATGAGGAACATCACACAGTAATAAAGTGATATTTACAGAGTGGGTATATGAGGAACATCACACAGTAATAAACGGATATTCACAGTGGGTATTTGAGGAACAGCACACAGTAATAAAGGGATATTTACACTGGGTATATGCGGAACATCACACAGTAACAAAGGGATATTTACTGAGTCAGTATATGAGGAACATCACACAGTAACAAAGGGATATTTACAGAGTGGGTATATGAGGAACATCACACAATATTAAAGGGATATTTACAGTGGGTATATGATGGACATCACACAGTAACAAAGGGATATTTACAGAGTGGGTATATGAGGAACATCACCCATTAATAAAGGGATATTTACAGTGGGTATATGAGGAACATCACACAGTAACAAAGGGATATTTACAGTGGGTATATGAGGAACATCACACCGTAACAAAGAGATATTTACAGAGTGGGTATATGAGGAACATCACACAGTAACAAAGGGATATTTACAGAGTGAGTATATGAGGAACATCACACAGTAACAAAGGGATATTTGCAGTGGGTATATGAGGAACATCACACAGTAACAAAGAGATATTTACAGAGTCAGTATATGAGGAACATCACACAGTAAAAAAGGGATATTTACAGAGTGGGATATGCGGAACATCACACAGTAATAAAGGGATATTCACAGTGGGTATATGAGGAACATCACACAGTAATAAAGGGTTATTTACAGAGTGGGTATATGAGGAACATCACACAGTAATACAGGGATATTCACAGTGGGTATATGAGGAACATCACACAGTAATAAAGGGATATTTACTGAGTCAGTATATGAGCAACATCACACAGTAACAAAGGGATATTTACAGAGTGGGTATATGAGGAACATCACACAGTAATGAAGGGATATTCACAGTGGGTATATGAGGAACAACACACAGTAATAAAGGGATATTTACAGAGCGGGTATATGAGGAACATCACACATTAATAAAGGGATATTTACAGAGTGGGTATATGAGGAACATCACACAGTAACAAAGGGATATTTACAGAGTGGGTACATGAGGAACATCACACAGTAATAAACGGATATTCACAGTGGGTATTTGAGGAACAGCACACAGTAATAAAGGGATATTTACACTGGGTATATGCGGAACATCACACAGTAACAAAGGGATATTTACTGAGTCAGTATATGAGGAACATCACACAGTAACAAAGGGATATTTACAGAGTGGGTATATGAGGAACATCACACAATATTAAAGGGATATTTACAGTGGGTATATGATGGACATCACACAGTAACAAAGGGATATTTACAGAGTGGGTATATGAGGAACATCACCCATTAATAAAGGGATATTTACAGTGGGTATATGAGGAACATCACACAGTAACAAAGGGATATTTACAGTGGGTATATGAGGAACATCACACCGTAACAAAGAGATATTTACAGAGTGGGTATATGAGGAACATCACACAGTAACAAAGGGATATTTACAGAGTGAGTATATGAGGAACATCACACAGTAACAAAGGGATATTTGCAGTGGGTATATGAGGAACATCACACAGTAACAAAGAGATATTTACAGAGTGGGTATATGAGGAACATCACACAGTAACAAAGGGATATTTACAGAGTGGGTATATGAGGAACATCACACCGTAATAAAGGGATATTTACAGAGTGGGTATATGAGGAACATCACACAGTAATAAAGGGATATTTACAGAGTGAATATATGAGGAACATCACACAGTAACAAAGGGATATTTACAGAGTGGGTATATGAGGAACATCACACAATATTAAAGGGATATTTACAGTGGGTATATGATGGACATCACACAGTAACAAAGGGATATTTACAGAGTGGGTATATGAGGAACATCACGCAGTAATAAAGGGATATTTACAGAGTGGGTATATGAGGAAAATCACACAGTAATAAAGGGATATTCACAGTGGGTATATGAGGAACATCACACAGTAACAAAGGGATATTTACAGAGTGGGTATATGAGGAACATCACACAGTAATAAAGGGATATTCACAGTGGGTAATTGAGGAACAGCACACAGTAATAAAGGGATATTTACACTGGGGATATGAGGAACATCACACAGTAATAAAGGGATATTTACTGAGTCAGTATATGAGGAACATCACACAGTAACAAAGGGATATTTGCAGAGTGGGTATATGAGGAACATCACACAGTAATAAAGGGATATTCACAGTGGGTATATGAGGAACATCACACAGTAATAAAGGGTTATTTACAGAGTGGGTATATGAGGAACATCACACAGTAATAAAGGGATATTCACAGTGGGTATATGAGGAACATCACACCATAATAAAGGGATATTTACTGAGTCAGTATATGAGGAACATCACACAGTAACAAAGGGATATTTACAGAGTGGGTATATGAGGAACATCACACAGTAATGAAGGGATATTCACAGTGGGTATATGAGGAACAACACACAGTAATAAAGGGATATTTACAGAGCGGGTATATCAGGAACATCACACATTAATAAAGGGATATTTACAGAGTCAGTATATGAGGAACATCACACAGTAACAAAGGGATATTTACAGAGTGGGACATGCGGAACATCACACAGTAATAAAGGGATATTCACAGTGGGTATATGAGGAACATCACACAGTAATAAAGGGTTATTTACAGAGTGGGTATATGAGGAACATCACACAGTAATAAAGGGATATTCACAGTGGGTATATGAGGAACATCACACAGTAATAAAGGGATATTTACTGAGTCAAAATATGAGTAACATCACACAGTAACAAAGGGATATTTACAGAGTGGGTATATGAGGAACATCACACAGTAATGAAGGGATATTCACAGTGGGTATATGAGGAACAACACACAGTAATAAAGGGATATTTACAGAGCGGGTATATGAGGAACATCACACATTAATAAAGGGATATTTACAGAGTGGGTATATGAGGAACATCACACAGTAACAAAGGGATATTTACAGAGTAGGTATATGAGGAACATCACACAGTAATAAAGGGATATTCACAGTGGGTATTTGAGGAACAGCACACAGTAATAAAGGGATATTTACACTGGGTATATGAGGAATATCACACAGTAACAAAGGGATATTTACTGAGTCAGTATATGAGGAACATCACACAGTAACAAAGGGATATTTACAGAGTGGGTATATGAGGAAAATCACACAGCAACAAAGGGATATTTACAGAGTGGGTATATGAGGAACATCACACAGTAATAAAGTGATATTTACAGAGTGGGTATATGAGGAACATCACACAGTAATAAACGGATATTCACAGTGGGTATTTGAGGAACAGCACACAGTAATAAAGGGATATTTACACTGGGTATATGCGGAACATCACACAGTAACAAAGGGATATTTACTGAGTCAGTATATGAGGAACATCACACAGTAACAAAGGGATATTTACAGAGTGGGTATATGAGGAACATCACACAATATTAAAGGGATATTTACAGTGGGTATATGATGGACATCACACAGTAACAAAGGGATATTTACAGAGTGGGTATATGAGGAACATCACCCATTAATAAAGGGATATTTACAGTGGGTATATGAGGAACATCACACAGTAACAAAGGGATATTTACAGTGGGTATATGAGGAACATCACACCGTAACAAAGAGATATTTACAGAGTGGGTATATGAGGAACATCACACAGTAACAAAGGGATATTTACAGAGTGAGTATATGAGGAACATCACACAGTAACAAAGGGATATTTGCAGTGGGTATATGAGGAACATCACACAGTAACAAAGAGATATTTACAGAGTCAGTATATGAGGAACATCACACAGTAAAAAAGGGATATTTACAGAGTGGGATATGCGGAACATCACACAGTAATAAAGGGATATTCACAGTGGGTATATGAGGAACATCACACAGTAATAAAGGGTTATTTACAGAGTGGGTATATGAGGAACATCACACAGTAATACAGGGATATTCACAGTGGGTATATGAGGAACATCACACAGTAATAAAGGGATATTTACTGAGTCAGTATATGAGCAACATCACACAGTAACAAAGGGATATTTACAGAGTGGGTATATGAGGAACATCACACAGTAATGAAGGGATATTCACAGTGGGTATATGAGGAACAACACACAGTAATAAAGGGATATTTACAGAGCGGGTATATGAGGAACATCACACATTAATAAAGGGATATTTACAGAGTGGGTATATGAGGAACATCACACAGTAACAAAGGGATATTTACAGAGTGGGTACATGAGGAACATCACACAGTAATAAACGGATATTCACAGTGGGTATTTGAGGAACAGCACACAGTAATAAAGGGATATTTACACTGGGTATATGCGGAACATCACACAGTAACAAAGGGATATTTACTGAGTCAGTATATGAGGAACATCACACAGTAACAAAGGGATATTTACAGAGTGGGTATATGAGGAACATCACACAATATTAAAGGGATATTTACAGTGGGTATATGATGGACATCACACAGTAACAAAGGGATATTTACAGAGTGGGTATATGAGGAACATCACCCATTAATAAAGGGATATTTACAGTGGGTATATGAGGAACATCACACAGTAACAAAGGGATATTTACAGTGGGTATATGAGGAACATCACACCGTAACAAAGAGATATTTACAGAGTGGGTATATGAGGAACATCACACAGTAACAAAGGGATATTTACAGAGTGAGTATATGAGGAACATCACACAGTAACAAAGGGATATTTGCAGTGGGTATATGAGGAACATCACACAGTAACAAAGAGATATTTACAGAGTGGGTATATGAGGAACATCACACAGTAACAAAGGGATATTTACAGAGTGGGTATATGAGGAACATCACACCGTAATAAAGGGATATTTACAGAGTGGGTATATGAGGAACATCACACAGTAATAAAGGGATATTTACAGAGTGAATATATGAGGAACATCACACAGTAACAAAGGGATATTTACAGAGTAGGTATATGAGGAACATCACACAGTAATCAAGGGATATTTACAGAGTGGGTATATGAGGAACATCACACAGTAATAAAGGGATATTTACAGAGTGAGTATATGAGGAACATCACACAGTAACAAAGGGATATTTGCAGTGGGTATATGAGGAATATCACACCGTAACAAATAGATATTTACAGAGTGGGTACATGAGGAACATCACACAGTAACAAAGGGATATTTACAGTGGGTATATGAGGAACATCACACCGTAACAAAGGGATATTTACAGAGTGGGTATATGAGGAACATCACACAGTAACAAAGGGATATTTACAGTGGGTATATGAGGAACATCACACCGGAACAAAGGGATATTTACAGAGTGGGTATATCAGGAACAACAAACAGTAACAAAGGGATATTTACAGAGTGGGTATATGAGGAACATCACGCATTAATAACGGGCTTTTTACAGTGGGCATATGAGGAACATCACACCGTAACAAAGGGATATTTACAGAGTGGGTATATGAGGAACATCACACAGTAACAAAGGGATATTTACAGAGTGGGTATATGAGGAACATCACACATTAATAAAGGGATATTTACAGTGGGTATATGAGGAACATCACACAGTAACAAAGGGATATTTACAGTGGGTATATGAGGAACATCACACCGTAACAAAGAGATATTTACAGAGTGGGTATATGAGGAACATCACACAGTAACAAAGGGATATTTACAGAGTGAGTATATGAGGAACATCACACAGTAACAAAGGGATATTTGCAGTGGGTATATGAGGAACATCACACAGTAACAAAGAGATATTTACAGAGTGGGTATATGAGGAACATCACACAGTAACAAAGGGATATTTACAGAGTGGGTATATGAGGAACATCACACAGTAATAAAGGGATATTTACAGAGTGGGTATATGAGGAACATCACACAGTAACAAAGAGATATTTACAGAGTGGGTATATGAGGAACATCACACAGTAACAAAGGGATATTTACAGAGTGGGTATATGAGGAACATCACACCGTAATAAAGGGATATTTACAGAGTGGGTACATGAGGAACATTACACAGTAATAAAGGGATATTTACAGAGTGAGTATATGAGGAACATAACACATTAATAAAGGGATATTTACAGAGTGGGTATATGAGGAACATCACACAGTAATAAAGGGATATTCGCATAGTGGGTATATGAGGAACATCACACAGTAACAAAGGGATATTTACAGAGTAGGCATATGAGGAACATCACACAGTAATAAAGGAATATTTGCATAGTGGGTATATGAGGAACATCACACATTAATAAAGGGATATTTCCAGAGTGGGCATATGAGGAACATCACACAGTAACAAAGGGATATTTACAGAGTGGGTATATGAGGAACATCACACATTAATAGAGGGATATTTACAGAGTGGGTATATGAGAAACATCACCAGTAATAAAGAGATATTTACAGAGTGGGTATATGAGGAACATCACACAGTAATAAAGGGATATTTACAGAGTGGGTATATGAAGAACATCACACAGTAATAAAGGGATATTCACAGTGGGTATTTGAGGAAAATCACACATTAATAAAGGGATATTTACAGTGGGTATATGAGGAACATCACACCGTAACAAAGGGATATTTGCAGAGTGGGTATATGAGGAACATCACACAGTAATAAAGGGATATTTACAGAGCGGGTATATGTGGAACATCACCAGTAATAAAGGGATATTTACAGAGTGGTTATATGAGGAACATCACGCATTAATAAAGGGATATTTGCAGAGTGGGTATATGAGAAACATCACCAGTAAAAAAGGGATATTTACAGAGTGGGTATATGAGGAACATCACACAGTAATAAAGGGATATTTGCAGAGTGGGTATATGAGAAACATCACCAGTAATAAAGAGATATTTACAGAGTGGGGATATGAGGAACATCACACAGTAATAAAGGGATATTTACAGAGTGGTTATATGAGGAACATCACACAGTAACAAAGGGATATTTACAGAGTGGGTATATGAGGAACATCACACAGTAATGAAGGGATATTCACAGTGGGTATATGAGGAACAACACACAGTAATAAAGGGATATTTACAGAGCGGGTATATCAGGAACATCACACATTAATAAAGGGATATTTACAGAGTCAGTATATGAGGAACATCACACAGTAACAAAGGGATATTTACAGAGTGGGATATGCGGAACATCACACAGTAATAAAGGGATATTCACAGTGGGTATATGAGGAACATCACACAGTAATAAAGGGTTATTTACAGAGTGGGTATATGAGGAACATCACACAGTAATAAAGGGATATTTACTGAGTCAAAATATGAGTAACATCACACAGTAACAAAGGGATATTTACAGAGTGGGTATATGAGGAACATCACACAGTAATGAAGGGATATTCACAGTGGGTATATGAGGAACAACACACAGTAATAAAGGGATATTTACAGAGCGGGTATATGAGGAACATCACACATTAATAAAGGGATATTTACAGAGTGGGTATATGAGGAACATCACACAGTAACAAAGGGATATTTACAGAGTAGGTATATGAGGAACATCACACAGTAATAAAGGGATATTCACAGTGGGTATTTGAGGAACAGCACACAGTAATAAAGGGATATTTACACTGGGTATATGAGGAATATCACACAGTAACAAAGGGATATTTACTGAGTCAGTATATGAGGAACATCACACAGTAACAAAGGGATATTTACAGAGTGGGTATATGAGGAAAATCACACAGTAACAAAGGGATATTTACAGAGTGGGTATATGAGGAACATCACACAGTAATAAAGTGATATTTACAGAGTGGGTATATGAGGAACATCACACAGTAATAAACGGATATTCACAGTGGGTATTTGAGGAACAGCACACAGTAATAAAGGGATATTTACACTGGGTATATGCGGAACATCACACAGTAACAAAGGGATATTTACTGAGTCAGTATATGAGGAACATCACACAGTAACAAAGGGATATTTACAGAGTGGGTATATGAGGAACATCACACAATATTAAAGGGATATTTACAGTGGGTATATGATGGACATCACACAGTAACAAAGGGATATTTACAGAGTGGGTATATGAGGAACATCACCCATTAATAAAGGGATATTTACAGTGGGTATATGAGGAACATCACACAGTAACAAAGGGATATTTACAGTGGGTATATGAGGAACATCACACCGTAACAAAGAGATATTTACAGAGTGGGTATATGAGGAACATCACACAGTAACAAAGGGATATTTACAGAGTGAGTATATGAGGAACATCACACAGTAACAAAGGGATATTTGCAGTGGGTATATGAGGAACATCACACAGTAACAAAGAGATATTTACAGAGTCAGTATATGAGGAACATCACACAGTAAAAAAGGGATATTTACAGAGTGGGATATGCGGAACATCACACAGTAATAAAGGGATATTCACAGTGGGTATATGAGGAACATCACACAGTAATAAAGGGTTATTTACAGAGTGGGTATATGAGGAACATCACACAGTAATACAGGGATATTCACAGTGGGTATATGAGGAACATCACACAGTAATAAAGGGATATTTACTGAGTCAGTATATGAGCAACATCACACAGTAACAAAGGGATATTTACAGAGTGGGTATATGAGGAACATCACACAGTGAGGAAGGGATATTCACAGTGGGTATATGAGGAACAACACACAGTAATAAAGGGATATTTACAGAGCGGGTATATGTGGAACATCACACATTAATAAAGGGATATTTACAGAGTGGGTATATGAGGAACATCACACAGTAACAAAGGGATATTTACAGAGTGGGTACATGAGGAACATCACACAGTAATAAACGGATATTCACAGTGGGTATTTGAGGAACAGCACACAGTAATAAAGGGATATTTACACTGGGTATATGCGGAACATCACACAGTAACAAAGGGATATTTACTGAGTCAGTATATGAGGAACATCACACAGTAACAAAGGGATATTTACAGAGTGGGTATATGAGGAACATCACACAATATTAAAGGGATATTTACAGTGGGTATATGATGGACATCACACAGTAACAAAGGGATATTTACAGAGTGGGTATATGAGGAACATCACCCATTAATAAAGGGATATTTACAGTGGGTATATGAGGAACATCACACAGTAACAAAGGGATATTTACAGTAGGTATATGAGGAACATCACACCGTAACAAAGAGATATTTACAGAGTGGGTATATGAGGAACATCACACAGTAACAAAGGGATATTTACAGAGTGAGTATATGAGGAACATCACACAGTAACAAAGGGATATTTGCAGTGGGTATATGAGGAACATCACACAGTAACAAAGAGATATTTACAGAGTGGGTATATGAGGAACATCACACAGTAACAAAGGGATATTTACAGAGTGGGTATATGAGGAACATCACACCGTAATAAAGGGATATTTACAGAGTGGGTATATGAGGAACATCACACAGTAATAAAGGGATATTTACAGAGTGAATATATGAGGAACATCACACAGTAACAAAGGGATATTTACAGAGTAGGTATATGAGGAACATCACACAGTAATCAAGGGATATTTACAGAGTGGGTATATGAGGAACATCACACAGTAATAAAGGGATATTTACAGAGTGAGTATATGAGGAACATCACACAGTAACAAAGGGATATTTGCAGTGGGTATATGAGGAATATCACACCGTAACAAATAGATATTTACAGAGTGGGTACATGAGGAACATCACACAGTAACAAAGGGATATTTACAGTGGGTATATGAGGAACATCACACCGTAACAAAGGGATATTTACAGAGTGGGTATATGAGGAACATCACACAGTAACAAAGGGATATTTACAGTGGGTATATGAGGAACATCACACCGGAACAAAGGGATATTTACAGAGTGGGTATATCAGGAACAACAAACAGTAACAAAGGGATATTTACAGAGTGGGTATATGAGGAACATCACGCATTAATAACGGGCTTTTTACAGTGGGCATATGAGGAACATCACACCGTAACAAAGGGATATTTACAGAGTGGGTATATGAGGAACATCACACAGTAACAAAGGGATATTTACAGAGTGGGTATATGAGGAACATCACACATTAATAAAGGGATATTTACAGTGGGTATATGAGGAACATCACACAGTAACAAAGGGATATTTACAGTGGGTATATGAGGAACATCACACCGTAACAAAGAGATATTTACAGAGTGGGTATATGAGGAACATCACACAGTAACAAAGGGATATTTACAGAGTGAGTATATGAGGAACATCACACAGTAACAAAGGGATATTTGCAGTGGGTATATGAGGAACATCACACAGTAACAAAGAGATATTTACAGAGTGGGTATATGAGGAACATCACACAGTAACAAAGGGATATTTACAGAGTGGGTATATGAGGAACATCACACCGTAATAAAGGGATATTTACAGAGTGGGTACATGAGGAACATTACACAGTAATAAAGGGATATTTACAGAGTGAGTATATGAGGAACATAACACATTAATAAAGGGATATTTACAGAGTGGGTATATGAGGAACATCACACAGTAATAAAGGGATATTCGCATAGTGGGTATATGAGGAACATCACACAGTAACAAAGGGATATTTACAGAGTAGGCATATGAGGAACATCACACAGTAATAAAGGAATATTTGCATAGTGGGTATATGAGGAACATCACACATTAATAAAGGGATATTTCCAGAGTGGGCATATGAGGAACATCACACAGTAACAAAGGGATATTTACAGAGTGGGTATATGAGGAACATCACACATTAATAGAGGGATATTTACAGAGTGGGTATATGAGAAACATCACCAGTAATAAAGAGATATTTACAGAGTGGGTATATGAGGAACATCACACAGTAATAAAGGGATATTTACAGAGTGGGTATATGAAGAACATCACACAGTAATAAAGGGATATTCACAGTGGGTATTTGAGGAAAATCACACATTAATAAAGGGATATTTACAGTGGGTATATGAGGAACATCACACCGTAACAAAGGGATATTTGCAGAGTGGGTATATGAGGAACATCACACAGTAATAAAGGGATATTTACAGAGCGGGTATATGAGGAACATCACACAGTAACAAAAGGATATTTACAGAGTGGGTATATGAGAAATATCACACATTAATACAGGGATATTTACAGAGTCAGTTTATGGGGAACACCAAACAGTAACAAAGGGATATTTACCGTGGGTATATGTGGAACAACACACTGTAACAAATAGATATTTACAGAGTGGGTATATGAGGAACATCACACAGTAATAAAGGGATATTTACAGAGTGGGTATATGAGGAACATCACACATTAATAAAGGGATATTTGCAGAGTGGGTATATGAGGACCATCACACAGTAACAAAGAGATATTTACAGAGTGGGTATATGAGGAATATCACACATTAATAAAGGGATATTTGCAGAGTGGGTATATGAGAAACATCACCAGTAATAAAGGGATATTTACAGAGTGGGTATATGAGGAACATCACACAGTAATAAAGGGATATTTGCAGAGTGGGTATATGAGAAACATCACCAGTAAAAAAGGGATATTTACAGAGTGGGTATATGAGGAACATCACACAGTAATAAAGGGATATTTACAGAGTGGGTATATGAGGAACATCACAGTAACAAAGAGATATTTACAGAGTAGGTATATGAGGAACATCACACAGTAATAAAGGGATATTCACAGTGGGTATTTGAGGAACAGCACACAGTAATAAAGGGATATTTACACTGGGTATATGAGGAACATCACACAGTAACAAAGGGATATTTACTGAGTCAGTATATGAGGAACATCACACAGTAACAAAGGGATATTTACAGAGTGGGTATATGAGGAAAATCACACAGTAACAAAGGGATATTTACAGAGTGGGTATATGAGGAACATCACACAGTAATAAAGTGATATTTACAGAGTGGGTATATGAGGAACATCACACAGTAATAAACGGATATTCACAGTGGGTATTTGAGGAACAGCACACAGTAATAAAGGGATATTTACACTGGGTATATGCGGAACATCACACAGTAACAAAGGGATATTTACTGAGTCAGTATATGAGGAACATCACACAGTAACAAAGGGATATTTACAGAGTGGGTATATGAGGAACATCGCACAATATTAAAGGGATATTTACAGTGGGTATATGATGGACATCACACAGTAACAAAGGGATATTTACAGAGTGGGTATATGAGGAACATCACCCATTAATAAAGGGATATTTACAGTGGGTATATGAGGAACATCACACAGTAACAAAGGGATATTTACAGTGGGTATATGAGGAACATCACTCCGTAACAAAGAGATATTTACAGAGTGGGTATATGAGGAACATCACACAGTAACAAAGGGATATTTACAGAGTGAGTATATGAGGAACATCACACAGTAACAAAGGGATATTTGCAGTGGGTATATGAGGAACATCACACAGTAACAAAGAGATATTTACAGAGTCAGTATATGAGGAACATCACACAGTAAAAAAGGGATATTTACAGAGTGGGATATGCGGAACATCACACAGTAATAAAGGGATATTCACAGTGGGTATATGAGGAACATCACACAGTAATAAAGGGTTATTTACAGAGTGGGTATATGAGGAACATTACACAGTAATACAGGGATATTCACAGTGGGTATATGAGGAACATCACACAGTAATAAAGGGATATTTACTGAGTCAGTATATGAGCAACATCACACAGTAACAAAGGGATATTTACAGAGTGGGTATATGAGGAACATCACACAGTAATGAAGGGATATTCACAGTGGGTATATGAGGAACAACACACAGTAATAAAGGGATATTTACAGAGCGGGTATATGAGGAACATCACACATTAATAAAGGGATATTTACAGAGTGGGTATATGAGGAACATCACACAGTAACAAAGGGATATTTACAGAGTGGGTACATGAGGAACATCACACAGTAATAAACGGATATTCACAGTGGGTATTTGAGGAACAGCACACAGTAATAAAGGGATATTTACACTGGGTATATGCGGAACATCACACAGTAACAAAGGGATATTTACTGAGTCAGTATATGAGGAACATCACACAGTAACAAAGGGATATTTACAGAGTGGGTATATGAGGAACATCACACAATATTAAAGGGATATTTACAGTGGGTATATGATGGACATCACACAGTAACAAAGGGATATTTACAGAGTGGGTATATGAGGAACATCACCCATTAATAAAGGGATATTTACAGTGGGTATATGAGGAACATCACACAGTAACAAAGGGATATTTACAGTGGGTATATGAGGAACATCACACCGTAACAAAGAGATATTTACAGAGTGGGTATATGAGGAACATCACACAGTAACAAAGGGATATTTACAGAGTGAGTATATGAGGAACATCACACAGTAACAAAGGGATATTTGCAGTGGGTATATGAGGAACATCACACAGTAACAAAGAGATATTTACAGAGTGGGTATATGAGGAACATCACACAGTAACAAAGGGATATTTACAGAGTGGGTATATGAGGAACATCACACCGTAATAAAGGGATATTTACAGAGTGGGTATATGAGGAACATCACACAGTAATAAAGGGATATTTACAGAGTGAATATATGAGGAACATCACACAGTAACAAAGGGATATTTACAGAGTAGGTATATGAGGAACATCACACAGTAATCAAGGGATATTTACAGAGTGGGTATATGAGGAACATCACACAGTAATAAAGGGATATTTACAGAGTGAGTATATGAGGAACATCACACAGTAACAAAGGGATATTTGCAGTGGGTATATGAGGAATATCACACCGTAACAAATAGATATTTACAGAGTGGGTACATGAGGAACATCACACAGTAACAAAGGGATATTTACAGTGGGTATATGAGGAACATCACACCGTAACAAAGGGATATTTACAGAGTGGGTATATGAGGAACATCACACAGTAACAAAGGGATATTTACAGTGGGTATATGAGGAACATCACACCGGAACAAAGGGATATTTACAGAGTGGGTATATCAGGAACAACAAACAGTAACAAAGGGATATTTACAGAGTGGGTATATGAGGAACATCACGCATTAATAACGGGCTTTTTACAGTGGGCATATGAGGAACATCACACCGTAACAAAGGGATATTTACAGAGTGGGTATATGAGGAACATCACACAGTAACAAAGGGATATTTACAGAGTGGGTATATGAGGAACATCACACATTAATAAAGGGATATTTACAGTGGGTATATGAGGAACATCACACAGTAACAAAGGGATATTTACAGTGGGTATATGAGGAACATCACACCGTAACAAAGAGATATTTACAGAGTGGGTATATGAGGAACATCACACAGTAACAAAGGGATATTTACAGAGTGAGTATATGAGGAACATCACACAGTAACAAAGGGATATTTGCAGTGGGTATATGAGGAACATCACACAGTAACAAAGAGATATTTACAGAGTGGGTATATGAGGAACATCACACAGTAACAAAGGGATATTTACAGAGTGGGTATATGAGGAACATCACACCGTAATAAAGGGATATTTACAGAGTGGGTACATGAGGAACATTACACAGTAATAAAGGGATATTTACAGAGTGAGTATATGAGGAACATAACACATTAATAAAGGGATATTTACAGAGTGGGTATATGAGGAACATCACACAGTAATAAAGGGATATTCGCATAGTGGGTATATGAGGAACATCACACAGTAACAAAGGGATATTTACAGAGTAGGCATATGAGGAACATCACACAGTAATAAAGGAATATTTGCATAGTGGGTATATGAGGAACATCACACATTAATAAAGGGATATTTCCAGAGTGGGCATATGAGGAACATCACACAGTAACAAAGGGATATTTACAGAGTGGGTATATGAGGAACATCACACATTAATAGAGGGATATTTACAGAGTGGGTATATGAGAAACATCACCAGTAATAAAGAGATATTTACAGAGTGGGTATATGAGGAACATCACACAGTAATAAAGGGATATTTACAGAGTGGGTATATGAAGAACATCACACAGTAATAAAGGGATATTCACAGTGGGTATTTGAGGAAAATCACACATTAATAAAGGGATATTTACAGTGGGTATATGAGGAACATCACACCGTAACAAAGGGATATTTGCAGAGTGGGTATATGAGGAACATCACACAGTAATAAAGGGATATTTACAGAGCGGGTATATGAGGAACATCACACAGTAACAAAAGGATATTTACAGAGTGGGTATATGAGAAATATCACACATTAATACAGGGATATTTACAGAGTCAGTTTATGGGGAACACCAAACAGTAACAAAGGGATATTTACCGTGGGTATATGTGGAACAACACACAGTAACAAATAGATATTTACAGAGTGGGTATATGAGGAACATCACACAGTAATAAAGGGATATTTACAGAGTGGGTATATGAGGAACATCACACATTAATAAAGGGATATTTGCAGAGTGGGTATATGAGGACCATCACACAGTAACAAAGAGATATTTACAGAGTGGGTATATGAGGAACATCACACATTAATAAAGGGATATTTGCAGAGTGGGTATATGAGAAACATCACCAGTAATAAAGGGATATTTACAGAGTGGTTATATGAGGAACATCACGCATTAATAAAGGGATATTTGCAGAGTGGGTATATGAGAAACATCACCAGTAAAAAAGGGATATTTCCAGAGTGGGCATATGAGGAACATCACACAGTAACAAAGGGATATTTACAGAGTGGGTATATGAGGAACATCACACAGTAATAAAGGGATATTTGCAGAGTGGGTATATGAGAAACATCACCAGTAATACAGAGATATTTACAGAGTGGGGATATGAGGAACATCACACAGTAATAAAGGGATATTTACAGAGTGGTTATATGAGGAACATCACACAGTAATAAAGGGATATTTGCAGAGTGGGTATATGAGGAACATCACACATTAATAAAGGGATATTTGCAGAGTGGGTATATGAGGAACATCACCAGTAATAAAGGGATATTTACAGAGTGGGTATATGAGGAACATCACACAGTAATAAAGGGATATTTACTGAGTGGGTATATGAGGAACATCACACAGTAATAAAGGGATATTTACAGTGGGTATATGAGGAACATCACACAGTAATAAAGGGTATTTACAGAGTGGGTATATGAGGAACATCACACAGTAATAATGGGATATTTACAGAGTGGGTATATGAGGAACATCACACAGTAATAAAGGGATATTTACAGAGTGGGTATATGAGGAACATCACACAGTAACAAAGGAATATTTGCATAGTGGGTATATGAGGAACATCACATGTTAATAAAGGGATATTTACAGAGTGGGTATATGAGGAACATCACACATTAATAAAGGGATATTTGCTGACTGGGTATATGAGGACCATCACACAGTAATAAAGGGATATTTACAGAGTAGGTATATTAGGAACATCACACAGTAACAAAGGAATATTTGCATAGTGGGTATATGAGGAACATCACACATTAATAAAGGGATATTTGCAGAGTGGGTATATGAGGAACATCACACAGTAATAAAGGGATATTTGCAGAGTGGGTAAATGAGGAATATCACACATTAATAAAGGGATATTTACAGAGTAGGTATATGAGGAACATCACACAGTAATAAAGGAATATTTGCATAGTGGGTATATGAGGAACATCACACATTAATAAAGGGATATTTACAGAGTGGGTATATGAGGAACATCACACATTAATAAAGGGATATTTACAGAGTGGGCATATGAGGAACATCACACATTAATAAAGGGATATTTGCAGAGTGGGTATATGAGGAACATCACACATTAATAGAGGGATATTTACAGAGTGGGTATATGAGAAACATCACCAGTAATAAAGAGATATTTACAGAGTGGGTATATGAGGAACATCACACAGTAATAAAGGGATATTTGCAGAGTGGGTATATGAGGAACATCACACATTAATAAAGGGATATTTGCAGAGTGGGTATATGAGGAACATCACCAGTAATAAAGGGATATTTACAGAGTGGGTATATGAGGAACATCACACAGTAATAAAGGGTATTTACAGAGTGGGTATATGAGGAACATCACACAGTAATAAGGGGATATTTACACAGTGGGTATATGAGGAACATCACACAGTAATAAAGGGATATTTACAGAGTGGGTATATGAGGAACATCACACAGTAACAAAGGAATATTTGCATAGTGGGTATATGAGGACCATCACACAGTAATAAAGGGATATTTACAGAGTAGGTATATTAGGAACATCACACAGTAACAAAGGAATATTTGCATAGTGGGTATATGAGGAACATCACACATTAATAAAGGGATATTTGCAGAGTGGGTATATGAGGAACATCACACATTAATAAAGGGATATTTGCAGAGTGGGTATATGAGGAACATCACACAGTAATAAAGGGATATTTGCAGAGTGGGAATATGAGGAATATCACACATTAATAAAGGGATATTTGCAGAGTGGGTATATGAGGAACATCACACAGTAATAAAGGGATATTTACAGAGTGGGTATATGAGGAACATCACACATTAGTAAAGGGATATTTACAGAGTAGGTATATGAGGAACATCACACAGTAATAAAGGAATATTTGCATAGTGGGTATATGAGGAACATCACACATTAATAAAGGGATATTTACAGAGTGGGTCTATGAGGAACATCACACATTAATAAAGGGATATTTACAGAGTGGGCATATGAGGAACATCACACATTAATTAAGGGATATTTGCAGAGTGGGTATATGAGGAACATCACACATTAATGGAGGGATATTTACAGAGTGGGTATATGAGGAACATCACACATTAATAAAGGGATATTTGAGAGTGGGTATATGAGGAACAGCACACAGTAATAAAGGGATATTTACAGAGTGGGTATATGAGGAACATCACACATTAATAAAGGGATATTTACAGAATAGGTATATGAGGAACATCACACAGTAACAAAGGAATATTTGCATAGTGGGTATATGAGGAACATCAAACATTAATAAAGGGATATTTACAGAGTGGGTATATGAGGAACATCACACATTAATAAAGGGATATTTGCAGAGTGGGTATATGAGGAACATCACACAGTAACAAAGGGATATTTACAGAGTGGGTATATCAGGAACTTCACACAGTAATAAAGGGATATTTACAGAGTGGGTATATGAGAAATATCACACATTAATACAGGGATATTTACAGAGTCAGTATAAGGGGAACATCAAACATTAACAAAGGGACATTTACCGTGGGTATATGAGGAACAACACACAGTAACAAAGAGATATTTATAGAGTGGGTATATGAGGAACATCATACAGTAATAAAGGGATATTTACAGTGTGTATATTTGAGGAACAGCACACAGTAATAAAGGGATATTTACAGTGGGTATATGAGGAACATCACACAATAATAAAGGGATATTTACAGAGTGGGTATATGAGAAACATCACCAGTAATAAAGGGATATTTACAGAGTAGGTATATGAGGAACATCACACAGTAACAAAGGAATATTTGCATAGTGGGTATATCAGGAACATCACACTGTAAAAGGGATATTTACAGAGTGGTTATATGAGGAACATCGCATAGTAATAAAGGGATATTTACAGAGTGGGTATATGAGGAACATCACACAGTAACAAAGGGATATTTACAGAGTGGGTAGATGAGGAACATCACATAGTAATAAAGGGTTATTTACAGAGTGGGCATATGAGGAATATCACACAGTAACAAAGGGATATTTACAGAGTCAGTATATGGGGAACATCAAACAGTAACAAAGGGATATTTACAGAGTGGGTAGATGAGGAACATCGCATCGTAATAAAGGGATATTTACAGAGTGGGTATATCAGGAATATCACACAGTAATAAAGGGATATTTACAGAGTCAGTATATGGGGAACATCAAACAGTAACAAAGGGATATTTACCGTGGGTATATGAGGAACAACACGCAGTAGCAAAGAGATATTTAGAGAGTGGGTATATGAGGAATATCACACAGTAATAAAGGGATATTTACAGAGTGGGTATATGAGGAACATCACACATTAATGAAGGGATATTTACAGAGTAGTTATATGAGGAACATCACACCGTAATAAAGGGATATTTACAGAGTGGGTATATGAGGAACATCACACCGTAATAAAGGGATAGTTACAGAGTGGGTATATGAGGAACATCACACAGTAATAAAGAGATATTTACAGAGTGGGTATATGAGGAACATCACACCGTAATAAAGGGATAGTTACAGAGTGGGTATATGAGGAACATCACACAGTAATAAAGGGATATTTACAGAGTGGGTATATGAGGAACATCACACCGTAATAAAGGGATAGTTACAGAGTGGGTATATGACGAACATCACACAGTAATAAAGGGATATTTACAGAGTGGGTATATGAGGAACATCACACAGTAATAAAGGGAACCGGAACTTGTCCATCAGTTCCCCCAGGGTCGCTACTCTGCTGTCAATGTATAAGTCCCCTACCGTCAGTTCTCCTTCGTCCGGTCTCCAACTTTTAAAGGAGGCATCTATTGTCGCCGGGGTGTATCTATGGTTCTTGCAGATGAGGGCCATGGTGGACATGCGACCAGCCTGAAGTGGTTCCTGAGTTGATTCCATGTTCTCAATGTGACCACCACCACTGGGCATTTGAGTGCTTGGCTGGGGGAAATGGGAGTGGAAACTTGGCCAGAGCTCGGAGGGATGTCCCCGTGCAGGAGTTTCCTCCATTCTTATCCATTCTGCTCCTGGCTCTTTGACCATTCCCGTGCTCTTTCTGCCCAGTGGTAGAATAGGAGGTTCGAGAGGGACATGCCCCCATATTCCTCCTTCTCTGTACACCGCTCTTGTGGATCTTTGGGTTCTTCCCCCCCACTCCCCCGCACAAACGCCATGATTAATTTGTCTACTTTGGTGAAGAAGGTCTTGGGGATGAAGATAAGGAGGGATCTGAACAGGAGGAGGAACCTCGGCAGTACATTCATCTTTATTGTCTGCACTCTCCACGCCAGGGAGAGCGGGAGTGTGTCCCACCTCCACAGGTCCCTCTTTACCTCCTCCATCAGATTCAACAGGTTCCATTTGCGGATCCATGTCCAGCCATGGGCTATTTGGATCCCCAGGTATCGGAATTTGGTTTGGGCTAGTTTGAACGGCAAGCTCCCGAGCTCTGTTCCCCACACGGGTTCACAGGGAAGATACCACTCTTGCTCAGTTGTGCTTGTAACCTGAGAAGGCTCCAAACTCCTTTAGGAGTTCCATTATTCCTCCCATGCTGGCTGTCAGGTTGGAGATGTAGAGGAGCAGGTCATCCGCATAGAGATGAGACTCTGTGTTCCCTGTCTCCCCTCTGAATGCCTCTCCACTCCTTCGCTGATCTGACAGTAATGACCAGTGGCTCAATTGTCAGGGAAAATAGTAGCGGGGACATTAGGCATCCTGCCTCGTGCCTCTGTGCAGCCGGAAGTATTCAGAGATGGTGGTGTCCATCCGTACACTTGCCGTGGGAGCCCTGCGCAATAGTTTCACTCACAAGGTAAACTCTGACCAAAATCCAAACCGTTCCAGTACCTCCATGAGGTAGCTCCTTTCGACTCTGTCAAAGGCCTTCTCTGCGCCTGGGGAGATGATCACTTCTGGTGTCGCCAGCACTATGGCGTCAGTGATTAGGGGTGAGATGGGTCTGTATGACCCACACTCCGTTGGATGTTTGTCTTTTTTTTGGATCGGTGATATCGAAGCCTGCGCTAACGTGGGCGGCAGGATCCCCCTCGATAGTGAGTCGTTGGACATCGTCCACAGGTGCGGGGCCAGTGCTGCTGCGAATTATTTTATAGAAGTCCACTGCGAATCCGTCCAGACCTGGTGCCTTCCCCCGACTGCATGGAGTTAGCGCCCTCTGTAACTTCACCCAGTTCTAGTGGTGCTTCCGGTCTCTGCCTCTTTTCCTCCCTCACAACTGGTATGTCCAATCCGTCGAGAAATCGCCTCAGCTTTGAGTCTCTTTCCGGGGGCTCAGACGTGCACTGCTCCTGGTAGAACGTCGAAAAGGCCTCATTGATCTTATCTGATGCTGTGACTTGTTTACCGTTCCTGTTCTTCAGCTGCGTTATCTCCCTCGTGGCTATCTGTTTTCTTAGCTGGTGAGCTAGCATGCGGCTGGTCTTGTCTCCATGTTCATAGAATGTCCCCTGTGTCTGGCAGAGTTGGGGCACTGCTTTCCTGGAGGAGAGCAGGTCAAATTCCATTTGTAACGGTTTCCACTCCACCAGTAGTTCCATTGTCAGGGCCATGGAGTGTCGCCAATCAACCTCCAATGTGGAGTCGATCAGCTGCTGCCTAGCTGCCTCCCCTGCCTGTCCCTGAGTGCCTTGTACGCTATTATTTCCCTCCTTATCACCGCCTTCAGTGCCTCCCAGAATGTGGAGGGGGAGATTTCCCCGTTCTGGTTGCAGGATATGTACCTGCCGATTGCCTGTGATATTCTCTCACAGAACGCCTTGTCGACGAGGAGGGTTGTGTCCAGCCTCCACGGGGGGCGCTGGACCCAGGCCTCGTCAAAAAGAAAAAGGAGGCATTTGTCAGGGCTAAAAGGCTGGGAACAGACAAAGCCTGTGTGGAATATAAGAAAAGTAGGAAGGAACTTAAGCAAGGAGCCAGGAGGGCTAGAAGGGGTCACGAAAAGTCATTGGCAAATAGGGTTAAGGAAAATACAAAGGCTTTTTACACGTACATAAAAAGCAAGAGGGTAGCCAGGGAAAGGGTTGGCCCACTGAAGTATAGGCAAGGGAATCTCTGTGTGGAGCCAGAAGAAATGGGCGAGGTACTAAATGAATACTTTGCATCAGTATTCACCAAAGAGAAGGAATTGGTAGATGTTGAGTCTGGAGAAGAGTGTGTAGATAGCCTGGGTCACATTGAGATCCAAAAAGACGAGGTGTTGGGTGTCTTAAAAAATATTAAGGTAGATAGGTCCCCAGGGCCTGATGGGGGTCTACCCCAGAATACTGAAGGAGGCTAGAGAGGAAATTGCTGAGGTCTTGACAGAAATCTTTGGATCCTCACTGTCTTCAGGTGATGTCCTGGAGGACTGGAGAATAGCCAATGTTGTTCCTCTGTTTAAGAAGGGTAGCAAGGATAATCCAGGGAACTACAGGCCGGTGAGCCTGTAGTAGTAGGGAAGTAGTAGTAGTAGTAGTAGAGCCTTCAGTGGTAGGGAAATTACTGGAGAGAATTCTTCGAGACAGGATCTACTCCCATTTGGAAGCAAATGGACGTATTAGTGAGAGGTAGCATGGTTTTGTGAAGGGGAGGTCGTGTCTCACTAACTTGATAGAGTTTTTCGAGGAGGTCACTAAGATGATTGATGCAGGTAGGGCAGTGGGTGTTGTCTGTGTGGACTTCAGTAAGGCCTTTGACAAGGTCCCTCATGGTAGACTAGTACAAAAGGTGAAGTCACACGGGATCAGGGGTGAGCTGGCAAGGTGGATACAGAACTGGCTAGGTCATAGAAGGCAGAGAGTATCAATGGAAGGATGCTTTTCTAATTGGAGGGCTGTGACCAGTGGTGTTCCGCAGGGATCAGTGCTGGGACCTTTGCTGTTTGTGGTATATATAAATGATTTGGAGGAAAATGTAACTGGTCTGATTAGTAAGTTTGCAGACGACACAAAGGTTGGTGGAATTGCGGATAGCGATGAGGACTGTCAGAGGATACAGCAGGATTTAGATTGTTTGGAAACTTGGGCGGAGAGATGGCAGATGGAGTTTAATCCGGACAAATGTGAGGTAATGCATTTTGGAAGGTCTAATGCAGGTAGGGAATATACAGTGAATGGTAGAACCCTCAAGAGTATTGAAAGTCAGAGAGATCTAGGAGTACATGTCCACAGGTCACTGAAAGGGGCAACACAGGTGGAGAAGGTAGTCAAGAAGGCATACGGCATGATTGCCTTCATTGGCCGGGGCATTGAGTATAAGAATTGGCAAGACATGTTGCAGCTGTATAGAACCTTAGTTAGGCCACACTTGAAGTATAGTGTTCAATTCTGGTCGCCACACTACCAGAAGGATGTGGAGGCTTTAGAGAGGTTGCAGAAGAGATTTACCAGAATGTTGCCTGGTATGGAGGGCATTAGCTTTTAGGAGCGGTTGAATAAACTTGGTTTGTTCTCACTGGAACGACGGAGGTTGAGGGGCGACCTGATAGAGGTCTACAAAATTATGAGGGGCATAGACAGAGTGGATAGTCAGAGGCTTTTCCCCAGGGTAGAGGGGTCAATTACTAGGGGGCATAGGTTTAAGGTGAGAGGGGCAAGGTTTAGAGTAGATGTACGAGGCAAGTTTTTTACAGAGGGTAGTGGGTGCCTGGAACTCGCTACCGGAGGAGGTGGTGGAAGCAGGGACGATAGTGACATTTAAGGGGCATCTTGACAAATACATGAATAGGATGGGAATAGAGGGATACGGACCCAGGAAGTGTAGAAGATTGTAGTTTAGTCGGGCAGCATGGTCGGCGCGGGCTTGGAGGGCCGAAGGGCCTGTTCCTGTGCTGTATATTTCTTTGTTGTTGTTTTGTCTCCAACCTCACATCCATGTACTGTCATGTGAGAGTACCTTTAAGAAATAGGTGTTTATAAATGGGTGTGTATATAAATATCTGTGGTGAGAGTACGTTTAAGAAATGGGTGTTTACTACTGCAGTGATATCAGAGAGTGGGTGGAGCTGGGCAGTCTGTCAGCTTTTTACTTTCATTTTTGAGCAGGCTGCAAGGTGTGTTTTAGTTTTGTTTTCAGTGTTGGAGCTAAAGCCAGACCAAGCAGGTGTACTGCTGTTCTCTCTGCCATCAAAAGACTATCTCTTGATCATTTGGTGAATTCAGAATTATAAATGTTCTTAGTAGTAAATGTAAACCTAATGTGCTTCTGTTAAAAGGTGTTTTAAAGTCATATGGATGTTAAAAGGAAGGCTTCAAGGATTACTCACTGTGGTACTCTTTGGGGGTTGTATTTGAATTAATGGTTGCTAAGATGTTCACTGTATGTTCATAGAATAAACATTGTTTTGCTTTAAAAATTACTTTTCCATTTCTGCTGTACCACACCTGTAGAGTGGGCCGTGTGCTCCCCATACCACAATCTATTAAAAGTTGTGGGTCAGGTGAACTCCATGATACACTTTGGGGTTCTCTAAACCCTGGCCCATAACAGTACTGTGGTGTGAGGTCAGAGATTACTATTGTGAAGTATTCCTCCCTTATCACCGCTGGGAGCACCGATTTACCAATTACAAAGAAGTCGATGTGGGAATATACTTTGTGGACTTTGGAATAGAAGGAGAACTCCTTCTCCCTCTGGTGGTTGGTCCTCCATGGATCCAACCCTCCATCTGTTCTATCGAGGCTTTCAGTTCCCTTGCCTTAGCCGATTGTTTCCCTGATTTGGGGCTGGATTTGTCCGTCCTTGGGTCCTGTAAGAAGGAGGTTTTAAGGTGTGTCTTCAAGGAGGAGAGAGGGAGCGATGGCGGACAGTTTAATGAGTAATGTTCAGATTTAGTTTCCAGGCAGTTGAAGGCATAACTGTTAATGGTGATCAATTAAAGTTGAGAATGTGCATATGCCTAGAATTAGTGGAGCGCAGAGACCTCTGTTGGGCTGGTAGAGATTGCAGAGACAGGGAAGGGCAAGGCCGCAGTGGGATTTGAAAACAAAGATGAGAGTTTTAAAATCGGCGTATTGCTGAACGAGGAGCCAATATACAATCACCTGGGTGATGGTTGCATGGGTCTTGGTACAAGTTAGGGTTACCTCAGAAGAGAACCTTAAATTGAGATTTTCTTTGCCCTCCAGTTTCTATGCCAGTCCTGGGGTCTCTGAGTGAAATTGTTTATTTGTGTTGAATTGCTCACTGAACATTGAATTGAGGCTGTCCAAATTCATTCAACATAGAATGTTGACAGTCAGCAGAGGGATAACCTTGATTCCAGTAGATTTGCCTTCATCAACAATGGTCTCATTTTCAAAAATAAATCCCACAGAACCCCGACAGTGCAGAGGAGGCCATTCAACCCATCGAGTTTGCACCGACCCTCCGAAAGAGCACCCTACCCGAGCTCCAGTTATTCTAACTATAGGTTCTTGGTTGAAATGAATCATCAAAAACATACAGAAGTAAAACATTTTCAGCAAACAAATATATCCAAATTCACAGTGAATCTGAGTACTTTTCCAAATATTGCAAGGAATCAAAATTGTGGCGCCTTTAAATATTTTTCGGAGTTTAATAAATTACAGGTCAGTTTCACTTCACTATGGCTGTAGCAAGCAGGTAATAGTATTGAAAAAATATATCACAAAAGGTTGGGGTTATCTAGCACCTCCTTTCTCCCACAATTCAGCATGTAACTGGAAACAAGAATATTTTAGTGGAATGTGGGAGGGAGGTTTAAGAAGAATATACCGAATCTGTAGAGCTTTTTGCCACACAAGGCTGTGGAGGCCAAATCTGAGTATCTTTAAGACAGAGATAGATAGGTACTTGATTAGTAAGAGGATCGGGGTTATGGGGAGAATTCAGGAGAATGGAGATGAGAAAAATACCAGTCATGATTGAATGACGGAGCAGACCCGATGGGCCGAATGGCCTAATTCTGCTCCTATGTCTTATAGTGGCTTTGCAATGGAAATAATTTCAGATCCAGGAAGTGCCGTAACATTACGTTTGTCTTCGATCAATGGGAAAGAATTATTTCTTCCTCCTGTCCTTGCACATTATTCACTCATTTGGAAATAGAAAGAAGGACTAAAAATGGGCTTCATATACCGGTTGCAAAAAATGAAAATGAATACCTATTGACTGGAGAGAACCCCCCCCCCCCCCCACAGCCCCTCCTCCCACACCCACCCATAACCAGAAATACCACTCAGGAGAGCAGACTTCAAATTTGACCAGCATAGTAATTGATTTTTCATCTCATTGCTAATTAGGTATTCACACTTAGCCATAAAATGAATATGTAATCCTTCTGTAGTACTAAAAATGATCAAAGTCTGCCGTAAAACTTGCTGTTATGACATCCTGGGCTAGTGTGCGGTCAATTCCAACCCCACTTGCCCAGGAGTCACAACAAGGTGAAATTAGAAGGTCCCTGGTTGAGCCGAATAAACTACAGTTGTCAGCTTTGTAACTTTAACACAAGTAACCTTTTCTTATGTACAGTATTAGAATTAAGCGTACAGAAAATGTACCTGACTATCTAACACCCATTTCCTAACGCCCCTTCCTAATACCCCACTGTCTATACACACACATAGACATGTAACACAGAGGAGAAAGGCTGGTGGAAAGGGAAAGAAAATATTAATAAAAATAAAAGAATTAAGATCTTTTTTGCACTGTCATGACTTCTAGTTAGTGTCTTTCTGAAGTTTAAGCTTTTGTTTTGGTACTTCTTCCTTCTCGGTTTGAGATTTTCTTTCTGGCAAGGTTGGCTTCCTTCTCTGCAGACTCCACATCATTTCAAGTTCACAACAAAGGATGTGCCAGACATTTACTGTTTCTGGACCAATAAAGCAGGTCCTTCACTTTAACAAGCAGGAGAGGGAGAGAGAGAGAGTGTTCCTTTCACCTCCAAGGTCTAAATGCTTCTGCCCAGTTCTCTCGGAAAGCATCGCGCAGGAACCAAGCACTGACTGTTGTCAGGCAGAACACTGGCTCTTGCCAACCCACCGGTTGCCAGTTAAGCAATAAATCTGACTCCTTCCAAACCTGGTTCCTAAGATCCGCTCGGTGCCTAGGAGTCTAGCTTCTCCTTTCCAAAATCAAAACCTGGGAACACAGTGTCGTGACAAGAAGGCTGCTTCAACCTCGAATCTTCTGCTTAAAGGCACATTATGGGTCCACGGACCAAAATAATGAAATAATAAAAAAAGTTGAGAACAAAGGAAATAAACAGGAAGGATATTGTGTTTGTCAATTTTGTGGTTGACATCAGCAATTAAGTTATTTTTGTGAGGAGAATCAGAGGGCACAGCCTCAGGCTGAAAGAATGACCCTTTAGAACAGCAATATCACCACAGTGCCAGAGGACCAGAGGTTGCTCTCCCCTTTGAGAGGTGACTGGTGGTGATTTACTCCGAGGCTCACCATGGTAGGATTCTCCGTTTGGGAGATTGTGGGCTGGATTCTCCGATTTTGAGGCTATGTCCAGAGCATGTGTCTAGTATTACGACCAAAAGGCTGACGTCACCTCTGCACCGATGCTCCGCACGGCTTTCCCTGCAGATCCGGACAGAGAATTGCCCGGTCCATGGCCGCGCATGCGCATGGCGGTGACCTGCAGAAGTTGCGCCGTGCAACGTGGCGCTGGCCACGCGTGGACCCGGCCTGCCAGCTAGTGCCCCCCCGAAACCCCCCGGGCCAGCCCTCCACCAGTCCCCCAACCCCCTTCCGAAGCCTCCCTGGCCAGCGGAGCGGCTCCCTCTCCGCAGCCGCCACACGAGGTTGGCAAAATCTCAGACCACAAGTGATCCATGCCGTCGGGAGGTCGGCCCACCGGGTGCGGAGCATAGGGTTAGGGCCTCCAGGTGACGTCCTGAGGCCATGCATGCGGTGTACTCACAGATGACGCCGTGTTGGAGGGGCCGGAGCATCCGAAAACAAGCGCCGCCCCCGATTCCGGCATCAGAAGAGATTCTCCGGCCAATCGTAGAATCATAGAATTTACAGTGCAGAAGGAGGTCCTTTGGCCCATCGAAGGAGGCCCTTGGTAAGAGCACCCCACATAAGCCTATCCCATCCCCGTAACCAGTAACCCCACCTAACCTTTTTTGGACACTAAGGGCAATTTATCATGGCCCATCCACCTAACCTGCGCATCTTTGGACTGTGCGAGGAAACCGGAGCACCCGGAGGAAACCCACGCAGACACGGGGAGAACGTGCAGACTCTGCACAGACAGTGACCCAAGCCGGGAATCGAACCAGGGACCCTGGAGCTGTGAAGCAACTGTGCTAACCACTGTGCTATCGTGCTCGACAAATGCGATTTCACCGTCGGCAATTGGAGAATCCCTGCCAGAGTTGAATCACAACTGATTTGTGCTCACGCTAATGGGGATTAGACCATAAGACCATAAGATATAGGAGCAAATTAGGCCATTTGGCCCATCGAGTCTGCTCCGCCATTCAATCATGGCTGATATTTTTTCATCCCTATTTTCCTGCCTTCTCCCCATAACCCCTAATCCCCTTATTGATCAAGAACCTATCTATCTTTGTCTTAAAGACACTCAGTGATTTGGCCTCCACAGCCTCCTGCGGCAAAGAGTTCCACAGATTCATCACTCTCTGGCTGAAGAAATTCCTCCTCATCTCTGTTTACAGGATCGTCCCTTTAGTCTGAGATGGTGTCCTCTGCTTCTAGTTTTTCCTACACGTGGAAACATCCTCTCCACATCCACTCTATCCAGGCCTCACAGTATCCTGTAAGTTTCAATAAGATCCCCCCTCATCCTTCTAAACTTCAACGAGTACAGACCCAGAGTCTCAACCGTTCCTCATACGACAAGTTTTTCATTCCAGGGATCATTCTTGTGAATCTCCAATGGACCCTCTCCAAGGCCAGAATATCCTTCCTTAAATACAGGGCCCAAAGCTGCTCACAGTATTCCAAATGGGGTCTGACCAGAGCCTTATATAGCCTCAGAAGTACATCCCTGTTCTTGAATTCTGGCCCTCTCGACATGAATGCTAACATTGCGTTTGCCTTCCTAACTGCCAACTGAACCTGCATGTTAACCTTAAGAACTTCATCAAGGCTCGCAACCTGCCTTACTCCATCGAGGAGGTCAGGACCGTGACCAGGGACTGCCAGGTCTGCGCGGAGTGCAAACCGCACTTCTATCGGCCAGACAGAGCACACCTGGTAAAGGCCTCCCGCCCCTTTGAGCGCCTCAGCATCGACTTCAAAGGGCCCCTCCCCTCCTGACCATAATGTGTACTTCCTCAACATCGTTGACGAGTACTCAAGATTCCCCTTCGCCATCCCGTGCTCTGACATGACCTCTGCCTCCGTCATCAAGACCCTGCACAGTCTTTTCACCCTGTTCGGGTTCCTCCCCTACATCCACAGAGATCGGGGTTCCTCCTTTATGAGCAACGAGTTTCGTCAGTTCCTGCTCAGCAAAGGCATCGTCTCCAGCAGGACGATCAGCTATAACCCCTGGGGTAATGGCCAGGTGGAGAGAGAAAGCGCGACGGTCTGGAAGGCCGTCCTTCTGGCCCTATGGTCTAGAAGTCTCACAGTATCCCGCTGGCAGGAGGTCCTCTCCGACGCGCTCCACTCCATCCGGTTGCTCTTGTGTACAGCCACCAACGAGACTCCTCATGAACGTATGTTTGCATTCCCCAGGAAATCCACCTCCGGGGTCTCGCTCCCGTCCTGGCTGACAGTCCCAGGGCCCGTCCTCCTCCGGAAGCATGCGAGGAGCCATAAAACTGACCCCCTCATCGAGAAGGTCCTACTCCTCCATGCAAAACCACAATATGCCTACGTGGCACACCAGGACGGGCGGCAGGACACGGTCTCCCTTCGGGATTTGGCACCTGCAGGTTCCCCAGCCACCATCACCACCACCCCCGACCCTACACCATCTTCCCCCACCCCTGCCCACCTTCCTCACGAACTAGCACCCGCAGGCCCACCGGCGACAATCACCACCAACTCCGCCCATACACCGCCACCCCCCCCCTCGCCGACTCAACATCTGGATGAAGAAGAAGACAACACGCTCCCAGACGCACAGGTCTCGACACCGGTGCCCACACCACAGCCGGGACTGAGGCGATCACGGCGGAAGGTCAAGGCCCCCGACAGACTTGACCTTTAAGACCAATTCACCCCCACCGGACTCTTTTTTAAACAGGGGGTGAATGTGGTAAACCATGTGGTATGTGGTATTGCATTGTATGGCATTGTGCTGTGTTGTACATGCCTTGGTTTGTCCAGGCTGGCTCCGCCTGTGGCTCCTCCCCTCGGGCTTGTGTATAAAGGTGGCAAGTCTCCGCCTCAGACCCAGTTCGGGTCCAGAGGCAGGAGGCTTGCTGTTTAGTGTATTCAAGCCTCAGTTACGTTCATCACTCGTTGTGTGCTTATTGATGGCATATCAGTCCCTTTGGGCTTTCGATTTCTGAAGCCGTTCCCCATTTAGAAAATAGACAATGCCTTGATTCTTCATACCAAAGTGCATAACCTCACACTTTTGCATGTTATATTCCATCTGCCACCTCTTTGCCCACTCTCCTAGCCTGTCCAAGTCTCCTGCAGCCTTCCCACTTCCTCAACACTACGTGTTCTTCTACATATCTTTGCATCATCTACAAACTTAGCAACAATGCCATCAGTTCCTTCTTTGAGATCGCGAATAGTTGTGGTCCCAACATTGACCCCTGCAGAACAACGCTGGTCACTGGTTGCCATCCTGAAAAAGACCCCTTTAACCCCACTCTCACTTCTGCCAGTCAGCCAATCCTCTATCCATGCCAGTACCTTGCCCCTAACACCATGGGCTCTTATCTTATTTAAGTGTAAATTTTAAATGTATTTATTCATTTTATTTATTTATTGTCACGTACAACGAAATACAGTGAAAAGTATTGTTCTCCAGGCAAATCTCTCCATTGATGAATACATAGAGCATACTATAAATGACGGTTATGAAAGATGTAGGAAGAGGAATTCGCAGCCTCCTGTATGGCTCCTTGTCAAAGGCTTTGTGGAAATCCAAATAGGTCACGTCCACTGGCTCTCACTTGTCTAACTTCCTTGTTGCCTTCTCAAAGAATTCTAATAGATTTGTCAGGCATGACCTCCCCTTGACAAATCTGTGGTGACTCAGTCCTATTTTACCAAGTACTCCACAATCTCATCTTAATAATGGACTCCAAAAATCTTAGAAACGACCCAAGTCAGGACAATCAATCTATAATTTTCCATCTTCTGCCTCCCTCCCTTCTTAAACAGGGGTGTTCCATTAGCCATTTTCCAGTCCTCTGGAATCCTCGCTGACTCCAGCGAACAATGGCTCCACAATCTGCTCAGCAATCTCCTTCAGAACCCTGAGGTGTAGTCCATCCGGTCTGTGTGATTTATCCAGTGTCGGGCCTTTCAGCTTTGCGCAGCATCTTCTCCTTACTGATGGCCACTGCACTCACCTCTGACTCTTTTGAAGTTCCGGTATGCTACTGTTGTCTTCCACCGTGAAGACTGATTCAGTTCCTCTGCCGTTTCTTTGTTTCCCATTTTCCAGCCTCATTTTCCAGTGGCCCAGTGTCCATTCTTGCCTCACTCTTACCAATTATGTATCAAAAAAACTCTAGCAATCTTCTTTTATATTACTAGCTAGCTTACACTCATATTTCATCGTCTCCCCCTTATTGCTTTTTTAATTGTCCTCTGCTTGCTTTTAAAGACTTCCCAATGCTTTGGCTTCGCACTAATCCTTGCCAGACTATGCTTTTTCTTTTTCTTTTATGCTGTTCCTGACTTCCCTTGTCAGCCATGGTTGCCTCCACCTCCCCTTAGCATGTTTCCTCCTCCTTGGGATGAATTTCTGTTGTGCCTCCTGAATAGCCCCCCAGAACTCCTGCCATCGCTGTTCCACTGTCTTCCCTGTTAGGCTCCTCTTCCAATCAACTCTGACCAGCTCCTCCCTCATGTCTTTGTAGTTACCTTTACTCAATTGTAAAACCGTTACATCTGATTCCAGCTTCTTTCTCTCAAACTACAGGGTGAATTCTATCATACTGTGGTCACTGCACCCTAAGGGCTCCTTCACCTTAAGTTCCCTAATCAAGTCTGCTGCATTATGTGGTGGCACGATGATGCAGTGGTTAGCACTGCTGCTTCATGGCACTGAGGGTTCAATCCCAGCCCGGGGTCACTGTCCGTGTGGAGTTTGCACATTCGCCCTGTGTCTGCGTGGGTCTCACCCCCACAACCCGAAGCTGTGCAGGTAGCTGGATTACCCACGCTAAATTGCCCCTTCATTGGAAACACTTTTTAAAAATGTGTTTTAAAAAAAGTCTGCCTCCTCACACATCACCAAATCCAGAATTGCCTGTTCCCCAGTGGGCTCTACCACAAGCTGCTCCCAAAATCCATCTCGTAGACATTCCACAAATTCCTTTCCTTGGGATCCGCGAATAACCTGATTTTCCCAGCCCACTTGCATATTGAAGTCCCCCATAATTATTGTAATAGTGCCTTTCTTATTTGCCTTTTCTATCTCCGGGTTGATTTTCTGCCCCACTTCCTTTAATTTAAAAACAAATGTTTATTAAGAATTTTTAACAAAATTTTCAACCATACAAAACAAACCCCTCCCCCCCCCCCAAGAAAGATGGCCCTCCCTCCCCCCCCCTCCTCCCCCTCCCGGGTTGCTGCTGCTGCTGTCCGACGTTCCTCTAACGCTCCGCGAGATAGTCTAGGAACGGTTGCCATCGCCTGTAGAACCCCTGCGCAGACCCCTTCAAGGCAAACTTTATCCTCTCCAACTTCATAAACCCTGCCATATCATTTATCCAGGCCTCCACGCTGGGGGACTTTGCCTCTTTCCACATCAACAAGATCCTTCGCCGGGCTACTAGGGACGCAAAGGCCAGAATGCCGGCCTCTTTCGCCTCCTGCACTCCCGGCTCGTCCGCTACTCCAAATAGTGCTAGCCCCCAGCTTGGCTTGACCCGGACTTTCACCACCTTAGATACTGTTCCCGCAACTCCCCTCCAGAACCCCTCCACTGCCCCCAGATCTTTAACGTTGCCGCCACCATCGGGCTCGTGGTGTACCTCGTCGACGAGAGAGGCAGCGGTGCCGTCACCAGCGCCCCCAGGCTCATTCCTTTGCAGGACGCCATCTCCAACCTCTTCCACGCCGCCCCCTCTCCCTCCATCACCCACTTACGGATCATCGCCACGTTGGCTGCCCAGTAGTAGCCACCCAAATTCGGCAGCGCCAGCCCTCCTCTATCTCTGCTATGCTCCAGGAACCCCCTCCTTACCCTCGGGGTCTTGCTCGCCCCCACAAATCCCATAATGCTCCTGCTTACCCTCTTAAAGAAGGCCTTAGTAATCACAATTGGGAGGCATTGGAATAAAAAAAGAAACCTTGGGAGAATCACCATTTTGATCGACTGTACCCTGCCCGCCAGCGAGAGTGGCAACATGTCCCACCTTTTAAAGTCCTCCTCCATCTGTTCCACCAGCCGCGTCAAATTAAGTTTGTGCAGTGCCCCCCAGCTCCTAGCTACCTGAATCCCCAAGTATCGAAAGCTCCTTTCCGCCCTCCTCAATGGTAGGTCGTCTAACCCTCTTCCCTGATCCCCCGGCTGCACCACAAAGAGCTCACTCTTTCCCACATTGAGCTTATAGCCCGAGAAGTCTCCAAACTCCCTTAACCATGACCTCAACCATCCCCTCCACTGGATCCGCCACATACAGCAACAAGTCGTCTGCGTACAGCGACACTCGATGTTCCTCTCCCTCTTGGACCACCCCCTTCCATTTCCCCGACTCCCTTAACGCCATGGCCTAAGGTTCAATTGCTAATGCAAACAGCAGAGGGGACAGGGGGCACCCCTGCCTCGTCCCTCGATACAGCCGGAAATACTCCGACCTCCGCCGGTTCGTGACCACACTCGCCACCGGGGCTCTGTACAGGAGCTTAACCCAACTAATAAACCCTCCCCCGAACCCAAACCTCCTCAACGCTTCCCAGAGATACTCCCACTCTACTCGGTCAAAGGCCTTCTCCGCGTCATTGGCTGCCACAATCTCTGCCTCTCCCTCCACCGATGGCATCATTATCACATTTAGGAGCCTTCGCACATTGGTATTTAGCTGCCAACCCTTTATGAATCCCGTCTGGTCCTCGTGAATCACCCCCGGGACACAGTCCTCAATCCTCGTAGCCAACATTTTTGCCAGCAACTTAGCATCTACGTTGAGGAGCGAGATCGGCCTATACGACCCGCATTGCAGTGGGTCTTTATCCCGCTTCAAGATCAAAGAGATCGTCGCCTCCGACATTTTCGGAGGTCGTCCCCGGCTGCAATGTGGTGCAGCCGGGGTCGACCTACCTCCCTTGCTTCATTGAAGGTCCTTACCAGCAACGGGGCTAACAGGTCTATATACTTCCGATAAAACTCCACCGGGAACCCATCTGGCCCCGGGGCCTTCCCTGCCTGCATGCTCCCCAGTCCTTCAACCAGCTCCTCCACCCCAATTGGCGCCCCCAAACCAGCCACCTCCTGCTCCTCCACCCTCGGGAACCCCAGTTGGTCCAAGAATCGTCGCATCCCCTCTTTTCCCCCTGGGGGCTGGGACCTATACAGCTCCTCGTAAAAGGCCTTAAATGCCTCATTCACTTTCACCGCACTCTGCACCGTAGTTCCCCTGCCATCCTTGACTCTACCTATTTCCCTCGCTGCCATCCTCTTACAGAGCTGAGGTGCCAGCATCCGACTCGCCTTCTCCCCATATTCATATATCGCCCCCTGTGCCTTCCTCCACTGTGCCTCTGCCTTCCCTGTGGTCAACAGGTCGAACTCCGTCTGGAGACTTTGTCTCTCCCTCTGTAGTCCCTCATCAGGAGCCTCCGCATATCTCCTGTCCACCCTTAAAATCTCCCCCACTAACCTCTCCCTTTCCCTGCCCTCTCTCTTCGTCCTATGATCCCTGATGGAGATTAACTCTCCCCTGACCACCGTCTTCAGCGCCTCCCATACTACTCCCACCTGCACCTCCCCATTGTCGTTGGCCTCCAGGTACCTTTCGATGCACCCCCGCGCCCTCCCACACACTTCCTCGTCTGCCAGCAGTCCCACATCCAACCTCCAACAATGGGCGTTGGTCCCTCTCCTCCCCCAGCTCCAGCTCCACCCAGTGCGGGGCATGGTCTGAAATGGCTATGGCCGAATACTCCGTTCCCTCCACTTTCGGGAACAACGCCCTGCCCAAAACAAAAAAATCTATCCGGGAGTAGGCCTTATGTACATGGGATAAAAAAGAAAATTCTCTGGCCAAAGGCCTGGCAAATCTCCACGGATCTACTCTCCCCATCTGATCCATAAACCCCCTGAGCACCTTAGCCACCGCCGGCCTCTTCCCTGTCCTAGATCTGGAATGATCTAATGCTGTGTCCAACACCGTGTTGAAATCCCCGCCCATTATGAAGCTTCCTACCTCCAAGTCTGGAATACGCCCCAACATCCGATTCATGAATCCAGCATCGTCCCAGTTCGGGGGTATACATTTACCAATACCACCTCCGTCCCCTGCAACCTACCGCTCACCATCACGTATCGGCCTCCATTGTCCGCCACTATGTTCTTGGCCTCAAACAACACCCGCTTCCCCACCAGTATTGCCACCCCTCTATTCTTCGCATCCAGCCCCGAATGGAATACCTGTCCCACCCATCCCTTCCATAACCTGACCTGATCTGCCACCTTCAGATGTGTCTCCTGAAGCATGACCACGTCTGCCTTCAGTCCCTTTAGGTGCGCGAACACTCGGGCCCTCGTAACCGGCCCTCGTCGCCCCCCCCCCCCCCCAACTCCCCCCCCCCCCCCCACGCCCACCCCACCCCCGCCGACTAGCCATCTCCTATCTTAGGCCAGTCCCGTGCCCGCGCCTCCCGCACCCTCCAGTCTCCCCGACGGGGAACCCCCGCCCCGACTACCTCTTCCATTTTCAGTTCCCCCTCGGACAGTGCAGCAGCAACCCTATTGTCCCCCCCGCTCCGCCCTTCCCTCCCCCCCTCCCCGCTAGATCCGCATCTAGCTCTTTTGCTCCCCCCATACTACTTCCGTGAGTCAGCTGACTTCTGCTGACCTCGGCTTCCTCTGCCTTCCCGTTGATCTCCCCGTGTGGGAGTCTCTCCTCCTTACCTTCGTCCATTCCCCCCCCCCCTCCCTAGCGCGGGAAAAAGCCCACGCTTTCCTGAGCCAGCCCCGCCCCCTGTGGCGCAGCTCCTGCTGCGGCCTTATCCCAGTTTCCCCATACCCGAGTCTCACCTCCCTCCAGCACCGACGCCCACATTTCCCACTATCTCGTCAACAGAAATTTTTTTTTAACAAGAACGCTTCCCATCCATCATCCCACCCATGAAACATTCTTTACACATATTTACAACCCCGTATACAGTCAACATCTCCCCCCACAACCACAGCCCCTCAGTTCAAGTCCAATTTTTCCGTTTGGATAAAGGTCCAAGCCTCTTCTGGCGTTTCAAAATAGTGGTGTCGGTCCTGATAAGTAACCCACAGTCGCGCTGGCTGCAGCATTCCGAACCTTTTTTTGTGCAGCACCGCCTTGGCCCGGTTGAAGCCAGCTCTCCTCTTTGTCACCTCCGCACTCCAGTCCTGGTATACTCGGATCACCGCGTTCTCCCATCTACTGCTCCGCACCTTCTTGGCCCATCTCAGGACACTTTCTTTGTCCGCGAAGCGATGGAACCTTGCCACTATCGCCCTTGGCGGCTCATCTGCCTTGGGTCTCCTCGCCAGGACCCGGTGAGCTCCTTCCAGCTTCAGGGGGGTCGGAGAGACCTCCGCACCCATCAGCGAATGGAGCATCGTGCTCACGTACGCCCCAGCATCAGCTCCCTCCACTCCTTCGGGGGGACCCAGAATCCGGAGATTCTTCCTCCTCGACCTGTTCTCCAGGACCTCGAGTCTCTCGGCCCATCTCCTGTGCACCGCCTCGTGCGCCTCCATCTTTACCGCCAGGCCCAGGATCTCGTCCTCATTAGTTTTATCCCTCACCTCACGGAGCTCCACCGCCTGGGCCTTCTGGGTCTCCTTCAGCCCCTCGATCGCCAACAGCATTGGCGCCAGCACCTCCTTTTTAAGCTCCTCCACATAGCGCCTGAGGAATTCCTGCTGGTCTGGCCCCCATGCTGCTCGATCTCCGCCCTCCGCCATCTTGTTTTTTCCCCCCTCGTTTTTGCCGCTGCTCCAAAGCCTTTTTCTCCGACGCTCCACCGCTAATCCCTGCCATACAACGTAAGGGGGACCTTACTTCACCTTCCATACGGGATTCAATCCAAAAATTTCCATTGGGGCTCCTCTGGAGAGCCCAAAAGTCCGTGATAGCGGGAGCTGCCGAAATGTGCGGCTTAGCTCCGCATCGCCGCAACTGGAAGTCCTGCCCCACTTCCTGACTACTGCTAGGGGGCTGGTACATAACCCCCACCAGGGTCTTTTTTACTTTGTGTTTCCTCAACTGCAGCCACACAGATTCTACACCTTCCGATCTTATATCGCTTCTTGCTATTGATTTAATTTAATTTCTTACTGTTTATAAACATTGCGGTTAGTTTCACAGCTGACTACTAGAAACCCACCCAAGCGTCAAGGGAGATGAATGAAACACTCCAGAACACTGGGAGTGTGGAAGCTGTCAATCACAGCCTAGTTATTGCAATTCTATATAGATACAAACAAATAGCTTGCAGTTCAAAGATCTGAGGGGGTTTAAACCCAGCTGACTGGTTTCCTGTTCCCAAGAATTTACAGGTGCTGCTTCCTCTGCCTGAGCCAGGAAATGTATTGCACAGCGGAGGTTTAATGCTTTGATTTTTTTTCACTGCCTCTTCTGAACTGCTCTCTAGCTTCAGGCAGAGGTCTCTCTTATTGGGAGAGGGGGAGTCTTCCAGGCAGGGGTCTCTCTTATGGGGGGCTTCCAGGCAGGGGTCTCTCTTATTGGGAGGGGGGGGGCATCCAGGCAGGAGTCTCTCTATTAATATGCAACTAACCTCCCATTGTTGGACAAAGAGGCCATCGGACTCGGTAATGGGCTAATGGCTGGTCAGACAGGAGTGTCCCAAAGGACAATGTATGAGGGACATCCTGTGTATTCACACTAAAGAGTTTAAGTCTGACTGGGACATGTAACTTGGCCAGGTGTGAGTGTATCCCTCTGACTTTGTGCTAGCTGTTTTTTCCCTCAGCCTGTTTAACCCCTAAATTGCCTGCTACATCTTTGATCCCATTTCTGGACCCAATTTCCTAATATCTCCCTCTTGTAACAGCGAACCTCGATGTTGCCGCCAACAAGGGACCGGAGCATCTATTTTTGTTGGATGCTGGATCGTCTGCCACATTGGGCACTGCGCGACCCGCAACGGGCGGAGAATCTAGCCGCATACCACAGGCGAGGGACAAGGTTGAATAACCTCAACCCGTACGGGAATTGGACCTGCGTTGTTGGCACCGCTCCACAACATAAACCAGCCGTCCAGCCAATTGAGCTAACCGACCCCCAATACTTGATAACATTAAGTAAAGTCGGGCCGGTTTAGCTCAGCTGGCTGGACAGCTGGTTCACAATGCAGAGCCAATAGCACGGGTCCAATTCCCATACTGGCTGAGGTTATCCATGAAGGCTCCACCTTCTCAACCTTGCCCCTCGTCTGAGGTTTGGTGATCCTCAGGTTAAACAACCACCAGTCAGCTCTCCCCCTCAAAGGGGAAAGCAGCCTATGGTCATCTGGGACGATGGCTATTTTACTTGATAACAAAAAGAGGTTTATGTTCCAAAGATTGATCGACAAGCTATGTTAGAAACTGTGGAGTGCGTTTGACTTTAAGTTATATTTTAATGTTCACCAAAATCCTCAAATTATTTTCCAATGCAGTTCACACAAACAATATCATCAGAGTTTTGTTGCCTGCCAGAAAGGACATTCAATTTATTTGGTACATTCCAGGCCTGGGAAGGTTTGATTTGACAAACAGTTAAGGTCAGCACAAAACATTCATTTAGTAGACAGATCACTTTATGTGTCTCCTGACTCCTCTTCCTTACGGAGTACTGCAATTAATTTAATGGATGTCCAATATACTGGAAGCCATCTATCATTCTAAATAGGTCATTAAATAGATTTAGAATTGGAGTTCTGATGTTTAATGGAGACAATCATCTAAGCTGTGATGGAATATATGTGATCATAAATCGCATCGACTTTAAAAAAATCATCTTTTTAGTTTTTCTATTAAAATTCGCATGCATTTGTAATCCACTAGATTTGACAAAGTAGATATTTTGTTAACAACAATAAGCTACAGATTGTTATTCCTGAAAAGAGACACTGAATTCCACATCACCATTCTATGTTTTCCCAGTTTAGCTGAGTCTGTTTGGCTGTTTTAGCCAGAGAGTTTGGCTCCAGATTTGACAGGGGCAGGATTGTTTGGTGGGGATGGGGGGACGGGGACAGACTTTCGGTCAAGGTAATCAAAAGTCCAGCTTCCCCGCATGCTGAGAACTTTGGATTCCACAGTTTGGGAGGTTTTATTTCAACAGTACCTGTACCTGATTGGCAGACTTGGCTTTCAATTGAGTAGGGAGCAGTCTGCAGTCTCAGGTCGGGAACCTGAAGTTGCTCGTGGGAGTGTGGGCAATGATGCTCTGAACCTCACCACCAGAGGAAAGGGGGGTGGGGGGGGGGGGGGGGGGGGGGGGGTGTCACACCCCTGACCTGGGGTGGGGACGGGGATCTGATCTCAGCTGCCGGGGGTGGGGTTTTGGGGGTGAGGCATTCCAATCCTTGATTGGGGAAAGGTGAAGTTGTGGATGGGTGGGGGTGCTGATGGAAAGAGATCCAATTCCTGGGAAGGACATAAACTTGGAAGGCCAGGAGAAGCACTCCCATTCGTCCTGAACCACAACCAATGTTGTAAAGGCAATTACCTATTCCTCAAAACTGAACTCGCCTCTCTTTAGCTGCCAGGTGTCCTGGGGTGTGGGAAATTCCACAGCCTGCGGAAAAGCTGGACCTTTGAGTGTCCCAACCTAATATCTGTCCCCTTACCCCCAGCCCCGCCAAACAAACTCTTCTCTGTCAATACTGGAGCCCAATACCCTTGTTCAAACAGTCAAACAAACTCTGTAGCATTGGGAAAATATAGAATGGAGATGAGGAAGGATGTGTCTCTTTTCAGTCAAACATGCAAAGCAGGTTAAATGTCAGGCTCCCAGCCACATTGTAATATTTAATTACTGTGGTAGTCACCACTAGCTGTATTGTATGTATTACAGTAAGACACATATACTAGAGGTACATGGGTAAATCCCTGCCTGCTGGCTCCGCCCAGTAGGCGGGGTATAAATGTGTGTGCTCACCGGTGCTGCAGCCATTCTGGTTCCAGCTACATGAGGCACAACATCTTGCTCAATAAAGCCTCGATTATTCCACTACTCTCGTCTTTGTGGTAATTGATAGTGCATCAATTACCTAACCTCCTAGAAGCAGGTTAACTTCTCCAAAACCTGCACTCCCACTGACCATCAAACCCAGAAATGGGTGGGCTATAGATTGTTTTAATTTTACCATCTCACTGGCCCCAACCCACCCATTTTGGGGATTAAAATGAGCCCCCAGTCTCTTCGTCCTGCTTGTTTTCTTGATTGCTTGATTACAGTTTTACAATATTACAGAATGATTGCAGTTATATTTCTGATTCCAAAAATAATGCTTTGTTGGTCTGTGTAGATTGTTAAACCTAATCATGATGCAAAAGTGGCAACAAAATTCTAACTTACCACTCTCTGTCAGATGATTTTGATACATGCAGGTACAGTAGATGGTGAGGAGAGCTTATGGCATGCTGGCCTTCATTGCGAGAGGATCTTTCAGCACGGCCAATCTACCTAACCTGCAAATCCATGGACTGAGGGAGGAAACCGGAGCACCTGAAGGAAACCCACACAGACATGGGGAAAATGTGCAAGCTCCACACAGACAATCACCCAAGGCTGAAATCAAACCCGGGCCCCGGCACTTTGAGGCAGCAGTGATAACCACTGTGCCACGGTGCCACCTCAATGCAAAACACACCCACCCATCTCATATCTGCCACTTGTTTTTAAAGTTACTACTTTTTGTTGCAGTTTCTATATTCTTCCTCCTCTCAATTCCGACGAAGGGTCTCGAAACATTAACTCTGTTACCCTACTGATAGATGCTCTAAAGGGTATGATCTTCACGGACTGTGTCTTGTATAATTTCATTAATGGCAACGTACTCTGATCTGTCCCTCTCTGACAGTTTCTGTGTGTCTGCCGAGTGACTGATCAGACAATGTCAAAGAATATCCTGGCAGGAAATAATCTACCGTAAAGCATTGCTGAATATCCGGGGTTTTGCAGACTGATAAGAAAGCAGCATTCTACCACCCTGAGCTCAAACTAAACTTGCTATTGGTATCCCGCCTCTCATTGATTCAGGCAAACCTGGCTGGGGAGAAAGGGGAGGATAAGGAACAGGTGGTAACAGGAACCGAAATGACGGAAAGCAAACATAGCAAATCCTGGGACGAAAAAATGAAAAATGCAAAAACATTTCTGTGGAACCCGGAAAAGAGGGAATTCTTGGGAAGAACATCCAGGAGTTGGTGTGAGTAAAACTAACTGTACATTTGATGCCAGTTTGCAGCCTCACATGTTCATAGAAACTTGGGGCCAGTGAAAAGATAATCACATAGTCACACCACGTATCTGTCAGAGACGGATTTACAGCCGTTTCCAGGTCCATGTTGGTAATGTGAACAAAAGAGAAAATAAGGAATGAAGTAGAATATTTTGACAGCTACACGACACATTCATTCTTTCAGATGAGTTCATACATCAGTCATGTATCTTCGTCAAACTAATAGGGGAGCTAATTGTGACGGCCCCTGTAAATGCGCTTGTGTGAGTATTATGTGAATGAAAATTCTTTGTGGAACTCTGAATAATCAGCCCAAAAGAAAAAAAAAGTGATTAATTCATAATCTTTATACAATAGTCTTGTGGCGCAGTGGCTTGTGTCCTTATCTCTGGGCCAGAAGCTCTGGGGGTTTAAGTCCCCCTTCAGGACTTGATGACATATTCAAAATATGGCCAAACGGGTTGATTATTTGTTTATTTATTATTCATTCATGGACCTAGGCATCGCAGGCTGTGCCAGCATTTATTGCTCATTCCTAATTGCTCTTTGTTGTGGGTCTGGAGTCACATGTAGGCCAGACCAGGTAAGGATGACAGATTTCTTTCCCTGAAGGGCATTAGTGAACCAGATGGTTTTTTACGACAATCGCCAATGGTTTCATGGCCATTACTTTTGCAACTGTGCCTCTTAAAGTGAAGCCTTTGTATCAAATCAGTGACAACTCTTCACTGGTTTATGTGTCTGTAAAGATATTGTTGTAATGGATTAGTCTGAATTTGAAACACCTTCTTGTGTTTGTACTGAGACTTTCCAACCTTTGTGTCTGGTGTAATATAGTTCATTTTTCTTATTTAATAAAATTGTTATTATTTGTGTTAGAAGTCTGAGAACAGACTCCTATGAATTTGTTCAGTAAATTTCCTCTGCTAGTTCTAAATAAAAAGCCAGGTTTCACTCTGGAATCTGACTTGTCCAGTATTAACCTCATCTGGGATCATAACCATTGGAATACCAGTCAGCTCTTTAGATTGTGGGATGCACCTTTCACTCATTAAACTCAGTAATGTTACTGTGGCAATGTGATCCTAAAGGCATCCCAAATGGGAAAGGCAAAGTGTTGTCACTGGGCTGCTTATGTGTATCACCCAGCAACTGAAAAAAACAACACAGGAGGAGGTGTGAAGGCAAACTGGCCACAAAAAGTGCATAAACTAAGTAGTGACCACAAGGAGAGAGTAACGGTGGGAGATATTGGACAGTAACCTAGTGCAATAAATACTGAAAATGCTGGAAAAACGCAGCAGGTATGGCTCCAACCATGGAGAGAGAAAGGTGTAGGAAGAGTCGTACAGTTATGGTAATAACAATTGCTTATTGTCACAAGTAGGCTTCAGTAAAGTTACTGTGAAAAGCCCCTAGTCGCCACATTCCAGCGCCTGTTCGGGGAGGCTGTTTGCACAGATGTTGTCAGACCTGCTGAGTTTATCTCGCATTTTCTGTTTTTATTTCAGATTTCCAGCATCGATACTGTTTCACTTTTATTTTAGTGACCCGTTGTATCCTGAAAAGGGATGTTACTGACAGGAACATCTTTCTGTTTGCTTTGCAGCACGTATTTTGCTTTTCTACCTTTGTTTGTATTCCGCTCTGGCGGGAATGTTCGCTCTGTGCCTGTATGGATTGCTAGCTACAATCAGCCCATATACACCAAGATATCGTGATCGAGTCAACAATCCAGGTACTTAACCATGTGACTAAACCAGGTGCTGCATTTTACAGGTCACCTGCGGGAGGGAAGACGGAGATAGATAGGTTCTTGATTAATAGGAAGATCAGGGATTATGGGGAGAAGGCAGGAGAATGGGGAAGAGGAACATATCAGCCATGATTGAATGTTGGAGCAGACTCATTGGCTTAATTCTGCTCCTATGTCTTATGGAAAGAAAGTGGGTGGACTCATAAAATAGGGCACCGTGCCATGCCGACCCCACCTTGCTGCAATTTTACAAGCGGGGAAGACGTGGGGTGCATTGCCCAATTGAGCCCCGAAGGTGGGTGTTTAATGCCCACTTAAAGCCTTATCCCTCCACAGCTCAGATTTTAGACGCGGTAGGAGAGGCCTGCGTCCAATGTTTAGCCTGACAAGTTTGATCCCGCGGACTGCTGGCCAATGGAAGGGGTGGAGCATTCCCCTTTTCTGGGCCCCCAGTGCCAATCGAAGCCCCGTCCCACTATTTTCCTTCCCCGCATCCATCCGAACCCCCGGTCCTCACCAACATGCCCACCCTACAAACCTCACCGGGGCCTGCCAGACCTAACCTATAGGTCCCGGCCCATCATTGAATGCCTGATATCCTTGGTACAGTACCGGCTGTGGCCCACCTTTCTTGGTGGCCATGCCATCGTGCAGGGCGCAAAGGATGCTGAGTGAGTGCTTGCTGAGAAGGGGAGTGAATAACAGGTAAGCTCTTTCTTTCTTTTTCTTTTTTTATCTAGAGGGGATGACAGGGAAGGTAGTGCAATGTTCCTCCTGCAGAATGTTTGAGGTGAGGGACGCCGACAGTGTCCCTGCTGATTTCATCTGTGGGAAGTGCACCCATCTCCAGCTCCTCAGAAACTGCATTCGGGAACTGGAGCTGGAGCTGGATGAACTTCGGATCATTCGGGAGGCAGAGGTGGTCACAGATAGAAGTTTCAGGGATGTAGTTACTCCGAAGAATAAAGATAGATGGGTGACGGTGAGAGAGGCTGGGAGGAAGCAGTTAGTACAGGTTTTCCCTGTGGTCGTTCCCCTTAGTACTCGAACTATAGCGTTTCCAGTCAATATTTGGAAAGTTAAAGTCCCCCATAACAACTATCCTGTTGCTTTCGCTCCTATCCAGAATCATCTTTGCAATCCTTTCCTCTACATCTCTGGAACTTTTCGGAGGCCTATAGAAAACCCCTAACAGGGTGACCTCTCCTTTCCTGTTTCTAACCTCAGCCCTTACTACATCAGTCGACGAGTCCTCATCAAACGTCCTTTCTGCCACCGTAAGACATAGGGTGTATAATCATCTGGAAAGGAATAATTTGATTAGACATAGTCAACACGGTTTTGTGAAGGGTAGGTCGTGCCTCACAAACCTTATTGAGTTCTTTGAGAAGGTGACCAAACAGGTGGATGAGGGTAGTGACCAAATAGGTGGATGTGGTGACCAAACAGGTGGATGTGGTGTATATGAATTTCAGTAAAGCATTTGATAAGGTTCCCCACGGTAGGCTACTGCAGAAAATACGGAAGCATGGGATTCAGAGAGATTTAGCAGTTTGAATCAGAAATTGGCTAGCTGGAAGAAGACAAAGGGTGGTGGTTGATGGGAAGTGTTCAGACTGGAGTCCAGTTACTAGTGGTATACCACAAGGATCTGTTTTGGGGCCACTGCTGTTTGTCATTTTTATAAATGACCTGGAGGTGATGTAGAAGGATGGGTGAGTAAATTTGCAGATGACACTAAAGTCGGTGGAGTTGTGGACAGTGCGGAAGGATGTTACAAGTTACAGAGGGACATAGATAAGCTGCAGCGCTGGGCTGAGAGATGGCAAATGGAGTTGAATGCAGAAAAGTGTGAGGTGATTCATTTGGGAAGGAATAACAGAAAGACAGAGTACTGGGCTAATGGTAAGATTCTTAGCAGTGTGGATGAGCAGGGAGATCTCGGTGTCCATGTGCATAGATCCCTGAAAGTTGCCACCCAGGTTGAGAGGGTTGTTAAGAAGGCGTACGGTGTGTTAGCTTTTATTGGTAGAGGGATTAATATTTGGAGCCATGAGGTCATGTTGCAGCTGTACAAAACTCTGGTGCGGCCGCATTTGGAGTATTGCGTGCAATTCTGGTCGCCGCATTATAGGAAGGATGTGGAAGCATTGGAAAGGGTGCAGAGGAGATTTACCAGAATGTTGCTTGGTATGGAGGGAAGATCTTATGAGGAAAGGCTGAGGGACTTGAGGCTGTTTTCGTTAGGGAGAAGAAGGTTAAGAGGTGACTTAATTGAGGCATACAAGATGATCAGAGGATTGGATAGGGTGGACAGTGAGAGCCTTTTTCCTCAGATGGTGATGTCTAGCATGAGGGGACATAGCTTTAAATTAGGGGAGATAGATATAAGACAGATGTGATGTCAGAGGTAGGTTCTTTACTCAGAGAGTAGTAAGGGCGTGGAATGCCCTGCCTGCAACAGTAGTGGACTCGCCAACACTAAGGGCATTCAAATGGTCATTGGATAGACATATGGACGATAAGGGAATAGTGTAGATGGGCTTTAGAGTGGTTTCACAGGTTGGCGCAACATCGAGGGTCGAAGGGCCTGTACTGCACTGTAATGTTCTATGTTCTATGCCAATACTGCAGGGCTTCCGTCCTCTAACTGGCTGGCAGCTCCATGAGTGGGACGTCTTCCTAAAGTGGGCGAAAACGTCACCTCAGAACAATTAAAATTTAAAGCAGGGCGAGCCAGCTAATGGGAGGTGCAGGGCTTGCCCTCGCGTTTATACTGGGGTGCGGAGGGCGAGAATCCACCCTCAGTGTATAATCTGGTTACTGTTCGCTGAATCATAGGGAACACAAGAGATTACAGCTGAAAAATTAGTAATTACATTATAATTGTTGCCCAGCCATTGATGTATCAACCCCAGATTATTTTCATGTTTCATGTACAGTATCCAAGAGCAAGTCATTATTACGGGCCATGGAAAAAGGAGCTTTGTTTACGTGTATAGTCTGTATCCTAAATTGATGAACCACTAAATTAATTAAGGTGTAAATATTCTACAATATAGAGCAGTCGGAAATAGTGATAGACTGCCTGTTTGATCTTGCCTTGATGCTATCTGCTTGATGAAATTCTGGACAGTCCATAATGCTTCCACTTTCCTAGGATTGATGATAAGACCATATCTTGGTGGATTTACGATTGCATTCAACTCATCAGAGGAAAACACATGGTCACATTATGTGAAAAGCCTGCATCAATTCCTTGAACGTAAGTTTCTGCATTTCTTCTTTCGGGGCAAAAGCACTGAGTCTGAATTTTAAAAGTGCCAAACAAGAAAGCTTGTGACAACAGGAACCAAGCAGCTGATTTTAATCTGAGGTGGGAAATGGGATCCGGCTCTGTCCCGCCTCCACCCTGGCAATGTCCTCCCATTGCATGTTCATTCTGAGGAGGTGTGGGCAGGCTTCTCCCAAAGTAGGTTCAAGTTGGCAAATGCTGCAATGGAAGGTCTTCCTCCATCTACTAGGACATGAACCCAGTTCTCAACATGACCTAGTTTACGGGTACATGTTGAATCCTAAGTAATGAATTCCTAAATTAATTAAAGTGCAAATATGTTACTATATAGATCAGTCAGAAATAGTGATGGACTCCCTGTTAGGCCCTTAACCCTTACCTCCCACCCATGCCCGTGCCCTTCTAACCCCCATGTCCCTACAATACACCCCATCCATATCATTCTTTCCTCTTCTATACCCCTAATGCATCCTCAATACCCACTCTTGCAGTATCCATTAATATCAAAACTCACGAGCCTATAATAACACTGGCAAACCTTTGAAGTGTTTATGAAATTGTTAAAAAAAGGCCTTCAAAATCATCTATAAAATGATACCCTCTTACAAGCTCATAAAACTGTCACTCAAACACAACCATTGATACTCAATTGAAAAAAGGTTTAATCTCTTTATCACCTCTTAATCTTGGCCAAATAAACAAACAGGTGTTGAAAAACCACTTCAAACAAAGATAAAGTTATTAAAAGCTCTTAAAACTATCAGTTAGACAAAGACAACAGTCTCCTTCAAAGCTGTGTAAACAATCCCCTACAGAGCTGAATCCATTTGTGTGGTTTAGTGCTCTGCCAAGTATTTATAATAGGATTGCTCAGCTGTGTTTAAAAATGCTCTAAAATTGAATACGCTGAAACCTTTGAAGCAGACTGAACAGATGGCTATCGGGCTCATCATATATCTGACTTCTTTGATTATCGGGTTAGCTATCAGTTCAGCTGGTCATTAAATATGTGCCCAGTAATGCACTACATGGAACTCATTTGTTTTTGCTGTTTGTAGCAGCTACAGGATTATTTTAATTAAATTGGTCTGCACCTGTTCCAGATGCCCGAGAGTATAATAATGACACAGTAGAAACTGCAGATTCTGAAAATAACACCAGTATCTGTATTCAGTAAGGTATAAAGCAATACCATTGGGCGTCCTGGTCTTCTGTATGAAATGGAAAACAGTTATTAAAATACTCTAGAATCATGGAAAGTCACCACAGAGAAATGGTCACTAAGTAGGTGCCAGTGCCTTTCCTTCACGTGAGCCATATCCAGTTTCTTGCTTGCTCCACAGTCCTTTTAACATTCCTTCATTGTTGTTTCATCACTGTCGCTGTGTCAAAATCCTGGAGCTCCCTCCCTATCAGCATTGTTGGTGTACCCAACCCACATTTTCAAGGGCAATTAGGAAAGGGCAACAAATGCTGACCTCGCCAGTGATGCCCACATCCCTTGATGGATAAATTCCCCTTTCAAAAAGAGCTTGGAGATTCTAATTCAGCAAGCTGCGGAGAATGCTATGTTTTCATCACCCTGTATATAATGACATCTTTGTCACCACTCTCGATTTATTTTTCTGCTATCTGAAACTTGTTGTTGGCAGGTGGACAAGTGGAAACAATCTATTACTCTACTAGGCTTGCGTCTTTTGTGACTTTTTTTTGTTCCTCCCAGCCTACAATGACAGTAGCCAGGCTATTAAGAACATTCCATGTTCTCCTGGGCAATACTTCATGCAACACAAGAATGAAAGTGAAGAACGATTAGCTTGTCAGTTTAATCGGACCATGCTGAAAAATTGCTCTGGAATTGAAGATCCCACCTTTGGATATTCTGGAGGAAACCCCTGCATTCTCCTGAAGATGAACAGAGTATGTTGGCGTTGATGAGAATACAGTAAAGCGTTACTCCTTTCCTAATCAATTTGCTAACAAACCATCGCGGCAGCAATGTGGCCGGGCTGAACAGTGAGTGACAGGGGTGCACCTTGCACATTTATCGCCCGTTTTGGATCAAATGTTAAAGTTTGTCCATTTGGTTCTGTAGGCCTTACTCTGTAGAAACAAGGGGTGATTACTCTAACCTACCTTCAATTCATATGAGACAACCACAGTCAAGATCCATTGGGAAAGCGAATGCTTATGTGACACAGAGGAGTGGATTCTCCATTGCCCGATGCCACAATCGGTATTCCCAATCTCGTGGAGGATGGAGCTTCCCCGCCAAACCCGTTGCGGTGCCCTGATCCCCCGCCCATGGCCTCAGCGCACTGCCCACACCATGTTGGCATCCATTACAATTTAATAAACGGGGTGGGAGCCCCCTGTTTTGCACCGACCCTCACATCGGGATATCCACCCGGGAGGCTTTGGTGCAAGTTTGCCCAAGCGTGGCAATCTCTGATGGGGCAATCTCTGATATGGGGGTCTCTGATGTGGGGGTCTCTGATATGGGGGTCTCTGATGTGGGGGTCTCTGGGGGTTTCTGATATCGGGGTCTCTGATATGGGGGTCCCTGATGTGGGGGTCTCTGATATGGGGATCTCTGATAAGGGCGTCTCTGATATGAGGGTCTCTGATATGAGGGTCTCTGATTTGTGGGTCTTTGATATAGTGGTTTCTGATGCGGGTCTCTGTTGGGGGTATGATGTAAGGGCTGGGGATGGGGTGGACAGGATTTGAGTTGTGAGGGAGAGGAGGCCCTCCGATGGACTTTGGGGGCATCAACATTAAATACGTACCCCCTTGACCCACCCGGGGACCACCACATCAGAGGCATGCTCATAAATACTTGCACCTTGGGCGGCATGGTGGCACAGTGGTTAGCACTGTTGCCTCACGGCGCTGATGACCCAGGTCACTGTCCGTATGGAGTTTGCACATTCTCCCCGGGTCTGCGTGGAATTCACCCCCACAACCCAAAGATGTGCAGAGTAGGTGGATTGGCCACGCTAAATTGCCCCTTAATTGGAAAAAAATAATTGGGTATTCTAAATTCGTTTTTAAAAAATAAATAAATACTTGCCCCAATCCATGCCTGCGTGAATCATAGCCGAGTGGATAAGAACATCATGGGAGCATGGAGAATCGGGCTTCCAGCTCATTAATCGGATGCAAATGGGTTTCATTGACCCATTTCTATCCCCCGCCGGGGCATGTAGCTCACTGCCGCAGGCGGCGGGGGACTTAAGCATCAGGCAGCGACCTCATTTTTTGCCCGCACTCAATTCTTCACCGGATTGGGAACCCCATGCCGGCAGCGGCGAACACACCCCTAAGGCTTTCAGTTATACCTGAGACTGTATAGTATAATAAATACCATATACTGTATAGTATAATAAATACAATATACTATACAGTGTAATAAATACTATATACTGTATGGTATAATAAATACCATATACTGTATAATGTAATAAATACCATATACTTTACAGTATAATAAATACCATATATTGCATAGTATAATAAATACAATATACTATACAGTGTAATAAATACCATATACTATATGGTATAATAAATACCATATACTGTATAATGTAATAAATACCATATACTTTACAGTATAATAAATACCATGTACTGTATAGTATAATAAATACCACATACTGTATAGTATAATAAATACCACATACTATATAGTATAATAAATACCATATACTGTATAGTGTAATAAATACCGCATAGTATAGTATAATAAATACCATATACTGTATAGTATAATAAATACCACATACTGTATAGTATAATAAATACCATATACTGTATAGTATAATAAATACAATATACTATACAGTATAATAAATACCATATACTATATAGTATAATAAATACCATATACTGTATAGTGAAATAAATACCACATAGTATAGTATAATAAATACCATAGCCCATTATGTTCAGCAATACATGTTTTACATGGTGAACAACTGTACTATTTATTATCTTTATAAAATTAATTTATGCTCTATTTTCGGATCATTTGCATTATTCAGAAGGGTGAAGTATCTTGCCACTACCACACTGTTGGCTTATTTTCTGCCCCAGTGTCAGACACGGTGGCACAATGGTTATCACCGCTGCCTCACAGCACCAGATCCGAATCCGACCTTGGGTGACTGTGTGAAGTTTGCATGTTCTCCCCGTGTCTGCGTGGATTTTCTTCGGGTCTCCGGTTTCCTCCCAAAGTCCAAAGATGTGCAGCTTAGGTGGAGCTATGGGGTTGCGAGGATTAGGGCGGGGGGTGGGAATGGGTAGAGTGCTCTTTTGGAGTCAGTGTAGACCCGATGGGCCGAATGGCCTCCTTCTGCACTGTAGGGATTCTCTGATTAAATACCATCATTCAGTATCTCCATTGAGTGGAAACTTGTATCTCATTACTCTTCACGTCTGGAGATTTAGCTAAATTGCTTCTTTGAAATTGTCTTGTGTTCATTTAGCATGAAAAACGTTTTGAATTGAATCAAAGGTTTTAACGAGATTTTGATTTCGCACTAAGGAAGATATGGGCCGGAATTCTCCGGTCGTTGTGATTGATTTTTCCTGTCGGCAGCACACCCCCGGATTCCTGGTGGAGTGGGGTGGTTACAATGGGAAATCCCATTGCCAAGCAGCGGGAAGATAGAATCTCTCTGCAGTGAATGGCGCGCCACCAAGAAACACGCGGCAGGGGAACCGGAGGATCCTACCCGCGGCCTATAGAGGAAGTTCTAATTCTTATTCACTTTTTTCTGTAAAAGAAATATTCATGAGCATTGTGCTGATATTTGCTTCCTTACATAGATAATTGGTTACCTGCCTGGTAAAGGAATAACCCCACATGTGACCTGCGAATTCATGGTGAGTGACACCAATGTCTGAACTAAATCATGTGTTGGAATTGTCTAACCTTGAGTTAGAATACAATGGCTAGCTTTGAATTAACACATTGGTTAATACTTGGATAAGTGATGCTTAACAAATCACACAGACGGCTGACTTAATTGTTCATTTGCTGAGTTATTCAAATAGTGCTGCCAATTAATGTTGAATTGGAAAGAAATTCAACTATGAATCTCCTTTTCTAGGGACTAGATGGTGATGGCAAAACTCATTCCAAATAAAACCCTTGCAGCCAGCAAAAAGGTTTTTTTAGCTCAACAGTTTCGATATGGGATGGGATTTTCCAGTCCCCCAACCGCGTGTTTCTTGGAAGCGCAATGCTCGGTAGCAGGAGGATTCTCTTCCCAATCAGGAGTAGGGATTGACTAACTTCCCCAACTACAATAACAAGCTCTCAGTCTTCTTTCAATATTGTACTTTTATCTAATTTTCCTAAGTAATTGGCAACTTCTGGTTCCAAAACGCCAGGCTTGTGAAAGGATTCTCGTTCCAATGTCTTGGCAGGTAAAAAACAGCATGTTGCTATTTCTAAATGGGTGTACTGCTTGGAGGGAACCTTAAAAAAAATCTCCCCCAAAGAATTCCAAAGTGTTGAACACTTTGATATATTGCCCGTCGACATGCTGTAGCTGGGTTTGAGTCTGTTGAGACTTACATACATCTTGCGTGTTGTGCTTTGTTTCTTTTATTGTTGCTTTAATTGAACAAAACAACATGAGCTTTATTTATAATCTTTCATTTGTTCTCAGGGCCTAGCTGATGTAATAGTTCAGCACATTGTCCATATACTCTGGAAACTGGGTTTGAACGCAGCACAGGCTAATTGGACACGTCCTGATATTGCTTATGAGATATTAACTTGGGCAGACTCAACTTAGTGCCAAGTTGACATGGTCCTACAACACAGAAGTGCCCACAAAGACGACAAATGGTCGGTCTAACTCGGAAGGGGCATTGGAAGGGCTGCATGGGATGTGGAAAAATTCTGCCTTGTGCAGTTGTGAGTGATCTAAGGTTGTGTTTAAGGCACATTGCTAGGGCAGTTTAAAGGAAAGAGTTATTCTGAATCTGGCTGTTCCCTGTCTGACTGGTGGCTGTGAAGGACCCAAAATGGAGAAGTATTCAGATTTACAACAGTTTACTGAATTTGGTAAACACCCGAGAATGCTTTTTTCTCCCCTCTGCATTGGAGTAAAATGGAGTAGATGAGCCTCCCTCATCCGCAGGTTTATTTGAGATCACTATACTAGTACACCACTCCTAGTGAAGGTTTAAGAACTTCCTAGTGAGTTGGAAAATTCGACCTAGTAGCCCTCAGGAACAGGCTATTCTCTCAAATATTTTTTTTTCAATTTTAGAGTACCCAATTCATTTTTTCCAATTAAGGGGCAATTTAGCGTGGCCAATCCAGCGACCCTGCACATGTTTTGGGTTGTGGGGGCAAAACCCACGCAAACACGGGGAGAATGTGCAAACTCCACATGGACAGTGACCCAGAGCCAGGATCGAACCTGGGACCCCGGTGCCGTGAGGCAGCTGTGCTAACCATTTCCCACCATGCTGCCCTTATTCTCTCAAATATAAGCAACCTGCCAATATGCAACTGGTAGCTGTACATTTCTGCCACCATTGGCTTGAAAGATGCATGGGGGTTCACATAATGTAACCCTGTTAGGAGCCTGGTGGAAACATCCATTGTTAGCTGGTTGTCCGTGGATTCTGCTGAAGTTACGGCAACAAACGGGGAAAACTATCTGGAATCTCAAAGCCATTAGCTCTGATGCTTCACTACTTATTTGTCTTTTTAATGCCTCTTCTCATGTGCACAGGGTGACTGGGATAGGCCATTAAACGCTTCTCAAACCACTAACCTAATCTTTCCGAAAGATGTACCTTATTGTTCAGCAGGAACCTTCTTTCTGGTTAGCGATTCAATTAATAGTTTAGACAAATTAAATTAATTTACAAACTTTAAAACTATCCCAGTTCTCAACAGGTAAATAGCTGTTAGCACATTTTTCTGTGATGGTTATTCAAGTAATTTAACTCCCCACCCTCTGAAAGCTAACATTCACAAAATGGCGGCCCTCACAGACCGTTCATTTCAAAAGGTACTCATCACTTATCAATCTCAATTGTAATCCATTTCAAGCAAAAATGAATTAGAAACATAAAAACACCCATTATTACAAGCCAAACACTGAAATGCATTAGAGCTCTAACCATTGTTTCAACGTTGTGTAGAATGTATAACTTCTATATACAATAGAAATGTCTTTAAAAAGTCTAACCAGAATCAAATATGTCTATCCATCAATCTGGTGAGAACTGGAGAAGCATAGCCATTAAAAGTAGTGGAACATAGGAACAGGAGTAACCCTTTTAGGAACAAGGACACAAAACACTTGGAACGGGAGCAGGAGCGACCATATGTCTGTTGAACCTGCTCTGCTATTCAATATGATCGGGGCTGATCTTGGGCTTCAACGTAATTTTCCTGCCCGTTCCCCTTATCCCTTGATTCCCTGAGACAAAAAATCTGTCTTTCCCTGACTTAAATGTATTCAGCGATGCAGCATTCACAATCCTCTGGGGCAGAGAATTCCAACGATTCACAACCCTGTGGGTGAAGTGATTTCCCCTCATCCCAGTCCTAAATGGTCGGCCCCTTATCCTGTGTCCCTGTATTTTACATTCCCCGAGCATTGGAGACAATCTCTCAGTACCCACCCGAATGAGCCTCTTCACGTTTCAATGAGATCACCATTCATTCCTGTAATCGCCAGAGATATTGGACACAATTTGCTATTAGGCTCATTCAGCTCCTCAAACCTGTTATGCTATTCAATTATTCATGGCTGATCTATATTGGAGTGCAGTTTAAACATCAACTGAGAAGGATAATGGAATCCTAGTTTGGAGTTATTTTCCAGTGTTACCTGCTATTAGGGAACATAATGCTTCCAGTTCATGGTTCCTCTTTATTTAAAGATGACTACTATATTTTGTCTGAACGGTATTTTGTCTACACTAGACCTTCAGTTAAGAACGTCTTCTCTGTTCTGTGCTCTTGAAAATATTGCTAAAATAATATTGCTAAAGTAATAAAAGTATGCTCTTGCGCTTTTCAGAAAGAAAAGAATAATGCTAAAATTCACTTCTACCCAAATAACGGAACCTTTGACCTCAAGTACTTTCCATATTATGGAAAACTGACACATGTAAGTGGGCTCAAATCTTCCAAATTCAGCTGCGAATTTTCAATGTTCTCTTGATGTTTGTTTGAAATGAGGGATTTATCACAATATTTTCTGCTCTATTGGTTTTCCTTCCTTCACCCTATGTTAACATTCTAGGCTTTGACAAAGAATGATATAGCATGTTAGCTTTTATTATGATGGGATTGGAGTATAAGAGTAAATACGTCTTAATGTAATGAAGTTGGGTCTCAGTGAGACCATACGTGGAATATTGTGCTCTCTTTAAAGGAACAATATTCTAGCATTAGAGGCAACATGCCAATAACTCACTAAATTGAATACTGGAATTAGGGGGTTATCCTATGAGGAGAGGTAAAGTAAAATGGGGTTTAAAAGAGTGAAATATGATTTAATTGAAACATAAGGGGTGGAATTCTCCGTTTCTGCGGTTAAGTGCCGACACCAGCGTGGGACCCATGATGTTTTACGATCTGCAAATCGGCGCGAACCCCTCACCAATTCTGATACCAGTGAGGGGTTAGCACCAACACCGCGTGAAATGCCCGCAGATTGCGCTGTAAACGGCCGGAGAATGGCCGGATCCTGACGACCTGCAGTGGTCGCGCCGTACAACATGGTGCCGGCCATGCGTGGACCTAACCCGCCATCTGCGACCCCAAAGCCCACCCCCCACCAGTCGCCCCAGCCCTCGCAGAAGCCCCCCACCCAGGCCAGCGGCACGGGTCCCAGCCCGAAGTGGCGGCTCTGGACAAAGTCCCCAGCCGCCACGCCAGGTTCACGAATTGTGTGGCCGCACATGTCCCACGCCATCAGGAACTCGGCCCATTGGGGGCAGAGCATCGGCCGATGAGGCGCCAACAGTGTTGCAACTGCGCGCGGCGCGCGTCATGATGCGTCATTTCAGAGGGGCGGAGAATCGCAAACCGCCGTCAAACCGGCGCTGGCCCTGACTCCAGTGTCGGAATCGATTCTCCGCCCCATCGCCGATTACGATTTCAATTTTGGGCAACAGAGATACCTGCCCAAGATTTTTTGAGGGATTTGGCAGGCCTCAGAGGCAGTTTCCCATGCTGGAGACTCTAAAACTACGGATTACAGTCTCAAAATAAGGGGACATTCTTTCAGGACTGAGATGAGGTGAAATCTTTTCACTCAAACAGTTATGCATCTTTGGAATTCTCCACCTTAGGGAGCTCTGGATGTTTAGTCATTGAATATATTCACGACAGAGATTGATGGATCTTTGGATGCTCAGGAAATCAGGGGGTATGGAGTTAGTGTGGAATAGTGAAATTGAGGTAGAAAGTCCTCCATCCATCCAATTGAAAAGGGTTGGGCAGCACGGTAGCACATTGGGTACCACTGTTGCTTCACAGCTCCAGGGTCCCAGGTTTGATTCCCAACTTGTCACTGTCTGTGCGGAGTCTGCAAGCTCTCCCTGTGTCTGGGTGGGTTTCCTCCGGGTGCTCCGGTTTCCTCCCACAAGTCCTGAAAGACGTGCTGTTAGGTGAACTGAACATTCTGAATTGTCCCTCAGTGTACCTGAGCAGGCGCCAGAATGTGGCGACTAGGGGCTTTTCACAGTAACTTCATTGCAGTGTTAATGTAAATCTGCTTGTGACAATAAAGATTATTATTCGATTATTATGAATGGTCTGCTCCTATTATAATGCTCTGGTGCAGTAGCGCTTCATTACTTTATTATTGGCCGGAGAAGGAAATGGGTGATCATCCAGCCTTGTGACAACCCCAGTTAAATGGAACGAGGAGAAAGAAGAGACTAAGAGGAAAGTATTGTAGATACAGATTAGCTAAAGATTACACTATCACAATGATTACCTGATGAAAGGATAAGGGTGAAAGAGATTGCTTACAACTTCTATTCATTCTACTCATTCACAGGCAAAATAATAGCTATTATTTCAAAAATGAAGATAACCTGTAACATCATGTTGTAATATCACCTTTCACTGTGGTATCAGAAGGCAATCCATGTAGATCTTATGGTGCACAGAATTTAGGACACGGTTAATATTAATGGGGGTAGGAAGGAAGGAAGAACTGTTTCCATTAGTAGAAGGGTCGAGAACCAGAGGACACCAATTTAAAGCGATTGACAAAAGAGACAGAGGCAACTTGAAGAAGGGCTTTTTTACCCAGCAAGTGTTTGGATCTGCCATGCGCTGCCTCAGAATCATGGCTTTCAAGAGCGAACTTGATAATTATCTGAAAAGATTTGCAAGGTTATGGAGAAAAGGTAGGGTTGGGACAAGCTGAGTTGCTCTTGTCGAGGACCAACATCGACCTGGGTCGAATGGTCTCTTGTATTGCAACCATTCCTTGAAGAAAATAGAATCATAGAAACCCAACAGTGTAGAAGGAGGTCATTCAGCCCATCGAGTCTGCACTGACCCTCTGAAATAGCGTCCTATCTCGGCCCACTCCCCTGCCCTATCCCTGTAACCCCACCTAACCTGCACATCTTTGGACTGTGGGAGGAAACCAGAGCACCCGGAGGAAACCCACAGATACACAGGGAGAACGTGCAAACTCCACACAGTCACCCGAGGCCGGAAATGATCCCGGCATCCTGCGAGGCAACGGTGCTAACCACTGAGCCACTGCTCACCCTGATGAATGAATATATTGGTATTAGTTTATGCATGTAATCTGTTGCTAGTATTTCAAACCAGTGTCTAACAATGTAAACTGCTAGTCAAAGTGAAGATTTCTCATTGTCAAATAGTACTTTTGAGCCAATTTAGAGGTGATGCTGAGATTATTGTCATTTGAAAACCTGTCAAAACTTTAAAAATGGGCAATCATTTTTCATACTGTAAGAGAAGATGAACAGAAATGATATGCTGCTCATACTTTAACAGTTAGAATTGGAAAGATGAAAGTGTTTAAAATGGAAATCACATTACTCAAGTTGCATGATACTAAAGAGGAGGCTGGAGATTATACATTAAGCAACTTTATATCAAAATTATATCTAACTTTGTTTTCCTGCCCTTTCCATTAATCCAAAATCGACTGGTCACACGATGTCAGAGAATGACTACCTCCAACAAGAGCAAATCTAATCATCTTCCCTTAACATTCAATGGCATTACCATCCTTCAGTTCCCCACCATCAATATCCTGGAGATTATCATTACCTGGAAACCTAACTGAACCAGCCGCACGAACACTGTGGCTGTAAGACAGGTCAGAGGCCGAAAACCCTGCAGAAAGCAACTCCCTCACTAACTCCCTGTCTGTCCGCCATCTACGTCAGCAGTGTTCTCTCCACTGGGGCTTCAATCATTTACAATCTATAACAATAACTTGGATGAAGGGACCGAATGTATGGCAGCTAAATGTGCCGGTAACACCAGGATCGGTAGGAAAGTAAAGTAAAGAGTTGGTAAAGAGTCTACATAGGATAGAATAGAATCATAGAATCCCTACAGTGCAGAAGAGGGCCATTCAGCCCATCAACCCTCTGAGAGAGCACCCTATCTTGGCCCCTGCCCCGCCCTATCCCCGTAACCCAGTAACCCGACATGACCTTTTGGACACTAAGGGACAATTTATCACGGCCAATCCATCTAACCTGTACATCTTTGGACTGCGGGGGGAAACAGGAGCACCCGGAGGGAACCCACGCAGACACGGGGAGAACGTACAAACTCCACACAGACAATTACCCAAAACTGGAATTGAACACGGGTCACTGGCGCTGTGAGGCAGCAATGCTAACCACTGTGCCACCACAAGTGAATGGACAGAAATTTGGCCGATGGGAGTATAATGTGGGAAAGTGTGAATTGTTCATTTCGGGAAGAAGAATAGAAAATCAGTGTGCTGTTTAAATGGAGAGAGAATGGAGAACTCAGTGGTAGAGAGGGAATCCTGGTATATGAATGACAAAAAGTAATTCAGGTAAAGTAAGTGATAAGGAAGACAGATGAAATTTTGTTATTTTTGCAAGGGGAATAAAAGTAGTTAGGTTTTCCAGCAGCTGAACAGGGCTAGATGAGACCACATCTGGAGTACTGTGTTCAGATTTGGTCTCCTTATTTGATAAAGGATAGATTGCATTATAAGTAATTCAGAGAAGGCTCCTCGATCCATTCCTGGGATTAAGGACTTAACTTATGAAGAAAGGTTGAACGGGTTGGGCCTGTATCCATTGGAGTTCAGATAAATGAGAAATGATTTTATTGAAATGTATTAGATCCTGAGGAGACCTGACAGGGTGGCTACAGGAAGGATGTTTCCTCTTGTAGAGGAGACTAGAAGTTGGGGCACAGTTTAAAATAAGAGGCCTCCCTTTTAAGACAGGGACAAAGAGAAATTATTTCTGTCTGTGGGTTATTTGTATGTGGAATTCTCTTCCTCGGAAATCAGTGGAGGCTGGGTTATTGAATTTATAGATAATGAGTCGCGTGTTCTGGGGGGGCAGACAGGTGAGACAGTTAGGTTTCCAGGTAATGATAATCTCCAATCAGACCATATCATTATGGAGTTGAGACCACAATCAGATCGGCTATGATCTTATCAAATGGCAGAGCAGGCTTGAAGAGCTGAATGATCTATTCCTGCTCCTAACTCCGACGTACCTATGTTCCACTTCCCTGGTGGAGTGCAACTCTCACAACAACCAAAAAGCTCAGTGCCATTCAGGGCAAAACAGTCCACTTGATCGACATCCCGTCCATTCATTCTGTCCAGCACAGTGCACCAGGCTGCAGTGTGTACAGTCAATAAATGCACTGCAGCAACTTCCAAGAATTCTTCAACAGCACCCCTCAAAGTCACATCCTCTGTCACCCAAAAGGACTGGGGCAGAAGGTTCATGGGAACATCATCACTTGCACGTTCTACTCCAAGTCACGCACAATTCTGACCTGCAACTATATCGCCATTTCTTCATCATTGCTGGGTAAATATTCTGGGACTTTCTAACTAATAACATTATGGGTGAACTTTTCCCAGAAATCGGGAACGGCTGATGTTGGGTGGTAAAAGCGGCGTTGAACGTGCCAATGGCAATGGCGGCTTCCTTCACCATATAGTGCAGCACATTGAAAAGAAAAGCTTCAAGGACCGGGTCCCAAGATGTACGGCTGGCAGGGTGGCCTCGGAGTCGCCCGCCCACCCATCAACTTAGAAATGTGAGGATCGGTCTGCCATGTTTAAAGGCTGCACCCGCACACAGCAACCAAACCAGTTATGCCTGGAACACCCATTCCCCCCCCCCCCCTAGCATGCCCCCTGCACTGCCATGGCAGTGCCAAGGGTTGCCTGGGCATGACCCTCTCTCTCCTGAGTGCTCTACCCACCTGAGCTTCCTTGGGAGGTCTGCTCACCAGGTGCATGTACCTAAGGGCAATTTAGCATGGCCAGTCCACCTAACCTGCACATCTTTGGACTGTGGGAGGAAACCCACGCAGACACGGGGAGAACATGCAAACTCCGCACAGACAGTGAAAAGGTTGCTGGAGACCAGTCGTGATTCGCGCCGTTTGCAATCACTCCGCCACGGATGGATTTTCTGACGTACGGGCCTGATCATGATAGATTAATTTATTATAATGATGTTCCCGACATTGAACGTTGGGGAACACAGCTGTTGTTGCTGACAACTGCAGGGACAATCGCATCACGTCAACGTAAAACGTGACTTTGCACTTCCCCCGACGTTTTCCGCTCCTGATGCTGAACCCACCCGATGTGAACCGGAATGGAAAATCCCGGCCTAAGGGTGTGCCTACATACAGCAATGGCAATACAGGATGGGCAATAAATACTGGCTTTGCCAACAACATTCGCAGCCTATAAATGAACAAAAAACAAGCAGGGCAAAGTCACATTTACATTTATGTGGTTAGTGACAGAATTGGATTGTAAGTATTTTTCAAAAATTTACCACCTTTGACAAAACATTTGAATATATTTTCTGATTTTCAAACTGATCTTATATTGTTGGTAAGAGGGATGATTGGAATACCATGTGTTAGAGTCGGATCTTGGATTTTTAAGGGATGAAACTTGAATGGTTTTTATCTTTTAATAACTCTAGGTAAATTATTCAGTCCCTCTGGTGGCCATGCAATATGAGAATCTGGAGAAGAACAATGAAGTCAGTATTCAATGTAAAGTAAATGGGCCTGGCATCAATAATGACATCTTTCAAGACCGATTTTCTGGCAGGATTTTTTTCACACTTAATATTCAAGAATAATACGAAATGAAGGTTCCTTTGTGAAAAAATATAGACACTGGTACAATATATGGTGATTTGGTTTCTCTGCCAGAAAAGACTTGTATAACTAGCATGACTATTCCCCTCTTATGTTACTAAGTAGCTATGAGATTTATTTGAAGATAAAATCAGATTTTGTTTCCTTTTGGTTTTGGTATGTATCACTAATAAAGCACATAGTAAAGTTTCCTTTATATCAAATCGTAATGATGAAAACAAATAATTATTAAATTATAAAGTGTTAAACTATACAGTTCTTAAAACTTGGATGAAATTATTATGCCCTTACCCTGCTTAAATTTCTCAGAAATGTAATAATTAATCGATGTCTTAATTATTTTTGCCGGAAATGTCTGTATGCTGCATGGAGAGGGAAATAAACATTTTATATTGAAATGAATCCGTTTATAATTGTGTAATACTAATATTGTGAACTATGTAAAGATATTGTGCCTCACTAGACACAATACCAACATTATTATTTAGCCAACACAATGTAAGAATACGAGGACTGGGTGAATCCCTTTGGTGTCTCAATCTGAAAGTTCCATACAACACAACAAATGACTGAAGGTAATATGAAATCATTTAAAGGGATTCTTTCTTTATGGACCCAATGTCATGGCTTTATCAAAAACACAAGATTTAGGAGCAGGACTAAGCCATACAGCCCCTCAAGTCTGCTCTACCATTCCGTAAGGTCATTGTTGACCTAATTGTGGTGACAACTTCACTTCCCTGTCTGCTCCCACCTTGACTCCTTTGTCGATTGGCAGCACGGTGGCACAGTGGTTAGCACTGCTGCCTCACAGCACCAGGGTTCCAGTTTCTATTCTGACCTCGGGTGACTCTGTGTGGAGTTTCCACGTTCTCCCCATGTCTGCATGGGTTTCCTCTGGGTGCTCCGGTTTCCTCCCACAGTCCAAAGATGTGCAGGTTAGGTGGATTGGCCATGATAAATTGCCCTTAGTGTCCAAAATGGTTAGGTGGGGTTACTGGGTTACGGGGATAGAGTGGAGGTGTGGCTTAGGTTGGGTGCTCTTTCCAAGGGCTGGTGCAGACTCAATGGGCCGAATGGCTTCCTTCTGCACTGTAAATTCTATGATTAAATTTGGAAAAGATCGAATTACTCGCTGATCAGTCAGTGAAAGAAATCATGCGATACACAAGTAGGGTCCGACTGTCCATTCCTGATCATCGCAACACCCCATTTGACAAAACTAAATAAAACCCGTTGAAGTGCTGCATTTGCAAGTATAACGCAGCATATACTCTGGAAAATGCTCCAAATGTCAGGTCTGAGAGGACCTACATGTTAGACGTTTCCACAGAGAGTCGAGTCCGTTGTTAAATTTCAATGGCTTTATTCTGTTATGGGGAGGTGTTTTCAGAACCCCAAAATGTATCATGGAGTTCAACCAACCTCTCCCTTTAATGTATTTGTTGCTTTTCCTAGCACACGGCTTGTTCCCTAGGTGTGGGATTACAATTATGGACACGTGGGTTTTTAAACACAAAACAATGTTTATTCCATGAACTCAACTTAACATCTTAAATAAACATTTGGATCTCTTAACACCCCTTACTTCAAAGATAACGCCGAAAATATTACAACAGTAAATAATTCCTCAAAATGTTCCTTCAAACTTCCAAGAGACTTAACACCTTTAAACAGAATCACATCAGGTTAAAGGCTTTACTAATATGAGTTTAAATCACCCTAATGATCCAGAGATAGTATTTCATGGCAGAGATCCAGCTCACTGCAAACACAGACACTCCCAAGCTCTTTTCAAACTGCAAAACTAAACTGCAAAATGGCTGACCTGACCTCAGCTCCACCCACTCTCTGACATCACTATTTTCTTAAAGGTACATTGCTTAAACATCCATGTCTTAAAGGTACTCTCGCATGACAATTCAAAACCCAAAGTTGTGGCACAGTTACACTTCTTTGGCTGTTCCCAAGGCAAGAGAGAGAGAGCTGTTTGTGCGCTTAGTTCATATACCCATGTCATCATTGGCCTTAACACCATTGGTGCATTTAAATTGCACTGCCATGCACTAATTGGTCTTCACTGGGGCTGAGGTTGTCCCTGATTGGTGGTCGGGAGAGCGTCACCGGCAGCACGACGACAGAGGGCAGTGTCACGAGAGCCGTGGGGCCGAAATCAGGAAGCGGCGGTGGCCATTTTGATCAGACGCCGGAAGTGGGTGGGCCATTCTACGGGGAGATGCTACCCGACTTCCCGACCGAGGATCGGGCGTCGGCAGAGGAGAAGGTCAGTATCTGCCCTTGCCTCCAACAAAGATGGCTGTCGCCAACTGAGCATGCTCCATCAGTCCCCCCTTTGATTCTTTTCACAACTAGAATCACAAGTAGAGATTACCCGGTTCCCCCTCCAGTCTCCTCATCTGGGGGTCCTCGTTGTATGACATTGTGCGTGCCGCGAGATATTTGATTAATGCAATTATAAGATACAAAATAAAAATAATAACAAAGAACAAAATCAATCCTTGTGCAAGAGAGCTTTCCATGGAGCCTAGCCAACCAGTTGCCCATCCCCACAGGGTGGACGCGGTGGGTTGTTTTAACTTTCCTATCTCTTTTTTAATGTGGTCAGCCAGGTCGGTAATGTCCTGGGAACTGTCCAGGAAATACACACAGCACTCGGTCACAATTAGAGCAATGTCCCTCCTTTCTCTGCCAAGATGTAATCCAAGGCCATCCTAGTCTGCAGGGTTATTGTTCAGATCGCTACCATTTGGGCCTTTTGGCTCTCTTGTGACAAGCATATACATTAAAAACACATGGATAACATACCGATTTTCATTTTGCAAAGTTCTGTTTTTTTGCTGATTCAAAGTTTGTTTTTTTTTGCTGATTCAGTTGCTGGCCACCCTCTCGACATGTGACGTGTTGATCCAGGTCTTGTTTCCCTGAACTTTAACCACCGACGGCGTGGTTAGCAGTATTGTGTAGGGACCTTCCCACTTGGCGCCCAAGGGTTATTTGTGGGGCGTCTTGACGTACATTCATTCTCCCGAGACCAGGTTGTGCCCCCCCTCTGGTGGGTCACCCCATGCAGCCGATACCTGATGAGAGGCAGAATTGACAGCATGTGTTCATTTCTGACAATATTTTAGCAACGCATCACCCGTGAGGTGGCAATCGGCTTTCCTAAATTGATGGTTCCTGGCAGGGACATCGACCTCCCCGTAATAACCTCAAAAGGGCTCAGGCCTGTAGTCCTGTTAAGGATGGATCAAATACTGTACAGTATTGCAGAAAGGGTCTGGGGTCACAGGGTACTTTCCTGGTGATACTTGGCCAGTTGTTGTTTCAGGGTCCGATTGGTTCATTCTAATTGACCGGATGACTGTGGATGGTGAGGCCAATGCAGACTCCATTTAATATTCAGTAATCTGCTGACTTCCTGGAAGACCACCCCAGTAAAATAGGTTCCATGTTCCGAATCTCTGCACCGGGGAAGTCCCCACCTTGGAATATAGTCCTTGCATATCACTTTCGCAGTGTGTATGTGGATGTGGCCCTTCGCATGGGCATTGCCTCTACCCACCGAGAGAATGATCACCAGTGACCAGTACATCGGAGTATCCCTGGCTCTTAGGAGACGATATGTAATCCACTTGTAACTCTAGGAGTGGGCCCGCCGGGGCCGGTGGCTATGGATCCATCATAATTCTTCTGGCAGATCACGAACCTATCCGATACCCTCTGGGCATACTTCTTAAACCCCCGACCCTACCAGCTCTTCTGAAATCGGGCTGATATTTGTTGTGGAGCCAGGTGTCCCCATGAGTGGATTTTCTGAGCCAGGAAAGGCATTAGTGCTTGAGGGGCTCCCGGTTTATCAGTTCCCCTCTGTCTCCACATGCCATCTTCACACATCCTCATGCCTTCTTCCATCCAAGTCCGTTTTTCCTCCTTTGGGGACTCCACCTGCATAACTTGTAGATCTTCAGTCAGCTTAAGTACTTCCAGTTTACGTATCCATTATTCTCCTGCTGGTGGTTTTTGATCAAGGACCAGGCTTGCAGTGGCCATTACAGGCTTGCATGTGGCCTCAATGGCTCTGAGGCAACTTCCCCATCCGAGGGCATTGCATCTAGCCTTGCTGAGTAGTACCCAATAGGCCTCTGTCTGTCCCATATTCTTGTGTTAATAGGGCTGAGATATACCCGTCTCTTTCGTGGACCAACAGGGTAAATGGCTTTCCATTGTCCGGGATCCCAAGAGCCGGTGCTGAAAATAGGCTCTTTTAAGTTTGTCAAAGGCCTCTTTTTGTTCTTCAGAGAGGACTATGGCTTCTTTTGATGCTTGCTTCCCCTTTAAGAGATCGTTCAATGGCTGAGCCAGTTGCGTGAAGGAGTCTACCCAGTTTCGATTAAAATTACACAGGCCCAAAAAGGATCTGTGTTCTTGAATAGTGATGGGCTGTTTGGCAGCCCGAATGTCCGCAGTCCTGTCCTGGGTAAGTTTTTGTTTTCCCTTTGAAATCTTCTGTCCCAGGTTTACCCCCACTTCCTGTGCTAGCTATGTTTTGTTAATGCTAGCGTTATGTCGATGGTAGCCATGATGTGGAGATGCCGGCATTGGACTGGGGTGAGCAGATTAAGAAGTCTTACAACACCAGGTTAAAGTCCAACAGGTTTGTTTTGAATCACTAGCTTTCGGAACACTGCTCCTTCCTCAGGAAGGTGCCTGAAGAAGGAGAAGTTCCCCAGAAGGCTAGTGATTCGAAACAAACCTGTTGGACTTTAACCTGGTGTTGTAAGACTTCTTACTGAGCCTTATGTCCCTTCAGGTTAAGATGATCCAGCAAGGTGTGCAAGTCCTGTTCATGCTGCTCCTCTGTGTGGGAGGCCAACAGAATGCCATCAACACACTGGATGACAGCAGAAGCTGATGTGTTAGGCAGGTCGGTTCGATGTGGACTGCACTTGATGCAGCGATGCGAGAAACAGACCTCTAACACTGTAGAAGATCCAACACGGTTTTATTGAACGATAGAACTAACATACATACTTAACTGTGGGTCGACACTATACTGAACTGACTGGAGGCCTTGTAGTAGCCTGATCAGACTTACTAGCTACCGTATGGTGTTTGCACTGTGCTAGCTCATGGACTCTGACTGTCTCAGTGGCTGGGTCCAGAGAGAGAGGGAAACCTAGTGCCCTCTGGCTTTATAGTGGTGGTGTCCTGTCTGGTGATTGGCTGCACTGTGCTGTGTGCTTACTGGTCATCCTGTGTGTCAATCACTGTCTGTCTGCATTCCATTATATACATGCATGGATATTATGACAGAGGCCATGGTGAGTAACTCACGCAAGTGGTTTTGCAGGGCCATGTGAAAGACAATGGGGCTATTGTGGAAGCCCTGCGGCTGTCCAGTCCAAGTATATTGTTGTTGTCGGAATGTAAAGGTGAACCAGGACTTTACTTCAGATGCTAGGGTACATACCAGCCTCCCCGAACAGGCGCCGGAATGTGGCGACTAGGGGCTTTTCACAGTAACTTCATTTGAAGCCTACTTGTGACAATAAGCGATTTTCATTTCATTTCAGAATCCGTTAGCCATGCCAATAACGGAGAAGTACCGGTGTTCCGGAGTCAGCGAACTAAAGAATGTTGAAGGGTCTGACGGGGTTTTTTAACCAATACACTGGTTAGCTTTTCGGTAGTCGTCTTGTCAGGTTTCCACACCAGCCAGACGGGTGTATTAGATGATCTGTGTTTTTACCAATGCCCGTGATAGGGGCGGGACTTACGGGTTTCATTTGCTGAAAGTCACAATCATCCTTGTCGCGTGCCCATATGGGGTGTTCTTGCAGCTCTTCCTTTTTAAAAAAAAAAATTAAAAAGTATCCAATTCTTTTTTTCCAATTAAGGGGAAATTTATCGTGGCCAATCCACCCACTCTGCACATCTTTGGGTTGTGGGGGCAAAACCCACTCAGACACGGTGAGAATGTGCAAACTCCAGTGCAAACAGACAGTGACCCAGAGCCGGGATCAAACCTGGGACCACGGCGCCGTGAGGCAGCAGTACTAACCACTGCACCACCGTGCTGCCCTCCTTTCACTATTTATAAGCCTTTAGAAGACTTGAGATTCCCCTTTATGTTGGCTACCAGTCTTTTCTCAAAATCCCTCTTTGCTTCTCAACGGGAGCACATTGGCTAGCACTGTTACTTCACAGCTCCAGGGTCCCAGGTTCGATTCCCGGCTTGGGTCACTGTCTGTGTGGAGTCTGCACGTTCTCCCCGTGTCTGCGTGGGTTTCCTCCGGGTGCTCCGGTTTCCTCCACAAGTCCTGAAAGGCGTACTGTTAGGTGAATTGGACATTCTGAATTCTCCCTGTGTACCCGAACAAGCGCCGTTTTGTGGCGACAGGGGCTTTCCACAGTAACCTGATTGCAGTGTTAATGTAAGCCTACTTGTGACAATGAAGCTTATTATTAATGTGTTTTTCACTTCCCCTCTGAACCTTCTGTATTCCTCTTGGTTCTCAATTGTATTTTCTACCCGATACATGTCATAAGAACATTTTTTCTTCCTTATCTTAATTTCTATCTTCTTTTTCATCCAGGGAGTTGTGGATTTGTTTGCCCTACTTTTCCCTTTTCGAGGAATATGCCTTGAATGTGTCCAGACCATTTCTATTTTGAAGTTAGCCGTCAGTTCAGCTACAGTTTCTCCCGCCAACATTTAGTTCCAGTCTAACCGGCTCCGTTCTTGCCCCATTGAAGTCAGCTCTCCCCCAGTTAATTATTTTTACTCTGGATTGCCTATTTTCCTTTTCTTCCTCCAGCAGTTCCTCAGGACAAGTAGGGCAACTCGCTACAGAAGCTTGCGTGTGGAGTCTTTTAATGTGAGGATACTGTTACGCTGCAGCTATCACACAGTTCTGGCTGACCAGGAAACTCACCTACTCACCATTGGAAAGAGAAAGATTTGCAGGTTGACAATCAACCTGCTTGGCCATGCCATACATGCATCTTCTGTGGCCACCAAGTGCTGGGGTGGAACTCAAACTCAGACCTTCTAGCTCAGAGGTAGGGACGTTGTCCACTGCACCACAAGATCGCCTACTGAACTGATTGATTTCATACTTCTCTGCATTAAAAAAAATCTGCAACATGTCTGCCCATTCCATCAACCCATGTCCCTTTGATGTTTAAAACTATCCTCCTCACAGTTCACTATATTTTCAAATTTTGTGTCAAACACAAATTTTGAAATAAAGCCCACAGTAAGCAGCTGAAAAATGCCCGTTAAGGGTCAAGGTTACTGGGCATAAGCTAAACTTGTCCCGGTTGGTGGAGCAAGAGAGGGACGGGTTCCGGAGATGGGGTGCGCTCCCGCTGTCATTGGCGGGGAGAGTGCAGAAGGGGAAGATGTTGATTCTCCCGAGATTCTTGTTCATATTTCAGTGTCTCCCCATTTTCATTCTACGATCCTTCTTTAAGAGGCTAGATAAAATTATCCTGGGATTTGTTTGGGCGGGAAAGTCCCCACGGGTGAGGAAGGCGATGCTCGAGAGGAACCGAGGGGGTGGGGGGCTGGCGCTGCCGGACCTTAGCAACTACTACTGGCTAGCTAACATAGCCATGGTAAGGAAATGGATGGTGGGTACGGGGTCGGTTTGGGAGCGGATGGAGGCTGCTTCGTGCAGGGGCACCAGTTTGGCAGCCTTGGTTACGACGCCTCTGCCGCTCCCGCCGGCACGATACTCCACCAGCCCTATAGTGGTGGCAGCTCTACGGATCTGGGGCCAGTGGAGGAGGTAACCACCGATTTGCCCCGGGCGGTGGGTTCCAATTATGGTGGAGGGCGGGGATTGCGAGGATGGGCGATCTGTTCCTGGAAGGGAGCTTCCCGAGCATGAGGGTGTTGGAGGAGAAATTCGGGCTGGCGAGAGGGAATGATTTCAGGTACTTGCAGGTGCGGGATTCCGTACGCAGATTGGTACCATCCTTCCCACGCCTCCCACCAAGGGGGATCCAGGACAGGGTAGTTTCCAGAGGAGAGGTGGGAGAAGGGAGAGTCTCTGACATTTATAAAGAACTAATGGGAGCAGAGGAGGCACAGACCGAAGAACTGAAGCTTAAGTGGGAGGAGGAGCTCGGGGGGGGGGGGGGGGGGGGGGGGGGGGGGAAGAGAGATAGAGGACGGCATATGGGCAGACGCTTTGAGTAGAGTAAACACGACCGCAACATGCGCCAGGCTCAGTCTGATCCAGTTCAAGGTCGTACATCGGGCCCATATGACGGTGCCCGGATGAGCAAATTCTTTGGGCTGGAGGACAAATGTCCTAGATGTGCTGGAGGGCCAGCAAACCATGTACACATATTTTGGGCGTGTCCTAAACTAAGGGGGTACTGGCAGGGATTTGTGGATGTCATGTCCCGGGTATTGAAAACTAGGGTAGCAATGAGTCCTGAGGTGGCAATTTTTGGGGTTTCGGAGGACCCGGGAGTTCAGGAGGAGAAAGAGGCCGACGTCTTGGCCTTTGCTTCCCTGGTAGCCCAGCGACGAATACTGTTGGCATGGATGGACTCAAAGCCCCCGAAGTCTATAGTATGGCTTTCGGACATGGTGAGCTTTCTCGGGCTGGTGAAAATTAAGTTTGCCTTGAGAGGATCGCTGTCGGGGTTCGCCCGGAGGTGGTAGCCATTCATTGACTTCTTAGTGGAGAACTAATCGTCAGCAGGGGAGGGGAGTGGGGGGCTCGCGTAGAGTAGGGGGTTGCTTAGGCAGGTTCTTGCGAGAGGGTTAGGGTTATGTCTTATTTGCTTTTTGTACACTACGGTATAATGTTGCTGTTTTATATGCCAAAAATACCTCAATAAAATTGTTTATTAAAGAAAAAAGGGTCAAGGTTACTGAAACCACATCTCCATCCCAACATCTGATCATCATAAATGTGGCCCAAATCTTTGAAGATGTGAGCGACATTGTGGTTCATCAGTTAGCCCTATATTTACATATTATATATTCTGTCCATAGAATTTCCTGAGAATCATTCTAATCCAAAGATTTTGAATCAATAATTGCAATCATTAATTGAATTGTAGCGACAGTATCACACATCAATGACGTATATTAATACCGCAAATTGAAAGGTAGTTTTTTTCTTTTTTTTAAAAATAAATTTAAAGTGCCCAATACTTTTGTTCCAATTAAGGGCAATTTAGCGTGGTCAATCAACCTATTCTGCATATCTTTGGCTTGTAGGGGTGAGACCCACACAAACATGGGGAGAATGTGCAAGCTCCACTCCGACAGTGACCCGGGGCCGGGATCGAACCCGTGTCGTTGGCGTAAAAGTTAGGTTGATGTAACCCAAATCTACACCAGCGCCAGAAGGTAAACTTTTCGAGCTGATATTAAATCTTCATTTTGAATGATTAACTTTGGTGGCATAGAATCTTAGAATAGAATCACTGAGCACTCCCACTGAGCATCAAATTTTAATGCACATTTGGATACCATGAGCAAAATACATAATATATTGGCGACAAGGATGAGATCAATTGGATGGCACAGTCCACCTAGGAGTAGAAGTTTGGAAAAGAGGGATAGCTCACCCGAGTGTCTATTTTTGGGTGAATAGGCTCAAAGAGAGCTGGCGAAGTGGTGCCAGACCCGGAGGGACAGATGAAGTAAGTCAAGAGTTTGAGAAGAGATAGAAAATGAAAATGAAGACAGATTAGCCCTCAAGAGCAAGAGAAGTAAAACTTGAGCTAAAGAGAAGTTGTAAACAAAGGATGGGAGTATTTGAAATAAAAAGAAGATATATCCAGCAAATGAGAGCCGTGGTCCAGATTTTAAAAAGAAGAAATAGAAGGCAGAGATTTGTTGCAGTTAAATAAGTTCAGAGGCTAAAAAGAGTAAAAGGGGAAGAAAAGCCCGAGGGAGCAGGCTGAACAGAGTCTACAGGGGGATCCGAGAAGAGAGAGACCCCCTGCTCTGAGGGACTTCCAGCAGAGAATTCAGGAGTTGGGGGAAGTAGAGAAGTCCACAACCTGTTGAAAACAAAACCAAGTAAAATTTTTTTTTTTAAACGGCATCAAACGAACATTCTGGATCTCCCTGTGAAATTGACAAAAAGATCGATCTTAGAGAAAAGGAGAGAAAACAGACTTTCCAGCCAGCCAGAAAAAAAGTGGGAAAACTATAGAAATTGTTCTGGAAGTATTATTATCGGGATAAAGAAGAAGTTAACAGTTAATAAAGGAATCAAAAACGAGGAGCTGTAGTTTCCCGCCAAAACTCTAAAAGCACCGGCAAAGCACGGAGAGAGGAACAGCAGCTGTGGCAACAGAACGAGTTGACAGTCTTAAAGCAATAATTCATTTAAATATTGTGCAATATTTAATGCAACAACCACGAGGAGGAACAAAGGACAAGGCACAGGAGTATCAGAGAAGACGCCAGATAGAGGGCAACTCTAAAAAGGGGGTTCGTAAGCAACGCAAGGCCTCAAAGGACCGCTGGAGCACAGAGGAATTAATAAACATAGAACATACAGTGGAGAAGGAGGCAATTCAGCCCATCGAATCTGCACCAAACCACTTAAGCCCTCACTTCCCCCCTATCCCCGTAACCCAATAACCCCTCCTAACCTTTTTGGTCACTAAGGGCAATTTATCATGGTCAATCCACCTAACCTGTACATCTTTGGACTGTGGGAGGAAACCGGAGCACCCGGAGGAAACCCACGCAGACTGCTAACCACAGTGCTATCGTGCTGCCGGAGGTTAAAATGAAGACAGATGAGCCCTCTAGAGCAAGAGAAGCAAGAGAAACCCTCAAGGAAAAGGCAACGCCAGACTCAGAGTCGGCAGTGAAAAACTCTCCAGAAGGAAAGCACCATTTGGCCCCAGAAGGAGGTTGCCGAAAGACGTTAAATGGCTAAATGGAGAGCTGAAAGCAAGTTGCGTCCCATCCTTTTGTATTGAAATGAGACTTTCCTGGCGAGTCAAGCAATAAATGACAAGCAAACGACAAAGTTTTAATCAGTCAGAAAGTAAGACAAGCCACAGCAGAAGAAGCTGTCAGAGTGAAGAAAAAAACAGAGTTGGATAAACTTCACTGAGAACTACACCAAATAGAAAATGAGTTAAAAGTTTGTGCTGCTGATCAAAATGAGATGCAGACCAGCTATGTCAAAGCTAAGAAAAAAAGCAAGCACTATTAAAAAGGTGGAAGGAGCTAGGAAATTAATTTGGGCCAATAAGAAGCAGTACACCATTCATCAGCAAGCGGTGAAAGAACTGGAGTTAGAGTGTGAAGATGTGAAAAAAGGGTAAAAAGATTTGAGGAAAAAGACAAGCGGAACTCGGCAACAGTGGTCATAGCATGGAGGTCGAACAGCCAAGGAAATCCCATGTAATGGACACCATCAGTTTTGTAACGGGTTTGAGAAATACTAGCCTCAGATTGAAAGGAAGGAAAAAGTTGATCCATGGCGCTCATGTAGGACACCCTGTATTAGCTACTGCAAACGTCACTGTACTGTTGACGCAGAAATCAGCGCAGAGGTATATTTACCAGAGCCATTATTGGGAATTCTCCAGAGATCCAATGGAATGATCAAACTACCAGTTGTGTGGAAAACATAAATGAGCTGGAGAAATTGGCATCCTGCAGGGAGGCAGAAACTGTCAGGTGTTTGAGGGTGCTATGGACACACCCAAACAAAGAACACAACTGCTGGAACAAGTTAGCAATTCAGGAGAATTGTCTAATAAATATAACAAGAAGGAGGAAGAAATGATGAGCATAGAAGTAGAACTCATTGCATCTACAACAAAAGGGATGTGTTGAAACATATGAATACTTTGCTTCACCATTCACTAGAGAGAGGGACCTTGTTGCTCATGAGAACAATGTGAACCAGGTAATAGACTCGAACAGGTTGATATTAAGAAGGAGGATGTGCTGGAAATTTTGAAAAGCATCAGGATAGATAAGTCCCCTGGGCCTGACGGGATATACCCAAGGTTTCTACGGAAAGCGAGGGAGGAGATTGTTGCGCCGTTGGCAATGATCTTTGCGTCCTCACTCTCCACTGGAGTAGTACCGGATGATCGGAGGGAGGCGAATGTTGTTCCCTGTTCAAGAAACGGAATAGGGAAATCCCAGGGAATTACAGACCCATCAGTCGTACGTCTGTGGTGAGCAAAATATTGGAAAGGATTCTGAGAGATGGGATTTATGATTATTTAGAAAAACATAGTTTGATTAAAGATAGTCAGCATGGCTTTGTGAGGGGCAGGTCATGCCTCACAAGCCTCATTGAATTCTTTGAGGATGTGACGAGACACATTGATGAAGGTCGGGCAGTGGATGTGGTATATATGGATTTCAGTAAGGCATTTGATAAGGTTCCCCATGGTAGGCTCATTCAGAAAGTTAGGTGGCATGGATACAGGGAAATTTGGCTGTCTGGAGAATTGGCTGGCCGAAAGAAGACAGCGAGTAGTAGTGGATGGAAAGTATTCCGCCTGTAGGTCGGTGACTAGTGGTGTCCCGCAAGGATCTGTTCTGGGACCTCTGCTCTTTGTGGTTTTTATAAATGACTTGGATGAGGAAGTGGAAGGGTGGGCTAATAAGTTTGCCGATGACATAAAGGGGGGAGTTGTAGATAGCGTTGAGGGTTGTTGTAGGTTACAGCAGGACATTGACAAGATGCAGAGCTGGGCTGAGAAATGGCAGATGGAGTTCAATCTTGATAAATGTGAAGTGATTCATTTTGGAAGGTCGAATTTGAATGCTGAATACAGGGTTAAAGGCAGGATTCCTCGAAGTGTGGAGGAACAGAGGGATCTTGGGGTCCACGTACATAGATCCCTTAAAGTTGCCACCCAGGTTGATAGGGTTGTTAAGAAGGCGTATGGTGTGTTGGCTTTCATTAACAGGGGGATTGAGTTGAAGAGTCGCGAGATTTTGCTGCAGCTTTATAAAACTCTAGTTAGACCACACTTGGAATATTGTGTCCAGTTCTGGTTGCCTCATTATAGGAAGAATGTGGATGCTTTGGAGAGGGTACAGAGGAGATTTACCAGGATGCTGCCTGGACTGCAGGGCTTGTCTTATGAAGAAAGGTTGAGGGAGCTAGGGCTTTTCTCACTGGAGCGAAGAAGGCAGAGAGGTGACTTGATAGAGGTGTACAAGGTGATGAGAGGCATGGATAGTGTGGATAGCCAGAGACTTTTCCCTGGGATGGAAATGGCTGTCATGAGGGGACATAATTTTAAGGTGATTGGAGGAAGGTATAGGGGAGATGTCAGAGGTAGGTTCTTTACACAGAGAGTGGTGGGTGTGTGGAATGCACTGCCAGCAGAGGTGGTGAAGTCAGAGTCATTCGGGACATTTAAGCGACTCTTAGACAGACACATGGACAGCAGTAAATGGAAGGGGTGTAGGTTAGGTTGATCTTAGATTAGGATAAATGGTCGGCACAACATCGTGGACTGAAGGGCCTGTACTGTGCTGTACTGTTCTATGTTCTATTAGAAGGGAGAGATGGTTATCGAATGTTGTTAGAAGTTGTCCCTGGAATGAAGAACTTGTCGTATGAGGAACGTTTGAGGACTCTGGGTCTGTACTCGTTGGAGTTTAGAAGGATGAGAAGGGATCTTATTGAAACTTACAAGATACTGCAAGGCTTGGAGAGAGTGGACGTGGAGAGGATGTTTCCACTTGTAGGAAAAACTAGAACCAGAGGGCACCATCTCAGACTAAAGGGACGATCCTTTAAAACACAGATGAGGAGGAATTTCTTCAGCCAGAGGGTGGTGAATCTGTGGAACTCTTTGACGCAGAAGGCTGTGGAGGCCAATTCACCGAGTGTCTTTATGACAGAGATAGATAGGTTCTTGATTAATAAGGGTATCAGGGGGGGAATCAGGGGTTATGGGGAGAAGGCAGGAGAATGGAGATGAAAAAATATCAGCCATGATTAAATAGCGGAGCAGACTCGATGGGCCGAGTGGCCTAATTCTGCTCCTATGTCTTATATCTTATGCTCTTAAGTTAATAAAGGATTCACTTCGGAAGAAACTCAGAAATCGATAAACTGAACGGGTTGCAAAAGCAGAGCAGCAAACTTAACAATGATTATAATTCTCTTCGACAAGAGAAAGTTATTCTGACAAAAAAACTGCAGTGGTTTGAGGAAGAACTCCGATGTGTTCAGTAACAGTGTTCAGCTAGTGAAAAATGCCAGTCGACTGCAAATTCCTTGCAACAAGCTGGAAATCAAGGTTGGAATACTGATGGAGCAATGTTTACATGAGACAAATGGTCCAAGAGTAAAACCTGCACATACTGAGAATGAGAATCAGAAACAAAGAAGATCAGCTTAATCATCGGAGTCAAACAAATCAGCTCTGAATTGAGTGAGAGATTGGGAAGGCGACAGCTGGGAAATAAAGCTGAGTTGGAACAAATTCGGAAACAGGTTGAAGACTGATCACTGCAGAGAACTCTTTTAACAAAGATGGGCAATTTAGAATTGTCAGTTCATCTAAGGGTACTTCAGATGAATATCCAGATAAGGGAGCTGGAGCGGGAAATAGCTCAGACCAAACTGCAACTGATGGGGGCTGAGTGCAAAATACAGGTGGAGGAGAAAGCGGCTGCATTAAATAAAGAACTGCTCCTATCCAAGCCAAAGATTGGTTGATGCAGAAGACAAAAGGAAAAGATTGGAAAATGAAGTCACCCAGTTGAAGGAGTTGTGCAATGGAACTAGACAAAATAGCAGTTCAGGCAGAGAAGGAAGCTGAGATGTCGGGGGCAATTCAGTGGAAAAAAGTGAAACTCCACCTTTGGGCACGTTTGACGGAGTGTTACATGGTGGCTGCAGTGCCGAGAATAACCCCGGTATTCAGTGCTGTTTCTTTTGGTCTTGTGAAGGCAGGGCTCCAAACGCATTGCCAGTACCGTAACCAAAAACTTAGCGTCTGCGTTAAACAACGAACTAGGCTTAGGCTGATACGACACACATTCCATAGGATCCATCCTTTTTCAGGATCAAGGAAATCGACGTCTGCGTCAGCGTGGTCAGCAACACCCCCCCCCCCCCCCCCCCCCCTCCCCCCGGGATACAGAGTCATTAAACATATCCAGCAGAATTGGAACCAACTGACCAGCAAATGTTTTTAAATTCAAGGGGGAACCCATCCGGACCCTTACTTTGCCCATCTGCATTAACCAAATACAGCTCATGATCTCCTCCAGCCCGATTGGCACCTCCAACTCCTGCCTTTTTTCCTGATCCACCTCTGGAAAGGTCACCATCCAAAAATTGCTTCATTGATGAACCCTCCTCTGGGGGTTCACGGTAGAAAACCTCAAACACCTCATCAACCTTCTCTGGGCAGAAACCAACCCACCACCCGAGTCCCTAACTTGCACCATCTCCCGGGATGCAGCCTGCCGTCTCAGCTGGTGAGCCAACAGACGACTGGCCTTCGGCCCATATTCATAAAAAGTCCCCCTCGAGCATCGCAGCTGGCTCTCCCGCCTTATGTGTTGACAAAATCAATTTGCAAGTTCTTTCTTTCTGCCACTAACTTGGAGCAATCGAGTACTGGCGGTCCACCTTGAGAATGGGGTCCATTCTCTACCTCGCCACCTTCCCAGATTTATCGCATTATCTCCCCTAGTAACCGCCTTCAGGGCTTCCCAGAGCATGGAAGGCAAGACCACCTCATTCCTGTTGAACTCAATGTACTCCCCAGTGGCTGGGGTTACAAGCTCACAAAAACACTTATCTGCAAGCAACGCCATATCCAGTCTCCACAAGGGTTGCTGTGAGTGGCAAAGCTCCAACTTCAGGTCCACCAAATGTGGAGTATGATCCAGTATAACAAAGAGAGCAAATAACGGTACACGCAGGAACAGGCCCCTTGGCCCTCCAAGCCTGCTCTGATCATGATGCCCGTCTAACTTAAAACCGTCTGCACTTCCAGGGTCTGTATACCTCTATTCATGTATTTGTCAAGATGCCACTTAAACGTCGCTATCATACCTGCTTCCACCATATCCCTCGGCAGCGCGTTCCAGGCACTCACCACCCCTCGGAAAAAACTTTTCCCTCGCACTTCTCCTCTAAACTCTCCCCCGCCTTAACTTAAATCTATGTCCCCTAGTATTTGACTTTTCCACCCTGGGAAAAAGCGTCTGACTATCCACTCTGTCTATGTCACTCAGAATTTTGTACACCTCTATCAGGTCACCCATCAACCTCCATCGATCCAGTGAAAACAATCCGAGTTTATCCAACCTCTCCTCATAGCCAATACCCTCCAGATCAGGCAACAGCCTGGTAAACCTTGAGAAAATGCTGGAAAATCTCAGCAGGTCTGGCAGCATCTGTAGGGAGAGAAAAGAGCTAATGTTTCGAGTCCAGGTGACCCTTTGTCAAAGCTAAAAGACATAGGAAGTGGGAGATATTTATACTGTGGGGTGAGGGAATGAAAGATGAGTCACAGCCACAGAAACCAAGGGAAACGTGTGCTCATAGCCATAGAAACCAAGGGAAGAGAGTGCTAATGGCAGTCCCCACAGATAATAAAAGGTGTGAAAGGCCAAACAGCAGAGAAACTAAAATCAGAGGGTAGGCTGTGACTGATGTGGGTGGGGGGGGGGGGGTGATATATATATATATATATAAAGAAAGAACAAAATAAATAAAATGTAAAAGACAGTTTGCTTTTATCCTGGTAAATCTCTTCTAAACCCTCTCCAAAGCATCCACATCCTTCCGGTAGCGTGGCGACCAGAATTGTAGCAATACTCCAAATGTGGCCTACGGTTCTGTACATGCAGCATGACGTGCCAATTTTTATACTTAATACCCCGACCGACTTGGGGCCAAAGCCCTCCTCCATTGTCTTCTCCAGATCCTCAGTGACTGCCCGCCGTTACTTCTTCAATTTATTGGTCAAGAAGCCAACCAAAGTCTCAGTCGAACACTGAGGGGCCGACACAGCAGCAGCCTCCATGTTCCCCCCACTGAAGCTTGAGGAACTTGAGTTAGACGACGATCCTTTGCCAGACCCCTGTCTTGTGTTATATTTTCTGAATATTACTCATACGAGAGGATCTTATTCCATCAAACTATGCCAATTTACTCCAAAAATCGCCTATAAAGCGAGTTAAAAGGGCCAAAAACAAAGTATCCTGGCGGGGGCCACCACATGTTCGATTGCTCACCACATAGCCACCACCGGAAATGAGTTGAGGATTATATCAGATCAGTCATGGCCCATGGGCAGCACCATGGCGCAATGGTTAGTACTGCTGCCTCACAGCGCCGAGGACTCGCGTTCGATCACCGTCCTGGGTCACTGCCCGTGTGGACTCCCATGTTTGAGTGGTTCTCACCTCCACAATCCAAACGATGTGCAGGCTAGATGGATTGCCCACGCTAAATCACCCCGTAATTGAAAAAATATAATTGGGTATTGTAAATTAAAAAAGATCAGTCATGACCTCATTGAATGGTGGAAGCGACTCTGTGGGCAGAGTAACCTACTTGGGCTCCTACATCTTATAGTCTTATAGAGTTTGAGAGTGGAGTTTTGAAACTCTCACATGGATGTAATATTCCAGGGAGACCAGTTGACTCGGTGTGATAAGCATGGGGGTGGGGGGGGGGGGGGGGGTGGGGGTGGGGGGGGGATGATTTTATGAGAACTCCACAGAAGTTGTATTGGGTGGCATGTCACTTTGTTTCAGTGTGGTTTGTCTGGCCCCAGTTGACCTGTTGGTTTACTTGGACTGTGTCTTTACTGATAACATTAGAGTATAAATCTCTGTACGTGCATAATGACACAGGTGGGTTGAAATAGTGTATTACAGTTCATGTTTTCATCTTTTAAAGTTAACTGACAGTCCTGTGACTGTTCATCCACATCTTTAAACAAAAAATATAAAAGTTACCATCTATCGAGCCAGGGATCCGCTCGGGCTTCTGTCTGCCCAGGAGTAACATCAGTTGGGAACGTAACAATACTGAAGCTTTGACAAGAGATTGGCAACACAAGTTGAACAATTTCCTTTCAGTTCTGTACATTATCTCCATGTCTTTGGACAATTTACTGGAGGTAAAGAACAGTATTGCAGCAAAGAAAATTGAAAAATAAGTTGATGCAATGACCTTGTTTGGCCCCAGTCTTCAGAGATTGGGGTTGTGGTGATTTTCTTGGTGATGGAGTAGATGGAAGATGGTGACAAATCTGAGGGGAGCCAAATTTAAGGATACTCCATAGCCTTCATGGTTGGATACCCCATAGCCTTCGTAGTTAGCTAAATCAAAAGTTTTTTGTGAGGTTGAAAAAGGGCACATTCAGTGGTTGTGCTGGTTCTTGCACTTTGTATGCCATGCCACTTGATGGGCAAACAGGGGGGAAGACGCCTCTGTAGTTACCAAAATCGGACTCATCTTCCTTCTTGAATATAGTCTTGATCAGTGCCCCAGAGATCCCCTGGCAGGCACTCTTCTTTCCAAATGAGGGACATGAGGTTGTGCCTGTGTGCCTGGAGTGCAATTCTACCATGTAAGCAGAGTAAGGGAGTGTGGAACAGCAACAATCTTCTTGAGAAAAACAATCTACCAAACCGACACCATCACTAAACTCCTCAAACTCATGAGACCTGGACAATAGAGTGTCTAACTGGCCCACAATGGGAAACCCCATTGGCCGGCTGGCGAGACAGAGAATCCTGCTGCGTGGGGGGGGGCACCGGATGGAGAACCCATTCCAGATGTTTGGAGAATGAGCTTGAAATGGATTACGGATAGTTAACAAAAAGGACAATTGGACTGTGGAGTTAAATGAAACATCCTTAGCTGAGGTAACGACTGGGAACAAGGGGATAAAGAAACTCAAGGGTCGAGTTCTTATAATGCTATGATGTACAAATTCTCCAAAGCTTGTTGCATTTTACCAAGACCATAAATCTCAGTACGTGCAGTTATGAAACAAGATGAAAAGTACTTGTATGATGTAATAAGTTGAGATATTTGCAAGTTTGCGAGAAGTGGTTTTGGAATGGGGTTTTATGACTCAAACACATGGTATGAAAAACAGATGCCACAGGGAAACAGAAAGCAGATGGGCTCAGTTGAAAGAATGCATCTAGATGAAAGCAGCATCTCAGAATCTGCTGAAACAGGGGTGAAGGGATATTGGAGAGCAGGTCCCAAACTAAAGTACAGAAAGGTCCCAGAATCTTGGAGATGGACAGAAGGAAGTTCCAAGAAGATCTGCCGTCAGAAGAACAAGAATCTGGAAAACAGGGCCTGCAAGGTGAAGAACAAAGAGACTCTGAAATGACAAAGTAGCTGGAAACAAAGTGGGCTTGCAGAAATCTGGAGATTCAATTAAATTTAGAGTACCCAATTCCTTTTTTCTAATTAAGGGGCAATTTAGTGTGGCCAATCCACCTATCCTGCACATCTTTGGGTTGTGGGGGTGAGACCCACGCAGACACGTGGAGAATGTGCAAACTCCACACGGACAGTGACCCAGAGCCGGGATTGAACCTGGGACCTTGGCGCCGTGAGGCAGCAGTGCTAACCACCGTGCTGCCCTTGCTGGAGATTCAATTGACCAGAGGATTGGTGACTCCTTATTATAGAGGCTCCTGTGAAGCAGTGGCGTTCTGTTGGCACGTCAAGAGTATCTGAGAGATTTTGTGAAAGGCAAAGGTTGAATGGAAGTGGGAATCCAGGAGGAAGAGGAAAACCAGGAGAGGTTGAAACCCTGGAAGAGGATATAGCGAAGAGAAAGTATCATTTTGGACATCTGGTGGCGGCCATGGAGGAGTAGGTTGCACATTTGACAGCTCCCACCTGTGACAGACTTTTTTCCGCGATAAATAGGCGAAGCGTGAGACAGTGAGGAGAAATCCCCCTCCGGTGTATGGAGAATTGCACCAGAAGTGGCCGTGTAAGATGACAAAGTGCTATAAGGGAGACGCAAGCAGAGCTGGCAACGCGGGAAAGCATGGCGGAGAGCAAGGGCCACGGGGAGACGGCACAGTGGTCGACGGAGCAGCTGGTGAAGTTTTTCGAAGATTGCTTCGCCAAGCTGAAGGAGGACATGTTGGACCCGATCAAGGCTTCAATTGATCAAGCTGTGCAGAATCAAGAGACCCATGGAAGAGTGTTCCAGGTGGTGGAGAAAAAGGTGGCTGAGCACTAGGAACACATAACTGTGTGGAGACCAATGTGGAGATGATGAATGACTGTCAGAAAAGAATGGGTCCAGGAGGCAGAATCTTAGAATTGTCGGACTCCCTGAAGGCAGTGAGGGATCGGATGAGAGGGCTTATGTGACGGACATGTTGGAGACGTTGATGGGGGCTGAAGCAGTCCCATGGCCCCTAGAAGTGGATAGAGCGCACAGAGCCCTCGCAAAGAAGCCCCAGCGAACGAGCCGCCGAGGGCGATGGTGGTACGTTTACACCGATACCTGGCCAAGGAACACGTTCTGCGGTGGGCCAAGAAAGAACGGAGCAGCAAGTGGGAGAAGTGTGAGCTGCACATTTATCAGGACTTGGACGTGGATTTGGCCAAGAGGCGAGCTGGGTTTGATCAGGCAGAAACGGCCCTCTTTAAGAAGGGGGTGAAGTTCGGGATGTTGTACCCAGCCTGTCTGTGGGTCACACATGAGGAACGGGACTTCTACTTTGAAACACCAGACGATGTATGGACTTTTATTAAAGATAAAAGACTGGAGGTGAACTAAAAGACACTGAAGCCTTGGAGAGTACTGTGGTGGCGATTTGTTGTGCTGGGTTGTATAAGTATAAGTAATGTTATGTGTAATAAGGGGCTGTTTTGATGGCTAAAGTTAACTTTGTCTTGCAGGTTAGAGGGGGGGTGGTTTCTGGGGCTGTTGTTTTTTTCTAAAGTGGCTGTTTTTTCTGATGTTTGTTTACTGGGGAATGTGATGCTTTGAATATGTTTGTCCAAGTTGGGGGTGGGGGCGGGGGGGGGGGGGGGGGGAGAGAACAATGGGGAGACTGCTTGGTGCCATGGGCGGGCACTATCAAGTCAGCATGGGTCAGCTGACTCAGGAAGCACAGTGGGGGGGCGGGGGGGGCAAGCAGGTGTTAAGCTGGAGCTTGACTTGGGGGGTTGGGTTTCTAATGCTGTTGCTCGGAAGGGGGAGGGAGCTGCTTTGCTGACAGGGTAGGAACTGTTACTAGGAGACAATTGGGAGGTCGGGGATGACGAATGCCCGAGCGGGGGCTCGAGGAGGCCGAGGGAGCGAACTGGAGGCTGGCCTAAAAAGGGTGATGGCTAGTCGGCGGGAGGGGGGAGCTCTCCGACCAGGCTGGTTACATGGAACGTCAGAGGGTTGACTGGGCCAGTCAAGAGGGCTCGCGTGTTTGCGCATTTGAGGGGGCTGAAGGCGGACGTGGCAATGCTACAAGAGACATACCTAAAGGTTATAGACCAGACGAGATTGAGAAAGGGGTGGGTTGGCCAAGTATTCCTCTCAGGACTGGACTCAAAGACCAGGGTGTAGCGATCTTGATGAATAAACGAGTGGCATTCGAGGCAGGGAGAATCGTGTCAGACAAGGGGTGGTAGGTACATGATGGTGAGTGGGAAGCTGGAAGGAGTGCGGGTGGTACTCGTGAACATATATGCTCCGAATTGGGACAATGTGGAATTTTTGAGGCGGGTGTTAGGTAAGATCCCAGACTTAGAGTCACATAACCTGATTATGGGAGGAGACTTTAACACAGTCATTGATCCTGAATTGGACCGGTCAAAATCCAAGACAGGGAGGAGGCTGGCCACGGCAAAGGAATTGAAGGGGTTTATGGAACAGATGAGGGGAGTAGACCCATGGAGGTTTGCACGGCCAAGGGCAAAGGAGTTTTCTTTTTTCTCCCATGTCCACAAGGTATAGTCTCGCATTGACTTTTTTGTTTTGAGCAGGGCATTAATACCGGGGATGGTGGATACTGAGTACTCGGCAATCGCAGTGTCGGATCATGTCCCACATTGGGTGGATCTACGGGTTAGTGTGGAGAGAGGATAACGCTCGCTGTGGAGACTGATACGGGCCCACAGAGAAAAGGCGGAACGGGCTGAGAGGGATAGGTTAGTGGAGGAGGTACTCCAGTTGGACTGGAGATACTCGGAGGCCCCGCGCGCAGGGCTACTGAGGGAGCGGCGGTGGTTACAGGTGGAGTTTGGGCTTTTGACTACTGGGAAAGCGGTGGAACAGTTGAGGAAGGCAAGGGGGGTGATTTAGGAGTACGATCAAAAGGCAAGCAGAATGTTATGCTCCTCTTGCTCAATGTGGGAGCTCAGGGCCGTGGTTGATGTCCCTGGCTCCTTCACGTTCAGGAAGTGGGTCCAGCTGCAGCTCTTGTTAGACCACATGACGGCTCTAGAGCTGTGGATGGACTCATTTTGGAGCATCCGTGACGCGGAGGAGGTCGTGGATAGCACGTTTAGCGAATTGGTCACACCACAGATTAGGATTGCTGGGGGAGAAAGATGCTGAGGTGACCAAAAGGCAGAGAAAAAGTAGGAAGGCAGTGCATGTGTCCCCTGCGGTCATCTCCCTTCAAAACAGGTATACCGTTTTGGATACTGTTGGGGAAGATGGCTCACTGGGGAAGGCAGCAGTAGCCAGGTTCATGGCACCATGGCTGGCTCTGCTGTACAGAAGGGTGGGAAAAGAGTGGAAGGGCTATAGTCATAGGGGATTCAATTGTAAGGGGAGTCGATAGGCGGTTCTGTGGTCGAAAACGAGACCCCCGAATGGTATGTTGCCTCCCAGGTGCACGGGTCAGGGATGTCTCAGATCGGCTGCAGAGCATTCTGAAGGGGGAGGGTGAACAGCCAGTTGTCGTGGTGCATATAGGCACCAATGATATAGGTAACAAATGGGATGAGGTCCTACAAGCAGAATTTAGGGAGTTAGGAGCCAAGTTAAAAAGTCGGACCTCAAGAGGTAGTAATCTCAGGATTGCTACCAGTGCCACATGGTAGAGTAGAAATGAAAGAATAGGCAGAATGAATGCGTGGCTTGAGAGATGGTGCAGGAGGGAGGGGTTCAGATTTTTGGGACATTGGGACCGGTTCTGGGAGAGGTGGGACTACCACAAATTGGACGGTCTACACCTGGGCTGGACTGGAACCAATGTCCTTGGGGGTGCTTTTTACAACGCTGTTGGGGAGGGTTTAAACTAATGTGGCAGGGGGATGGGAACCAAATGAGGAGGTTAGCACGGTAGCATTGTGGATAGCACAATTGCTTCACAGCTCCAGGGCCCCAGGTTCGATTCCGGCTTGGGTCACTGTCTGTGCGGAGTCTGCACATCCTCCCCGTGTGTGCGTGGGTTTCCTCCGGGTGCTCCGGTTTCCTCCCACAGTCCAAAGATGTGCAGGTTAGGTGGATTGGGCCATGATAAATTGCCCTTAGTGTCCAAAATTGCCCTTAGTGTTGGGTGGGGTTACTGGGTTATGGGGATAGGGTGGAGATGTTGACCTTGGGTGGGGTGCTCTTTCCAAGAGCCGGTGCAGACTCGATGGGCCGAATGGCCTCCTTCTGCACTGTAAATTCTATGATCTATGGTTAGTGGACAGTAAGGAGGTAGTAACTAAACCCTGTAAGGAACTAGATCATGATGTCAGCGTGACTAAGGGGAAGAGTAGACAGGGAGCAGATGATGAATGCAAAGAGACTGGTGGTCTGAGGTGCATTTGTTTTAATGCAAGAAGTGTAGTAGATAAGGCAGATGCACTTAGGGCTTGGATTAGTACCTGGAAGTATGATGTTATTGCTATTACTGAGACTTGGTTGAGGGAAGGGCATGATTGGCAACTAAATATCCCAGGATATTGATGCTTCAGGTGGGATAGAGAGGGAGGTAAAAGGGGTGGAGTTGCATTACTGGTCAAAGAGGATATCACAGCTGTGCTGAAGGAGGGCACTATGGAGGACTCGAGCAGTGAGGCGATATGGGCAGAGCTCAGAAATAGGAAGGGTGCAGTAACAATGTTGGGGCTGTACTACAGACCTCCCAACAGCGAGCGCGAGATAGAGGTACGAATATGTAAACAGATTATGGAAAGATGTAGGAGCAACAGGGTGGTGGTGATAGGAGATTTTAATTTTCCCAACATTGACTGGGATACACTTAGTGTCAGAGGTCTAGATGGAGCAGAATTTGTAAGGAGCATCCAGGAGGGTTTTCTAGAGCAGTATGTAAATAGTCCAACTCGGGAAGGGGCCATACTGGACCTGGTGTTGGGGAATGAGCCCGGCCAGGTGGTTGAAGTTTCAGTTGGGGATTACTTTGGGAATAGTGATCACAATTCCGTAAGTTTTAGAATACTCATGGACAAAGGCGAGAGTGGTCCTAAAGGAAGAGTGCTAAATTGGGGAAAGGCCAACTATACCAAAATTCGGCAGGAGCTGGGGAATGTGGATTGGGAACAGCTGTTTGAAGGTAAATCCACATTTGATATGTGGGAGGCTTTTAAAGAGAGGTTGATTAGAGTGCAGGCCAGACATGTCCCTGTGAAAATGAGGGATCGAAATGGCAAGATTAGGGAACTATGGATGACAGGTGAAATTGTGAGACTAGCTAAGAGGAAAAAGGAAGCATACATAAGGTCTAGGCGACTGATATCTGACGAAGCTTTGGAAGAATATCGTAAATGTAGGACCAATCTGAAATGAGGAATCAAGAGGGCTAAAAGGGTTCATGAAATATCTTTAGCAAACAGGGTTAAGGAAAATCCCAAAGCCTTTTATTCATATATAAGGAGCAAGAGGGTAACAGGAGAAAAGGTGGCCCACTCAAGGACAAAGGAGGAAAGTTATGCGTGGAGTCAGAGAAAATGGGTGAGATTCTTAACGAGTACTTTGCATTGGTATTCACCGAGGAGAGGGACATGACTGATGTTGAGGTTAGGGATAGATGTTTGATTACTCTAGGTCAAGTCAGCATAAGGAGGGAGGATGTGTTGGGTATTCTAAAAGGCATTAAGGTGGACAGGTCCCCAGGTCCGGATGGGATCTATCCCAGATTACTGAGGGAAGTGAGAGAGGAAATAGCTGGGGCCTGGGGCCTTAACAGATATCTTTGCAGCATCCTTGAACACGGGTGAGGTACCCGAGGACTGGAGAATTGCTAATGTTGTCCCCTTGTTTAAGAAGGGTAGCAGGGATAATTCAGATAATTATAGACCGGTGAGCCTGACATCAGTGGTAGGGAAGCTGCTGGAGAAGATACTGAGGGATAGGATCTATTCCCATTTGGAAGAAACTGGGCTTATCAGTGATAGGCAACGTGGTTTTGTGCAAGGAAGTGTGGTAGTAGAGGTATTACGGTACCTAGTATGCTGGAGCACCATTGGTGGAAACTGTATGCTTTCTATTGGTTAAGATATATGGTAGCTCCGCCCTGCTCGGTGGGGTATACGAGCCCGTGCCACCCCAGCAGCCTTCATTCTGTACCTGAGCTGCTGGGGGTAACATCTAGCTTATTAAAGCCTTCAGTTGGACTACAACCTCGCTTTAGTGGTCATTGATCGTGCATCAATTTAATAAGCTAGTTTTTTTTAAAAAAAGGTGGAGCTCCGAATCAAGCAGGAGTGTCTGCAACTCAGCCCCCACTAGGGCGAACTCAGCGGCAATCTTCAAGAACTGGCTGGTGTGCTTTAAAGGGTATCTCGGGACGGCCAAAAACATACCCATGGGAGAACAGAAAATGCAAGACCTGCACTCAAGGGTGAGCCCGAAGATTTACACCCTCATCGAGGTAGCGGAAGACTTCGAAACAGCAATAGAGCTGCTAAAAGGACATTATATTCACCCAGTAAACCAGGTCTACACCCGGCACCTGCTGGCAACGATGCGACAAACCCCTGGGGAATCGCTGGAAGAATTATACCGTGCACTCCTGGTGTTGGGGAGAAACTGCAGCTGCCCGCAAGTTTCGGCGAGCGAACACACTGAACTCTTGGTCCGGGACGTTTTCGTGGCAGGTATGCTATCCTCACAAATCCGCCAGCGACTGCTAGAAAAAGACACTCTAGATCACAAGGAGGGACGGGCCCTTGCAGGCTCCCTGGATGTGGCCTCCAGAAATGCCCGCGCTTACGTTCCCAACCGCGCAGCAGCCCCCTGGGCAGCATGGAACCCCTCATCAGCCGACCCCGAGACATCCCCCATCCCCCCACAAGGAAAGCCGTCTGGCAACCCCGGGGGGCCCCGCTGCTACTTTTGCGGGCAGGCCACCCACTCCCGCCAGAGCTGCCCGGCCCGCGCATCCAGCTGCAAGGGATGCGGTAAAAAGGGCCATTTCGTGGGGGTATGCCAGGCCCGTGCGGTTGCCGCGGTCTTCGGCGGCAAATGCGGACTGCCAACACAAACCTCTCCACGGTCCCCGTGTGGCCAGCGGTCGCTGCCATCTTCCTACTCCAGGGCCACGTGCAGCACCGCCATCTTGGGCGCCGCCATTTTGTGCACCCCAGCCATGTGCGACCAATAGGAGCTGCCATCTTGGGTGAACCCCCAGGCCCGCCAGGCCTTTAGCCGCATCAAAGCAGACATTGCAAAGGCCACGATGTACGCCATTGACGAGTCCCTCCCCTTCCAGGTCGAGAGCGACGCGTCTGACATAGCTCTGGCGGCCACCCTCAACGAAGCGGGCAGACCCATGGCCTTATTCTCACGTACCCTCCATGCTTCCGAAATCCGCCACTCCTCAGTCGAAAAGGAGGCCCAAGCCATAGTAGAAGCTGTGCGACATTGGAGGCATTGCCTGGCCGGTAGGAGATTCACTCTCCTCACTGACCAATGGTCGGTTGCTTTCATGTTCGATAATGCACAGCTGGGCAAGATAAAAAACGGTAAGATCTTGCGGTGGAGGGTCGAACTCTCCACCTACAACTACGAGATCTTGAATCATCCCGGGAAGCTAAATGAGCCTCCTGATGCCCTGTCCCGCGGCACATGTGCCACCGCACAAGTGGACCGCCTCCGAGCCCTCCACGAGGACCTCTGCCACCCGGGGGTCACTCGCTTTTTCCATTTTATCAAGACCCGCAACCTGCCCTACTCCATCGAAGAGGTCAGGATAGCCACCAGGGACTGCCAAATCTGCGCGGAGTGCAAACCGCACTTCTACCGGCCAGAGAAAGCACATCTGATAAAGGCTTCCCGTCCCTTTGAACGCCTCAGCATGGACTTTAAAGGCCCCTTCCCCTCCACCGATCGCAACACGTACTTTCTGAACGTGATTGACGAATACTCCCGGTTCCCATTTGCCATCCCCTGCCCCATGACCGCAACCACTGTCATCAAGGCCCTCCATAGCATCTTTGCACTGTTCGGGTTCGCCGCTTACATACATAGTGATAGGGGGTCCTCCTTTATGAGCGCCGAACTGCGTCAATTCCTGCTCAGCAAGGGCATCGCCTCGAGCAGGATGACCAGTTACAACCCCCGGGGTAACGGACATGTAGAGAGGGAGAACGGAACGGTCTGGAAGACCGTCCTACTGGCCCTACGGTCCAGGAGTCTCCTGGTCTCCCGCTGGCAGGAGGTCCCCCCGGATGCCCTCCACTCCATCCGGTCACTGCATTGTACCACCACCAACCAGACACCTCACGAACGTCTCCTTGTCTTCCCCAGGAAGTCCTCCTCTGGTTCCTCGCTCCCGACCTGGCTGGCAGCTCCTGCTCCGAAAACACGTGCAGGCGCACAAGTCGGTCCCGTTGGTCAAGAGGGTCCATCTTCTCCACGCTAACCCCCAGTACGCCTACGTGGCGTATCCCGACGGCCGACAAGATACAGTCTCCCTACGAGACCTGGCACCCACTAGAGCCCCACGTACACCCCAGCCACCAGTCCCACCCTCCCCTCCACCAGGGCACCTTACAGGAGGATCGGTCCTTCCGCCAGCCCCACCACCCACCAACGCACCCCGCAGGCACTCCCTTCCCAGGTTAACCGTTTTCCCCACCAGCGCCGTCTAGGGGTGTCGAAGCTGCCATGGAGATCGAAGCCACACTCCTGGAGTCACAGACCCCCGAGCCTCCACCGGAGTCACCACCGAGGCTCCGACGATCACAGACGACGACCAGGGCCCCCGATCTTCTGATTGCTTCATTTTAAATTGTAAACTGTAAATTTAAATCATCAATTGTAAATAGTGATTAGTATTGTAAATAGTTACAAAACGCTGTACGGAGGTATTACGGTACCTCCATAACTAATTCTACGACGTTGCCATGTTTGTAGTATCAGGCCACCACCCCCTCCGGTCTCTTTTTTAACAGGGGGTGAATGTGGTAGTTAGAGGGGTGGGCGCCGCCATTTTGTGCACCCCTAGCCATGTGCGACCAATGGGAGCCGCCATCTTGGATGAACCCCCAGGACCCCAGCTCGGCCGACCACACACTGCCCGAAGAGAACACTCAACTGCTGCGATTAGCCTCGGTGACTCTGGATCAGTCCCGGCCTCGAACACTCTCAACTGCTACAACGACTGTATTTATCAACGGGCACGAGACGTCCTGCCTAATCGACTCACGGAGTACGAAGAGCTTCATACACCCCAACACGGTAAGGTGCAGTTCTCTCCTCATCCACCCCGTTAATCAAAAAATCTCCCTGGCCTCCGGTTCCCACCCAGTGGAGATAAAGGGGTTTTGTGTAGCAAACCTCACAGTCCAGGGAAGGGAGTTCAAAATTTCCGTCTTTACGTCCTTGCCCACCTCTGCGCGGCCACACTCCTAAGGTTTAGACTTCCAGTGTAACCTCCAAAGTCTAATCTACAAATTCAGCAGCCCTATACCCGCCCTCACTGTCTGCGGCCTCGCGACTCTTAAGGTTGACCTGCCTTCCCTGTTTGCGAACCTCACCCCGGATTGCAAACCCATCGCCACCAGGAGCAGACCCTACAGTGCCCAGGACCGGATCTTTATTTGGTCAGAGGTCCAAAGGCTACTGAGGGAAGGAGTCATTGAAGCCAGCATCAGTCCCTGGAGAGCTCAAGTAGTGGTGTGGTAAAGACCAGGGAGAAGCATAGGATGGTCATCGACATCAGTCAGACCATCAACAGGTTTACGCAGCTGGACGGGTACCCTCTCCCCCACATATCCGATCTGGTAAACAGGATTGCGCATTACAAGGTCTTCTCCACGGTGGATTTTAACTCCGCTTACCACCAGCTCCCCATCCGCACTAGTTACCGCAAATACACTGTCTTCGGGGCAGATGGGCCGCTCTACCACTTCTTAATGGTTCCCTTCGGTGTCACCAACGGGGTCTCGGTCTTCCAGCACGAGATTGGACTGAATGGTTGACCGGTACGGTTTACGGGCAACATTCCCGTATCTTGATAATGTCACCATCTGCGGCCACGACCAGCAGGACCACGACACCAACCTCCGAAAATTCCTCCAGATCGCAAAAATCCTTAACCTTACATACAAGAAGGATAAATGTGTGTTTATACCGACCGCCTAGCCATTCTTCGGCTACGTAGTGCGAAATGGAGTTATAGGCCCCGACCCTGAACGCATGCGCCCCCTTATGGAGTTTCCCCTCCCTCACTGCTCCAAGGCCCTGAAGCGCTGTCTAGGTTTTTTTTAGTTACTACGCCCAGTGGGTCCCCAACTATGCGGACAAGGACCGTCCCCTGATCCAATCCACAGCTTTTCCCCTGTCGATAAAGGCCCGCCAGGCCTTCAGCTGCATCAAAGCAGACATTGCAAAGGCCACGACGTACGCCATCGACGAGTCCCTCCCCTTCCAGGTCGAGAGCGACGCGTCTGACATAGCTCTGGCGGCCACCCTCAACGAAGCGGGCAGACCCGTGGCTTTATTCTCACGTACCCTCCATGCTTCCGGAATCCGCCACTCCTCAGTCGAAAAGGAGGTCCAGGCCATAGTAGAAGCTGTGCAACATTGGAGGCATTACCTGGCCGGTAGGAGATTCACTCTCCTCACTGACCAATGGTCGGGTGCTTTCATGTTCGATAATGCACAGCAGGGCAAGATAAAAAACGATAAGATCTTGCGGTGGAGGGTCGAACTCTCCACCTACATCTACGAGATCTTGTATCGTCTCGGGAAGCTAAACAAACCTCCTGATGCCCTGTCCCGCGGCACATGTGCCACCGCACAAGTGGACCGCATCCGAGCCCTCCACGAGGACCTTTGCCACCCGGGGGTCACTCGCTTTTTCCATTTTATCAAGACCCGCAACCTGCCCTACTCCATCGAAGAGGTCAGGACAGCCACCAGGGACTGCCAAATCTGCGCTGAGTGCAAACCGCACTTCTACCGGCCAGAGAAAGCGCATCTGATAAAGGCTTCCCGTCCCTTTGAACGCCTCAGCATGGACTTCAAAGGCCCCCTCCCCTCCACCGATCGCAACACGTACTTCCTGAACGTGATTGACGAACACTCCCGGTTCCCACGCGCCATCCCCTGCCCCATGACCGTCACCAGTCATCAAGGCCCTCCATAGCATCTTTGCACTGTTCGGGTTCCCCGCTAACAGTGATAGGGGGTCCTCCTTTATGAGCGACGAACTGCGTCAATTCCTGCTCAGCAAGGGCATCGCCTCGAGCAGGATGACCAGTTACAACCCCCGGGGTAACGGACAGGTAGTGGGAGAACGGAACAGTCTGGAAGACCGTCCTACGGGTCCAGGAATCTCCCAGTCTCCCGCTGGCAGGTGGTCCTCCCGGATGCCCTCCAATCCATCCGGTCACTGCTTTGTACCACCAAGCAGACACCTCACGAATGTCTCCTTGTCTTCCCCAGGAAGTCCTCCTCTGGTTCCTCACTCCCGACCTGGCTGGCAGCTCCTGCTCCGAAAACACATGCAGGCGCACAAGTCGGTCCCGTTGGTCGAGAGGGTCCATCTTCTCCACGCTAACCCCCAGTACACCTACCCCGACGGCCGACTAGATACGATCTCCCTACGAGACCTGGCGCCCACCGGAGCCCCACGCACACCCCAGCCACCAGGGCACCTTACAGGAGGATCGGTCCTTCCGCCAGCCCCCCCCACCCACCCCGCAGGCGCTCCCTTCCCAGGTCAACCGTTTTACCCACCAGGTCACCCACTAGGTGTGTCGAAGCTGCCATGGAGATCGAAGCCACGCTCCCAGAGTCACAGATCCCCGAGCCTCCACCGGAGTCCCCACTGAGGCTCCGACGATCACAGAGGACCAGGATCGTCTGATTGCTTCATTTTAAATTGTAAACTGTAAATTTAAATCATCAATTGTAAATAGTTACAAAACGCTGTACGGAGGTATTACGGTATCTCCATAACTAATTCTATCACGTTGCCGTGTTTGTAGTATCAGGCCACCGGTCCGGTCTTTTTAACAGGGGATGAATGTGGTAGTAGAGGTATTACGGTACCTGGTATACTGGAGCACCATGGGTGGAAACTGTATGCTTTCTATTGGTTAAGATGTATGGTAGCTCCGCCCTGCTAGTCGGGGTATAAGAGCCTATGCCACCCCAGCAGCCTTCATTCTGTACCCGAGCTGCTGGGGGAAACATCTAGCTTATTAAAGCCTTCAGTTGGACTACAACCTCGCTTTAGTGGTCATTGATGGTGCATCAGGAAGGTTATGTCTTACCAACTTAATAGAATTCTTTGAGGAAGTGACAAAGTTGATTGATGAGGGAAGGGCTGTAGATGTCATATACATGGACTTCAGTAAGGCATTTGATAATGTTCCCCATGGTAGGCTGATGGAGAAAGTGAAGTCTCATGGGATCCAGGGTGTACTAGCTAGATGGATAAAGAACTGGCTGGCAACAGAGAGTAGTAGTGGAAGGGCGTTTCTCAAAATGGAGAACTAGGACCAGTGGTGTTCCACAGGGATCCGTGCTGGGACCACTGTTGTTTGTGATAGACATAAATGATCTGGAGGAAGATATAGGTGGTCTGATTAGCAAGTTTGCAGATGACATTAAGGTTGGTGGAGTAGCAGATATTGAAGGGGACTGTCAGAGAATACAGCAGAATATAGATTGGAGAGTTGGGCGGAGAAATGGCAGATGAGAGTTCAAACCGGGCAAATGCAAGGTGATACATTTTGGAAGATACGGTAAATGGTACACATTTGGAATACTGCGTACAGTTCTGGTCACCACATTACCAAAAGGATGTTGATGCTTTGGAGAAGGTGCAAAAGAGGTTCACCAGGATGTTGCCTGGTATGGAGGGCACTAGCTATGAAGAGAGGTTGAGTAGATTAGGATTATTTTCATTCGAAAGACAGAGGTTGAGGGGGGAATCTCGTTGAGGTCTACAAAATCATGAGGTATAGACAGGGTGGATAGCAAGAAGCTTTTTCCCCCCCCAGAGTGGGGGACTCAATTACTAGGGGTCACAAGTTCAAGGTGAGAGGGGAAAAGTTAAAGGGAGATATGCGTGGAAAGTTCTTTACGCAGAGGGTGGTGAAGGCGGGCACGATAGCGTCATTTAAGATGTATCTAGAGAGATACATGAATGGACAGGGAGCAGAGGGATACTGATCCTTAGAAAAGAGGTGACAGTTTTAGATAGAGGATCTGGATCAGCACAGGCTTGGAGGGCCAAAGGGTCTGTTCCTGTGCTGTAATTTTTCTTTGTTCTTTGTTAGCGCACCAGCTCAGAAAAAGGGAGGCGGCCAGAAAGATAGGGAGAGTTAAGAGTAGAGGTGGGAATACGGTCCTGGACCCAGTGGGGGTGAATGAGGTGTTTCAGGACTTTTACAGTAAATTATATGAGTCGGAACCCGCGGCTGGGGTGGAGGGGATGAGGCAGTTTCTGGATTAGTTGAGGTTCCCAAGGGTAGATGAGGATCTGGTGGAAGGGCTGGGAGCCCCAATTGAGATTGAGGAAATAATTGAGGGGCTGGAGGGCATGCAGTTGGGCAAGGCCCCCGGGCCCAACGGCTACCCGGTGGAATTCTACAAGAAGTTTTCAGAGATATTGAGCCCACTGTTGGGAGGACATGTAATGAAGCAAGAGAGAAGGGAGTCCTCCCCCAACAATGTCACAGGCCTCGATTTCACTGATCCGGAAACGGGAGAAGGATCCGTAGCAATGCAGGTCATACAGGCTAATTTCTCTACTGAATGTGGACGCCAAACTGCTGGCTAAGGTACTGGCCACAAGATAAAGAACTATGTCCCGGGGGTGAGAGGGGAAGACCAGACGGGATTTGTAAAGGGCAGGCAACTCAAGGCCAATGTTCGAAGGCTTTTGAATGTTATTATGATGCCCTCAAAAGGAGGTGGAGGCAGCGGTGGATGCTGTTCGGTGGGGGTGGAGCACCAGGTCTCGCTTTACGCAGATGACCTGCTCTTGCATATTTCAGACCCGTTGTAGGGGATGGGGGAAGTAATGTGAATTCTGGGGGAATTTTACAATTTTTAGGGGTATAAATTGAACATGGGGGAAAAGCGAGATGCTCGTGATCCAGGCAAGAGGACAGGAGAAAAGACTTGGGAGTGCTGCCGCTTAGAATGGTAGGAAAGAGCTTTCGGTATCTGGGAATCCAGGTGGCCTGGGAATGGGTGGCACTGCACAAGTTAAACCTATCCCGGTTGGTAGAACAAATGAAAGGGGACTTTAAGAGATGGGACATGCTTTCGATGAAGGCGTCTATTGATAAGCTGCAATTACTACTGGGCGGCTAATTTAGCCATTAGAAAGTGGGGGAGGGGTTGGTATGGGAGCGGATGGAGGCGGCGTCATGCAAAGACACAAGTTTGGGAGCACGGATAACGGCACCTCTTCTGTTCTCGCGGGCCCGAAACTCCACAAGTCCGGTGGTGGTGGCGGCTGAGAATTTGGGGGCAGTGGAGGAGATAGAGAGTGGGGGGAGCATTGGTTTGGACCCCGATTTATAATAATAATCGGTTTGTACCAGGTAGGCTGGATGGTGGGTTCTGGAGATGGCAAAGGGCAGGAATTAGAAGGATGGGGGATCTATTTATAGATGGGAGCTTCCCCAGCTTCAAAGTCCTGGAGGATAAATTTGAATTGCCAGCCGGGAACGGGTATAGGCATTTGCAGGTGCAAGACTTTTTGAGAAAGCAGGTTCCGGACTTCCCGCTGCTGCCGCCATGGGGGGGGGGGGGGGGAGATACAGGACAGAGTTGTCTCCAGTACCTGGTGGGAGAGGGGAAGGTATCAGATCTTTACCAGGAGCTTTGGGATGTGGAGGAAACCCCGGTGGAGAGTTTAAGGGCAAGTGTGAGGACAAGCTTGGAGATAGAGGCAGGTCTGTGGGCGGATACCCTAAGCAGGGTTAATACAGCCTCATGTGCCAGGCTGAGCCCGATACAATTCAAGGTAGTCCACCGGGCACACGACTGTGGCACGAATGAACAAGTTTTTCGAGATAGAGGACAGGTGTGCAAGGTGTTCTGGGCATGCCCGAAGCTGAGAGGGTTCTGGCAGGGATTCGCTGAGACAATGTCCATGGTACTCAAAACACAGGTGGTGCAGAGTCCGGAGGTGGCGATCTTTGGAGTGTTGGAAGAGCTGGGAGTTCAGGGGGCGAAAGAGGCCGACGTCTTGGCCTTTGCCTCCCTGGTAGCCCTGAGGCGAATCTTATTAATGTAGAGGGACTCGAACCCCCCCCCCCCCCCCCCCCAAAGAGTGTAGAGACCTGGGTTAGTGACATGGCTGGGTTTCTCAGTCGTGAGAAAAAAAGTTCGCCGTAAGAGGGTCAATGGTAGGGTTCACCCAGAGGTGGCAGCTGTTTGTCGACTTTCTTGGGAAAATTAAACTGTCAGCAGGGGGTGGGGGGGGGGAAGAAAGAGGGCCGGATTGTTGTTTCATGGTCGAGGTGTGTGAAGATTGGGATTGGGAGGGGGGGGGGGGGGGGAAGAAATGTTTATTGTACCACGTTCCTGGCATTTGTTATTATTATAAAAACTTGCAAATACCCTAATAAAAATATTTTTAAAAAAAAGTAAGTATCATTTGGGAGAAGATTCCAAGGCGCGTTCATCAAGAGACTAGGACTCCAGTGAGAACAGTTGGCTCACAATGTGAAAGCATCTGGGGAGTGGGGGAGAAGAGAAGAACTGATGAAAAATTAAGAGTGCGGGTGTCTGACAGTTTGCCTGTTGGTTTACATGGACTGTGAACCAATTAGAGCAAATGATAGATTTTGTAACTGGTGTTAACCTTAAAGCTGTATATACCTGTAAAGGTATAGTTGGGTGAAGGTGTAGTGTAAATTCATTAATCTTTTCTTGTTTTTAAAAAATAAATTTAGAGTACCCAATTCATTTTTTCCTATTAAGGGGCAATTTAGCGTGGGCAATTCTCCTAGCCTGCACATCTTTGGGTTGTGGGAGCGAAACCCGCGCAGAGGAAAAAAGTGCAAACTTCACATGGACTGTGATCTAGAGCCAGGATCGAACCTGGGACCTCGGCGCCGTGAAGCAGTAGTGCTAACCACTGTGCCATCATGCTGCCCCTAATCTCTTCTCGTTTAATAAATGTTCTATTCTTCTGTTAAACGTTTATCCGCTGACGTCTGTTCCTGTCGAGCAACCACCTTCCACATCTAAACAGAAAAATAAAAGTTAGGATCCATCAAGCTGGGTTTCACTCTGGGATCTGACCACATCAGCTAAGATTGTAACAGGACCATTGCTTTTCATGGCCGATAACAATGTAATTATTTAAACTGCAATTGCCTAAAGCAAAAATACCGTTTACAAACTCCTTCATTACATTTGTAGCAAAGTTTATCATGTCAAATTTTAATGCTGCTTCTTCTCCACCACCAACCATCCCCCTCCTGCAATATTTCCACCAATCACTCAAATGGTGTGTGTGGGTACCAAACAGCGTTGTCTGTCAGGAGACAAATGTGGCAATATTTTGAAGATTTTTTTCTGGAGCACGAGTATGTCAGATCCAAAGTTTGGTACTGTAATTGGGAATTTAGCAGTCCAGCATCCAATTGTTCTGTTAAAAACAGTACCAATAAAAACTCTTTGTTGTGAAAGACAAGACGACGAGATACCAAAACCCGCACTCTCACACACTCTCCTTCAACAGCACCTTCACATGGGAATGAAATGGGTTTAAAAGTATGAACAGAAGATGCTGCAAGATGACTGCTCCATTGAAATATACTAAAATTTTACTCTGGCTTTTAACATCAACTGAAATTGGAACTGGGATAAAGTATTGCAAAGTATATCGGAATCACTGTTGAGATTCAAATCAATGAAAGCGGTGTGAAATACATTTAGTAGCTTGAAAAATGTAAAAGATAATAAATTCTGATTCTCAGTGATTGTACTCAAGAACTTTTTCTGTGTAAAGCACTAATGGAATAGAATTGAGACAGAACAATGCAAAAATGAGTTAGACTTTATATAAAATTCAGGACTGGAGCAGAGTAAGAATCACAAAGATATGTGAAAATATAAGTATTATCCTGCAACTTCCCCAGATTGTACGGCAAATAGTTGCTTGTAAGGAATGAAGAATCATAATACCAACTATTAAGCCAAAATGGATCGATGTGAACTGAACTAAAGGGAAAGAATGAATGGGACTGTAATTAAGATGAATTGTTGTCTCATTTCTGCTCTTCCTCACCCCAGGCAATAAAACGGAACAAAAAAATATACAGAATAATTTAGGAGGGCAAGGGAGATGCCCCACACTGACAGTCATTGACATTCACATTAAACTTAAGACATAGTTTCATCATACCAATAAACTAATTACTTTCTGACCATTGCCCAAAATTGATGATAAATGGAAAACGGGAATGGTCAGCAAGTTATGCACAAGTGCTGAAACCTCAAGTAAAAGAAATAGCATTTTGCAACCAAAGTCAAATATAAGATTACATTTTTATTTCAAGCTTATAAATTTTAATGATAGTTGTGAAACTAAAAACAACATCCTTGCATGTAACAATGTAGACATGGCTGAATTACAGATATTGAACTGCAGCATTGAGAAATCAGGTTTTGTCTCAACATTTACAATCTTTCTCCTCCCACCCACCCCAACTCTCATTTTTCAACCAAAAGTCTTTAGGATAGGAAAAGATTATCCGTAACTACATTGTTCGTAATGTGGAAGAAAGATGTTGCGTCACTGAAGCACACTATTGCAACAAAATATACATCTTCAGGATTTCATAAATTTTTAAATACTGTATTTTTAATATTACAGATTGCTTTGCTACAGGTGTATTTTTTTTTTTTTTTAGAGACTTGTCAGTCTTAAATAATTTCTATTCCAGTTATTGCCTTCTCTTTATACTCAAGATGGTCTACAAATAGACCTAGTGTTTATAGAAAAATCTGTGAACAAGTTTCTGAAAATGTACAAAGTTTCTCAAAAAGTTGCTTCAGGTAACTTCCTTAAAATCAATTTAAGAATCACGACTTAGTTTATTAGGTTACTATGGGGCCACAATTCCTATGCTTTATTCGATCCAAATCTCAAACTCAAAACCTGGGAGAGACACATACATACACACACACACACACAAGCTTAAGTTTCACTTCAAGTTTGAATCTTCAGCTATTTGATCTTGCTGTTCTTTTTAATGCACTGTTTAGGTGGAGGATGAATTTCACCCTCTTGTTAAATTAAGATAAACAGCGAATTGTGAAGTGCATTTTGTATTGCTCCAAACAGTCAATGAAATAAACATGAAAAGAAAGACAACTGAATACCATGAAAAAAGAAAGCAGGAGTACAAAATTGCTGTATTCAGTATATTTTCAGGAGACTAAAATTTGATGGGCAAGAAAAGTGTTTTGAATAACAAAACTATACATGAAACACTTTTGCTTGTAATCAACAGGGCAAAAGCAATACTTCTGAGGGATTCTTCACAACTTGATTCTATTTTCTTTACTCTAACTGTATTTAAATATACCCAATAAACCTGGGCTCAATACCAAACCTTCTCCCCCACTTTACTTTATGAAGCACGAACCAGGAAATACAGTTGTTCCAGGTTGTAGACTTCTCCATATCCAACATTCAAATCATTAATAGGAAGCATACTTTCACCAGGAAGACAAGATATGCCTGCTATTCAGTTAAATTCTCTTCAGTACCGGGAAACAATCCAGCAAACCACTTCACTGATAAAAATAGATCAACTATATAGCACAGAGTGGACAATGGGAAGTCCATAGATTTATCAGTTTAGGAAGTCAGCTGTAGTTTTAGCCAAGCTAAACGAGACATACATCAGACATTTGTCCTATAACAATGCCCCACTGGAAGGGAGCAAAGGTTGTTCCTTTTTTGCTTGCAATCTGTTAATAAAAAATGCACTTGCAAAAGTGTTTTGCATTCTCCCCCTTCACCTCAACTCCAACAGCATGTAGCACACGATCTGGAATTAGCCACATTGAGAAGAGTGAGGAAATTACCCAAATCGAATTGGAGGATCAGAAAGCTAGGTGCATTGAAACCACAATGTTGCTATACTACAAAAGAAGTTGCACTCCAAAATAAATGTGTACAGGTAGTAAGCACAGAAATACCACAGTGTAAAATATTAAGTTTTTAGCTGAGTTGCAGAAAACTAAACATTTGAATACACACTGCAAAAAGTTCTTAAATCCTATGGGTCAAGAGTTTTTTCAATTAAGAATGTGTTTCATAAAAACTGTTGATTCCACAACAGGCTTTGTTCAGCATTTATTTGTAGGTGGTTACAAAGATAAGATGGGTAAAAAGATCTGCATCTGTTCAGTGAATACACCACTATACTCCTGTTTGAAAAGGTGAAATCAAATTTTAAGTATTTCATACATTACTGCTGCTCCAGAAGCATACTAAATAGAACTATAGGGCACACTGTGTATTTGACCTAGAACCAGAAATTCTACTAAACCAATCACAGGACTGCCGTTTACAAAGTTCCCTGGCAGCAGCAAAAAGCTTTTAAATTACATGTAACACTTCAAAACATCTTTTTTCTGCACTAGCATAAATTTTTTTTTAAAGAAACACTGTCTCTTCAATTACCCCAACTATTTATTCAAAACAACTTCTCCAAGCTGAGGAGATAGAACAAATCATTGACCCATACGTGCCCACTTTCAATGATTTTTGGTGATCTAACAGGAGGTGAACTTGTAGCAGGGGAGGTAACGAACTCCATTTCTTCCTCCCCAGAAATGAGACTCTTTCGTAAGATGCTATACCAGCTCAGCTGAGAATAGCAAAATTACAACATGTAAACATCAGTACCAGGCAGCGAAGCCAAAGATGTTACTGCAATAGTGCCCCAAGATATAATTGAACAACCAGTAGTTTTTATAGCTGCACTTCGTGCAGTTAGAAAACTCATTGCAGATCCTCAACAGAAAAGTAAAAACTCCTTTAAAATTTCAACTGCTGTTCTTAAATTCAGAAAAGTATCTCTACAATTCTGTATTACATGTTTCTTATGCTTAAATTAGAAGAGAATAGAATTAAGTTAAACCCCTCACAAGTCAAAATAACAATTCTTAAAGTCTCTGTCAGAGACGGTTCTTTTCAGAGATGCCACTTTAAGCAACAGAAAATAGGCAGAAATGCAGAATGATCATTAATTCATTCATACTCCTCTTCATCATCATCATCCTCATCATCATCATCCTCAATATAGGACGTAGGGGTCTCCATTCTGGGATCGGAATAGTGTGTACCATTGAAACTTCCTTGTGCTTGACTGGTCACTAAGGCCACTTCGGTATCAGTTGGTAAGGCTAATTCGTCACCGACAATAAATGCTCTGAAAGTAAAACAATGTATTGAATAGGAATAAAAAAAAGGAGAAAAGGAAAGCCTACAAGAGAAATGAAAAAGAAAGAAACGGAGATGAGGGGGAACGGGGAGAGAGTGAGTAGGGGATAGAATAAAAACAATTGAAGTAGTAATAAAAGAATGTGGACTGATCGGAGCACAGATGAATTGAACTATATTAATAGAGGACTTATTTCAAAGCATTAACATTTCTGTTCTGGTCCACTCTACTTGCTCCAGCCACCCCTCCCCCAAAATAATATAGAAAATTGTTTAAATTCAAACCAAATTGATTAAAACGTTTAATAAATCAGAGTAGTAAGCTAAACGAGAGATTCAAAAAGGAACTCTCTCTGGATAGAATATTATGCTTGATAGATTAAAGTACAATGCCAGCGCAATATTTTGATTTTTAAATCATTAGAAGCATTTATCAAAGTATGTTTGTAGAAAATAAACTGAAAGTGTATGTACAACTGAGAAAACCGGACTTCCGGGTGCGGCTAGGCAGAGCATATTCGGTAGCTCCCGCTTGGAACGGACTTTTGGGCTCTTTTACAGGGCCCCCACGGCATTTATTTGACATTTCCCGATGTGGCAAGAAGACTGCAACACTCCCCTGACAGTGTCCCCCAGGAATGTTATGTCTTTTGGCTACCAAACCCGGCAGAAACAGTAAAAGATTTGGCTGCAACAGGATAAACAGGGCCCCTTCGAGCATGCAAGCGGGGGAAGGGCAAGCTTAAAGCTGCAAACTGACCTGAGGACCTTTATCAAAAGTGAATTCTAACAGCAGAGGGAACAACTGTGAAAAGATCTCACCAAGGCCACTGAAGAAGCGGGGACGAGGCTTCCGGTTGCGGCCATGGAGGAGTAGGTCACGCATTCGGCAGCTCCCATCTGGAACGGACACTTAGACCTTTTTCAGGAGTTTCCACAGACATTTTGGGGCAGATTGGTGAAACGAACACTGCCAAAAGGATTTCCTCTCGAGACTTTTGGGCTCTTTTCAGGGCCCCCAAGGGCACTTTTTCGACGTTTCCCGGTGTGGGAAGGAGTTAATAATAGTTCCCCGTCAGTATATGGCTTTAACTAGGAGCGGGGTGACAAAAAAGGTGGTGGTGGACCAGAAGAAGGGAGGGAAGAAGGACAAAATGGCGGCGGGCGGAGACCAGGCAGCGGTGGGCGGAGGAGCAACAGGAGGGTATCCAGCGCTGCCTCAGAGAGATTAAAAAGGACCTGCTAGAGCCGATGAAGGCGTCTATTGATAAGCTGCTGGAGACACAGACGGCCCAGGGGGTGGCGATCCGAGAGGCTCAACAAAAGATCTCTGACAATGAGGACGAGATCTTAGTCCTGGCGGTAAAGGTGAAGGCGCACGAGGCGCTCCACAAGAAATGGCAGGAGCGGTTCGAGGAGATGGAGAATCGGTCGAGGCGGAAGAATCTGCGGATTCTGGGCCTCCCGGAGGGGCCGGACGTGGGGGCCTATGTGGTCACCATGTTAAACTCGCTGATGGGAGCAGGGTCCTTCCAGGGGCCCCTGGAGCTGGAAGGGGCCCATAGAGTGTTGGCGAGGAGGCCCAAGGCTAACGAGCCTCCGCGGGCGGTGCTGGTGCAGTTCCATCGGTTCGTCGATCGGGAGTGTGTGCTCAGGTGGGCCAAGAAGGAGGAGCAGCAGGTGGGAGAACGCGGAGGTTCGGATATATCAGGACTGGAATGCGGAGGTGGCGAAGAGGAGGGCCGGGTTCAATCGAGCGAAGGCGGTGCTGCACAGGAAGGGGGTGAAGTTTGGCATGTTGCAGCCAGCGCGATTGTGGGTTACCTACAAGGACCGGCACCATTATTTTGAGTCTCCGGAGGAGGCGTGGGCCTTTGTTCAGGCCGAGAAGCTGGACACAGACCGAGGGTCGGGATGGGCGATTGGGGACTGCGGTGGATATGTTATGCCTATTTTTGGTTCGGTGGGGGGGGGGGGGGGGGGGGGCCTTTGCATTGTTTTGGGTTTCTTTTCTCTGTGATTTTCTCTTTCGGGTTGGGGAGGGTGGATGGGGCGGGTTGGGCAGTGTTTTGGTTGGTGGCGGGGCCTGGTAGGTGGAGAGCACGGGATTTTTTTCCCGCGCCGAAGACTGGGGGCGGGGGGGGGGGGGGGGGGAGGAGGAGGAGGAGGAGAAGCGAGGATTGTTTCCCGCGCTTAGAAAGGAGGGGGAGAGCCTGTGAATGGGGAGCGGGAGAGGAGGGTGTGCCACACAATGGGAGGAGTCGAAGGGGAGGCGGGAGTGGCCGGGGTCAGCAGGAGTCAGCTGACTTGCGGAAGTGCAATGGGAGGAGTAAACCAGCTAGGATGGGTCCTAGCCGGAGGGGTGGGGGGGGGGGGAATAGAGTTGCTGCTGCTAAGATCAAGGAGGAGCTGGAGCGAGTGGGGTGGATCAAGACGGGGGTATGCTGCTGTGGGGAACGGGCCGGGTGTGGGGTGCGGGCGCGTGGCTGGCCGAGGAGGGGTCATGGCTAGTCGGCGGGCGGGTAGCCCCCTAATCCGGCTAATAACCTGGAATGTAAGGGTACTGAATGGGCCGGTTAAGCGGGCCCACGTGTTCGCGCACCTGAAGGGGCTCAAGGCGGATGCGGTTATGCTCCAGGAGACACACCTGAAGGTGGCAGACCAGGTACGACTGAGGAAAGGGTGGGTAGGTCAGGTGTTTCACTCGGGGCTAGATGCCAAAAATCGAGGGGTGGTGATCTTGGTGGGAGAGGTGTTATTCGAGCCGTCGAGCATTGTGGCAGATAATGGTTGTAGGTACATATTGGTAAGTGGTAAGTTGCAGGAAGAGAGGGTGGTACTGGTCAATGTGTATGCTCCGAACTGGGACGATGCGGGTTTTATGCGGCGTATGTTGGGTCGGATCCCAGACTTGGAAGTGGGGGGGCCTGATAATGGAGGGAGACTTTAACACGGTGTTGGATCCTGCACTGGATCGCTCCAGGTCTAGGACGGGTAGGAAGCCAGCGGCGGCTAGAGTGTTGAGGGGGTTTATGGACCAAATGGGAGGGGTGGACCCATGGAGATTTGCAAGGCCGGGGGCTAGGGAATTTTCATTCTTCTCACATGTCCATAAGGCTTATTCTCGAATCGACTTTTTCATTTTGAGTAAGGCGCTGATAGCGAGAGTAGAGGATACCGAGTATTCGGCAATAGCCATTTCGGACCACACCCCGCATTGGGTGGACTTGGAGATGGGGGAGGAGAGGGACCAGCGCCCGCTGTGGCGCTTGGAGGTGGGGCTGTTGACGGATGAGGAGGTGAGCGAGCGGGTCCGAGGAAGTATAGAGAGGTACTTGGAGACCAACGACAACGGGGAGGTCAGAGTGGGGATGGTATGGGAGGCACTGAAGACGGTGGTGAGGGGAGAGCTGATCTCCATCAGGGCCCACAAGGAGCAGGGGGAGAGAGGGAGGCTGGTGGGGGAGATGGTGAGGGTAGACAGGAGGTATGCGGAAGAACCTGAGGAAGGATTGTTGAGGAAGAGGCACAGCCTCCAGGCCGAATTCGACCTGGTGACCACCAGGAAGGCGGAGGTGCAGTGGAGGAAGGCCCAGGGGGCGGTCTACGAGTATGGGGAAAAGGCAAGCCGGATGCTGGCGCATCAACTTCGGAAGCGGGACGCAGCTAGGGAGATCGGGGGAGTTAAGGACAGGGGAGGGAGCATGGTGCGGAGTGGGGTTGGCATCAATGGGGTCTTCAGGGACTTCTACGAGGAATTGTACCGATACGAGCCCCCACAGGAGGAGGGAGGGATGGGCCGTCGAAGGATTCTCCTTCAGTGGAAAGATACGAGGCCCCCAAGCGTGGAATCCTGGATCAGCGATATGGCAGGGTTCATTGAATTGGAGAGGGTGAAATTCGCCTTGAGAGGGTCGGTACAAGGGATCTTTAGGCAGTGGCAACCATTCTTAGACTTTCTGGCAGAACGCTAGACATTGGTCAATTGCAGCGGCAGCTCGGGGGGGTGGGTTACTTTATTTTTGTTTGTTATTTACACTGGAAGGGTCTGAGGGGGTGTATACACCTGTTGTCTTAAGTCGGGGTGTTAATGTTAATTTATTATTTAGGTACGGGGGGGGGGTTTGGGGGGTTGCTTTTTTAGATTGTGTTTTGTACTTAACCCTGTTGGGTTCTTTTTTCTTTCTCATTTTGTTATTGATATTTTATGAAAACCTTTAAAAATTATTTTTAAAAAAACAACTGAGAAAACCAAGGTCTTGGTACAGATAAAAATCTGGTTAAAAGGCAAGTCAATCAGTGGAGTTTTATTCAGGCTGCCAAGACTTATCCATGGTGGAGGAGAATATCAAGAGATACAAACTCTTGTAAATTTGAAGAGCTTTGTATGGGAAATGATTTTTAAAAACTTCACTACTTTGTTGTTTCAAGATATAAGAGCTGCTTCAATATTGTGAGCAGAATATTGAGATGAAATCATCCAGCTGTGGTAAATCAGATGTGAAAACATAAGGGGAAGAAGCTTCTGCAGACTTACCTGTTAGACTGGATGCTTGAAGAAGATGCGGATGCTGCTACTGAACTTGGGCCTGAGTTAACATTTTGCACTCCTTTCGCCATTTCTGCATAATAACAAGGAAAATTATCACTTTAACACTTGCCAAAAATACTATGTTAGACTATTTCAAATTGGTGGTATTTGGCAGCAGGGATTTCGAAGGGGGCATTATGGGGAAAGTTTGATTTCAAGTAGGCACGGGTTTGGGTTGAATGAAAGTAATTCTAGAAAATAAAAAGCAATCCAACAGCTCGCTTTGCAGCCATTTTAAAACCCTAAAATGTAGGCCATCATGTCGTGAGAGATTTACTAGCTTTTAGTTCCATTAAGTTCTTCAGAACCAATCCTTTACAAATATCAATTTCTGCAAGTTCCTCAGTCTCTCTCTTGACCGTTGGTACTCCATTTCCAGAAAAAAAAAATTTTGTCTTCTACCACGAAGACATATTTTAAGTTTCCATTTAATGTCTCCACTATTTCTTTATCCCTATAATAATTTCCCCAGTCTCTGCCGCGAAGGAACCCATACTTGTTTTTGCTAATCTCTTCCCCGTTTAAATAGCTTTTATAATTTGTTAGCAATAAACTTGCTAATTTTCACTCATTGTATTTTTCCATCCAAATCAATTTATTGGCCATCTTCGGCAATATTCTAATGTTCCTTCAATTTGCAGGTCAATGACTAAAGGAGTCAAATTAGAGAGGGGACCATTAAAATGGGTCTCCTCATTCAGCCTTCCAATTTGTGCTATCCCTTATAGGCTACTACTAGGCTTCTGCAGCATAGATTAACAAAGAATTTACAGTGCAGAAGGAGGCCATTCGGCCCATCGAGACCGCACCGGCTCTTGGAAAGAGCACCCTACCCAAGGTCAACACCTCCACCTGATCCCCATAACCCAGCAACCCCACCCAACACTAAGGGCAATTTATCATGGCCAATCCACCTAACCTGCACATCTTTGGACTGTGGGAGGAAACCGGAGCACCCGGAGGAAACCCACGCACACACGGGGAGGATGTGCAAACTCCGCACAGACAGTGACCCAAGCCGGAATCGAACATGGGACCCTGGAGCTGTGAAGCAATTGTGCTATCCACACATTGCAGTAACACATTGCAAAAACAAAATATTCTGGGAAGCACTGACATTTGTGTACTCTAGGCTGGGAAAGGATGGTCAGTGCTAGTCCTGGCAGGGAGTGGAAGAGGAAAATTATGGTCTTGTGGAGAGTGCCTGAAACCCGGATGAATCTACAGTGAAACCATTACAGATTGAAAGTAAACACATCAGACTGAATAAAGCATCCATCTGAAACAGAGACTCTTATCCTTTTACTTTTAGTATTATTTTTATACCCCTCTTTCCCCCCGTTTGTCTGCCTTGTATGTAAATGTAGGATGGGGCAAATTGGGGGTGGGGTTAGAAATGAGATAGTACGACTTCCGGTTGCACTGCTAAGCCGCACGTTTCGACAGCTCCCGTTCTAATGGACTTTTGGGCTCTTTTTGGGAGCCCCAACGGAAATTTTTTCGGACCAAACCCAGTGTGGGGTGACGAAGTAATGAGTCCCCCCCTGGTGTGTATGGAAAAGATCGGTGGTAGTGGCCAGATTGCGAAGGATCCTTTGGAGCAGCAGCAGAGAAGAGAAGGAAGAAGCAAGATGGCGACGGATGGGGCCCAGACGACATGGGGCCCGGACCAGCAGGAATTCCTTCGACGGTGTGTGGAGGAATTAAAGAAGGAGGTGCTGGCGCCGATGTTGTTGGCAATCGAAGGGCTAAAAGAAACGCAAAAGGCCCAGGCAATAGAGCTCCGTGGGGTGAAGGAGAAGGCAGCTGAGAACGAAGATGAGATTCTGGGCCTAGCGGTAAAAATGGAGACGCCCGAGGCGCTACATAAGAGGTGTATCGAAAGGCTCGAAGCCCTGGAGAACAGCTAGAGGAGAAAGAACCTCCGGATTCTGGGTCTCCCCGAGGGAGTGGAGGGAGCTGACGTTGGGGCTTATGTGAACACGAGGCTCCATTCGCTAATGGGAGCAGAGGCCCCCTCGGGCCCCCTGGAGGTGGAAGGGGCTCACCGGGTCCTTGCGAGAGGAGACCAAAGGCTGAAGAATCACCAAGGGCGATAGTGGTGAGATTTCACCGCTTCACCGACAAAGAGGCGGTTTTGAGCTGGGCCAAGAAGGTACGGAGTAGCAGGTGGGAGAATGCGGTGATACGAGTGTATCAGGACTGGAGCGCGGAGGTGGCGAGAAGGAGAGCGGGTTTTAATCGGGCCAAGGCGGCGCTACACAAGAAGAAAGTAAAGTTTGGGATGCTGCAGCCGGCGCGATTGTGGGTCACGTACCAAGATAGACACTACTACTTTGAAACATCGGACGAGGCATGGACCTTCATCCAAGAAGAGAAATTGGACCAGAACTGAGGGACTGATGCTGTGGGGGAGATGACGAGGTTGATGTACAGAAATGTAAATTGGGGAATGGGAGGTTCGCAGTATCGGGACGATAGATGTGGGCTTTTTTTCCCTCTTCTTGATGGGGGGGGGTTGGGGGGGGGGGGGCACTGAGAAATGTGGGCGCTGGTGGAAAAAAGGGACAGAGGAGGGGGATGGGGGAGCTGCGTCATGGGGGGGGGGGCGGGGCTGATCAAGGGAAGCGCGTTTTTTTTTCTTCCCGCGCTAGGGAGATGATGGCGTGAAGATAGGCGCAAGGAGGATGAGAGCTCCACACACCAGGGGGGGGGGGGGGGTCAAGGAGAGAGCGGGGAAAGCCGTGGTCAGTTGGAGTCAGCTGACTTTCGGAAGCATTATGGGGGGAGTAACCATGCTAGATGGGGATCTAGCGGGGGGGGGGGGGGGGGTGTCAACTGGGTTGCTGCTGCTGGGAGCGAGGGGGAGCTGGCAAGGGAAGAGGTGGTCGGGGCGGGAGTGCGCCGCCTGGGGGACGGGTGGGTGCGCGGGACTGGCCCTAGAGTAGGGGATGGCTAGTCGGCCTGGGGGGGGGGCAGCCCCCCCAATCCGGCTGATCACGTGGAATGAGAGAGGCCTACATGGGCCGATTAAGAGGGCCCGAGTGTTCGCGCACTTAAAGGGACTGAAGGCAGACGTGGTCATGCTTCAGGAGACGCATCTGAAGGTGGCGGATCAGGTTAGGTTAAGGAAAGGATGGGTGGGACAGGTGTTCCACTCGGGGTTGGACGCGGAAAATAGAGGGGTGGCGATATTGGTGGGGAAACGGGTGTCGTTCGAGGTTAGGAATATAGTGGTGGACAACGGTGGTAGATATGTGATGGTGAGTGGTAGATTGCAGGGAAGGGAGGTCGAGCTGGTAAATGCATATGCCTCGAACTGGGATGATGCGGGATTTATGAAGCGGATGCTGGGACGTATCCGGACCTGGAGGTAGGAAGCCTGGTAATGGGGGTGGGGGGGGGGGGGATTTCAATACTGTGTTGGATCCAGGGTTAGATCGGTCTAGATCCAGGACCGGAAGAAGGCCGGCAGCGGCCAAGGTGCTCAGGGGGTTTATGGAGCAAATGGGGGGAGTGGATCCGGAGATTTGCCAAGCCGTTGGCCAAAGAGTTCTCCTTTTTCTCCCATGTTCATAAGGTATACTCCCGGATAGATTTCTTTGTTTTGAGCAGGGCACTGATTTTGAGGGTGGCAGGAACGGAGTATTCGGCCATAGCCGTTTCAGACCATGCCCCGCACTGGGTGGATCTGGAACTAGGAGAGGAGAGGGAACAGCGCCAACTCTGGCGACTGGATGTGGGACTATTGGCGGATGAGGGGGTCTGTGGAAGGGTGCGGGGATGTATTGAGAAGTACCTGGAGGCCAATGATGATGGTGAGGTCCAGGTGGGGGTAGTATGGGAAGTGCTATAGGCAGCGGTTAGGGGAGAGCTGATCTCCATTAAGGCTTACAAGGAGAAAAAAAAGAGGGCAAAGAAAGGGAGAGAGATTAGTGGGGGAGATTTTGAGTGTGGATAAAAGATATGTGGAGGCCCCGGACGAAGGACTATATAGAGAGAGGCGAAGACTTCAGACGGAGTTTGACCTGCTGACACCGGGAAGGCAGAGGCATAGTGGAGGAAGGCACAGAGGATGAGATACGAATATGGGGAAAAGGCGAGACGACTGCTGGCCCACCAGCTTCGTAAGAGGATAGCGGCGAGGGAAATAGGGGGAGTTAGGGATGGAACGGGAACTACGGTGCGGAGTGCAGGGAAGGTAAATGAGGTATTTAAGACCTTTTATGAGGGGCTATATAGGTCCCAACCCCCGGAGGGGAGAGGGGATGCAACAGTTCTTGGGCCAACTAAGATTCCCGAGGGTGGAGGAGCAGGAGGTGGCAGGTCTGGGGGGCACCAATCGGGGTGGACAAAGTGACTAAAGGGTTGGGGAACATGCAGGCAGGGAAGGCCCCGGGACCAGACGGGTTCCCGGTGGAATTTTATAGGAAATATGTGGACTTGTTGGCCCCGCTGCTGGCGAGAACCTTCAACGAGACCAAAGAAGGGGGGACTCTACTCCCGACAATGTCGGAGGCGACGATATCATTAATCCTGAAGCGAGATAAAGATCCGCTGCAATGCGGGTCATATAGGCCTATCTCACCCCTGAATGTAGACGCCAAGTTGCTGGCAAAAGTGCGAGCGACTAAGATAGAGGATTGTGTCCTGGGGGTGGTGCATGAAGACCAGACAGGGCTTGTAAAGGGGAGACAATTGAATGTCAACGTGCGACGGCTGTTGGGGATGATAATGATGCCCCCAGCGGAGGGGAAGGCAGAGATAGTGGCAGCGATGGATGCAGAGAAGGCATTCGATAGGGTAGAGTGGGAGTATTTATGGGAGGTGTTGAGGAGGTTTGGGTTCGGGGAGGGGTTTGTCAGTTGGGTCAAACTCCTCTATGGGGCCCAAGTGGCAAGTGTGGTCACAAATCGGCAGAGATCGGAGCATTTTCGATGACATAGGGGAACAAGGCAGGCCTTGTCCCTGTCCCCATTACTGTTCGCGCTGGCAATTGAACCACTGGCCATAGCGTTGAGAGACTCTAGGAAATGGAGGGGTTGGTTAGAGGGGGAGAGGAACACCGAGTGTCACTCTACGCAGATGACCTACTGCTGTATGTGGCGGATCCTGTGGAGGGGATGACAGAGGTTATGCAGGTATTGAGGGAGTTTGGAGATTTTTTGGGATATAGGCTTAATATGGGGAAGAGTGAGCTTTTCGTAGTACATCCCGGGGACCAGGGAAGAGGAATAGATGGCCTGCCGTTAAGGAGAGCAGAAAGGAGCTTCCGATATCTGGGGATTCAGGTAGCCAGGAGCTGGGCAACTTTACACAAACTCAATCTGACGGGGCTGGTGGAGCAGATGGAGGAGGATTTCAAGAGGTGGGATATGCTGCCGCTCTCACTGGCGGGCAGAGTGCAGGCGGTCAAGATGATGGTCCTCCCAAGGTTTCTTTTTGTGTTTAAATGTCTCCCCATTTTGATCACTAAGGCCTTTTTAAAGAAAATAGACAGGAGTGTGATGAGTTTCGTGTGGGCAGGGAAGACCCAGAGGGTAAGAAGGGGGTTCCTGCAGCGCAGCAGTGACAGAGGGAGAATGGCGTTGCCGAATCTGGACAATTATTACTGGGCCGCCAATGTGGCGATGGTTCGTAAGTGGATGAGTGAGGGAGAGGGGCAGCGTGGAAGAGGCTGGAGATGGCGTCCTGTAAAGGAACGACCCTAAAGGCGCTGGTGACGGTGCCGCTACCGCTCTCCCCGAAAAGGTATACCACGAACCCAGTGGTGGTGGCAACCTTAAGGATCTGGGGGCAATGGAGGCGACATAGGGGTGTGACGGGTGCCTCGGTGTGGTCCCTGATTAGGAACAACCATAGGTTTGCCCCAGGAAGGATGGACGGAGGGCTCCAGAGCTGGCATCGGGCAGGAATTAGGAGATTGAGAGATTTGTTTATTGACGGGACGTTCGCGAGCCTGGGAGCGCTGGAGGGAAAGTACGAGTTGCCCCCGGGGAATATCTTTAGATACATGCAAGTGAGGGCGTTTACGAGGCAACAGGTGAGGGAATTTCCGCTGCTCCCGACACAGGGGATCCAGGATAGAGTGATTTCGGGGGTATGGGTCGGGGAGGGCAAAGTGTCCGAAATATATCAGGAGATGAGAGACGAGGGGGAGGTGCTGGTAGAGGAGCTAAAGGGAAAATGGGAAGAAGAGCTGGGGGAGGAGATTGAAGGGGGTCTGTGGGCTGATGCCCTAAGTAGGATAAATTCCTCTTCCTCGTGTGCCAGGCTTAGCCTGATGCAGTTTAAGGTTCTACACAGAGCACACATGACGGGAGCAAGGCTGAGCAGGTTCTTCGGAGTGGAGGACAGGTGCGGGAGGTGCTTGGGAAGCCCGGCGAACCACACACATGTTTTGGTCGTGTCTGGCACTGGACGAGTACTGGAGGGGAGTGGCAAGAGTGATTTCAAAGGTGGTGAAGGTCCGGGTCAAGCCAGGCTGGGGGTTAGCTATATTTGGGGTAGCGGACGAGCCGGGAGTGCAGGAGGCGAAAAAGGCCGATATTCTGGCCTTTGCGTCCCTGGTAGCCCGGCGAAGGATCTTACTCATGTGGAAGGAAGCAAAACCCCCCGGCGTGGAGGCCTGGATAAACGATATGGCAGGGTTCATAAAACTGGAACGGATGAAGTTTGCGTTGAGAGGATCGTTTCAGGGGTTCTCCAGGCGGTGGCAACCGTTCCTTGACTATCTCGCGGAACGTTAAGGGAAAATAGATCGTCAGCAGCAGCAGCCCGGGGGGGGGGGGGGGGGGGGGGGGGGGGGGGGGCACTATTTTTTGTTACTTAGTTAGTTCACTATTTTATTTAAATAATGTTACTTATTAGTTATTGCGTTATCTTTTATGTTGATTTGTAAGGTGGAAAAATTGTGTTTGAAAACTTTAATAAAATATATTTTAAAAAAAGAAAAGGAGATAGTAGTTAACTGGTTGTATTTGTTGCCTATTTGATTATAGTTATTGGGCTGCCAAAGACCAAAGACATGGGGTATTTTTAAAATTAAGCGCTGATTTCAACTGTGTTGCGACTCCAGGTCAAATGAGGCTAGAATTAACCACGCACTAGCCTAGGGTGTCGTAAAACCATTTTCTCAACCTGTTCTACTACCTTCAATGATTTGTGTATATATCCCCAGGTTCTTTGGGTCCTATACCTTCTACAGAATTTAAAAAAAACATTCATGGGATTTGAGCAACACTGGCAATGTCAGTATTTATTTTCCATCCTTAGTTGCCCTTAAGAAGGTGGCGGTGAACCACCTTAAACCACTGCCGTTCATACTGTGTTTAGGGAGCAAATTCCAGGATTTTAACCCAGCAGTGATATAATTCAAAGTCAGAGGATGATGTGTGACTTGGAGGGGAAATTGCAGGTCGTGTTGCAATGCGCCTGCCGCAGAAGGGGTGAAGGTGCTGTCGAAGGAACGTTTAAAAAAATACTTTAATTAAAATGTAACATTCAAAACACCTAACATTACAAAATAAAACTAACAAAACCCCAAAACCGCCCACCTCAACACCCTAACTCTCAACCCCCCACCCCACCCCCCCCACCCCCCAACCCTCCCCACCCCCCAACCCCCCACCCTCCTTGAAATGCAGTATAAACAAACCACAGCTCTTATGGAACCCCTCAATCCTACCACACCCCCCACCCCCTCCCCCCAGACCAAATCTCACCTTTTTCAAGTTCAAGAACTCCATTAAATCCCCAAGGCACAGGACGGAGAAAAGGACCCCTACCCCAACAGGACCCATCTGTATGTGATCAACGATGCAAAGGCTTAAACACCTGCCCACGCTCAAGCTTGCAACTCTGGCAGGTCCGATGGACTGGGTCTCAAATCCACAGGCAAGATCACCGACATGGTGCTGAAGAGTGACCTTTAAATTTCTCCAACTTTGGGCAGAACTAGAACATATGTACGTGATTGGCTGGGCACCTCCCACACCGCTCACAAATATTCTCCACCTCCTCAAACAACTGGCCCTTCTTCGACTTCGTCAGGTGCACTCGGTGTAGCTGTATCAACCTCAGCCTCGCGCATGAGGTTGCAGCATTCATCCTCTGCAGCACCTCACACCACAGCCCTTCCTCCAGCACCATCCCAGCTCCCCTTCACACTTGGCCTTAACCCCCTCCAAAGACACCCCATCCTCCTCCAAAATCCTCCCATAGATCACCAAGATGACACCCCCTCCAACCCCATCACCGACAACACCCCATCTAGCAACGAGAACGACAGAACCACCGGAAAAGTCAGGAAAATCTCACGAAATCCCGCATCTGCAAACGCACAAACACCTCTTTTTGCGGGATTCCATACTTCTCCATACTTGCAAACCACCCTTCCAAAAGTAAGTCCTGAATTTCCATCACTCCTTGCTCCTCCCATCCCCTAAACCTAGCATCCATCCTTGCTGGCTCAAACCCATGGTTTCCTCGGATCGGCATCAACTTCTGCCCCAACATACTGTACTGCCAAAATTGCCTCCATATTTTCAGCATGGCCACCACTACTGGTCTCCCAGAGCACTTCCCTGTGGAAAAGGGAGCGGAGCCATTGCCAGCACTTGCATTCCCAACCCCTTACAAAAGACTGCCTACATCCTCACCCACAAAGCCTCAGCCTCCCCTACTCCAACCCTGCACCTTCTCAGCATTCGCCACTCAATTGTAGGATAACAGGTTCGGAATAATAATAGTGATCTGTATTAGTGTCATAAGTATGCATACATTACACGGCAAGAGGTTACTGTGAAAATCCCCGAGTCGCCACACTTCGGTGCCTGTTCGGGTGCACGGAGGGAGAGTTCAAAATGTCCAATTCACCCAACAAGCACGTCTTTTGTTACTTGTGGGAGGAAACCGGAGCACCCGGAGGAAACCCACGCAGACAAAGGGAGAACCTGCAGACTCCGCACAGACAGTGACCCAAGCCAGGAATCGAACCTGGGACCCTGGCACTGTGAAGCAACAGTGCTAACCACTGTGCTACTGTGCCACCCAGAGGAAGGGCCAAGCCCCCCCCTCCCCCGACTGTTGCCCTCTCTGACGCACCGTCACCCTAATACTTGCCACCTTCCCTGCCTGCACATGACGAAATCAACCTATCCACCCCCACAAAAAACGATCTCAGCAAAAAGACGGACAAGTACTGAAGACCGTAAGACAGAAGCAGAATTAGACCACTCAGCCCATTTGAGTCTGCTCCACTATTCAATCATGGCGGATACTTATCTCATTCCCATTGTCCTGTCTTCTCCCCCATAACCCTTGACCCCCTTAAATAAAAATAAAAACCGCGGCAAGATATTTAACTGCCTGCACCCAACCTGCCAGCGATGGGGAAGGCTGTCCCACCTCAGTAAATCTGCCTTGACCCTGCCCAGCAGACGTTGGAAGTTAACTTATGGAGCCCAGTCCAGAGCCACTCTGCACGAGTATCTGCATTCCCAGATACCTAAAGTGCGTTTTTGCCACCCAAAATGGCAACCCCCACCCCACCCCACCTTCCACCCTTAGAGAAGACAACACAAAACACTCACTCTTTCTAAAATTTAACTTGTAGCTTTAAAAAGCCCCAAATCTCCTAAGCAGTCCCACTTTATCCCCCACTGAAGAGTCCGGGTTTGAGATATACAGCAACAGGTCAGCAGCATCTAGTGACATCCTATGTTCCACAGCCACCCTCACTACCCTCCTCCATTCATCTGAGCACCTCTGCCCTAGGGCCAAGGGCTCTACTGCCAGCGCAAACAAGAAGGGGGGACATGGGCACCCCTGTCCCGTTTCCATGCAACGGAAAGTACCCTGAATTTATCTCATTTGTGCCACATATGCCATGGGATCCTTATACAACAATTTCACCCAAGCTACAAACTTAGGCCCAATCCCAAACCGCTCCAACACCACAAACAAATAGCTCCACTCCACACAATCAAATGCCTTTTCCGCATCCAGTGCCACCACCACTCCAACTCTCTCTGCAGCTGGAGAAAGCACCACATTCAATAGATGCTGCACATTTGACTATAACCGCCTGCCCTTTTATGAACCCAGTCTGATCCTCCCCAATCACCTTTGGGAGACACTCCTCCAGCCTTAGCGCCATTGCCAAAATCTTGGCATCCACATTCAACAAAGATATTGGCATATATGACCCACAGTCCACCGGGTCTTTGTCCTTTTTTAGCAGCAGGGAAATCGATGTCTGTCCCATTATCTCTGGCAATGCTCCCTTGAAAATCGCTTGTCATGAGTAGGCTTCAATGAAGTTACTGTGAAAAGCCCCTAGTCGCCACATTCCGGCGCCTGTTCGGGGAGGCTGGTACGGGAATCGAACCGTGCTGCTGGCCTGCCTTAGTCTGCTTTAAAAGCCAGCGATTTAGCCCAGTGTGCTAAACCAGCCCCTTCTTAGCCACCGCTTCCTCAAACATCTTCAACAGCAGCACCAGCTTATCCCCAAACTTTGTAGAACGAGGAAAACCTACCCGGCCCCGACACCTTACCCGCCTGCATCTTCCCCATCAACACTCCCACTTCTTCCATCCCCTCTGGCTCCTCCAACCGCACCCTCTCCTCCTCTCTGATTTCGGGACACTCCAACCGACCCAGAAACTCCTTCATATTTGACTCATCCTCCAGAGGCTCTGACTTATACAAATTCTTACAGAACTCCTCAAATGCCTTGTTCGCCTGCTCCGGTGCTACCACCAGCTCCCTGTTCTGTCCTGGACCCGAACAATCTCTCTCACAGCAAATTGCTGGCAGAGTTGGCCCGCCAACAAGCGGCTGGCCTTCTCCCCATACTCATACACGGTCCCCCTCGCCGGCCTCAACTGTCAAAATGCTTTTCTAGTGGAGAGAAGGTCAAACTTCACCTGTAACTTCTTCCTCCTCATAAGATATTTAGATTTAGACAGCACGGTAGCACAAGTGGATAGCACTGTGGCTTCACAGTGCCAGGGTTCCAGGTTCAATTCTCCACTGGATCACTGTCTGCGTGGAGTCTGCATATTCTCCCCGTGTCTGCATGGGTTTCCTCCGGGTGTTCTGGTTTCATCCCACTGTCCAAAGACGTGCAGGTTAGGTGGATTGGCCATGATAAATTGTCCTTAGTGACCAAAAAGGTTAGGAGGGGTTATTGGGTTACGGGGATAAGATGGAAGTGAGGGCTTAAGTGGGTCGGTGCACACTCGATGGGCCGAATGGCCTCCTTCTCCACTGTATGTTCTATTTATGATCACATGGACTGAGGTAGAGTGAAAAGTATCGTTCTGCAGATAGTCCAGGCATGGATCATTCCATACGTGAAAAACGAAGGACATACAATAAATATACAATATAAATACATAACGTCGGGTGAAGCATATGGAGTAGTGCTACAACGGTAGAACATAGAAACCCTACAATGAAGGAGGCCATTGGGGCCCATGGAATCTGCACCAACCCTCTGTAACGAGTATTCCACCCAAGCTCACTTTGTCACCCAAGACGAATAACCCTTAACCGAACCCACACATTTTTTGAACACGAAGGGCAACGTAGCATAGCCAATCCACCTACCTTGCACATCTTTGGTCTTTGGACTGTGGGAGAAAACCGGAGCACCCGGAGGAAATCCCGCAGAGACAGGAAGAATGTGCAAACTCCAAGGCTGGAATTGAACCCATGTCCCTGGCGCTGAGGCAGCAGTGCTAACCACTGTGTCACCCCGTGTATGAGAAAGATCAGTTCAAGAGGGCTATACAGGAATCTGGTAACAGCGGGGAAGATGTTTTTGAATCTGTTGGTGCGTATTCAGACTTTTGTGGCTTCAGCTTGATGGATGAGGATGGAAGAGAGAATAACCCGGGTGAGAGGGGTCTTTGATTATGCTGCCCGCTTTCCCAGGCAGCAGGTGGTGTCGACAGAGTCAATGGATGGGAGGCGGGTTTGCGTGATGGACTGGGCTGTGTTCACCACTCTGTAATTTCCTGTCTTGGGCCAAGCAGTTGCCATACCAAGCTGTGATGCAGCTGGAGTCGAATCCTCCGCATACCTTCCATCCACCTCCAAGATTTCCTCTACCAACTGCTGCCACGCCTCTCTTGTCTGTCCACCTGAGCCTTTGACTTTGCCCCTCACTATGGCTTTCTACACTTCCCACACCACTGACGTCGAAAGCTCCCAGTTCCTTTTAAACCCTACGTAATCCTCAATCATCTTTCCCATTTTGGTACAATAATTCGGGCCCGCCAACAATTCCACGTCCAACTTCCACGCAGGCCTTTGTGCCAGCCCCTTTTTTAATAACACATTCACCCAATGTGGAGCATGGTCCGAGACAACAATCGCCGAATATTGTGCCTTCCTCAGCCTGGCCAACAGAACCTTCCCATGACAAAAAAGTCAATCCTAGAATACAGATTGTGTATCGGGCAAAAAGAACAAATATTCCTTTATCCTGCGGGTATAACCCCCCCCTCCCCCGAAGGGGTCAGCAAACGCTGCTTGGACCTATCCAACTTCGGATTCAGCACTGTATTCAAGTCCAACCAGAGTATAAACTAGTGCATATCCAAATTTGCTATGGCAGCCAACATCTTCATAAATCCTACAACAACCCAATTCAGGGTATGTATGCAAATCAGCACCACCAGCCTTCCCTCTAAAGCAACTATTATGTACCTACATCCCCCCTAACGAGCCACCACCTTCTCCATCTGGAACTCGCCCTCTTACCCACCAGTATTGCTAATCCCCAGGCCCTATCAAAGCATAAATGGAACACCCAACTCACCCAGCCCTTCCGAAACCTCATTTGGTCCTTCACCCTCAGGTGGGTATTTTGCAACAGCATTACATCTGCTTTCAAGCTCTTTAAATGCGAAAATACTTTTGCTCGCTTCACCGGTCCCCCCAGCTCTCGCACGTTCCACGTTAATAATATATCATAATAATAATCGCTTGTCACAAGTAACCGAAATTCAATGAAGTTAATGTGAAAAGCCCCAGCCGCAACATCCCGGCACCTGTTCGGGGAGGCCGGTACAGGAATTGAACCCGCGCTGTTGGCCCTGTTCTGCATTACAAGCCAGCTGTTTAGCCCACTGTGCTCCACCCAGACGAAGGGTCTCTCACCCCCCCTGCTCCTCCTATTAGTCATAACTGCTACTCCTTGCCCCGCCCAACTGACCTAGGATCTAGCCCCACTCCTAGTCACCATCAGCCACCTACACCTCCCCCCCCCTCCCAGAAACCCCCCAGCCACTTCCTCTTGAATCCTCCTCCCCCAGTATCGTTCCCCCACCCATCACACTTCCCAGGCATGTTGAAACCTGTCCACACAGGTTCCACTGACCACCCCCCCCAATCCCATTCACTAGCCAACTTGTTTGCTAGCAAGGTAGCCTCTGCCAAAGCCCCCTCCGTAGAGAAAACCAACACCCCAAAAGGCCCCCTGTTCAAATAGTCCTTAAAAACACCCACAGTAATCCCGCAAACCCTAACGAAACAAATCCCAACTCCCCAAACCATCTCTTCACAAACACACCCTGCCAGCAGAATTTTTTTTTTTATTTATTTTTTTTACTTTTTATAAACACAACCAAAGTCCAAATTTATTTCAGTCCCAGTATTTCAGCCTTCACGAACACCTCCGCTGCTGCCTCAAGGTAGTAGTCCTTGGGGTTATGTGACCCGTAGCTTCACCAGGTAGACCACCCAAACTTCGTGTTGCTTTTATACAACGCCAGACCAAAGGCCGCCTGCCTTCTCACCAGCTCCGCCGTGAGATTCTGATGTCTACGAATACCACCACCTTCCCACCTCACTTCACCTTTGCTCATCTCAGCACCTTTCCCTTCACCTGAAAGCTGTGGAAGCATACTATCTCAGCTCTTGGTGGCTTATTCGCCTTTGGTATCGGCTGGAGTAACCGGCGAGTCCTGTCCAGTTCATAGAGGGAGGAGTCATCCCCCCCCCCCCCCCACCCCAATGACTTGCCGAACACCTCCGCAAAATATTCCGTCGGCCTCCGGCCCTCCAACCCCTCGGGCAGGCCACAATCTTAGATCATGCTTTTATGATCTGTTCTCTCGGTCTCAGTGGCTCTCAGTCCTTTGTTACTCTCCACCACCCTCCGCAGATCCTCACTCATCGAGGTGAATTGGTTGCTGTGCTGCGACAATGCCTCCTCTAACCCTTCAACGCCTCTCCTTGCTCCTGAACCGCCATCCCCTTCAACACCTCTCCTTGCTCCTGCACCGAGAAATGTCTTTTCCAGAGCCTCCTTTATCAGGGCAAGAGTATCATCCACCCACTCCTTAAGCGAGGCCAACATTGCCTTGCGATGCCTCGCAAAGTGCTTGGAAAACAGCCACTTAAATTCCCCCACCATCACAGTGGCCAGCTTATCCACTATAATGGGCCCCGCCCTATTGTTGAGCCTGCTCCCGTCAGTTTTCGTCTCGCTGAACTCCCCACCAAACTTGCCAGCGGACTTTCACTCGGCACCTTTTCCCCCAGATTATTTTTCTGGGTTTTCAACATCCTTAGGTCGCCTTAGACTTTCCAACAAATAATCATACAAAATTCTCCCCAAAAACTGGGTGCGAAGGCCCAAAAACTTCAGCTCCAGCAGGAGCCACCCAAAGTGCAACCTCCACCTACAAGTCGCCACCGGTCCTGTCGAAGAAACTGTGACAAGTTTCCGGGGTGCACCCTGTAGATGGCACATACTGCTGCGCACCGCAGGTAGAGGAAATGAAAGTTCAAGGTAATAAATGGTGTGCCGATGAAGCAAACCGTTTTGTCCTGGATGATGTTGAGTTGAGTGTTGGGAGCTGCTTCAGATTGTCATAAAACCTATCTAATTCACTAAATTCCCCCTCCGGAGGCGATCAGAATGCCCGTGCGCATTGGACCTGGAACAAACGTCGGTTAGCCTTCCGTAGCTGCCTGGGCCCCATGTCCTGCACATCCTCGCCCGCATCCTCCTGGTCAGAGAAGGCATGGCATTCAGCCTCCTCCTCCTCCAGCACATCACCACTCTGCTGCACGATGTTGTGGAGGACGCAGCAGGCCGCCACGATGCAGGCAACCCTCAGCGTCAAGGACCCCTCAGAGCCTCCAGGCACCTGAACCACATCTTCAGAAGGCATGAGCGTCGTTGTAGCAGGTGTCCGCATTGGTCTGTGGCCTCTGGATAGTTGTCATCAGCCACGACCGCAGTGAATAACCTGTCACCAAGGTGCCAATCCCCCAAACCTGGGGGGGGGGGGTATCTCGAACATGTCAGGAATCCCATTTCCCTAGCCGATGACACAAGGCTGCAGGGATGCTCTGGGGTATCGCACTGCAGCACGAAAACACCAAAAACATGGTTGTCTGCATTGATAACATGGTGGATCAAATCGCTCGCATCTAAAGACAGTGCAACAAGCAGAAAAAGATTACAGCATTTTTCCAGAGCTAACTTCAATGCAAAGCTCTGCCCTTTTACAAGTCCAGGCCATTGCAAGGTGTGATCAAATTGAATAAAGACTTCTTCACACATTTACTACTTTACTGTGTAATCATTTGGCATTTGAATCTTCTTTTGACACACTGTTTGAAATGAAATGAAAATCGCTTATTGTCACAAGTAGTTACTGACTACTTGTCACAACTATTCACAATGAATTTACTGTGAAAAGCCCCTGTTTGAAGGCATATTGGATTACACAGATGCTTTCATGTGGGAATGGGGGCTCCTTTGCTATCACAAAGCTCCAAGGATTTGACTCACCAGGATATTACCGTCTGTAAATAATAAATCCAAAACCCCAACCTGCAATAATATGGGAGATCTGGACAATTATCAGAAACATTTAGAGCGCGTCATGGAGCTGAATGCAACCCATTATACAAACTGCCCGAGATGGCTCGAAATCAAACAAGGATGCACTCAGTGAATAATGTTCCATTTAACCCCCACCTAACACCCCTGTCCCAACCCACAAAGAAAGGCTCAAGGAAATGAGTATTTATTGACCTATACAAGTATTATATGGTACATTTAATCACCTGAGCTACAGGCACAACAACTATCATCCATGGGCTTGATAACTAAAGGAGTTTCCAACACTTGCTAACTGCTCGGTGAGACAAGGTTCCAATGTCATTCGTTTCTCTCCAAGTAGGTTGAGCTCTTTGCAGACACAGGTCATTGTTAGCCAGGGGCAAGTTACCAATCATGCTAGCAGTGCCAATAGCTGACAAGTCATTTGCGTTTGCCCAAAAAATGTCAATGCACTTCCAAGTAATTCACTAAGGAGTTTTGAGAGATGAAACGGTGCTTTTATAAATTGTACGCTTTTCTTCACCTAGCTTAGAAATAGCAAAAGTATTTAAAACAAACACGTGCACAGGAAAATTAGATAAATTATGCTAATAATACACTCACCATGATTTTACAACTATGTTTAATATACAAAAATCAAACATATGATGGACGGATACCATGCATAAACCGCACCCCCCCCCGCATTTTACCTATTACATATGGTTCCAGCACATGGGGTATGAGGCTCTTGGCCATCTTCAACTCATCAGCAGAACAGCCACCAGACTCCAATCCAAAAGCCATTCTCATTCTCTTAAGAATTTCAATATCATCGTGGATTTCAAATGTATTATCAAAGTTAAAAAAATATTCGAATCTGTGAGGAAAAAAAGATGAAAATGTTTAATTTTTCACTTTTGGGAAATTTAAAGAGATAGCCTAAGAAAAAGTGCCAAACTAACTTCTCAATGTTCCTGACAAACTATCCCATCCCAGTTAAAGTTTATTAAAATAAAAAACTTCCCATCTTTTCTATCATATTCCTTGCCCATACTTCCAAGACAACTAAACTAAAACAATCGTAAATTAGGTGTTACCTGGAAGATCTATTCTAAAAATCAATTTGCATAAGGGTTAAGATAATAATATTGGGAGACTTGATTTCAAATAGTGATGAGACGTATTATCCGATCAGCATTTCAAATTACAGCCTTTAGGATTAATGGCTTTCAAGTCATAACATGCAAGATTTTGTTTTCAGATCATTTCCTCAATACTTTACTCAGGGGATTTAAAATTCATGGAGAAAAAAAAGTAGAATTCCAATTTAAAAAGCAGAACAGAGTATACCACCTTTAAAAGAAATTATACTCAGATTTTACCATTTATACCATTACTGATAATATCACAATCAACGATTTACAGTACATTGTAGTTTGCAAGGGGAGATATTATGACCCTCGATCTGACCTCACCCCCACCAAGTTGATTGGTAAGATTTGGTAACGTTTTGTTAAAGTTGGAGATTCAAGACTCACTTGCTCAGTAAATAAAGCCACAAGATTCCACAGGTTTTAAACAAACAAAAATAGAATTAACTATACAAGGTCAGAAAGGTAAAACAATTTACAATATCCATCTTATACTTTATATTCAGGGTGTATGAGGTACAGGTGAATTAACAGGCAAACTGTGGCGGAATGAAGTCGGCCATTTTCCAAGACCATATTTTTATCTCATCTCATCAAACATTCTTCATTTATTGGACTATTTTATTGGATTGGACTGTTTTATTGGACTGATTGGCACCGTTTATAATGTGCCCACAATGCAGAAGGGGATACCCGGATGGACATTCGTTTAAATCCCCTTCTGCACAGCTGAGACCTTTAATTCAAAATTGATGGAAGACCCTTGTTCTGCCCAGCAACAGCACGAAGCTGCATCTTAAAACGGCCCCATGGCCAGGAGATCGGGATATCTGCGAGTCAAGACCCTGGCAGTGGGATATATGGCACAACAGTATTGCAAAGACTTATGAAATAAATAGTACATTAATAAAATGGCCAAGGCAGGCAAAGAAAACAGAATAGAAGGAATAAAAGAAATGTGTAGATTAGATTAGCGTCCCCTACACACACAGCAGGACAAAGATGACATTAACACCTCATCTAGCAAACACGGAAACAAAAGCATAGCACAGCCACAGACATCGGAAGTCGATTTAATTAAGGAGACACATCAGGGAGATAATGGAAAACACATTAGAGAAGGGAGGGACACCGGAGTGAGCACAGACAATCGCATCAACACAGACACACACCATACAAATGCAAATTGACAAATTCTACCAGGGAGCTTCCTGGCCAAATAGGATGCATATTTTCAGTTTAAACCTGTCTGAGAGATCTAAATCAAAACTACCCGCCACTTTTAAACTATTATGTATGAGCAAATGTTCCCGCTCGAATTTGGATTCCTATAAAAATCCAGAGCGAATGTGTAATTGTCGAGATCAACGTGGACCAAGCCACTGTTTCTGAGCTGGCGGCGTGGGTCTCCCTGAAGGTTTCAGTAATTGTACAATAAAGAACAACGCTTTGAACCTTGTCTTGAGACTCGGCCTCTTGAATGCACTGGTACAAGGGATTTTTCCCAACAACACTGAACACACCACACTACACAATAAAATGCAGATACGACCAAGACGGAGTCCACAGATTTCTCAACAATCCACCCAGACGTCAGTAACACAGTTAACTAATCTTACTGAGACTGTCTCTCTCATGCGGGAGAGTCTCTATCTTGGAAAATCAAACCTGGTAATTCTTTCCAACCGTTACTCCAACTTTGAAGACATAAACAACAGCCCACCTCACAGGGTTTCAATCTCATCCCCAAAGATTCCACTCCCCTGGATTCCCACATATGCACTCAAGCACAATTCAAGCAAAAAGTCAGATCTTCAACTCCATGGAAAACTCTACTGCTCCAAAAGGGGTACCTTGTCCCATTGGCCCACAGCAGTGCTACCAACCTTAGGCTGCCTTCTTCACTTAAATGTCCCTGTAGTCCTTTTCCTGTTTGGAGTCTCTTTCTCTGCTCAGTACACTGCCCTTGTTCCCTCTCTGGGGCTCATCGTTTGGGACCTCCTCCAGTTCCTCTGCCTGCGACACTAGTCTTCCATACGTTCTTGGTCACCTGACTCAAGAGCGCAAGCTGTTTTTCTACTGGCACAAATGCGTTCGGCCCAAGGTTTAAGGGTGGTACAGTGGTTAGCACTGCTGCATCACAGCACTGGGGACCTAGTTTTCTTTCCAACTTGCGTAACTATGTGAAGTTTGCATGCTCTCCCCATGGCTGCGTGGGTTTTCTCCAACAGTCCAAAGATGTGGTTAGGTGGATTGGCCATGCTAAATTCTCCCAGTGTCGAAAGGTTGGGTGGGGTTATGCAGATCGGGCAGGGGAGTGGGCCTAGATAGGGTGTTCTATCAGACGGTCAGTATAGACCTGATGAGTCAAATGGCCTCCTTCTGCATTGCAGGGATTCTATGATTCTAAAGAATGTAAAAACGCCAACTGTGCAGATACAGCCTCCTCCCAGTCTGCAGATGAAGGCGCATCGATCGGGACCTCCAATGTCAACACCAAAATAATTTGGGTTTCCACAACATCTTCATACAACATTTGATGAAAAAGCTAAGTTTGCACGTCATACAAAACAGTCAGGTTTGCCATACTTACTTATCAGGAGAGATGCTGCAGTCTATGATTGTTTTTTTGCTGGTGTTGACTAAAATGAAGGGCAGCTGGATGGCAGTATTTGGAGGAGGAACTCTGCCAGATTGTTGTTCTACAAGGCGATTACGCTGAACCAGATTCTTAAAGGCAATTTGCTGCAAAACATAAATATGCTTGCAATTTAAAACTTAATAACGGATTAATTTTATTTACATTTACTTGCTCCCTCTTTCTTCCTCAAAAGCATCCAGCCATACAGGATTTTCAGCAAAGGATAAATATAGACTAGGACATTAAGGGAATTACTATTTCTTCTTCAAATAATGGCACAGATCTTTTGCATCCATCCAAGACTTTCTGATTCAGATGGAGAGCTACTGCGTAGCCAAAGCTGACATCTTTCAAGACCTCTGACATAATATGGAAGCTTCTGTACAACTCTTATAGCACCAATACAATTCAAAAATATGACAGTAAAAATGTAAGCTAGATAAAATTTAGGCACTCTTTGGGATGAGAATAAATTTAGCTATCATGTGGATTGGCACAGCAGTAATACAAACTGCACTATGTTGCACATTTTTGTAAATTAATTTTACCTGTAGCAGCAACTCCTTCAGTTGTGACTGTTTCTGTTTAATTGTTTCCATTTTCTTCCGTTTCTCCATCTATTCAAATAAAAATCAAACAAATGACTTGCTGTAAACTAAAGACAACAACTTACATTTAACAGGACTTTTAACAAAATAAAACAACTCAAGGAGACTCACTAGAATTCTATCAAACAACATTTGACACAGCCACAGAGCTATTAGGGCAGGAGGCTGAGGTGTTGCATGGAAATATCAGTCTTTTCTCAAGCCAAAACCTCTAACAGTCTGCATATATTGGACATATACTACACTTCATGGAAACACAAAAGATCACTGTTCTCTTACCTCCAGATTTTGGCACTCTTGAGCTGAGTTTGTGGGAAGTCCTATCCACTTGATTTCCTTTTTCTCTTTGGAGATTATATTCATTGCCATGAGCACATTCAAGGCATCATATACACGACGTCTTATATTCTTTTGATCGTATCCCTGCTGTGCATTAGAGTTTGCATAATATCACTAAACACAATCTTAATTTTCTCCAAAGTAAAAGTGTACAAATGTATTATTAATTCAGTGAAAGTCATATCCCACATGCAACTGTGTCAGTCTATCATGGTTACACATGCACTTGTCAGGAAAGGCTATTGTCGAAGGGTCGAGCAAAGATTGCGCACTTCCGTAAATGGAAGGAGCTGCTCAAGCTTTGGTTGAACGATTTATAAGTTGGTTAGCAGCAAAATAGAGTAGTAGTAGCGAGGGGCCAATTATAAAGCAAATACAGTTTTCAGTTGTCCAAAATCTGACTGTTTAAGACAGGAACAGATGCCCATTCTTTGTCTCTGAAGTAAAAGGTAAAGGCACCATTGTCCCAGATGACCATAGGCTGCTTTCCCCTTTAAGGGGAGAGCTGACTGGTGGTGATTTAACTTGAGGATCACCAAACCTCAGAGGAGAATCAAGGTTGAAAAGGCAGGCCTTCATAACCTCAGCCAATACAGGAATTGAACCCGCGCTGCTGGCCTTGCTCTGCATCATAAACCAGCTGGCTAGCCAAATGAGCTAAACTGGCTTTATTTCAACAAGATCCTCTATCAAAGAAGAGGAGAGAAAAAATTCTTAAAACTGTCAGTAGCATTGCAGTAGCCTTACTGGACAAGTAATCTAGGGTCCGGACTAATACTCTGGAGACACAAGCTCAAATCCCATCAGCTGGTGGAACTGAAATCTGATTAAATAAATCTGGAATAAAAAGCTAGCATTAACAATCGTGGCCAAACTACCAGATTGTTGCAAAAACCCATGTGGTTCACTAATATCCTTGCGGGAGGAAATCTACCCTACCATTATCCAGTCTAGCTTACATATGATTCCATACAGTACAAGAAATAGGAACAGCATTAAGCCATTTGGCCCATCAAACCTGCTGCCCCTATAACTCTTGGCTCCCCTTGTAGATCAAAAATCTGTTTGACTCAGTCTTGAATATATTCAATGACCCAGTCTCCATTCCACTCTGTAGAAAACCAGTGACCCTCAAGAAATTCTGCCTATCTCCTTAATTGGGATATGCCTATTTTTAACGGTGTCCCCTAGTTCTCAATTCCTGCACAAGGGGAAACTTCCTCCTCTCAGCATCTAACCTGTTAAGGCCTCCTCAGATAACCTCTCATTCTTCTAAATTTAAATGGGAGTGCAAAACTAACCTGCTGAATTTATCCTGTAAGACACCCTTTCATCCTAGGAATCAGCCTAGTGAATCACACGGAACTGCTTTGAATGCAAGTATATCTATCTCTCCTTAAGCAGACCAAAACGGTGTACAGTGCTCCAGGTACAGTTTTACTATTGTCTGTACAGTTGTTGCAAGACTTCCCTACTTTTATATCAACCCTCGTGCAATAAAGGCTAACATTCCAAATTACTTGCTATGTCTGCATGCTAACCTTTTGTGACTCATGTACAAGGGCACCCAGATCACACTCTACCACAGGATTCAACAATGTCCTTTCAAGTACTATTCTGCTTTCTTAAATACTACTCACAGCAATGTGGTTGACTGAAATGCCCTCTGAATTGGCCTCATTGTATCAATTGCAAGTATTTGGGGTGTACTTGTGGCACCCTTTGGACTGCAGCAGTTCAAGTTGACAGTTCACCATCACCAGTTCTTAAAAGCAATTAGGAATGGACAACTTGCCATAGAATTTTTTTAAAAATCACTGCTTCCAAGGCCCCAAAGTGATTCCAAAATGGTAACCACGCATTTCCACAACAATGCCACTTTTCTCCAAAATCCAAGATGGATTACCCCTCCCTTATCCAGCAAGTCCGAAGCCAAAAGCGATATCAACACAATGACATGCTGAATTCAAATATGGAAATTTGCTGGTCTTTTTGGCTAAGCATTACACATTATTAATTGATAAATACACAGGTCACTCTCTTCCTATTCATCTCAGCCAAACTGAGAAACGCCTGTACTTCGCATCCTCTCGCAAAAGTAATTAGACAATGTAGTGAGAAATCAAATGCAAAAAAATGTCAAGGAGTATTTAAGAGCATACTCTGGATGACTGAAAGTATTGAAACACAAAATGAATGGTCTATTTTCATAGGTCAAAGATTCATGGGCGGAATTCTCCGTTTGAGAGACCAGGTGCTGACGCTGGGACTGAATGGGAAGTGTCACATGGCCCCAATGGCGGTGCAACTGCTGAGGCTATTCAGGGTAGAATTCGCACCACCTGGAAATAGCACAATTCCAACGCACACTGGCATGTGATTCGCTGGGGTCGGGAATGGCACTCAAGAGCCTCAGAAGCTGCAGCCGCATATAAGCACACCGCTCCCCTCACACAACACATTCCAGCCGAGATGGCACCCCAGAGATTCACGGATGCAGAGCACAAGATATTGCTGGATGCCGTGGAAAGGAGGCAGGACATACTGTTCCCTGGGGCAAGTAGGAGGCTGCCACCCGCCGATGTCAACTGGGCTTGGGTGGAGGTGACGAATGTGATATAAAATTGTTACTTTAAATATATTAGTTACTGTAATGTAGATGTAGGCAGATCTAATTCATGTTAGTTCACAGACAAAGGATTTCAGAGAGCATGGCAAGGAAGGAGGGGAGGGGTGTTTAGTGTACGAGGAGAAAAGGATGCTGGGTAACAAGAGGCCAGGGGAAGGAATGAGAAGTGAGCCAATTAGGATGTATGACCAGGTCAGGAGGGGTATAGGATGACCTATGGGAATCGTGTATGTGAAACTTGATGCCATTTGAATGTGTTCGTAGAGATTTCTTTGTTCTCCAACTCACTCGATTCTGGAGACCTAGGAGACTGCTTGTGTTCTGTGTTTTTGTGAAATGAGTCAGACTTGCAAGTAGAATAAAAATAACTAATGCTATGCCTACAAATCCATCTAGAGTTTTATTGAGACCAGACTGCGGGTAAAGAAATTTATGTTTTGTCATTTGGTGCCCGAAACCCGGGATTTCTCAAGACGGTTCTGACCAACCGCAAAATCAGAATTAGACTGATTTTGGACAAGGAAAGTGGAAAAGGGCCCACAATGTATAGCTGGAAAATGACCGCGCATTGATTTTTCCCCTCTTCTTATGGTCTGATTAGTCTGGTCACAGATTAGTCTAGTCTAGACAGCAAAAACAGCGCCAGAGGGGAGAGCCGGGAGATTTAAAAAGCGCGGGAGGAGAGAGCCGGGACAGTGAAAACAGCGCCGGAGGAGAGAGCCGGGAGATTTAAAAAGCGCGGGAGGAGAGAGCCGGGACAGTGCTGGGAGAGGTGAGTGCACAAAAGGTGTGGCAGGAGTGCCTTTAGTCATGGAGCGCTGATTGGAACAGAGTGCATCTGAGTTTAGGTGAGTGACTGAGTTTGGGCGAGTGGCGAGAGAGGGATGTGTTTGTGTTGGTGTTCGGGTTTATCCTTGAGGTTCTATGAAGAAATTTTAAAAAAATGTAAATTAATAAACTAGTTGAATATGGCTGGACAGGTGATGTGCTGTTGCTGTATGATGATGGAACTGGTGGATCCCATTGAGACCGTCAGTGACCACATCTGCAGCAAGTGTTGGCTGCTCGAGGAACTTCGGCTCAGAATTGATGAGCTGGAGACCGAGCTGCACACACTGCGGCACATCAGGGAGGGGGAACATTACCTGGACGCTTTGTTTCAGGAGGCAGTCACACCTGGTAGAATAAGTACTGTTAATTCGGACAGTGGTCAGGGACAGAGTGGTGTGACTGCAAGGGAGGCAGGTAGGGGGATCCTGAGTTTAGGAGTTGAGGCGCCTCAGCCCTTGACCAACAGGTATGAGGTACTTGCTCCCTGTGTGAATGAGGAAGAGGGCTGTAGGGAGGATGCGTTGACTGACCACTGCACCGTGGTACAGGAAGCCAGTCAAGAGGGGGGAGCAAAAAGACAAGTGGTAGTTGTAGGGGATTCTATAATTAGGGGGATTGATGGCATCCTTTGTAAGCCAGGTCGAGAGTCCCACATGGTATGTTGCCTGCCCGGTGCCAGGGTGAGGGACATCTCTGATCGGCTTGAAAGGATTTTAGCGAGGGAGGGGGAGGATCCAGTTGTTGTGGTCCACGTTGGGACTAACAACATAGGTAAGACTAGGAAAGAGGACCTGTTTGGGGATTATCAAACACTAGGGACTAAATTAAAGAACAGGTCCCTCCAGGGTTATAATCTCTGGATTACTACCCGAGCCACGTGCCAATTGGCATAGGGTTGAGAAAATTAGAGAAGTTAACACGTGGCTAAAGGAGTGGTGCGGGAAAGAGGGATTCCATTTCATGGGGCATTGGCATCAGTACTGGGGCAGGAGGGACCTGTACCGTTGGGACGGTCTTCACCTGAACCATTCTGGGACCAGTGTTCTAGCGAATAGGATAAATAGGTTGGTCACAAGGACTTTAAACTAGCAAGTTGGGGGGGGGGGGGGGGGGGGGGGGGGGGGGGGGGGGGGGGGAAGAGAGAAGGGAAATGTAAAGCTATGGACAGTATAATGGTTAATGGAGATCAAGGCAGCAGCTTACGTGACAGGTTATTATGTAGAGATATGGGTTCAAAGACAAGGAAAATTAGGAGAAAGGGCAAGAGGAAAAATAAATTGCGAAAAGTTACTGATCAAGGTGTTAGGATTCATAACAAAGACATAAAAAACAGCATAAGTGTACTTTACCTGAATGCTCATAGTATACGAAATAAGGTAAATGAGTTGATGGCGCAAATCATCGTGAATGACTATGATTTAGTGGCCATTACTGAAACATGGTTAAAAGATGGTCACGACTGGGAGTTAAATATCCAAGGGTATCAGACTATACGAAAGGATAGAATGGACGGTAAGGGCGGTGGTGTAGCTTTGTTGTTTAAGGATGGCATCCGGGCAATGGATTGGTTAATCGGATTGGTTAACTAACAGAAAGCAGAGAGTGGGGATAAATGGGTGTTTCTCTGGTTGGCAACCTGTAACTTGTGGGGTCCCTCAAGGATCAGTGTTGGGCCCGCAGTTTACATAGACGATTTGGAGTTGGGGACCAAGTGCAATGTGTCAAAGTTTGCAGACGACACTAAGATGAGTGGTAAAGCAAAAAGTGCAGAGGATACCGGAAGTCTGCAGAAGGATTTGGATAGGTTAGGTGAATGGGCTAGGGTCTGGCAGATGGAATTCAATGTTGCCAAGTGTGGGGCTATCCATTTTGGGAGGAATAACAGCAGAATGGATTATTATCTAAACGGTAAGATGTTAAAACATGCTGCTGTGCAGAGGGACCTGGGTGTGCTGGTGCACAAGTCGCAAAAAGTTTGTGCAGGTGCAACAGGTGATTAAGAAGGCTAATCGAGTTTTGTCTTTCATTGCTAGAGGGATGGAGTTCAAGACTAGTAAGGTTATGCTGCAATTGTATAGGGTGTTGGTGAGGCCGCATCTGGAGTAGTGTGTTCAGTTTTGGTCTCCTTACCTGAGAAAGGACATATTGGCACTGGAGGGAGTGCAGAGGAGATTCACTAGGTTGATCCCAGAGTTGAGGGGATTAGATTATGACGAGAGGTTGAGTAGACTGGTTTAGAAGGATGCGGGGGGATCTTATAGAAACATATAAAATTATGAAGGGAATAGATAGGATAGATGCGGGCAGGTTGTTTCCACTGGTCGGGGAAAGCAGAACTAGGGGGCATAGCCTCAAAATAAGGGGAAGTAGATTTAGGACAGAGTGTAGGAGGAACATCTTCACCCAAAGGGTTGTGAATCTCTGGAATTCCTTGCCCAGTGAAGCAGTTGAGGCTCCTTCTTTAAACGTTTTTAAGAAAAAGATAGATGCCTTTCTAAAGAATAAAGGAATTCGGGGATATGGTGTACGGGCCGGACAGTGGAGCTGAGTCCACAAAGATCAGCCATGATCTCATTAAATGGCAGAGCAGGCTCGAGGGGCCAGATGGCCTACTCCTGTTCCTAGTTCTTATGTTCTTATGTCACTCGCGGTTGGTACGGAAAGATCGTCTCGACAAAATCAAAGGTCAGTCTGGGGATTAGAAATTTAACGGATAGGATTTCGTAATTGATGATTCGGTTTTGAGTTAGTTTTGGAATTAATGCGACATCAAAATGATGGTTTAATTCCATGTGTGTGTGTTTTTGGAGAACTGATGGGACCTCAGGATGAGGGTTTAGTTCAATGAGTGTTTTTAAATCTATAGTTGATTAAGCTAAAATTAATGCAACATCAAAATGATGGTTTAATTCCATGTGAGAGTGTTTTTGGAGAACTGATGGGACCTCAGGATGAAGGTTTAGTTCAATGAGTGTTTTTAAATCTATAGTTGATTAAGCTAAAATTGTATCCTTGGACTGTAGTGGCGAGAAACGAAAATTTTGAAAACAAACTGGATGCTGCATGTTAGTTAAAAGCAGAAGTCTCTCAAAGGGTTAACAGCAGCTTGAGATAACAGGCAGCTTGTGGTGTAATTGGATACCTTTCTTTCGAGTCAGTGAAACTCCAGCAAAGTTACGTTTTGAATTAATTAAAGGAAACCAGTGGATTTCTCCACCTCTTTGATAAAAGCTTATTATTTTAGCAAGCAATTGATTGAAATTGCCAGAATCTTAAGTTTGAATTACTTGAAATAATGTTTATCTCATTTTATTTGTGAATTAATAGAAACTTAAAGAAACACAATGACACCATTTTTAAAAGCGTAAATCTGGAGATGACAGTTGACTTTGCTCCGGTATAAATCACCGCAGCTAACTGCTCCCTCATTGATAGCAGCCAACATTTTTTGTGAATGTAAGAAAAACTTGTTAAAAGAAAAATTGTTAAGATAAAGAATTAATTAAGTTGTAAAAGTTATACAAGTTTGTGTTAAGCAAATCGTAAATTCAGTTCTGAGTTGAGATCAGAGCCAAGCTTGCAGGTTGCAGTAATTCAATTTGAATTTTCAAACATTTTAAATTTTAAAAGAACACTGTTAAAACCTTTAAAATAATTTTGCCAAGTAGCAAAAATTGCCATTGGTTATAAATGGGCAAATAAATAAAAAAATATTTTAAAAAAGAGCCAAAGTATGAAAGCTAAAGAGTTAATTAGATTATGGAGACAATAGTCAACATGAGGGATAAGATCATGTTATTAAGTTGGCAAGAAAATGCCCTTAAAATGGGGATTCCAATTAGTGAAAGGGGGAACCAGAAAGCTCTGGAGATCTTGAAAAAGGAGTGTGCATTCAAAAAACCCCCCCAAAAAACGGGCAAGTAAAGAGAGGGTGGACTTGAGTAAAAAAAAAAGGGAGCTACGTAGTTGTCAATGGCTGGCCTTGCATTGACAGGATGAAGATTTAGAAAATTGGACCAGGTCGGCTAGAGTTCCGACTAAACCAGTAGCATTGTCTGCACGAATTCCGGAACCACCAGAGTATCATAATTTATATCCAGTCACTGCTCCGTAGATTCAAATCATGCCAGCCTCTCCAGCCCCTTCGGTTGATAGCTTGGGTCCTATTTTACCATTTTCACTGTCTGTTAGAGAAGGGGAGCTCTGTTCCACAAGCCCAGATAGCTCTAGGACCCGATCTCGGACAATGAGGGAGGGGCCTGATCCTATCCAGAAACAATCACGCATACCACCGAGATCCCTTCAGACCGATATGGTAGGACAGAAAAGTACGAGACAAAGAAGAGGATGGGGATGGTTCTGAGGAGCTGGAGCTCCCCCTAGTGACAGGGAAGGACGTCGCAGTCTTGGAAGAGCCAGAGGAATCAGCTAGAGCGCCCCCTAGTGAGACTCTGAGACAGCTGCCGATTAGGAAAATACCAAACCCTGACGCTGTGACGGCGGCGGCCCAGCCCACGATAGACGTTTATTTCCCATGGAGACCCAGTGAGATGATGGCTATTATGGCTGCAATCCCAGACAGGAAGAAATCTCCTGCTGCTTTCGTGGATTATCTGAGAACTACCATCTCGGTTTATCAAGCTGATTCTAGGGACCTCTGGGCCCTAGTCCAGCAGGTTTTAACCCCAGCAGAGTACCGCAGTCATCTCAATCACTTGAATTATGCTAGCCACGCCGCACTCCAGCAGGCCCATGCTTTGGACGATGATAGACGGGCACAAATTCTGAGTGTGTTGAATGTCACATTTCAAAAGCCCATAAACATTTCTGCTATCTTAGACCTCAAACCTAAAAAGACTGAAGAGCCAGAGGAATTTCTGGAACGTTTTAATGAAATCTACCGTGGGCAGTCAGGCGACTTGCCATACCAAGTTTGTAGTGACTACTGGATTGGACTGTAACTTGTTGGCCCGAGATTTACTGTGTATCTTCCAGCTACAGCTAGAGTGCGGAGACGAAGGGGTAACGGTTCAATCATGGAGGGATGAGACAACAGTGCTATATTTCTATCACTCCCCAGTGGTGGACGTTAGACATTGAACATTCACTGCATCACTTTACCCTGGCCTATGATAGAACCGGACAAAACAGGGAGTTGGAGGACAAATACCGGCCATTAATTGGGACCGAATGGCCAGTCAAGGTTACAGCCACAATCACGGGAAAAGAAGGTACAGACGATTTTGTTACAATACCACCACATTTATGGCCACAGTCAGCTACGGTAAGCCCTCATATTACACGTCAGGTCCACGACCAGTACCATGTCAAGGATCTGGGGCCTATGGTAAGGAGGGCAGTGGATACCAAACATCGCTGTCTATACAAAGCTGCTGACGCCTTACACTAGTGAAGGGGGGAATTTTACTCTCACCACCGAGGCACTCGAAGCCTTCCGTTGCCTGAAGTAGGCCTTGTTACAAGCACCAGCCCTCGGTAGGCCCTTGTACGACCGACCGTTCCAGATATACTGTACTGTTCTGGAAGGGTGTTCAACAGCGGTACTCACCCAGCAACACGGGGACAAGCACCGGCCCGTAGCATATTACTCTTCCAAACGTGATCCAGTGGCGTTGGGCCACCCTGTTTGCACCCAGATCTTGGCAGGGATATACAATAGTTTGCAGGCTGCTACCAATATAACTCTCCAACAGGATATTACGGTATATAGCTCCCACTCGGTAATCGCACTATTGGGGCAACTGCAGACTCAGCATCTTACCGCAACTCGTCAGAATAGGTATGAGATATACCTTTTGAACAATCCACGTCTGACATTTAAATACTGTACCACTATCAATCCAGCCTGTTTTCTTAGCGGTCCCCCTGTCCATGAAGACACACCTGGCCACGACTGTTTAGCCTTGATTCAGGAAACTACCACAATAAGGGACGATCGGAGTGATATTCCGTTAGAACAACCTGACATTATGTATGGTCAAATATCCCACCGGGGTTTAGTTAATGACCTACTGCAGGCCCTCCTTATGCCCGCGCAGATTTCCGTCATTAAATGCACTGTCCATACAAACGGTAAGAACCCAGTTGACGTTGGTAATGAACAAGCAGATTGTGCAGCGCGGAGAGCCGCACAAATTCAGCAAGCGATGGTGCCTAAAATGTTAAGTCAGACTAAACGATCTGCTATAAATATGTCTGCTTCTGACAAGCCAATGCCAACCATCCAAGACGTCATAAGGTTACAGGACGCTCCTGAGAGTGATAAACAAATGTGGAAATGATTAGGTTGTACATATGATTCTGTTTCTTCTTTATGGACCACGCCAGCACATCAGACTTGTATGTCTGATGTACTGGCTTTATAGGTCGTCAAATGTGTACACTTTGCAACTCATTGTGGGGCTCGGGGGAATAGTGATTTGTTGCTGGACACTTGGTGGCACCCTAAAATGCAGGGGTTGGCCCAGAGTATCAGTAATCGGTGTTTAATCTGTCAGCAATATAACACCGGCAAAGGTATCCCTGGTGGTATGGGGCAAACCCCGTTGCCCAGTGGTCCCTTTGAGACGCTCCAAATGGATTATATTGAGTTGGAAAGGTGTCAATGTTATCAATGTTATAAATATGTTTTGGTTATTGTGGATGTGTTCAGCAGATGGGCGAGGTGTATCCGACTACCGATAATAAAGCTGCTACTGTGGTTAAGGTGCTGAGGCGGGAAATCATTCCCCAGTACGGCATACCAGCTCAGTTGAGTTCTGATAACGGGCCTCATTTTCTTGGACAGATTAACCTGCCTCCCTTCCCCAGCACTGTTTTACAGGTGTGAAGTATGATGGGGTGGCTGTGCACCGCCTGTGTAATCTTCGGCCTCACCTCGCTTGGAGTGACATCGGCGACGGACATGGAAAAGGGAAATATCATCTACATTTGTAACCCCAACCAAACTACAAGAACATTTTGTTTATGCAGAGGTGATGTTCTTCGATGCCCCCCATATACGAGGGCATGGTATCGACTCAGGGAAGGTCATCAGGTTAACGGGCAGTGCAGGACTCATGAAGCAATTGCACCGGTCCCGGCGATGGACACTGCCTTGTTTTTGGAGTACATGTAAATTTGATTTTGGATGTGTTAAGATTGGTTCCATAAGGAACTTCCGTGTGCGGCTATGCAGGGCGGGGTCGCATATTTGGTAGCTCCCGCTTGGAACGGACCTTTGGGCTCTTTTACAGGGCCCCCACGACATTTGTTTGACATTTCCCGGTGTGGCAAGAAGACTGCAGCATTCCCCTGACAGTGCCCCCCAGGAATGTTATGTCTTTTGGCTACCAAACCCGGCAGAAAAAGATTTGGCTTTGGCTGTAGGTTTAGACAAAAGCCTCTTCCAGCATGCAGGCGGGGGAAGGGCAAGCTTAAAGCTGCAATCTGACTTGACTCTATCAAAGGTGAATTCTAGCAGCAGAGGGAACAACTGTGAAAAGATCTACCAAGGCCATTGAAGAAGCAGGGACGAGGATTCCGGTGGCGGCCATGGAGGAGTAGGTGGCGCATTTGGCAGCTCCCGTCTGGAACCGACTCTCCGACCTTTTTCAGGAGTTTCCAGACTTTTTAAACGGACCAGAAGTGTAACGGCCAAAGGAGCAGCACTGGAGCAACGGGAGAAGCGAGGGAAAGAAAACAAAATGGCGGCGGCCAGGGACAAAGGGGAGCTGCAGGAGTTCATCAAGCGCTGCTTCGAGGAGCAGCGCGAGGAGATGCGCAAGGAGATGCTGGCACCTATGCTTTCGGCAATTGAAGGGCTCGGGATCACCCAGAAGGTCCACGAAGCTAAGATCCAGGAGGTACAGAAACGAGTCAGTCAGAACGAGGACGAGCTTGTGGGCCTGGCGGTGAGAGTGGAGCAGAACGAGGCGCTACACAAGAGGTGGGCGGGAAGACTCGAAGACCTGGAGAACAGGTCGAGGAGAAAGAATCTGCGAATCCTGGGTCTCCCTGAGGGAGTGGAGGGGGCTGATGCCGGGGCATACATGAGTACGATGCTCGAGGCGATGATGGGCACGAAGGCCCCTTCGAGGCCGCTGGAGTTGGACGGGACACATCGGGTGCTGGCGAAGAAGCCCCAGGCAAATGAGCCGGCAAGGGCGATGGTGGTGAGGTTTCACCGGTTCACGGACAGAGAGTGGGTCCTGAGATGGGCCAAGAAGGAGCGGAGCAGTAAGTGGGACAATGCAGAGATCCGAATATACCCGGACTGGAGCACAGAGGTTGCAAAGCGGAGAGCGGGTTTCAACTGGGCCAAAGCGGCGTTGTACCGGAAAGTGAAATTCGGAATGCTGCAGCCAGCGCGACTGTGGGTCACATACAAGGGCCAACCCTATTACGTCGAAACGCTTGAAGAGGCGTGGACCTTTGTACAAGCCGAAAAGCTGGACTCTAACTGAGGGTTTGAGGGGGTAGGGGGGATGTTTGAGGTTTGATGTGTGATGGTTGTTGCATATAGGGGGTCAATCATGCGCAGGAAATGTTACATGGGCTGGGGGAAGAGAGACAAGGCCACAACAGGAGCTGCGCCAGAGGGGGCGGAGCAGGCTTTGGAAAGCGCGGGGTGTTTTCCCGCGCGCGGGAAGAAAGGCGGGAAGGGGAACGAAGGAATGCATATGGATTGGGAGACTCCCACACGGGGAGGTCAATGGGACAGCGGGGGAAGCCGGGGTCAGCAGGCGTCAGCTGACTTACTGGAGTGACATGGGGGGAGCAAAAAAGCTAGACAGGGGTCTAGCGGGGGGGGGAGGGGAAGAAAAAGGGTTGCTGCTGCACTGGCCGAAAGGGAATGGGACACAGAAGAGGTGGTCGGGACGGGGATCCCCCCTCTGGGGGACTGGAGGGTGAGGGAGGCGTGGACACGGGACTGGCCCAGAAAAGGGGCGTGGGGGGGTGAGAGCCCCTCCAATCCGGCTGATAATGTGGAATGTGAGGGGCCTGAATGGGCCGGTAAAGAGGGCTCGAGTGTTCGCGCACTTAAAGGGACTGAAGGCGGACGTGGCCATGCTCCAAGAGACACACCTGAAGGTGGCGGACCAGGTCAGGCTAAGAAAGGGATGGGTAAGACAGGTATTCCACTCGGGACTGGACGCGAAGAATAGAGGGGTGCAATACTGGTGGGAAAGCGGGTGTCATTTGAGGCCAAGACTATTGTAGCGGACAATGGAGGGCGATATGCAATGGTGAGCGGTAGGCTGCAAGGGATGTGGGTAGTGTTGGTAAACGTAAATGCCCCGAACTGGGATGATGCAGGATTCATGAAGCGCATGTTGGGGCGCATTCCGGACCTGGAGATAGGAGGCCCGATAATGGGAGGGGACTTCAATACAGTGTTGGATCCAGCACTAGACCGCTCCAAATCAAGGACTGGAAAGAGGCCGGCGGCGGCCAAGGTACTTAGGGGGTTTATGGATCAGATGGGGGGAGTGGACCCATGGCGGTTTGCAAGGACGCAGGCCAGGAAATTTTCTTTCTTCTCCCATGTACACAAAGCCTACTCCCGGATAGATTTCTTTGTTCTGGGTAGGGCGCTCATCCAGAGGGTGGAGGGGACGGAGTATTCGGCTATAGCCGTTTCGGACCATGCCCCGCACTGGGTGGAACGGGAGCTGGGAGAGGAGAGGGACCAACACCCGTTGTGGCGGCTGGATGTGGGACTGCTGGCGGACGAGGTGGTGTGTGGGAAGGTGAGGGGGTGTATCGAAAGGTACTTGGTCGGAGGCCAACGACAACGGGGAGGTGCGGGCGGGGGTGGTATGGGAGGCGTTGAAGGCGGTGATCAGGGGAGAGCTAATTTCCATTAGAGCTCATAGGGAGAAGACAGAGGGTATGGAAAGGAAGAGGTTAGTGGGGGAGATTTTGAGAGTGGACAGGAGATACGCAGAGGCCCCGGAGGAAAGATTACTTGGGGAAAGACGACGGCTCCAGACGGAGTTTGACCTGTTGACCACAGGGAAGGCGGAGGCACAGTGGAGGAAAGCGCAGGGGGCAACCTACGAGTATGGGGAAAAGGCTAGTCGGATGCTGGCACACCAGCTCTGTAAGAGGATGGCAGCAAGGGAAATAGGGGGGAGTCAAAGATGGAAGGGGAGCCACGGTTCGGAGTGCGACGAAAATAAACGAGGTATTCAAGGCCTTTTATGAAGAGCTGTAGAGATCCCAGCCCCCAGCGGGAGAAGAGGGGATGAGACGATTCCTAGATCAGCTGAGATTCCAGAGGGTGGAGGAGCAAGAGGTGGCTAGTTTGGGGGCACCAATTGGGTTGGAGGAGCTGAGCAAGGGTTTGGGGAGCATGCAGGCGGGGAAGGCACCGGGACCGGACGGATTCGCAGTGGAGTTCTACAGGAAGTACGCAGACCTGTTAGCCCCGCTACTGGTGAGGACCTTTAATGAGGCAAGAGAGAAGGGGACCCTGCCCCCGACAATGTCGGAAGCGACAATTTCTTTGATCCTAAAGCGGGACAAGGACCCACTGCAATGTGGATCGTACAGGCCGATCTCGCTCCTCAATGTGGATGCAAAGTTGCTGGCAAAAGTGCTGGCCACGAGGATCGAGGATGGTGTCCCGGGGGTAATCCACGAGGACCAGACGGGATACAATTTAAGGTGGTCCACAGAGCGCACTTGACGGGGGCGAGGTTGAGTAGGTTCTTTGGGGTAGAGGACAGATGTGGAAGGTGCTCAGGGAGCCCGGCGAACCATGTCCATATGTTTTGGTCATGCCCGGCCCTGGAGGGGTTCTGGAGAGGAGTGGCGGGAGCAGTATCTCAGGTGGCAAAAGTCCGGGTCAAGCCAAGCTGGGGGCTAGCAATATTTGGAGTAGTGGACGAACCAGGAGTGCAGGAGGCGAAAGAGGCCGGCATTCTGGCCTTTGCGTCCCTAGTAGCCCGGCGAAGGATCTTGCTAATGTGGAAGGAGGCAAAGCCCCCCAGCCTGGAGGCCTGGAGAAATGATATGGCTGGGTTCATAAAGTTGGAGAGGATTAAGTTCGCCTTGAGAGGCTCTGCGCAGGGGTTTTACAGGCGGTGGCAACCGTTCCTAGACTATCTCGCGGAGCGTTAGAGGAAGGTCGGTCAGCAGCAGCAGCAACCTTGGGGGGGGGGGGGGGGGGGGGGGGGGGGGGGAGGGGGGGGGGCACGTCCTGGGAGAGAGAGGGGAGGGGGGACTGCCTGGGAGGGTGGATGAACAAGAGATAACATGAATGGTTGGGGAAACTGGCACGTACGGGTGAGGGCCAATGTACAAAGCTGTGTAAATATATCATTTTACCATGTATATATCTTGCTCTGCGCAATTTCATGTTTTTTTTTGTTACCGGGGGGGGGGAGGGGGGGGGGGGGGGGGGGGGGGGGGGGAGGATTAAAAAAGGATTGGTGCCATAAAGGTAAAATCAGACCACCAGGAGGGGGTAGGAAGAGGTTGAGAGAGAGAGAGAGAGAGAGAGAGAGAGAGAGAGAGAGCGAGAGCGAGAGCGAGGGGGGGGACTAGAGAGAGGACGGGGCGTGTAAGGAGGAGAGTACAACTAGAACGTAGGTCATCAGGAGATACACTTAATTCATTTAGGGCCCAGACGGAGGAAAACCCAGGTAGTACGAATCTCTTCTACCAGATTTACCACCGCTTGTATGGCTAGGGACGGGTTGTCTGCTACCCGAACCCCACATCGGTGTCTAGGTTATTTTTTGTTTCACCGCTTTGGGGCACTCCCCAAACGGTGGTTCATTGTCAGCATTCCGAGCCACCGCCAGAGCAAATCACTCTTCCTTACGATCCAGGTTCAGCACCACTGGCTATTTGCCTTCCCCTGCCTCAGGATAATTCCCACTCACAGTATGATAGGCTGCAACGGTGGAGGGCAACCATACCTAGCCACTTCACTCCCAATAGGGACTACCGGTCGTACGAGAATTGTTTCAGCAGTGACGGGTATGGCTGTTTGCTGGTAGAGGTGGAAACGAATATAACATGTCTGTTCCCCACCTGTACGGACAGGTGTCATATTACCCAGGCGTCTGGCCAATGAGTTTGTTACAACACCACCTGCGTTCCATTGAACGCTGGCCTCCAGCTCCTTTGTGGCTGGGCGAATGTCTCTCATATCACTGTTGGGACTAGGGCGTTCCGCATTGCTAGGAGGCCCGAATGGGCGTTCCAAAGCTGGATAAACTGGGCTACTGGGGGATCCCTACGCAACCGAATGTGATGCAAGCCTGTACACAGAGCAAGGATACTACTTTTTTTATGGCACAGCAACCAATGTTTAGTCACCCCCATTTCCCCGACAAATTGCTACTGGGACTCTAGTCCCTACCACAGTCCCCTGCCCCTCAGCGTGGATGCTGCATAATCAGTTAGCATGCCGGGCAGTCTCAGCTAAATTCTGCGAGAACTGGAAAAAACCTCAGGTTCTCGCACCCAACCGGGGCCACTCAGCCGGGTGGGGAATTCTGAGCGTCTTGACACTGGGAGGTTCCTTGGCGATCAGCGATAGGAATTATTTTATTTGTGGCCTTACCATCCTGGGAAATGAAACCTTGGGAGCCCTTGGGGCAATAACGAAGGAATTGTCTCAGCTGCGGTTGTTTGCACTGCAGTACCGGTATGCTCTTGACTATCTTCTGGCCCGTGAGGGTGGGGTATGCACCATAGTGCAGGGCAAGTGTATCATGGGAGTTCAAGACCTAACCGCTAACATCACTAAATTTATGGATCGCATATGGGAATCACCTGGACGGAATGCAGGATCCTGGCTCTTGGGGTAACTGGGGATTTGGAGGTTGGAAGGACTGGTTGATAAATATGGCCATGTATTTAGCAGTGGCACTCGGCTGCATCTTTGTGGGCCTGGCCATCCTTAAATGCGTGATGGGTAGAATGCGGGGTGCACTGGAACAGATAGATGACCCTAGAATCTTGGCTGTTAGGATCCACGAGGGTGCAGCGGATGAGGGGGGGCTACAACAGGAATTGGAAATGCAGCGACAAATCTTTTTAGATGAGGGGCCGTAGCTACAGATTGAATAGCTAGGTTATCATGAAATGATAAAAGGAGGGAATGACGAATGTGATATAAAATAGTTACTTTAAATATATTAGTTACTGTAATGTAGATGTAGGCAGGTCTAATTCATGTTAGTTCACAGACAAAGGATTTCAGAGAGCATGGCAAGGAAGGAGGGGAGGAGTGTTTAGTGTATGAGGAGAAAAGGATGCTGGGTAACAAGAGGCCAGGGGAAGGAATGAGAAGTGAGCCAAATAGGATGTATGGCCAGGTCAGGAGGGGTATAGGATGACCTATGGGAATCGTGTATGTGAAACTTGATGCCATTTGAATGTGTTTGTGGAGATTTCTTTGTTCTCCAACTCACTCGATTCTGGAGACCCAGGAGGCAGCTTGTGTTCTGGGTTTTTGTGAAACGAGTCAGACTTGCAAGTCGAATAAAAATAACCAATGCTATGCCTACAAATCCATCTAGAGTTTTATTGAGACCAGACTGACGGGTAAAGAAATTTATGTTTTGTCAGAGGGCGACTGAACCCCACCCACCAGCAGACCGTTTGCACCCCACCCTGCACCACATGACAACACCTATACAACCCACCATGACCAGGTGCTCTGTACACAGCCCACTAGCCGCAGACCCCCTGTGCTGCCCCTTTCTGTGTGTCTCACTGTGCATTATCTATCCCCTCCAGAAGGTCGCCCACAACCATCAGGAGCAGGAGAAGATCATAGGCGGCTCACCTAACCTACGGTCCCTCACTGTTATGGAACTGAGGGCGATGGATTTGGTTGGTGGAGTGGGAGAGTGGGCAGTCGCAGAGGCCAGCATGGGACAACCAATGCCCCAATGCATTGCGATGTCCCCATGATGCGTGTCACCTCCCCCTCCACTCCAAACCTACCAGCGATCTCACCACATGTCCTGTTTCGTGTCTTGCAGGGTCACCTGCTGACGAGGGAGGAACCCTCCACGGTCCCTTGCCCCAGCACGCAACACCCCAGAGCACCAATGCAGGGGCAACACAGACTTCACGTCACTACTGTCACCAACATCCTCCGCCATCCGAGAGATTCTCACCTCGGTTGGGTACTTTAGTGAAGAGGCTTCGGGGCACTATCTAGTGCGCACGACACATGCTGCGGTAGGGGCAGGAACCCACCAGTTTGGAGGGGGGGGGGGGGGAAGAGAAGAGAAGAGAAACAGTAAACAGTTGGAGGGCGCCACCCAGACAGGTCTGGTGCTTTTGGAAAGGACGGTCCTATCGATGCGTGACGCTGGAGATGCAGGTGCAGAGCCGGGGACTACATGAGGGGGTGTCAGCAACCACCCAGCACCTACAGGTGCAATTGGAGGTGTCCAAACGCCTGCAGGAGAAGGCGGCAGTGCCAACCAATCCCACCCAAACCAATACTGCACGGGTGGTGTATGCGGTGGAAGCCTTGGGTGCGAGGATCATGGCCATGGGTCAGGATATCCAAGGTGTGGGGCAGAGTGTGCAGGTGGTGGCTGATGAACAGACAGGACAGCCATGTCATAGGCAGCCAATGTACCAGGGCCACATGGACATTTCATGCTCCAGAGCATGGCCCAGTTACAACGGGCTATGGCTGCAGGGGAGAGCATTGACCCAGCACTGGCTGACCTCAGACAGTTCCAGAGAGACGCGGAACTGTCCCAGAGCTCCATGTCCGTGAGCAAAGAGACCGTGGTCGAGATGAGCAGGCCTCCAGGACTGGCAGTGCAGGGACGGCGGATCCCCCGGAGGTCACTCCGGCCGTGCCACTGTACAAAAGGAGTAGCCTGGGGGCCAACGGGCCTCTGAATCCGCTCCCCCCTACTTCCACCCCGACCCAATCGGTCCCTGGCGCATCTAATGGGGCAACGGGCAAAACAGGGTGGCACCATGCGATCTGTGACACCTGGATGACTGCCGGGCCCATCCAGGCCTGGTTGCTCCAGAGGATGGCTGCCTGGGGACCCACCTAGATGGAGAATTAGGTCACACAATTATAAAGGCATGACACCAGTTAAGTTGGCACGGATGCACAAGGGATTGCTTTAGGGGCCAGGACACAGTTATTGTACGCTGTCACACATAAAACACCTGATCACCGATGTTCTGAACTGCCCCAGCCCTCTGACTTCAGGGTGTGAGGATAGGCTCGGCGGGTGCAGATGGTGTGCCGGGTGGGGTGCAGGTGTTGGAGGACGGCATGGGCCAGGGCCCACAGGACACTCAGGGGTAGCCTATGAGATGGACCCCAGAGGCAGCTGGGGACTGGGCCAGAGATGAGGGGGTGCCAAGTGGTAGGGCAGCCTATCACCGCTCAGTGCCCCAAGGACCAGCACCACCCCTCCCCCCAGATCCCATCACCAGCCCCGCTTCCCCTGAAGGTCTGTGGGCACGCATGGTTGACTGGCTAGCAGGCAGGCAGGGATCATACGGGCAGACAGTGGAATGTGACACTGGGGCAGGAGTCAGGCTATGTCAAACGATGCAGAGCACCAGAGCCCATCGCACTGCAGGCCTTCATCATCCTTCGCCCCATGGACCAGACAGCTGAATGCTCACCCAGGATGAACGCTCTGAAGCTGGTGGAAGCTCGGAAGGGGGTGGAGGTTCTGGGGTGGGATGTGGACATTCTGTGGGGGTGGAACGGGATGGTTGAACAATTGGTGGCCCGGCTCCCTAGTTGGTGAACCTGGAGGCGATCAGGTTGTCCCGTGTATAGTGGCCAGGCATATGTCGTGCGGCCGCCTGTGCCTGCCCATTCTCCATATCCTCCTTGTCGGACGAGGCATGGCGCCCCCCCCACAATACCTCCAGCATGCTGCCTCTCTGCTGTGCAATGTTGTGGAGGGCGCAGCAGGCCATCATGATGTGAGACCCTCCTAGGATTCTACTGGAGGGCTCCACTAGAGCGGCCCAGGCACCTGAACCACAGCTGCAGGACGCTGATGCACCGCTCGAAGACTCTCTTGGTTGTGGCATGGACATCATTGAACAATTGTCCGTGTCGGCCAGGGGCCTCCAGATGGGCATCATTCGCCGATACAGCAGCTGAAACCCCATCGCCCAAGAGTCAAACTCTCACTCGAGGAAGCGCCTTGAAGGTATCAGGCACTGACTAGTGGGTCAGGATGAACTCGTCGTGCACGTTGCCTGGACACTGGACGCAGATGTGCAGCTGTGGTCACACATCAACTGCATGTTCATCAAGTGGAACTCCTTCCGGTTGATGAGTGGCACTCCCTCTGGACCTGGGGCATGCCTGCGACGGCAGCGAATTCCACTGCCTGGGTAACCTGGTGGGCTCGGTCCACATGGAAGTTAATATATTGCGCCACAGGAACAAAGGGTATCCGTGACATCTGCAATATCCCAGACAGGTCCCCATTCGGTGCCTGGAACATTTACAAATTGAAAAAATAAATAAATTTAGAGTACCCAATTCATTTTTTCCAATTAAGGGGCAATTTAGTGTGGCCAATCCACCTATCCTGCACATCTTTGGGTTGTGGGGGCGAAACCGACGCAAGCACGGGGGTAAATGTGCAAACTCCACACGGACAGTGACCCAGAGTCGGGATCAAACCTGGGACCTTGGCGCCTTGAGGCAGCAGTGCTAACCCACTGCATCACCGTGCTGCCCTAGGAACCTATAGCATTAACATTCAGGGTAACGATCACATTGACGGTTACCGGGAGCGGTTGTCACCCCTCCTCTCCCCCAAAATATCCCCGCAGTTCCAGGTGTACCATCCGGCAGAGATGTCGTGTGGTCTCCCTGCTCAGTCGCAGTCGTTGGTGACTCACTTGGTCTGGCAGGTCCTCGAAGGGCGGGCAACACGGTAGCATAGTGGTTAGCACAGTTGCTTCACAGCTCCGGGGTCCCAGGTTAGATTCCAGCTTGGGTCACTGTCTGTGCGGAGTCTGCACTTGCTCCCCGTGTCTGCTTTGGTTTCCTCCGGGTTCTCCGGTTTTCTCCCCCAGTCCAAAGATGTGCAGATCTGGTAGATTGGCCATGCTAAATTGCCATTAGTATCCAAAAAGGTTGGATGTGGTTGCTGGGATGGGGTGGAGGTGTGGGCTTGGTGCTCTTTCCAAGGGCCGGTGCAGACTTGATGAGCCGAATGACATCCTTTTGCACTGTAAATTCTATATACACTGGGCCGGATGTGGCGCCTCCTTCTCACCTCCTCCTCGGCCTGTTCCATGGCCGGCTCTCCAGCTGCACTGGCTGGCCCATGTTCTCTGGGGCATGCTCCTGTTCCGCAGGGCCTTCCCCAAGCAGCTCATGCTTATGCAGCCTCAGGGTGTCTGCAAAAGTAGGTGCCGCCGCGGAGGCAGGTACGGGAACCACAGAGGCCTCGAGACTTGGTGGCCCATGTATACGCATTTCTAAAATGTTGTGGTCAGCTACCAAAACAAAAATTGTTGTAAGTATTAGCCTCTAGATTTTGAGGGCTAGAACATAATAGAATGTTTTGCCACCACGATGCAAAGCCCAGATTAAAAAAGACTTGCATTTATACAGTGTTTTTAACGATCACCAGAAGTCTCAAAGTGCTTTACATTCAATCAAGTACTTTGAGTACACTAATTTAGGAAATCCGGCAGTTAATTTGTACACAGAGACCCCCTACAAACAGAAAGGTGATAATGACCAATAATATGATTTGCAACATTGAGTGAGGGATAAATATTGGCCAGGACACCTGGGATAACTCAAAATAGTGCCACAGGATCTTTTACATCCACTCAAGCAAGAAAACGGGGTCTCAGTTTAACGTCTCAGCCAAAAGACCTCAGACAGTGCAGTACTCCCTCGGCATTGGAGTGACCGGTTTTTGTGTTCAAATTCTCACTGGGACTTGAACTCAGAACCTTGATGCAGAGGCGAGGGGGCTGCCTACTGAGCCATGGCTGATATACATCGATAGTAGTGTGCGGTGTAGCATATCATAAGAATAGATGTATTTGCCTGGGAAGTGGTGCAGAGCTGATTCGATGAAACTGTACCATGCCTCCACGAGTTAAATTAGGAAGAGAAAATTCAAACTGGACTTGCACTCCCCAGAATATAGAAGTGGATTTGACTGTTTGTTTTTTGTTTAGATATTGATTGGAATTGATAGGGTTGATAAAGAAAAAATTCCACCAGCAGCAGAGCCCAGAACAAGGGTTCATAACATTAAACTCAGAGCCAGGCCATGAGGAGGAAGTGTAGAAATAGTGGTAGAAATTTCGCACTCATACAAAAGTAGCAAATGCTAGCTCAATTTAGAATTTTAAATTTAAGGTTCATTTTTTGCTGGCTAAGAGGGTAAGGAATAGGGAACCAATTGGTGATGAAATTAGGACACAGAGCAGCCACAATCTTACAGAACAGCAGAACAAATTTGAGGAGTTGAATGGACCACTGCTTTTCCTATACTCAAGCAAGTTGATCAAGGTTACATATACAAATAATCTCTAGTCCATTGGTTATCAAGCTTTAAGATTACAAACAAGTTTGATACATATTTTTACATATTGATCTGAAGTATAAGCAGATGAAAACTCAATGATGAAAAAAAGTTTGTGTGTTACTAAGAATACCCATTTCTATCACTACAGAACATTACATAGATCACACAAGTCCTCTAGTGGAAGGAACTAGATGTAGCAATATTAAACTAAAAAGAAAATTAACTGTAGAATACTCATACACAATGTTCTGAACAGTGTGCCCATCAAGAGATGGATTCCACCATGCAATCTACCTTTGGAATTCATTTTAATTGCACACACATTAATTTGTGTTCCCTTGCAGAAGGCTCTCTTCCAGCTAAGATATTGTGGATGGCATATTGCTGCCAGCAATCTCACTCTGTTCGGTAAGACGAATTAAGAGAGGTTGAGAAGGAACAAGACAGTTCTTTCATTTTCTTTCCATTTCCAACCCACCGAAGAACTTGCTTCCCAATCACCTATTTAGCAGCCAGCAAGACAACTGATGAAACTCAGCTATTTGCAGCAACAAATAGGAAGGTTCTGGTTTCGAGTTAAGTGCCAATTATTTATGCTACACGGTTTGTTTACCATTTTAAAAAAAAGACATGGTCGCAATTACATTAGCAGCAACAAAATGGCTATGTGCAACTAATTGAGATAATCTGTCAGAAGGACCAAATACATTCATTCATTTCACGGTCTAACGTTTGTCGATCATAATCTAGGTTGGTATAGATGCCAGAAAAGTTCACCGCCATCTCTCTTTCTCTCTATATTTGAACAGCATCTCCAACTCACCTTGGCCATCCTATCTTTTTTCTAGCAGGGGACCTTTCCAAGATTATCAATCAGACAACATTTTATAGCACAGACCATTACAATTGACAGGCTACTCCTCACTACTTCTATATAGATCACCAAATATTTATCTTGCATAACATATTCATACATATCCAGCCCATGCTTTTGCACACAGCTATCCGTGTCTCTCACCAGGATTTAATTGTGTAATGGCCTTAAATGCTCCCAACCTCTCCACAATGGCTTTGATGTTCTGGACCTTCCAGGCCATTTTCTGTTTTGCTTTTAATTTGTACACAAATTCAGCAGTTTTCACATACCCAGTGTCTACTTGCTTCATTTTTCTGCAATGTCACTTACATAGGAGATTTTAGAAAGAAGTTGAGCTCCTTCGTTTCAGTGGAGTCCATTAGTGCAAAACAACAGCAAATAATCCATTCTTCGTAGGTTGTCAAATATACCTTTAAGGGTTACAATTCTGCACTTAATGCCCAACACCACAGATGTGCTTAATGTCACCAACAGGCCTTTATTCTCCCTTCATGTAAAGTTCTGGTAAGCATCCTTTTAGAAAAACACTTATTTTTTTTGACCCGCGGACTTCTGGGAAGCCCCCCCCCCCCAAACCAATAAATTCTGGTGGAGAGGAAACCCGAGACACTACACGTGTAGTGTCTCCCACTCACCCTCCTCCTCTAACCTAATAATAAGACCCATTGGTGTGAGGTAAGTGCCATATTATATTATTATTATATTATATTATTAGCATTGTGCAGGTCAAGGTTCGGAGGTGGAGGAGCAGTCTCTGTCAGGGAGAGAACCCGAGAACATCTAAGACACTCAGAAGGTAAGCAAGTGATTTTTACTCATTTTTACTTTTATACCTTTTTCAAATTGTGTGTGTCGGGGGGGAAACTGAAGTGACATCACAGAAAAGCTGTGGCCTGAGTGGCTGGTTGGGAGTCTACACTAAATGTAAATAATTAAGCATTGGTAACTAATTAAACATTAATTATAATTTAGAGGGGTATCTAAGCCAGAGATCGGAGAGTACTATATTTAGCTTTCGCATTTCTATTAGAAATCTAGTGCTAGGAAACAGATAGTTAACAGTAACTTTGAAATTTAAAGAAAAATATATTTTTAAAAAATTTAATTTTAATTAATTGACGCAATGTCAGTTAGAGGGGTGCAGTGCTCTGACTGTGAGATGTGGCAGGTCCGGGAGGCTTCCAGCGTCCCGGATGGCTTCATCTGCAGAAAGTACACCCAACTGGAGCTCCTCCCAGATCGCATGGTTCGGTTGGAGCAGCAATTGGATGCACTTAGGAGCATGCAGGTGGCGGAAAGCATCATAGATCGCAGTTATGTAAATGTGGTCACACCCAAGGTGCAGGCAGAGAAATGGGTGACCACCAGAAAGGGCAGGCAGTCAGTGCAGGAATCCCCTGTGGTTGTCCCCCTCGCGAACAGGTATACCCCTTTGGATACTGTCGGGGGGGGATAGCCTATCAGGGGAAAACAGCAGCAGCCAGAGCAGTGGCACCACGGCTGGCTCTGATGTTCAGAAGGGAGGGTCAAAGCGCAGAAGAGCAATAGTAATAGGGGACTCTATAGTCAGGGGCACAGATAGGCGCTTCTATGGACGTGAAAGAGACTCCAGGATGGTATGTTGCCTCCCTAGTGCCAGGGTCCAGGATGTCTCCGAACGGGTAGAGGGCATCCTGAAGGGGTGAGGGCAAACAGGCAGAGGTCGTTGTACATATTGGTACTAACGACATAGGCAGGAAGGGGCATGAGATCCTGCAGCAGGAGTTCAGGGAGCTAGGCAGAAAGTTAAAAGACAGGACCTCTAGGGTTGTAATCTCGGGATTACTCCCTGTGCCAGTGAGGCTAGAAATACCAGCTAAACACGTGGCTAAACTGCTGGTGTAGGAGGGAGGGTTTCCGTTATCTGGACCACTGGGAGCTCTTCCGGGGCAGGTGTGACCTATGTAAGAAAGACGGGTTGCATCTAAACCGGAGAGGCATAAATATCCTGGTCGCAAGGTTTGCTAGTGTCACACGGGAGGGTTTAAACTAGTATGGCAGGGGGGTGGGCACGGGAGCAATAGGTCAGAAGGTGGGAGCATTGAGGGAGAACTAGGGAATAGGGACAGTGTGGCTCTGAGGCAGAGCAGACAGGGAGAAGTTGCTGAACACAGCGGGTCTGGTGGCCTGAAGTGCATATGTTTTAATGCAAGAAGTATTACGGGTAAGGCAGATGAACTTAGAGCTTGGATTAGTACTTGGAACTATGATGTTGTTGCCATTACAGAGACCTGGTTGAGGGAAGGGCAGGATTGGCAGCTAAACGTTCCAGGATTTAGATGTTTCAGGCGGGATAGAGGGGGATGTAAAAGGGGAAGCGGAGTTGCGCTACTGGTTCGGCAGAATATCACAGCTGTACTGCGGGAGGACACCTCAGAGGGCAGTGAGGCTATATGGGTAGAGATCAGGAATAAGAAGGATGCAGTCACAATGTTGGGGGTTTACTACAGGCCTCCCAACAGCCAGCGGGAGATAGAGGAGCAGATAGGTAGACAGATTTTGGAAAAGAGTAAAAACAACAGGGTTGTGGTGGTGGGAGACTTCAACTTCCCCAATATTGACTGGGACTCACTTAGTGCCAGGGGCTTAGATGGGGCGGAGTTTGTAAGGAGCATCCAGGAGGGCTTCTTAAAACAATATGTAGACAGTCCAACTAGGGAAGGGGCAGTACTGGACCTGGTATTGGGGAATGAGCCCAGCCAGGTGGTAGATGTTTCAGTAGGGGAGCATTTTGGTAACAGTGACCACAATTCAGTAAGTTTTAAAGTACTGGTGGACAAGGATAAGAGTGGTCAGAGGATGAATGTGCTAAATTGGGGGAAGGCTAATTATAACAATATTAGGCGGGAACTGGAGAACATAGGTTGGGGGCGGATGTTTGAGGGCAAATCAACATCTGACATGTGGGAGGCTTTCAAGTGTCAGTTGAAAGGAATTCAGGGCCGGCATGTTCCTGTGAGGAAGAAGGATAAATACGGCAATTTTCGGGAACCTTGGATAACGAGAGATATTGTAGGCCTCGTCAAAAAGAAAAAGGAGGCATTTGTCAGGGCTAAAAGGCTGGGAACAGACGAAGCCTGCGTGGAATACAAGGAAAGTAGGAAGGAACTTAGGCAAGGAGTCAGGAGGGCTAGAAGGGGCCACGAAAAGTCATTGGCAAATAGGGTTAAGGAAAATCCCAAGGCTTTTTACACGTACATAAAAAGCAAGAGGGTAGCCAGGGGAAGGGTTGGCCCACTGAAGGATAGGCAAGGGAATCTATGTGTGGAGCCAGAGGAAATAGGCGAGGTACTAAATGAATACTTTCCATCAGTATTCACCAAAGAGAAGAAATTGGTAGATGTTGAGTCTGGAGAAGGGTGTGTAGATAGCCTGGGTCACATTGAGATCCAAAAAGACGAGGTGTTGGGTGTCTTAAAAAATATTAAGGTAGATAAGCCCCCAGGGATCTACCCCAGAATACTGAAGGAGGCTGGAGAGGAAATTGCTGAGGCCTTGACAGAAATCTTTGGATCCTCACTGTCTTCAGGGGATGTCCCGGAGGACTGGAGAATAGCCAATGTTGTTGCTCTGTTTAAGAAGGGTAGCAAGGATAATCCAGGGAACTACAGGCCGGTGAGCCTTACTTCAGTGGTAGGGAAATTACTGGAGAGAATTCTTCGAGACAGGATCTACTCCCATTTGGAAGCAAATGGACGTATGAGGGGGAGGCAGCATGGTTTTGTGAAGGGGAGGTCGTGTCTCTAACTTGATAGAGTTTTTCGAGGTCACTAAGATGATTGATGCAGGTAGGGCAGTGGATGTTGTCTATATGGACTTCAGTAAGGCCTTTGACAAGGTCCCTCATGGTAGACTAGTACAAAAGGTGAAGTCACACGGGATCAGGGGTGAGCTGGCAAGGTGGATACAGAACTGGCTAGGTCATAGAAGGCAGAGAGTAGCAATGGAAGGATGCTTTTCTAATTGGAGGGCTGTGACCAGTGGTGTTCCACAGGGATCAGTGCTGGGACCTTTGCTCTTTGTAGTATATATAAGTGATTTGGAGGAAAATGTAACTGGTCTGATTAGTACGTTTGCAGACGACACAAAGGTTGATGGAATTGCGGATAGCGATGAGGACTGTCAGAGGATACAGCAGGATTTAGATTGTTTGGAGACTTGGGCGGAGAGATGGCAGATGGAGTTTAATCCGGACAAATGTGAGGTAATGCATTTTGGAAGGTCTAATGCAGGTAAGGAATATACAGTGAATGGTAGAACCCTCAAGAGTATTGAAAGTCAAAGAGATCTAGGAGTACAGGTCCACAGGTCATTGAAAGGGGCAACACTGGTGGAGAAGGTAGTCAAGAAGGCATACGGCATGCTTGCCTTCATTGGCCGGGGCATTGAGTATAAGAATTGGCAAGTCATGTTGCGCTGTATAGAACCTTAGTTAGGCCACACTTGGAGTATAGTGTTCAATTCTGGTCGCCACACTACCAGAAGGATGTGGAGGCTTTAGAGAGGGTGCAGAAGAGATTTACCAGAATGTTGCCTGGTATAGAGGGCATTAGCTATGAGGAGCGGTTGAATAAACTCAGTTTGTTCTCACTGGAACGAAGGAGGTTGAGGGGAGACCTGATAAAGGTCTACAAAATTATGAGGGGCATAGACAGAGTGGATAGTCAGAGGCTTTTCCCCAGGGTAGAGGGGTCAATTACTAGGGGGCATAGGTTTAAGGTGAGAGGGGCAAGGTTTAGAGTAGACATACGAGGCAAGTTTTTTACGCAGAGGGTAGGGGGTGCCTGGAACTCGCTGCCGGAGGTGGTGGTGGAAGCAGGGACGATAGTGACATTTAAGGGGCATCTTGACAAATACATGAATAGGATGGGAAGAGGGATACGGACCCAGGAAGTGTTGAAGATTGTAGTTTAGTCGGGCAGCATGGTCGGCACGGGCTTGGAGGGCCTGTTCCTGTGCTGTACATTTCTTTGTTCTTTGTTTTTGTTCATAACTGCAACCTCTTCCGAAACCCAAACACTTTTCGTACCAGTGAGTTTAAACACACCAAAAGTACCAATTTTTCAAGATTAGCACCCTGCTGCCAGCTTCTGAAGCATGTATACCTGTCTTTCATTAACTGGATAAATCAAACTAATGTCACTTTCAAGCAATTCTGTAAGAATTCCGGAAAATGAGAAGCCGTCCCCATCTTCATCCATCTACTTTTCTCGGTCAATGCTTAATCCAGAATATCCAACTCCCCTGTTAAGCAACATATCTCTGGCTTTGATTTCATAGTCTGAATGTATCAGTGGTCACGCATGTTTCTGAAGTTTCATTCCCCACCCTTCATCACAGGTTCAAACTCAATTATTCATTATTAATCTCTTAAATTCCTACATTCTTCTAGCAAAGGACTACACCACAAGAACTGCTTTCCATTTCTTTTGGACTGTGCACCCATTACTTTATTCTTCAGTCATTTCACTTTTCTTTGTCAGTCAGGTCCGCAAATTGCTTTCCAATTACCAACCTGAACTCAATGAATTACCAAACTGTTCATCAATTAACAAAATGGTTATGAGGGCAGCACGGTGGCACAGTGGTTAGCATTGCTGCCTCACAGCGCCGAGATCCCAGTTTCAATCCCGGCTCTGGGTCACCGTCCGTGTGGAGTTTGCACATTCTCCCCGTGTTTGCGTGACTTTAGCCCCCACAACCTAAAGATGTGCAGGCTAGGTGGATTGGCCACACTAAATTCCCCTTAATTGGAAAAAATTAATTGGGCACTCTAAATTTATTTTTAAAAATGTTACACGCCTAATTCAGCAACAAGACATTAATTACATTTAACTTTACCTAGACCGATGCAATATACTCTCCAGTCTGCAGTCAAACAAAACTTTGACCACCCAATTTTATGGCTCAGGTCAGTTTGTATTGTAGCCACCTAAAATGGCTGATTCCCGATTAATTTGGCCAAAACCCGATGTAAAATGGCTAACCGAAAAGGCTGATGGGAAAAGCAGCCAACAGGGCACAAACGGACAGCTGCAGACAGAACAGCGTATTCGGCTCTGGGGAAATCAGCCCAGGTCGATACCTGTGACCATTAGCAGCACATCAACCCAGACATCTGCAGTTTAATCGGCTATCCCCGGGAACAATTGCAACATATTAGCAATTAAATGCCGGTCCAGACCTCTCGGCGCCAGCAGTGGCCGAGACAAAGAAAGGTGAACGACCACCCCCGATCAAGGAATCGCCCCATTATTGGAGCATATCGAACCCAGTGATTAGGAACAAGTCCAATCACTTGGGGCCAGGGTCAAGGTCCGCCCCGAGAGGCGGGAAGCCCCTGGGACCTATAAAAGATAGGGGCCAAGTTCAGATCGACCCTTCTCTCCCTTCTTCTCCTGCTCGCAACCTTCGCAAGAACCATCGACCAGCAACCGTAAGTTTGACTCCAGCGATCGCTGCCCAATAGAGACTCCTAGCCATCAATCTGTATCAGCCTTTGAATCCCGCAGGCCAGACCAAATTCGATAAGCCATTCGTTTCCCTGATCTGGTGGGCCATTCCGAAAAGTTAAGTATTGGCCAGTAGTGGTAGGTAGGGATATAGAAAGTAGGATTATTGTGTAAGTATTTATTGCTGTACATAATAAATGACCGTTGATTTTAATCTTACTAAGCGGTGTGCTGTCTTATTAATCATAACTACAGCTTGAACCACGTGGCGGTATCAGAAAGATACCTGGCGACTCGTGAGCAAAGGTGACAGAATTAGAGCTAATAAAACTAAGGCTAATAAGAGCAACAGTATTCTGATGTCAGTAGAATGGAAGAATAAAATCCAGTCTCTTCTCATTTGCTTCCCCTTTCCCACCATTGGAAGAAATGTGTTCAGGAAGGATATCCAAATTCCTTATATTTGTTACAAAACCTTTTCACCAAGCACACACTATCTAATTTCACAGTTCTGTTCATTGTAGGAGTGTTATCTATACCAAAAATATACATGATTAAAACAATTTCCTGTAACTAGATGTATTAAAAGCTTGATAATTACTTAATAGTGTGTGAACAAAGAATGCAGCCACTGTTAACCTGTTAAGTATCAGGAGTGCCTTACTTCATCAGAGCCAGATTCTTGGTTGTTGGTGTTACTGAATTCTGCCACTAGCTCATCCGCCACTTCATTGTAGGTAGTTGTTCCTTTCTGTTGCACTTTCTCACAGACCTTCATCGAGAAATGCCGCAATCCTTTGCCATTTTTTTCACCCTTTTTATTCCTTTTACTGAAAAGGAAAATTCAAACTTAAAATATTTCTGCTTTCAAAATCATGGAACAAATCCTGTAAGATATTTTGATATCAACTTACATTTAAATAGGACTTTAATATGAAACAGTCCGAATGGGGTTTCAAGGATTAACAATATTTGACACCAAGCCACTTGAGGTAATAAGCCAAGTGACAAAAAGCTTGATCAGAGAGGCAGGTTTTAAGACACGCCTTAAAGGAGGACAGAAAGGTATAGAGTTTAGAGGTATTCTACAACCATAGTAGTTCTGCGTTCAGCTGCCAATGGTGGAACAACTGAAATCAAGGATGCAGGAGCGGGCTTATCGGAATAATGCAGCGTTCCTAAAGGGTTGTGGTGCTGGAGGAGGTTACAATAAGAAATAGGAGCAGGAATATACCCGGTCAAGCTCTCTCAGACATGCATACATTTCAATGAGATCACCTCTCATTCTTTTAAACTCCACAGAGTACAAGTCCACTCTATTCCATCTTCATCATGAAACAACCCTCTCATTACAGAAATCAATTCAGTAAACCTTCATTATACTTCCTCCAAGGCAAGCATTTCTTTCCTTAGGTATAGCGATCAAAGTTGCATACAAAACTCCAGGTATGGTCTCAGCAAAGCCCCAGACGATTGCAGCAGATCTTCAATCCCTTACAATGTCATCTGTCTTCCTAGTTTCTCCAGGTTACAGAACTAGGGAGGAGCAGGGAAGGAAGGACGTTTTATTTTTAAAACTGAGGGGTTGCTGGAAGGAGCCAATACAGGTCAGCAAGTACAGCAACAGTGATGGTTGAACAAAACAGAATGTTGGTATATAGGCAGCAAAACTGGCTGAGTTCAAGTTTATGGATGGTGAAGATGGCTGTCTGGCCTGGAAAACTTTGGAATAGTAGATAGGTAACGATGGCATGGATCAAAACAAAATGAGCTGACAATGTTGAAGATCGGTGGCATAACTTGGTGGAAAGTAGGCAGTCTATGGGGTTGGAAGCACATCTCTAGGCCAAATAGAATTCCAAGGTTGTGAACAGTCTAGTTCAGTTTTGGACAGTGGTCAGGTAGACAGATGGCATCAGTGGTTAAAAGAACTATGTTTCTCGTCTGTCTTCACTGTCAGTATGGAGTCTGTTTGTTCTCCCCGTGTGTGCGTGGGTTTCCTCCGGGTGCTCCGGTTTCCTCCAACAGTCCAAAGAGGTGCAGGTTAGGTGGATTGGCCATGATAAATTGCCCCAGTGTCCAAAACGGTTAGGTGGGGTTGCTGGGTTACGACAATAGGATGGAAGAGTGGGCTTAAGTAGGGTGCTCTTTCCAAGGGCCGGTGCAGAATCGATAGGCCGAATGGCCTCCTTCTGCACTGTAAATTCTATGATTCTTGCAGGGACCGAAGACGATAGCTTCATACTTAGCAGGGAGGAAATTTATACTCATCTAGTTCTACATGGCAAACAAGCAGCATAACAAATCAGACATTGGAGAGGTGGTGAGGTAGAGCTGGGTGTTGTGAGCATTCACAAGGAATTAACACTTTGTTTTCAAATTATGTCCTTAGATCAGAAATAAGATAATGTGTGAAGACACGACATGGCGATTCGTAGCAACTCTGGCAGTGTCTGTGGAGAGAGAAACGAGGTAACATTTCAGATCAATGATCTTTCATCGATGGTACTGATGAGTTTTGCTGAAAGCTCATTGATCTGAAACATTAACTATCGCTTCTCTCATCACAGATGCTGCCAGACTGGTTGCAAATTTCCAGAATTTCGTAAGCACCTGCAATATTTTACTTTTCTTGAACTGCAGAGTATTCTCCATTTCTGGAATGGAACCTGGCTTTAGTAGTGCCACAAAGTTGACTGTTGGAGGGAAGGCAGTTGGAGAGGATGGCTTGGTCAATCACATCAATATTTGCAGACAGTTTGAAAAGGATGAATCATTTTGCAAAATAATTGTCATCACCATAACCTAAATATCATTTATAAGTGCAAAACATACGACACACAAATCACAAAAACTTTCTCTGCAGAAATCTGCAACAGGTTCAGAATATTCTTGTTCATAAAATATTAACCAAGATGTAGGAGAAATTAACTCTGAAAACAGCCAGTGCACTTGTGCTTCAACTCATATTTGCACACTAAAGTATTCAGACAAATTTTCTATAGAATTGGAAAGTCAATAATTATGGGATACACATGTTTTCCATTTGGATGGATTCTCAACTCATCTTTCATTTATAACTCTGACTCAAATTACTGTACTGACATACATGTCACACTGTGAAAGGAGAGACAGGAAATTGTAGGGGCTCTGACGCAAGTTTTTAATTCCTCTCGGGCCACAGGGCAAGTGCCTGAGGACTGGAGAACAGCTAATGTTGTTCCTCTTTTCAAGAAGGGCGGTAGCGATAAAGCAGGGAATCACAGACCGGTGAGTCTCACGTCAGTGGCAGGGAAACTATTGGAGAAAATTCTGAAGAGAATTAATTTCCACTTGGAAAGGAATGGGTTGATTCGGGATGTCAGCATGGATTTTTCAGAGGAAGGTCATGTCCAACAAATTTGATCGAATTTTTGATAAAGTGACAGTGTGTAGGTGAAGGAAGTGTAGTTGATGTAGTTTATATGGATTTTTGCAAAGCCTTTGACAAGGTCCCACATGGGAGACTGATTGAGAAGTTTGAAGCACATGGAATTCAAGGACACTTGTTGAGACGGATCCGAAACTGGTTAAGTAACATGACACAAAGAGTGGTTGTAGAAGGTTGTTTGAGGAATGCACTTGGAATAAGAAACTAGACAAGGGAATATGTAATGAATGGCAGGACACTAGGAAGTTCTGAGGAACTTGGGGTACTTGTTCACAGATCCCTGAAGGCGGCAGAGCAGGTGAACATGGTAGTTAAGAAGGCATATGGGACACTTGCGTTTATCAGCTGTGGCATAGAGCATAGAGCCAAGTTGTTATGTCAGAACTGTAAAGAATGGTGCATTAAGCCACAGCTGGAATAGTGTGTGCAGTTCTGGTCACCTCACTATAGGAAGGGGATTGCACTGGACAGGGTACAGAGATTCAGCAGGGTGTTACCTGGGATGGAGCATCTGAACTAGAAGGAGACTGGATCAGCTTGGATTGCTTTCTTTCGAGCAGAGACGGCTGAGGAGGGATATGATTAAGGTGTATAAGATTGAGGGGTTTGGACAGGGTAAATAGGAAGCAGCTGCTTCCTTTGGTTGAGGGATCGATCACAAGGGGGCATAGTTTTAGGGTGAGATTCCAAGGGGATTTGAGAAAACAAAAATCACTCAAGAGGGTGGTGAGAATTCGGAGTGCACTGCCTGGGAAGGTAGCAGAGGCTGGAAGCCTCACAACCTTTAAAACAACTTGGATGAGCACTTTAAACCAGTGGGATCAGCGCGAGATTAGGGGTAGTTATTATTGATGCAGACTAGATGGGCTGAAGGGCCTTTTTGGCACTGGGGGGTTCTATAAGAAACCCCATGTCCACTAACCATCAGAAAAAAAATATACCTCATTCCCAATTTGAATAGTTTTAGAAGCAATCACTTAAGTGAAATTGGTATAGGATGCAGCCAGTTACTAGCCTTCCATATGACCATCTAACTTCTAGGTCTGATAGACAGCTAATTTGACAACAGGCTGACATCAAAGCAGTAGTGGAATAAAACCACTAATTCAGTTAAAAAACCCTAACCACCCTTCTCATTCATTACTCTTCTAAAGGGTACCAATTTTACCCAATTCATGCAAATACATGAGTACGGCCTCAACCGGGACCTTGGATTCATGTTGCATTACATTCAACCCCCTCCATCTGGCCTGGGCTTGCGAAATCCTACCAACTGTCCTGGCTTGAGTCAATTCACACCTCTTTAACGTGTGATTATCCCTCTCTCCAGTTGCTCCGTCTGGACCTGTAGACTTAATTACCTGCAATCAAAATATTGTATTGCATCTTTGACTTTGTCTATATGTATGTTTCAGGAACCCACCTCTTCATTCACCTGAGGAAGGAGCAGTGCTCCGAAAGCTAGTGATTTGAAACAAACCTGTTGGACTTTAACCTGGTGTTGTAAGACTTCTTAATGTGCCTTTTAGATGGTGGGCAAACTAGGGGGAGTCAGGAAGCAAGTTGCTTGCCAGAGAATTCCTAGTTTCTGCCTTGTTCTTGTAGCCACTATAATCATTTGGCTGGTTTAGTTAAGAGTCTTGGTCAGTGGTAATCCGCAGGATGCGGATGGTGGGGGATAGTACTGCTGTTAAACATGAAAATTCAAGTTTTTAAATTCTCTTATTGGAGTTGCTCATTGTCTGCCACTTTACTTGCCGCTTTTCAGCCCGAATGTGGTCCAGATCATGCTGCACGTAGACATGGACTGCTTCATTATCTGATGAGCTGTGAATGGAACTAAGCACTGTGCAATTATCAGTGAACATCCACACTTCTAACCTTATGAAGAGAAGGTCATTGATGAAACAACTGAAGATGGTTGTGCTAGGATATCATGAAGAACTTCAGCAGCCATGTCCTGGGGCTGAGATGATTAACCGCCAATAGCCCTAATCATCTTCCAGTGTGTTACGAATGACTAAAGCTAGCGTTGTTTTTCCCAATTCCCAAAGACTTAACTCTCACCTCACCCTTAAAACTCAGCTCTATTATCCATATTCTCAATTCATTTTCATTCTAAATACCTATCCAACACTATCTTAAAATTATTGATGGCATCAATTTTGATCATCTCTCTGGGCAACCCAGTCCAATACTTACCAACCTCTGAAATATTTATTTATGTTCTGATCATTCCCTCTTCTGAAATTCATTCCACCCTTGATCAATCTTGCTTTGGCCATGGCAAAGTTATTTCTCACTGCAGGGGGGCACAGTAGCACAGCGGTTAGCACAGTTGCTTCACAGCTCCAGGGTCCCAGGTTCAATTCCCGGCTTGGGTCACTGTCTGTGCGGAGTCTGCACGTTCTCCCAGTGTTCCTCCCACAGTCCAAAGATGTGCAGGTTAGGTGGATTGGCCATGCTAAATTGCCCTTAATGTCCAACAAGGTTAGTTGGGGTTGCTGGGTTATGGGGATAGGGTGGAGGTGTGGGCTTGGATGGGTTGCTCTTTCCAGGGGCTGGTGCAGACTCGATGGGCCGGGTGGCCTCCTTCTACACTGTAGATTCTATGATCTAATACTGACTGCTCAGCCTGCTTTAAGTGTAAATTAACTTAGCTTCTGCAGTTGTACCTTACACCTCAGGTACCAGATGGGTATTTCCCTTCTTCTAGAGTCATGATATTCTTCCTGTAATATGGTGATTTGAATCCCAGAACTGTCTACCAGAGGTGAAACCCTACAACTCAGTTTAAAATATTTGATATGGTGAAAACCATAAATTCTTACTGGTTACTCTCCCCCTCCAATTGACCCAATCTCTCCACCAAACACAGGAAGATGTCAATACTTTTACTGCTGATAAACTATGCTAAAATCCAAATCTGTAATGAGAGGTGCTTCAAGAAATTGATTTGGTTAACTGCTCAAAGATCTGTAATGCAATTAAACAGCAGATAAAGTGGATGTAGTGTGCACTGGTGTACTAGAAGCATCCCTCATCATGCCAAGTACAATTAATGCATTTTCCTACCTTACAGGGCCATGTAATAATAATAATAATCTTTATTGTCACAAGTAGGCTTACATTAACACTGTAATGAAGTTACTGTGAAAAGCCCCTAGTCGCCACAGTACCTCTTCAGTAACACAGAGGGAGAATTCAGAATGTCCAATTCACCTAACAAGCATCTTTCGGGACTTATGGTTGGAAACTGGAGCACCCGGACGAAACCCACACAGACATGGGGAGAACATGCAGCCCTGCACAAACAGTGACCCAAGCCAGGAATTGAACCTGGGACCCTGGCGCTGTGAAGCAGCAGTGCTACCCACTGTACTACCGTCAATATACCAAGTTTAAAAGGTGAATCCTTATACTATATTTCAGTAACTATATACTAATATTTTGGGTCAAGTTTTTTTTACTCACAAGCAACCTGCTAGAAAATGGTAATTTTTAAACTTTTGATCTTAATGTCAAGGTGCATTTCCCTAATGCAATATGAGGAACTTCAACATCAAAGCCTGATTTGCGAGCTGTAACATGTTGGGCAATTTTCAACTTATCTTCAAGAAAAAAACAATTCAGTCTTTCTCCATGCTGGAGATTAAAGAAGTCAGTTGCATTTAATATCCATCTCATCTTTCCTCTAGTCTCATGTTTGAATACTTCTAACTGGTTTCCAGTAACTTTCTCAGGCATTTCAAGACATTAAATGCAGAGATCAAAAAAAAGTAGCATCTTTCTTTTTTGTTAAAAACTTATTCTATGGCAAGATACCAGCAACATTGATGGAACTGGACAGTTCATCATAGGAAATGGCCTAAGGCTATTGGCATAGAAACAAACCATGTTCGTCATTGCATTTAGGCGAGGTGTTTTGAACCATATGCCATCAGTTATGAGAAAAATAACTCCACTTGAATTTGGAATTCTGGCAGACTACTGATAAAAATGCCAATCTTCTGATGGTTTTAGTACTTGGAGGGGTTGAAATATGCAAGAACAATACAGCACAGGAACAGGCCCTTCGGCCCTACAAGCCTGTACCGGTCAAGATACCAACCATTGCCAAAACCCTCAGCACTTCCTTGTGCTGTATCCCTCTATACCCATCCTATCCATGTTTGTCAAGATGCCTTTTGAACGCGGTTAATGACTTTCGGTGGTGACCATGTAGGAGTAGGTCGCACATTCGATAGCTCCCGCCTGGAATGGACTTTCGGACCCTTTTTCCCCCGACTTTTCTCGGACTTTAGGGGATAGATGGTGCAGTGGACAATATTAAGAAGGACTCCCTCTCCGATGTATGGCTAATTGGACTAGAAGTGGCCGTGTGAAAAGACTCAGCCCTGATAGAGTGAAGCAGTCAGAGCTGGTATTGCAGCGCAGCATGGCGGCGGGTCAGGACCAAGGAGTGGTGGCTCAGTGGTCTAAGGAGCAGCAGATGAAGTTCTTTAAGGACCGTTTCACTGAGCTGAAAAAGGAAACGTTGGACCCGATCAAGGCTGCGATCGATCAAATGGTATTGAATCAGGTGGCCCAAGGGAAAGCGATACAAGAAATTGAGCTGAAGTTATCTAGCCAGGAGGACTATCTAACCGTGCTGGAGCACAAGGTGGAAGTGTTAGATGATTGCCACAAGAGAATGCAGGAGAAGCTGGAGGACCTGGAGAACAGGTCCAGGAGGCAGAATTTAAGGATTGTTGGCCTCCCTGAAGGAATTGAGGGGTCGAATGCTGGAGCTTATGTGGCAAGCATGCTGGAGATGCTGATGGAGGCTGGGGTGCTTTCTCGGCCCCTAGAAGTGGATGGAGCGCATGGTGCGTTTCCACCGTTTTCCGGACAAAGAACTCGTCTTGCGGTGGGCCAAGAAAGAGCGGAACAGCAGATGGGAGAACAGCGAGGTGCACATCTATCAGGACCTGAGAGCGGAGCTGGCCAAGAGACGTGCGGAGTTCAATTGGGTGAAGGCGATCATCTTCAAGAAGGGGGTGAAATTCGGGATGCTGTATCCAGAGCGGTTTTGGGTTACATATGAAGACCGGCATTTCTACTTTGAGACACCGGACGATGTATGGACATTTATCAAAGAAAAGAAGTTAGAAGCAACTTAAAGTCTTGAACGCTGTTAATGTATCTGCTTCCACAACCTCCCCTGGCAACACGTTCCAGGGACTTGCCACCCTCTTTGTAAAAAGCTTGCCCCACACACCTCCTCAAAACTTTGCCCACGGACCTTAAACCTATGCCCCCTGGTGACTGACCCCTCCATCCTGGGAAAGAGTGCCTGCCCACCCACTCTATCCATGCCACTCAATCTTTTAGACCTCTCTCAGGTCACCCCCTCAACCTCGTCTTTCTAATGAAAACAGACAGAGTCTATCAGCCTCTCCACATAACACCCTCCAGACCAGGCAACATCGTGGGAAATCTCCTCCGCACCCTCTCCAAAGTCTCCACGTCCTTCTGGTAGTGTGGCGACCAGAATTGCACGCAATATTCCAAGCGCGGTCTTACCAAGGAGTCTCATGAAAGGTGGGCTCGAGGGGAAAGGGAGGTTCGAGATGGATCATATCATGCATGGATGGAGAGGCTCAGGCTTATTTCTTTAAGAGGGGTAATGACAGCACATTTGAAGGAAGAGGGCAAGTATTTCAAAAGAGGGAATGGTTAGCAATATCAGGAAGAGAATTTTCATGACAGCAGTTTATTGAGAATAGGGTTGTTTGTGTGTGTGTGTGTGGTGGTGGTGGGGGAGGCAAGCAGGGAATTGAGATATTTGATAAGTAGAGTTCGGAAAGGACGAGGGGGGGGGGGGGGGGGCGGGATATAGAAGAGCAACTGAGGCTGCTGTGAATTCATGGTTAGGGCAAGGGGAAACCTTAGAGGAAGTCAGACCCAGTGGGGTAAAAGGGAGGGAAACAATAGAGGCAGCTGATTGGATGGTCTCAATTTTTGTAATGAAAAAGTCCATAAGTTAATTGCACTTATAGCTGGAGTAGAAGGTGTTTGAAGAAGATGGTTGATGGAGAAGAGAAACTGGGTATTACCTTCACCTTCCTGGATGTTGAAATAGTGGGCAACAGTGAAAAAGTGATGAAGAACATTTCCCGATAATACTTTAAGTCTAGTTAGGTTGGGGTTGAATTGCTAAACAATTTAACAGTTAAACTTTACATTTTTGCTGCTGGTGAAATGCTCTTTCTTTGCCAGTTGCATGTTTGGATTTAGAAAAACCCATTTTTTTGTGGATAAACAAATATGATTAAGCTTTGACAATTGGAGTTTTAAAGGATTTGAGCACTTCGATTCAAAGTTTAATGGCCCATGGAACCTTTTCTCCTAGACAGAATTCTACAAACTGTATCTCAAAGTAGAAATGAGTTTCAACAAAACAAGAGTGAACAGAAGACATACAGAGTACATGATTTAAAATACAGTTTAATTTTATAAATTTAAATGCAAATAAAATCTATATTCCGTAAGGTAAAATCTGAAGAAGTTTGTTTTCTTTACCCTGTACTCCACGGAGAAGAGTCTGATGCCTCACCCTGAGTTAACATGTGTATATTAGGGCCATGGGGACTTCCCACTAAAACAGTAGGTGTTGTCGGTGTCCGTTGCGGTGTACCAATTATCTACATAGGAAATAGAAAAACAAAGAAGGATTAAAAACCTGGTTAAATCGTTTAAATGCACAGGGATAAAAATTGTATAGAAAGCTCTTCTATCTGCCCAGATAGAATTTCCAGAACTTGAACTCCATCGCAAACTGAAAACGAGCCTCAACGAGATTAATTTTGGCTAGGTGTGTAGTAAATTGCAGATTTCTCATAAAAAGCTAGAAAGCAGTATACACAATGCATTACGTTTCAAGAGCAGTGGGTAAATGTGTTTTCCTCTGCTCAAGATACCTGCAGTATTAAGATGCATGTCATAACTTCTCATTTTCAACGCACAAACATTGTCTTATGAACTCTTGGTCCAGTAACATTTTGCAAGTATACAGATATATAATTGTGAGACTCTTCGGAAATGCAACCTGCCAGGTTACAAAATGGCGGGATCAGATTTGTGCCTCCAATTTCTCCATCAATAACAGGTTAGGACAAATTTCTTTAAACAGAGGACTCTTGGATTCCCGGTTTGGGGGGGGGGGGGGGGGGAGAAGAGAGAGAGAGAGAGAGAGAGAGAGAGAGAGAGAGAGAGAGAGAGAGAGAGAGAGAGAGAGAGAGCGACACGAGAAGATCTGTGAACATTTTTGCTCACCCACATGCCTTTTTATGTCACAAGTATTTTCCTTCCCCATTCCCAATTAGGGTCACTTGCACCAAATGCAATCCCAGAAACAAAACGTGACATCCCTCTAGGTCGCTGCCAATACGGATCTGAAACTACGATTTGATTTGATTTATTGTCACATGTACCGAAGTACAGTGAAAAGAATTTTTCTGCGGCCGTAGTACGTACATAGTAGACAAAAACGAATAATCAACAGAGTACATTGACAAATGGTACATCGACTAACAGTGATTGGTTACAGTGCAGAACAAGGGCCAAACAAAGCAAATACATGAGCAAGAGCATCATAGGGTGTCGTGAATAGTGTTCTTCCAGGAACAGATCAATCCGAGGGGGGAGTTGTTGAGGAGTCTTGTAGCTGTGGAAGAAGCTGTTCCTATATTTGGATATGTGAGTCTTCAGACTTCTGCCTGATGGAAGGGTCTAGAAGAAGGCAATGCCTGGGTGGGAGGGGTCTCTGATATTGCTGTCTGCCTTCCTGAGGCAGAAGGAGGCGCATACAGAATCAATGGGAGGATGGCAAGCTTGTGTGATGCGTTGGGTTGAGTTCAGAACACTGCAGTTTCTTGCGATCTTGGGCTGAGTTCAGAACACTGCAGTTTCTTGTGATCTGGGACTGAGCAGTTGCCATACTAAACTGTGATGCAGCCGGATAGGATGCTCTCTGTCACACATCTGTAGAAGTTTGAGAGCCGATGCAAACATGCCGAATTTCTTTAGCTTCCGTAGGAATTAGAGACATTGTTGGGCTTTCTTGACTGTTGCATCAACGTGAGTGGACAGATTGTTGGTGACCCCCAGGAACTAAAGCTAGCGACCATCCCCACTTAGGAGCCATTGATGCAGACGGGTGTGTGTGTCGTGCTACGCTTCTTGATGTCGATGATCAGTTCCTTGGTCTTTCCGACATTTAGAGAGAGGTTGTTTCCGGTACACCATGCAACCAAGTGATTTATCTCCCTTCTGTAGTGTGATTCGTCGTTGCTTTGAGATATGGCCCACCACAGTCGTGTCATCCTCAAACTTATAGATTGAGTTGGAGTTAAATCTTGCCACAGTCATGTGTGTACAGGGAGTACAGTGGAGGACTGAGCACAAGAATGTGCAGGGCCCCGGTGCTGAGGAATATTGTGGAGGTACTGTTGCCTATCCTGACAGATTGTGATCGGTACGGTTCGTGAGGAAGTCAAGGATCCAGCTGCACAGGGAGGGGTCAAGTCCAAGATTGCAGTTTGGTTATTCATCTTGTCGGGATAATGGTGTTGAAGGCGGAGCTGTAGTCTATGAACAGCAGTCTTCCTTAGGTGTCCTTGTTGTCGAGGTGTTCGAGTGTTGATTGTAGAGCCATGGAGTGAGATAGAGACCCTCTGGGAGGCTGGCGTTGATCCATCTGATGATTAGCCACTCGAAGCATTTCATGATAACCAGACGTCAGGGCCACTGGTCAGTAGTCGTTGAGGCAGGCTACCTTGTTCTTCTTTGGTACTGGCATTACGGTGGTCTTCTTGAAGGAGGTGGGGACCTCGGAGCGGAGGAGTGAGGTGTTGAAGATATCTGCAAATACACTTGCCAGCTTGTCTGCGCATACTCTGAGTGCTCGCTCAGGGACTCCATCGGGGCCCTTCGCTTTCCACGGATTAACTTTCAAGAAGGCAGTTCTTACCTCTTGAGGCTGTAATAGTGGGTTTGCATGTGCCCAGGGCTGTTGGGGCGGATGGTACTGATGCATTGGCTAACTGCTTAAAGTAGGCATAGAACTTGTTCAGATCATCATGTAGGGATGCTCCAGCCTGGCCTTGTAGCCTGTGATCTTGAGTAGGCTTTGCCATTGTAATCATGGGTTAGTGTTGTTGGCCTGGGACGTCTTTTTGCATCCACGATGACTTTCCACACGTCGTTTTTGTTTGCACTGAGTGGAGAATTTGGGTGCATTTGAGTGCTATAGTGAGAGTTTGGTGACTGAGGGATATTAAGGGTTCATTTTTATCTAAGGTTTAGTCTTTCTTTTATTTAGTTAATTAACTTAATAGTTGCTGTTTGGTTTAGAAGAAGGTGAATTTTCAATCAGCTTTAAACAAAGGTTCTACTTGTAGCTACTTGCAGCTGGAGCTTGTTAATTAGTTAATTGGATTAGGCCAGTTTTCAGAGGCTAGAGTCACAGTATAAAGATGAGCCAGCTACAGTGCTGAATTTGGGTGCATTTGAGTGCTATAGCGAGAGTTTGGTGACTGATGGGAGTGCTGAATTTGGGTGTATTAGAGTGCTATAGTGAGGGTTTGGTGACTGAGGGAGTGCTGAATTTGGGTGCATTTGAGTGCTATAATGAATTTGGTGACTGAGGGAGTGCTGAATTTGGGTGCATTTGAGTGCTATAGTGTCAGTTTGGTGACTGAGGGAGTTAGGTGAGGAGGGAGCAAGATGCTCCTTTCATTTCATTTCCTACATTTCCTCAAAGAGCTTGAAGGGAGCCGGGAGTTTACAGAGAGTGAAGCTGACTGGGAGCAGAGTCGGAAGGCGGAGGTCCAGTTGATCCACAGGGCAGCTATATTCTGTAAGGTAAGAGGGGATGGAGGCGAGGGCAGTTGCATGCTCCTCCTGTAGGATGTGGGTGGTGAGGGATACCACCGGTGTCCCCGCTGACTATACCTGCTGGAAGTGCACCCAATTCCAGCTCCTCAGAGACAGTGTTAGGGAACTGGAGCTGGATGAACTTCAGATCATCCGGGAGGCAGAGGGGGTAATAGAGAAGTGTTACAGGGAGATAGCCACACCCAAGGTACAGGTCAAGAGTAGCTGGGTTACAATCAGGGGAAAGAAAACAAACGTGCAGACCGTGCAGGGATCCCTCGTGGCCGTTCCCCTTCAAAACAAGTATACCGTTTTGGATGCTGTTGGGGGGGGGGGGGGGGGGGGGGGGGGGGGGGGGGGGGGGGGGGGGGGGGGGGGGGGGGGGGAGAAGGAGAATGACCTACCAGGGGAAGACCCTAGCGGCCAGGTCTCTGGCATGGAGTCTGGCTCTGTGGCTCAGAAGGGAAGGGGGGGGGGGGGGGGGGGGAGAATAGAAAAGCAATAGTGATAGGAGACTCAATGGTTAGGGGAAAAGATAGATTCTGTGGTCGCGAGCGAGACTCCCGGAAGGTATGTTGTCTCCCGGGTGCCAGGGCCAGGGATGTCTCGGATCGAGTCTACATGATTCTTAATGGGGAGGGGGAGCAACCAGAAGTCGTGGCGCACATAGGCACCAAAGACATTGCAAAGAAAAGGGATGAGGATCTAAAAAGTGATTTCAGAGAGTTATGTTGGAAGCTAAAGAGCAGGACAAGCAGAGTAGTGATCTCAGGATTGCTACCGGTGCCACGTGCAAGTGAGGCAAGGAACAGAGAGCGAGTGCAGCTGAACATGTGGCTACAGGGCTGGTGCAGGAGGGAAGGCTTCAGACATGTGGATCATTGGGATATTTTCTGGGGAAGGTGGGACCTGTACATGAAGGATGGATTGCACCTAAACTGGAGGGGCACCAATATCCTGGATGGGACGTTTGCTAGAGCTCTTCGGGAGGGTTTAAACTAGTTTGGCATGGGAATGGGAACCAGAGCTATGGATCAGAGGATAGGGTAGTTGTTGAACAGGCAGAAATAGTATGCAGCAAGTCTGTGAGGAAGGATAGACAGTTGATGAGCCAAAGTTGCACTCAGTAGAGTGTGTCTGTTTGAATGCAAGGAGTGTCAGGAATAAGGGAGATGAACTTAGAGCATGGATCAGTATCTGGAACTACGATGTTGTGGCCATTATGGAGACATGTATTTCACAGCGGCAGGAATGGTTGTTAGATGTTCCGGGGTTCAGATGCTTTCAGAAGAATAGGGAGGGAGGTAAAAGAGGAGGGGGAGTGGCACTGTTAATTAAGGAGTGCACCACAGCTGCAGAAAATGAGGTAGTTGAGGAGGGTTTGTTTAATGAGTCAGTATGGGTGGAAGTCAGAAACAAGAAAGGAGCAGTCATTTTATTGGGAGTTTTCTATGGACCCCCCAATAGCAGCAGAGAGATAGAGGAACAAATTGGGCGGCATATCTTGGAAAAGTGCAGAAGTAACAGAGTTGTTGTCATGGGTGACTTCAACTTCCCTAATATTGACTAAAGCCTCATGAGTGCAAATGGTTTGGATGGAGCAGATTTTGTCAGGTGTGTACAGGAAGGATTCCTGACTCAATATGTATATAGGCCGACTAGGTTGGAGGCCATATTGGACTTGGTGCTCGGCAACGAACCAGGCCAGGTGTCAGATGTCTCGGTGGGAGAGCATTTCGGTGACAGTGACCACAACTCCTCGACCTTTACCATAGTCATGGAGTGGGATAGCAACACAGTACGGGAAGGTATTTAATTGGGGGAGGGGAAATTATACTGCTATTAGACAGGAGCTGAGGAGCTTAAAGTGGGAACAATTGTTCTTGGGGAAATGCACAACAGTAATGTGGGGATTGTTTAAGGAGCACTTGTTGCGAGTGCTGAATTGTTTTGTCCCACTGAGACGAGGAAGGAATGGTAAGGTGAAGGAGCCTTGGATGACAAGAGAAGTGGAGCTTCTAGTCAAGAGGAAGAAGGAAGCTTCCGCAAGCTTGAGGAAGCAAGGATCTGACTCAGCTCTAGAGAGTTACAAGGTAGCCAGGAAGGAACTCAAAAATGGACTGTGGAGAGCTAGAAGGGGGCATGAAAAAGCCCTGGCGGGAAGGATGAGGGAAAACCCCAAGGCGTTCTACACTTGAGAAATAAGAGGATGATCAGAGTGAGAGTAGGGCCGATCAGGGATAGTGGAGGGAACTTGTGCCTAGAGTCTGAAGAGATGGGGGAGGCCCTAAATGAATACTTTGTTTCAGTATTCACTAGAGCGAGGAACCTTGTTGCCCATGAGAACAGTGTGAACCAGGTTAATAGACTCGAACAGGTTGATATTAAGGAGGATGTGCTGGAAATTTTGAAAAGCATCAGGATAGATAAGACTCCTGGGCCTGACGGGACATACCCAAGGTTACTACGGGAAGAGAGGGAGGAGATTGCAGCGCCGTTGGCGATGATCTTTGCATCCACATTCTCCACTGGAGTAGTACCGGATGATTGGAGGGAGGCGAATGTTGTTCCCCTATTCAAGAGAGTAGGGAAATCCCTGGGAATTATAGACCCATCAGTCTTAAGTCTGTGGTGAGCAAAATATTGAAAGGATTCTGAGAGATAGGATTTATGATTAATTAGAAAAACATAGTTTGATTAAAGATAGTCAGCATGGCTTTGTGAGGGGCAGGTCATGCCTCACAGAATTCTTTGAGGACGTGATGAGACACATTGATGAAGGTCGGCAGTGGATGTGGTGTATATGGATTTCAGTAAGGCGTTTGATAAGGTTCCCCATGGTAGGCTCAATCAGAAAGATAGGGGGCATGGGATACAGGGAAATTTGGCTGTCTGGATACAGAATTGGCTGGCCGAAAGAAGACAGCAAGTGGTAGTGGATGGAAAGTATTGCGCCTGGAGGCCGGTGACCAGTGGTGTCCCGCAAGGATCTGTTCTGGGACCTCTGCTCTTTGCGGTTTTTATAAATGACTTGGATGAGGAAGTGGAAGGGGAAGGGTGGGTTAGTAAGTTTGCCGATGATACGAAGGTTGGTGGAGTTGTAGATAGTGTTGAGGGTTGTTGCAGGTTACAACAGGACGCAGAGCTGGGCTGAGAAGTGGCAGATGGAGTTCAATCTTGATAAATGTGAAGTGATTCATTTTGGAAGGTCGAATTTGAATACTGAATACGGGGTTAAAGGCAGAATTCATGGAAGTGTGGAGGAAGAGGGATCTTGGGGTCCACGTACATAGATCTCTCAAAGTTGCCACCCAGGTTGATAGGGTTGTTAAGGAGGCGTATGGTGTGTTGGCTTTCATTAACAGGGGGGTTGAGTTTAAGAGCTGCGAGGTTTTGCTGCAGCTTTATAAAACTCTCGTAAGACCACACTTGGAATAGTGTGTCCAGTTCTGGTCGGCTCATTATAGGAAGGATGTGGATGCTTTGGAGAGGGTACAGAGGAGATTTACCAGGATGCTGCCTGGACTGGAGGGCATGTCTTATGAAGATGGGTTGAGGGAGCCAGGGCTTTTCTTACTGGAGCGAAGGTGGCAAAGAGGTGACTTGATAGAGGTGTACAAGGTGATGAAAGGCATGGATAGAGTGGATAGCCAGACACTTTTCCCCAAGGTGGAAATGGCTGTCACAGGGGGACATAATTTTAAGGTGATTGGAGGAAGGTAAAGGGGAGATGTCAGAGGTAGGTTCTTTACACAGAGAGTGGTGGGTGTGTGGAATGCACTGCCAGCAGAGGTGGTGGAGTCAGTCATTAGGGACATTTAGGCGACTTTTAGACAGGCACATGGACAGCAGTAAATTGAAGGGGTGTAGGTTAGGTCGATCTTAGATTAGGATAAATGGTCAGCAGAACATTGTGGGCTGAAGGGCCTGTATTGTTTTATGTTCTATGTACCTGGATTTCTTATGTAGGCCAGGGTCGTCAGATTTGAATGCCTCCATCCGGAACTTCAGCAGGGAGTGAACCCTTTGGGCCAGGGTTTCCGATTGGGGGACACCCGTATTGTCTTCCTTGGTATACCGTCCTCTACACACCTCACTGATGAAGTCTGTGACGGTTGTTTCGTATTCGTCCAGGTTAGCTGCTGCGGCCTTGAATATGGTCCAGTCCACAGACTCCAAGCAGTCACGGTGCATGTCCTCAGATGCCTCGGACCAGCACTGTACGGTTTTCTTGACTGGCTCAGCACTCGAGTTGCTGTTTGTAAGCCGGAAGTAGGAATAATGACTTTAGGTCGGATTTGCCAAAAGGTCGGGGAATGGAATGGTAGGCACCTTTGATGCTCGTGTAGTAGTGGTCCAAGGTGTTTGCACCTTTGGTGGGGCAGGAGATATGTTGATGGAGTTTGGGTAGAACATTCCTGAGGTTGTTCTGGTTTAAGTCTCCAGCCACGACTGTCAGGGCTTCGGGGAGATTTGTTTATTGGTTGTTGATGGTGAATCTAGTTCGTCAAGTGCTTTCTTCACTTCTGCCTGGGGTGGGATGTAGACTGCTGTGATGAGTAGAGGTGAATTCACGTGGGAGGTAGAAGGGGCGACACTTTACGATTATGTATTCTAGATCTGGGAGCAGTGGCACGCTAGGGACACCACATCCGAGCACCAGGAGGCGTTGATGAGGAGGCAAACACCCCCGCTCTTCGACTCAGGAGGTACAAAAGCGCAGTTTATGAATTCGCAGGAAAGATCCACGGCCACCCTCAAACAACTTAACTCCACCCCAAATTATCTTTCCTCCCGAGGTAAAAAATGGACATTCTCTATTGGAATAAAATACTAATGTCAAAACCACGAACAGATATAAATAAAGACATCAAGTGTTGGTAACCTATTCACCCGTGTTCGTATGAGGGCAGGGATGAGAGGTGGTGGGTGAGACGTGAGGAAATGACAACCCAGCTTAAAACATTCTGAAAGCTATGGAACTAGCTATGGGTGAAGTTCAAAAATATAGAAGATGAGTCATAGGTAACATGTCCAGGCACCAAGCAGCAATAAACCGAACACTTACCTATGGTGTTAAGATAGGGAAATGAAAACTGTATAGATTGTACAAGATTGCAACTGAACTACCATGTCCAGTTTTAGTCCCCAAAGCGTGAGAAACATTCAAGCCTTAGAGATAATGTAGAGAAAAGGCACAAAGTAAATCTTTCTGTTGAGGTGAGATTGGAATTTGGGGCCTTGAAAGGAGGAAAATGAAAGCAGGCATAACAGAAGTTGAAGATATTAAGGTATATAGAAAAGCAACCTAGAATACATTATTTCAAGGTGGTATTCAAAAGTAATGCAAAGGGGCATAGGTTTCAATTAATAAGGGCAAATTTAGGAAGTGCATGACAATTGAAGTGGGCTTGCAAAAAATATATGTAATCAATTTAGAGACAGATCAATGTAAAATTGTCAGGTCACAATGGACAGAATGATCTTTCACATTCCTATTTATCTTGTCCTCATTTATTAATGTAGATAACTTTTGAGAAGAGCTCACTGAATAGCGAATAGGAATCCAACCATCTCCTCCCTCCTGACCGATTTGCACTAGAGTGAGGAATTGAGCACAGCTATAATATTCTCATTACTGCTCATCAAGTCTCATCATTTTCGAACTTCCGGTGGCAGCCATGGTCTGTTTGGTCGCACACAAGGTGGCTGCTTGAAGATGCTGGCTTTGGCCCTTTCTGCCCATTTAATGGTTGACTTTTTGTGGATAAAGTGTGCAGGGAGAGGAGGGTGTGGTTTCTGTCCCAGAGACCAATACGCCCATCTCGTTATTAAAAACGGACATGAAAATGTTGACCAAGCTAGTGGTGAGGCGGCTGGAGGAGAGTGTGCCGGATGTGGTCTCGGAGGATCAGATGGGGTTTAAGGAGCGGCAGCTGTCAAGTAATATCAGGAGGCTATTGAGTGTGGTTATGACCCCATCAGAGAGTGGGATGCCAGAGGTGATCATACCGATGGCTGTCCATGATGTCATTGACCAAAATTTGGAACCAGTTAAAGAGGCATTTTAAGTTGGGGTATATGTCAGTACTGGCACTTGTATGTGGGAACCGTAAGTCTATACCTGGGGGATGAATGCGATATATGGGAGGTGGCGTGAGGAAGGGATAGAGCAGGTAAGACCTTTTCACCAAGGATAGATTTGTAGGGTTGGAGGAATTGCGGGAGAAATTTCAGTTGCCGAGGGGGAGTGAGTTTAGGTATTTGCAGGTGCGGGTTTTTGCAGGAAAGGAGTTACCTTTGTAGGAGTCGGACGAGTGGAGGGTGCATGCAAGAGGTGTGGGAGGGGGTGGGCGACCACGCTCATATGTTTTGGGGGTGTGCAAAGCTGAAGAATTTCTGGGAGGTGGTGTTCAAAACTTTGTCGAGGATAGTGGGGGTCACGATGGTCCCTTTGGCAGTGTTTTTTTGTGGCGTCAGACTTGACGGAGGGGAAGGGGGCTGAAGTCGTGACCTTCGCCTCTGATTGCCAGGTGATGGATTTTATCGAGCGTGTGGTCAACAGAGTTGTCAGGGGTTGCTGGGGGATGTTAACAAATTTTTTAATTTGGAAAAAATCATGTTCGCCCTTAGGGGGTCGTTAAGAGGGGTTTTACATGCAGTGGAGGCCATTTCAGTCCATGTTTGAGGTGTTGCGTGTTGTTTGTATTTGACTGTGTTTGGAATAAATTATATATATATATATATATATATATATATATATATATTTAAAAATCTCAATTTTCAACAGTGCCTATTTGAGTAAATTATCAGAGAACTACCAACACTCATTAAACCTTCAGAAGAGGTGAGATAAAGGTAAAGAAATGTTATCATACTGCAACAATCAACATTTGGTGTTTGAACGCAGCATCCTTACCATCTGAGGAGCGTTACTAACATTTGATAGCCCCAGTGTTTTTGGCAAAATTTGTTTCCCTGGGGTGGTGAGATGCGAAGATGCTACTGTCACTAATGCAACTGTAAAGAGAAAGAGAGAGGTTGCAAGCACCAGCACCATCTTCTGGTATTCACATTAGCAATGGAAACATTTGGTAGTTCAAGATCTTCTAGCATTTGTATACGTGTCAATTACAAGAAATAAAAATGGAAGCCAGCTAGATGATGCAGGATATAGTCAGATATAGTCAAACAAGTTTCATAATTTTGTTACAACAAATATAACTTGTTGTGCAGATTTTTAAAGAATTAATGACCCAATGGACACCAACAATATCCAAAATAACTAAATATACTTTTGGAATTTTAGTTTTTAAATCAAATCGTTTTTTTTTGATAGAAGCCAATAGTTGGAAGCAATCACAGCACTATACTCATTATGCAGGATAATCTTGCTTGCACTTTCAATGGCCAATTTTTTGCTCCTGTCAAAAAAAAAAAGTAGCTACACTCAGCAGGTAAGATTGAGACTATTACCCCAGTAGTGTGGTACATTAAGGGCTGATACCATGAAACTTCAATCTGAATATCTAGGTGTGGTAATACAGCCAGGCACTGTCCTAAGAAAAAGTTCTTCTTTTAAACTAGATGATCATCAAGTAAGGGCATTTTCTTCCCTCTGCACTTTTGGAATGAAGTGGGGGACAAAATTTTCCAAAGTTTCTGTTCAATATCCAGTGATCCCTGCTGAAAAGTAAATGTGTGGATGTCAAGGGAGAACAGGACTGGGCTCAATTGTAGTGCCCTTAGTCAAATAGCATGCCAATACCCATTGTCCAGGCTTACTTCACGAATAATCAGTTAGGTGAGAGCGACTAAAGGCCTGCAGGCACCTGTGAAATATATGATATTTTGGATTGGAAAAGGAACTGCTGAGTCAACAGAACTTGTGTAAAGAAGGGAGAGGTTGCTCAGTGGAACCAGATATTGGAAAAAATTGCTAATTTACATACAGAAGATTCAAACACCAAAGCAATACAGACACATTTCACTTTATTCTATCCTACATGCAGGAGGCCATTTGTCACATCGAATCTGGACTGACCCTCCAAAAAAGAACCTCATCCAGGCCCACTCCCCCACCCTATCACAGTAACCCATCTAACCTTTGTACACCAAGGGGTAATTTAGCATGGCCAATCCACCTAACCTGCACATCTTTTGACAGGTGAAAGAAATCCACAGACACAAGGAGAAATTGCAAACTCCACACAGTCACCCAAGGTCAGAATCGAACCAGAGTCCCTGCCGCTGTGTTGCCAACCACTCACTGTGCTGCCCTTAAAAAAATAGAAAACTGATAACACGAACATCATCCAAAATTTGGAATTCCCCAAAACACGGATATTAATCACCTGCTTTCCAGGAGCCCAACATGGCAGACAGCACACATATTCTGCAGCTGATTTCCAAATGTGATATTGGTATAGACATCAAATGAGGCATCCAGGGCCTGTATCAAACAGGCATTAGTGCTTTTGCATCTACCCAAGAGGCCTAATATCCATTTCGTGCTCCATTTATGCGATTGGTTTGCCCCGAATGCAGCTGTCTAAGACAACATAGCTTAAGCAACCATTGCCAACAATCTACCAGAAAAGGTAAACACTTGCAGGCTTGAATAAAAAGTCAAAAAGGTGAAGGAATGCATGAGAAACATGGGTTGCTATTGGCCACAGAATGCCCCAATTTCTGATTGCTGTAATCTCCTCCTTCCTGGTCACTGACCCCCATTTCCTATCTTCCAACATCTGAGAGTCAGTCACCTGAGAGTCTTCACGAAGCTTCTCTGGGGATGCCCAGCAGACATGTGCAGTTTTCTGGTCTGATGTTCAGCCTATTTACAGGTCTCAGTTCCAAAACCAGGAAAATACAAAATCTGGCAGTTTCAGTTATGAAGGTGCTGGATTTTGGACACTGGACCTGCAACCACTTGACCCAGGAGATCAGGAACTATATGCATCTCTCGCTCTCTAGCTACATATATAAACGTGAATATTTACATCATTTCAATTAATTGCTTAACCATCAGCACCACCAAAGTACCAAGTTCTGCTAGATTCAGTTTAGCATTAAATAATTCAGGTAGCATGATACAGTAGAGGGCTAAAAGCTATATCACAGTTCATGTGACATGGCTTTTTTCAAGTGGAGTTTCCTACTCACAACCAAATTGTTATCTGCTTGACATTTGGCAGCTCGATAGCACAGTGATTAACACCGTTGCTTCACAGCACCAGGGTCAGAGGTTCGATTCTCGGCTTGAGTCACTATCTGTGCGGAGTCTGCACGTTCTCCCCGTGTCTCAGGGGGTTTCCTCCGGGTGCTCCGGTTTCCTCCCACAAGTCCTGAAATATGTGCTGTTATTGGATATTCTGAATTCTCCCTCTGTATACCTGCCGGAATGGTGACTCGGGCTTTTCACAGTAACTTCATTGCAGTGTTAATATAAGCCTACTTATATTAAAGATTATTATTATTTGTATGAGAAGAATGAGAAAATAATGCTCAACCATTCTCACACATCTCCCAATGATTAGTTTTGGGCAACAATTGGATTTGGAGTACTACTGGCTTAGGTCTGGGAGCATATTAGCTGTTTAATGAAGTGAAATGGAGAAAACGTAACCAGTCTTTACTTTGTGTTCATCAATCTGCAGATTGTACTAGAAAGCCCATTTTTCAAAACTATTCTTCCAAACAAGTTTCTCCATACTCCTACTCCCATCCCAGGTTTATATCGACCAAGCAGGGAGCAGCCACCTAATGAACCTTGTAATTTCTACCAATTTGCTTTTTAAAGTTAATTATAGTTTGCAGAACGTATCCCATTCCACCCTCCCAACATATGGGAATGTGCCTTCCCCATGGTTTCATTAATGATAAGATACTTACTTTTTGCTGGACTAACATTTTGATCTGTGAAAATTTTTATTTCGCCATTACTTTCTATTATTCCAATCTATGAAAAAGAGCACAAGTATTATAAATAATAATTTTACTTGAGTACAGTTTAACAACCAGAACAACAGCGACATGTTTGAATACTTCATTTCAATTAATAGATGTTTAGCACAGTGGGCTGAACAGCTGGCCTGTAATGCAGAACAATGCCAGCAGCGCGGGTTCAATTCCCGTACTGGCCTCCCTAAACAGGCGCCGGAATGTGGCGACTAGGGGGTTTTCACAGTAACTTCATTGAAGCCTACTTGTGACAATAAGTGATTATTATGGGGCAGCACGGTAGCATTGTGGATAGCACAATTGCTTCACAGCTCCAGGGTCCCAGGTTCGATTCCGGCTTGGGTCACTGTCTGTGCGGAGTCTGCACATCCTCCCTGTGTGTGCGTGAGTTTCCTCCGGGTGCTCTGGTTTCCTCCCACAGTCCAAAGATATGCAGGTTAGGTGGATTGGCCGTGATAAATTGCCCTTAGTGTCCAAAATTGCCCTTATGTGTTGGGTGGAGTTGCTGGGTTATGGGAATAGGGTGGAGGTGTTGACCTTGGGTAGGGTGCTCCTTCCAGGAGCCGGTGCAGATTCAGCACAATTTATTTTAAATTCTTTTTGGTGTCAATTTCTCACAATGTTAGTTTGCGATAGCCATTAGCAGAGCAATTCAAGAGAACTCTGACCTAATTTCTTCCTCCCAGCTTTGAGAACTTTAGCCATCATCTATCTCTGAGCCACATAGGGATGATCAGGAACTCAATCTGCAGGGAATCATAGAACTTACAGTGCAGAAGGAGGCCATTCGGCCCATCGAGTCTGCACCGGCTCTTGGAAAGAGCACCCTACCCAAGGTCAACACCTCCACCCTATCCCCATAACCCAGTAACCTCACCCAACACGAAGGGCAGTTTTGGACACTATGGGCAATTTATCATGGCCCATCCACCTAACCTGCACATCTTTGGACTGTGGGAGGAAACTGGAGCACCCGGAGGAAACCCACGCACACACGGGGAGGATGTGCAGACTCCGCACAGACAGTGACCCAAGCCGGAATCGAACCTGGGACCCTGGAGCTGTGAAGCAATTGTGCTACCCACAATGCTACCGTGCTAATGGCTGGTGCTAACCTAAGTCATGCCACAAAATTATCATAATCTCACCCTGTGTTATAAATCATATAGAAACAAATGTTCTTATAGAGCATGATGTCCCTGAAGATAGGGTACAACAAAGATTAACACACCAATAAGCTGCAGATAAGACGTCTTTGCAACATTTATGGATGTGGCAATTCAAATAAGCACACTTCCATATTAATATTTCACTGTAAGCGACTGTCCTGTATGGTTAAATTCACTCCTCAAAGCAACACTTTTAGGTCAACCCGAAGTAACAACTGGTATGGAATTGCAACATTGGGAAACAAAATTTTGTATTTATATAATGCTTTTTTTTTGCAACCCTCAGATATCAGTCAGCAAAGTAGTTGTAACTGTTCTAATAGTAAATTTGGCAGCAATTTTACTTCCTACAAACAGCAGTGCGATAACAACCAGATGGTCAGTTTATGAGACTCTGAATGAAGGATTGGTCAGGGGAAAGGGAAACACATTTTCTTCTGGTCTGGTTTAGCACAGAGCTAAATCGCTGGCTTTGAAAGCAGACCAAGGCAAGCCAGCAGCACGGTTCAATTCCCGTACCAGCCTCCCCGAACAGGCGCCGGAATGTGGCGACTAGGGGCTTTTCACAGTAACTTCATTTGAAGCCTACTTGTGACAATAAGCAATTTTCATTTCATTTCAATTTCAAAATAGTGCTCCGAGATATGTTACTTCCATCAAAGCATGCAATATGATTGCTTTCAGCAGTCTCATTCAAAAGACAGCACCTCCAAAAAGGTATGTATTCCCTCAATGCTGTACTCGAGTACCAGCCTTGATTTTTGTGCTCAAGTCCTGGAATGGAACACAAACCCAGGATCTTGTGACGAAGGTTGAAGTGCTATCAAGGGAGCCACGGATGACACAATGTATAGTTAAAAAGTCCCAAGGCACTTCACAGGAATGATATCAGCCAAATCCTAACGGGGCCTGAGAATGCTTCTTAATACTAGGAAAGATGACTGAAGGCTTGGTCACAGAGGTAGATTTTAGGGAGTGTCTGAAGGAGAGAAAGTATAAGAGGCAGAAAGCCAAGAAGGAATTCCAAAACTTTTGGTCCAATAAGCGGAGAGAACGGTCCATGTAGCAATTAAAACGGGGGATGTGCAAGAGGCCAGAAATGCAGAGATTTCTCAGGATTGTAGGGGTGGAGTAGGTTAGAGGGACAATGAGCAACAATGTCATAGATGGAATTTAAAAACAAGGATGAGAATTTTCAAAATCATGGCATTACCTGGCCAGGAGGCACTCCAACAAAAGGTTATTGATTTCATTTGATTTATTATTGTCACATGTATTGGTATACAGTGAAAAGTATTGTTTCTTGCATGCTGTACAAACAATGCATACCGTACATAGAGAAGGAAGGAGACTGCAGAATATGTTACAGTTATAACAAGGTGTAGAGAAAAGATCAACTTAATACGAGGTAGGTCCATTCAAAAGTCTGATAGCAGTAGGGAAGAAGCTGTTCTTGAGTCGGTTGGGACGTGACCTCAAACTTTGGTATCTTTTTCCTGACGGAAGAGGGTGGAAGAGAGTATGTCCGGGGTGCGTGGGGTCCTTAATTATGCTGGCTGCCTTTCCGAGGCAGAGGGAATTATAGATAGAGTAATGGATGGGAGGCTGGTTTGCGTGATGGACTGGGCTACATTCACGACCTTTTGTAGTTTCCTGCGGTCTTGGGCAGAGCAGGCTCCAAACCAAGCTGTGATACAACCAGAAAGAATGCTTTCTATGGTGCATCTGTAGAAGTTGGTGAGGGTCGTAGCTGGCATGCCAAATATCCTTAGTCTTCTGAGAAAGTAGAGTTGTTGGTGGGCTCTCTTAACTAGTGTCGGCATGGGGGGACCAGGACAGGCTGTTGGTGATTTGTACACCTAAAAACATGAAGCTCTTGATCCTTTCTACTTTGTTCCCATTGATGTAGACAGGGGCATGTTCTCCACTACGCTTCCTGAAGTCAATGACAATCCCCTTGGTTTTGTTGACATGGAGGGAGATTATTGTCGTCGTACCAATTCACCAGATTCTCTATCTCATTACTGTACTCAATCTTGTCACTGTTTGAAATCCGACCCTCTCGGTGGTGTCATCATCAAATTTGAAAATCGAGTTGGAGACGAATTTGGCCACAGTCATAGGTGTATAAGGATTATAGTAGGGGGCTGAGGACACAGCCTTGTGGGGCACCAGTGTTGAGGATGATCGTGGAGGTGGTGTTGTTACCTATCTTTACGGATTGTGGCCTGTGGGTTAGAAAGTTCAGGATCCAGTCGCAGAGGGAGGAGCCGAGGCCAAGTCCACGGAGTTTGGAGATGACTTTCGTAGGAATGATGGTGTTGAAGGCTGAGCTGTAGTCAATAAATAGGAGTCTGACATAAGTGTCTTTGTTATCTAGGTGTCCAGGGTAGAGTGCAGGGCCATGGAGATGGCATCTGCTGTGGACCTGTTGCAGCGGTAGGCGAACTCTAGTGGATCAAGGCAATCTGGGAGGCTGGAGTTGTTTTGTGCCATGACTAACCTTTCGAAGCACTTCATGATGATGGATGTTAGAGCCACTGGACGTTAGTCATTAAGGCATGCTGCTTGATGTTTTTTTGGTACAGGGATGATGGTCGTCTCCTTGAAGCAGATAGGGACCTCCGATTGTTGTAGAGAGGTTGAACATGTCTGCGAATACCTCCGTCAGCTCATCCGAGCAAGACCCGAGTGCTCGTCCGGTACCCCATCTGGCGGCTTTCCGTGGGTTGACCTTAGAGAAGGTTGCTGTTTGAGCAAGAAATTCTTTGTGCACCCCTGGTGAAGATGATAGAGGGTAAAGGGTCAGCCCTGCCTGCCCAGTGGCCAACGGAACAGCTGGTGGACCTCTTAAATGAGAAGTTCAGCCAGCAAAGGAGGGAAGCCCAGGAGGACCGAGCCAAGGTGGTGGAACCGCTAAAAACGGGAATTGATTGGGTGGAAGAGGCTGGAGCCCCCAGGGCCAAGCTACTCGGAAAGTGGAGGAGGCAGTGGGGGAGCAAAAGGAGCAGCTTACCTCTTTGGCGGCTGAGATCAGAATGATGCGGGAGACACAGAAGCGGCTAAAGGGGAATGTGGAGGATCTGAAGAACCACTCCCAGAGACAAAACTTAAGAATCGTGGGGATGCCCGAGGGCATCGAAGGAGTGGATGCTGGCTCATATGTAGCCACAATGCTGGAGTTGACGGAGGAGGGAGCCTTTGACCGGCCCCTGGAAGTCGACAGGGCGCATAGGGCACTGATGAGAAGCCGCAGGTGAACGAACCGCCGAGGGCGATTGTGGTGCGGCTCCACCGATTCCTCAACAAGGAGAAGACATGGCGGTGGGCAAGGAAGATGAGAAGGTGCATGTGGGAAGGCAATGAGCTCCAGGTATACCCGGACCTGGTGAAGAGGAGGACTGGGTTTAAGTGAGTGAAGATTGCCCTCTTTAAGGGGGTGGAGTTCGGGATGCTGTACTCGGCCCCCCTCTGGGTGTCTTACAACGGCAGAGAACATTATTTTTATAGGAGGCTCTACGAATTGGAGCCCCCAGCCATGGGATGGGGGAAAGAAAGAGAGAGATAGAGAGAGAGAAAGAGAGGGCGAGAGAGAGAGCGAGCGAGAAGGGAATGTGGCGAAGGACCTGGTGGAGGGGCTGGGGGCCTCCATTGGACTGATGGAGGGCATGGGGGCGATGCTGGCAGGGAAGGCCCCGGATGGGTTTCCTGTAGAATTTTCTAAGACGTTTGCTGGGGACCTGGGGACCCTGCTGGTTCAGGCATACAATGAGGGGAGGGAAAAGGGGGAGCTCCATCCTACATTATCGCAGGCGTCCAAATCCCGAATATTAAAGGTGGTAAAGATCCGGAGTAGTGCTTGTCCTACCGCCCGATAACATTGCTAAATGAATGCCAAATTGTTGGCAAAAATCTTGGATTCGTGAATTGAGGACTGTGTGCTGGGGGTGATAGGGGAAGATCTGACGAGATTCGTAAATGGTAGGCAACTGTCGGGGAATGTCAGGAGATTACTAAATGTGATAATGATGCCCCTGGAGGGACAGGTTGTGGAGATGGCGGTTGCAATGGATGCAGAAACGCCATTCGACTGGATGGGATGGGAATACTTGTGGGCTGGGTTCAGGCTGCGGTTTGTAGACTGGGTCCGATTGTTTATAGGGTGCTGGTAGTGAGTGTACGGACAATCGGGTGAGCTCAGGGTACTTTGGGTTACACTGTGGGACAAGGCAGGGGTGCCCACTCTCCCCTTTGCTTTTTGCCTTGGCAATAGAGCCATTGGTGATGGCGCTTAGAGCGTCAATGAGTTGGAGATTGTTGTGCGGGGTGGGGTGTTAGAGCACAGGGTCTTGCTGTATGCGGACGACCTGTTGCTTTATATCTCAGACCTACTGAGAGGCATTGGGGGAATTATGAGTATTTTAGGAGTTTGGCTGGTTTTCCGGACACAAGCTAAACATGGGGAAGAGTGAGGTCTTCCCGACCGAGGGTAGTAGAGGAGGTTGGCGAGCTGCCGTTTAAGGTGGTGGGGCAGTTGCGCAGGGATGGGAAGAACTGAACAAATTGAATCTGACGCGGCTGGTGGAACTGAAATGGGGGGATTTCAAGAGGTGGGATGTGCTGCCGCTATCGCTTGCGGGGCGAGTGCAGACAATGAGACTGACTGTGCTTTTATTTGTTTTTCAGAACCTCCCAATCCTTGTCCAAAATCATTCTTTAGGAAAGTTAATGCTTTGGTCTCGGATTTGTGTGGGCAGGGAAAACCCCAGGGGTAAAGAAGGTGCTGTTGGAGCGAGAGGGGAGGGGGGTGGCCTTGCAAAACAGAATGAATTATTATTGGGCAGCGAATATTGCTATGGTAAGGAAGTGGATTGTGGGGGCAGAGTCGGCATGGGGCAGCTTCTTGCAAGGGTCAGGGTTTGGGGGCATTGTTGACAGCGCCTCTGCTGTTCTCGCCAGCCAAGTACTTCATGAGCCCTGTGCTGGTGGCAGCCCTGCGGGTGTGGGGACAGTGGTGGCAGCATGCGAGGTTGTAAGTTGCCTCGGTATAGGCACCGATTTTCAGTAGTCAGAGATTTGTACCGGTGGGGGGGTTTGGATGCAGGGCTTTGGGGGTGGCGAAGGGCAGGGATCGAGTGGTTTGGGGACCTGTTTGTGGGAGCAACTTTTCAGGTATATGAAATGAATGAAATGAAAATCGCTTATTGTCACAAGTAGGCTTCAAATGAAGTTACTGTGAAAAGCCCCTAGTCGCCACATTCCGGCGCCTGTTCAGGGAGGCTGTTACGGGAAGAGGGATTGGAGGGGGAATAAGAGCTGTCCAGGAGGAACAGGTTCTGATACTTACAGGTACGGGACTATGGGCGGCATGGTAGCAAAGTGATTGGCACTGTTGCTTCACAGCACCAGGGTCCCGGGTACGATTACCGCGTGGATCACTTTCTGTGCGGACGGAGTCTGCACATTCTCCATGTCTGCGTGGGTTTCCTCCGGGTGCTCCGGTTTCCTCCCACAAGTCCCGAAAGAGGTGCTTGTTGAGTGAATTGGACATTCTGAATTCTCCCTAAATGTACCCGAACAGGTGCCAGAGTGTGGTGACTAGAGGATTTTCACAGTAACTTCATTGCAGTGTTAATGTAAGCCTACTTGTGACACTAATAAAGATTATTATTATGTGAGGAAGCAGGTGCCGGCCTTTCCCGGTCAGCCGTCGCCAGGATTACAAGATAAGGTGGTGTCGAAGGAAGGAGTGGGGGAGGGCAAGGTGTCCAAGACCTACAAGGAGTTAATGGGCTGGGCCCAGAGTCCAGAAGTGGCGATATTTGATGGCGGAAGACCTGGGTGTCCAGGCAGCAAGAGAGGCTGACGTTGTAGCCTTTGCTTCCCTGGTAGCCCGGAGACGGATTCTGCTGGAGTGGAGGGATTCAGAGCCACCGAAGCCAGGGCTGTGGGTGAGCAACCTGGCGGAGTCCCCAAGGCTGTTGAAAATTAAGTTCGCCTTAAGAGGGTCAGTTGATGGGTTTGCCTGGAGATGCAAGCCATTCAACGTAAAACTTGTTTTTGGGGGGGGGGGGGGGGGGGGTGAGAGAGAGATAAAGGGGTTAAAATGGGGAAAGCAGGATGGGAGGAGAGGAACGGCAGGGAGGTTGGGGTGTTCGGGTAGTTATTCATTTGTTATGAGGTTTCAGTTTGTTCTTACTCTTGTGTTGGTTTGTGTTTAATGTTTATACAAATGCCTTAATAAAAAAAGAGATTTCAAAGTTGAGGCGTTGAACAGAATGAAAAACTTCCAAACCTCTCATCTACTTGACCCTTTAAGAACCACCTGCTGCACATGCAGCAGCATCTGTAGATCATACACTGAATTTACCAGCCAACTCGGAACCTTAACCAGAGTGGAAGCAAGTCATCCTCAATCCTGAGGGACTGCTAAGATACCAGTAACCACAATCAGACTTATTTTGCCTACTTTGCAGTCTTTACCTCTAAAACTCTCATGCTAATTTTCTGCCTTCAATTTCCAGCTGCTCTTTTCATCCTTCTGAATCTATCACAGTTTCCCATTGCCTTGCTTCGCTAGTTTTAACCCTCCCCAACAGCACAAGTTAACTTGCCCACAAGGATATTGGTCCCGGCCTGGTTAGGGGCATTCCGTCCAGCCAGTGCCCTCCCCTGACGGTTGCAATACCCCAAGAAACAAAAACCCTCCCTCCTGCACCATCTCTCCAACCTCGCATTCATCCGCTTTATCCTATTGTTGTATTCACTGCTGCATAGGATCAGGAGTAACCCTCCATTAAAACAGCCTGGTGGACCCTAACCCTTTTTATATCAACATCATTGGTAGGAAAATGGACCATGGCCTCTGGCTGCTCACACTCCCCCTCTGGAATGGAATGGATTGGTTTATTGTCATGTGTATTGAGGTACAGTGAAAAGTATTTTTCTGCAAGCAGCTCAACAGATCATTAAGTTGGAGGAGCTGGTTAAAGGATTGGGGAGCATGCAGGCGGGGAAGGCCCGGGGCTGGATGGGTTCCCGGTTGAATACTACAGGAAATACGTGGACCTGCTGGGCCCGTTGCTAGTGAGTACTTTCAATAAGGCGAGGGAGGGGGGACCTTGCCCCCGACAATGTCTAGGGCGCTGATTTCTTTGATCCTGAAGCGGGACAAGGATCCACTGCAATGTGGGTCGTATAGACCGATCTCGCTCCTCAATGTTGATACTAAGTTGCTGGCAAAGGTGCTGTCTACGAGAATTGAGGACTGTGTCCCGGGGGTGATTCATGAGGACCAGACGGGATTTGTGAAGGGTAGGCAATTAAATACAAATGTGCTGAGGCTCCTCAATGTGATTATGATGCCCCCGGTGGAGGGGGAAGCGTAGGTAGTGGCAGCTATGGACGCAGAGAAGGCCTTTGACTGGGTGGAGTGGGAGTATCTTTGGGATGTGTTGTGGAGGTTTGGGTTCGGGGAGGGGTTCATCAGCTGGGTCAGGCTGCTATATAGAGCCCCGGTGGCGAGTGTGGCTACGAATTGGCGGAGGTCGGAGTACTTTCGGCTGTACCGGGGGATGAGACAGGGGTGCCCCCTGTCCCCCTTGTTGTTTGCACTGGCAATTGAGCCTCTGGCCATGGCACTAAGGGAGTCCAGGGACTGGTCGGGGGGGGGGGGGGGGAGAGAAAGAGGAACACCGGGTGTCGTTGTATGCTGACGACCTGTTGCTGTATGTGGCAGATCCAGTGGAGGGGATGGCGGAGGTCATGTGGATCCTAAGGGAGTTTGGGGATTTTTCGGGGTATAAACTCAACGTAGGGAAGAGTGAGCTCTTTGTGGTGCATTCAGGGGACCAGGGAAGGGGGATAGACGAGCTACCGCTGAAGAGGGCGGAAAGGAGATTTCAGCACCTGGGGATCCAAGTAGCTAGGAGTTGGGGGGCCCTGCACATGCTCAATTTGACGCGGTTGGTGGAGCATTTTAAAAGATGGGATATGCTGCCACTCTCACTAGCGGGCAGGGTGCAGTCGGTCAAAATGACGGTCCTCCCGAGGTTTCTCTGTGTTCCAGTGCCTTCCCACTGTGATCCTCAAGGCCTTTTTCAAACGGGTAAGTAGGAGCATCATGGGTTTTGTGTGGGCGAATAAGACCCCGAGGGTGAAGAGTGTGTTTCTGGAGTGTAGCAGGGACAGGGGGGGGGGGGGGGGGGGGGGGGCTGGCGCTGCCGAATTTCTGTGGCTATTATTGGGCAGCCAATGTGGCGATGATCCGTAAGTGGGTAATGGAGGGAGAGGGAGCGGAGTGGAAGAGGCTAGAGATGGCGTCCTGTGTGGGCATGAGCCTGAGGGCGCTGGCGACGGCACCGCTGCCGCTCTCACCGACAAGGTACACCACGAGTCCGGTGATGGCAGTGACGTTGAAGATCTGGGGGCAGTGGAGGCGACACAGGGGCGAGGTGGGAGCCTCGGTTTGGTCCCCGACTCGGGAGAATCATCGGTTCGTCCCGGGAAGGATGGATGGGGGGGGGGGGGGGGGGGGGGGGGGGGGGTGGTTTCGGAGCTGGCATCGGGCAGGGATTAGAAGAATGGGGGACCTTTCATCGATGGGACGTTTGCGAGCCTAGGGGCGCTGGAGGAAAAGTTTGGGTTACCCCCGGGAAACGCTTTCAGGTACATGCAAGTGAGGGCGTTTCTGAGGCGGCAGGTGAGGGAATTCCCGCTGCTCCCGGCACAGGGGATTCAGGACAGGGTGATTTCGGCTGTATGGGTTGGAGAAGGCAAAGTTTCGGTGATTTACCAGGAGCTGAAGGAAGAGGAGGAGGCCTCGGTGGAGGAGTTAAAGGGCAAGTGGGAGGAGGAGCTGGGGGAGGAGCTGGATGAGGGTCTGTGGGCTGATGCCCTGAGTAGGGTTAATTCTTCCTCCTCTTGCGCCAGGCTCAGCCTAATACAGTTCAAAGTTACTCACAGAGCGCATATGACAGGGGTGAGGTGGAGTAGGTTCTTTGGGGTGGAGGACAGATGTGGGAGGTGCTCGGGAAGCCAGGCAAATCATGTCCATATGTTCTGGTCGTGCCCGGCACTGGATGGGTTTTGCGAGGACTATGTCCAAGGCGGTGAAAGCCCGAGTCAAGCCGAGCTGGGGGTTAGCATTATTTGGGGTAACAGACGAGCCGGGAGTGCAGGAGGCGAACGAGGCCGGTATTCTGGCCTTTGCGTCCCTGGTAGCCCGGCGGAGGATTTTGCTATTATGGAAAGATGCGAAGCCCCCAGTGTGGAAGCTTGGATCAATGACATTGCAGGGTTCATCAAGCTAGAGAGGATAAAGTTTGCCTTGCGAGGGTCTGTGCAGGGGTTCCTCAGGCGGTGGCAAACGTTCCTAGAGTCGCGGAGCGTTAGGAGGAGGTCAGCAGCAGCAGCAGCCGAGGGGCCGGGGGGGCTTCCCTATTGGTGCTTTTAAATGTCATATGGGGGGTTATTGTATATGGGGGGAAATCCAATGTATAATTTTTGATTGTTGTGTTGTTTCTTTCTTTGGGGGGGGCGGGGGGGTTGTTGAAAATCGGGTGAAAAATTTGAATAAATATATTTAAAAAACCCAAAAACAGATCATTAAGTATATGGGAAGAAAAGGGAATAAAAGAAAATACATAATAGGGCAACACAAGGTACACAATGCACCGGATGAAGCATACAGGGTGTAGTGTTAATGAGGTCAGTCCATAAGAGGGTCATTTAGGAATCTGGTAACAGCGGGGAAGAAGCTGTTTTTGAGTCTGTGTGTGCATGTTCTCAGACTTCTGTATCTCCTGCCCGATGGAAGAAGTTGGAAGTGTGAGTAAGCCGGGTGGGAGGGGTCTTTGATTATGCTGCCTGCTTTCCCCAGGCAGCGGGAGGTGTAAATGGAGTCAATGGATGGGAGGCAGGTTTGTGTCATCGACTGGGTGGTGTTCACGACTCTCGGAAGTTTGTTGCGGTCCTGGGCCGAGCAGTTGCCATACCTGGCTGTGATGCAGCCAGATAGATGCTTTCTATGGTGCATCTGTAAAGGTTGGCATGGGTTAATGTGGACATGCTGAATTTCCTTAGTTTCCTGAGGAAGTATAGGCGCTGTTGTGCTTTCTTGGTGGTTGCGTCGACGTGGGTGGACCAGGACAGATTTTTGGACATGCGCACCCCTAGGTATTTGAAGCTGTGAACCATCTCCACCTCGGCCCCGTTGATGCAGCCAGTGATATTCTTCACCCTGGAACCAAGGAAACAATATACCACCCTGGAATCATCTGCTATGACAGAATGTCTTTTTGCTCCAACACCACCAAAGAATACCCTATAACTATTTATTTCTTGGCCTATCTCCGGCCTCCCTATACGGCTGAGCCACCCATGTAATGGTTATCATATCATACTTATTTATTTATTTTACTATCAATTCATCCATCTTGTTCCAAATACTGTGTGTAATAGTCTTTAGTTCTCTTTTTTAAACCATTTTTCTACTCTGTCCTTATTTGGTACGTCGTAAGTTTTTAAAAATAAATTTAGAGTACCCAATTGCAGTATTGCCTTGTCCTTTCTCTTACTTATCCAAATCTCTTGTCTAATGAATCCTCTCCTCAACTATTTAGTTTACAGCTCAGTTCCAGAGGAACTCATTCTCATCAGTATTCAGAACTGAATATTAGGTAGAGAGAAAGATGCTCTCAGCGGTTTTCTGCCTGCTTTTGTATGTCAATTTGGCAGTCTCTCCTAAGTTGCAATGAAACGGAGTGCTTGTATCTGGAATTTGATAAGTGAGAAAATTCAGTGTATTAAGTGAGGTGCTGTTCTAGATTTCACAAAATGAGGTGGTCCAAGAAAGGGAGCCTGAGATGGTGAGAGGCACTAATTAGTTGTGCAGGTAGGTGATTGGTGAGTATTAAGTGTTTTCCTCTTTGTACTGGGCAGTTGTTTAAACACATACTGGAAAGGTACAAGCATTAACTTAAAATTACAATGTAACAAGTACTATAATACAGCACCTTCCCCTGCGATTGCAGAAGGTGCAACACTTGCCCCTTACCTCCTCCCTTCACCATTAAAGGTCCCAAATACTCAGTTCCTTGCAGGTTCAGCAGCATTTCAATTGAACCTCCTTCAATTTGCTTAATATATTAGCGATTTCCTCCCACAGTCCAAAGATGTGCAGGTTAGGTGAATGCCCATAAATTAGGTGGGGTTACGGGGCTTGGAATGGATGATTGGACCCAGTTAGGGGGCTCTATCGGAACAAGGGTTGGTGCAGACTCGATGGGCCGAATGGCCTCCTTCTGCACTGCAGGAATTCCATTCTATCCTGTTTGAAGACAGTAGCACTTGGAACAAGATAACTGAATTGATGCATAAATAAATATGTGAAATGTGATAGTCATTACAGAGGCATGGTTACAAAGTGACCACAGCCGAGGCTGAAATATTCAAGGGCATTTAACATTTCGGAAGGGCAGTAAGAAAACAAAGAGGCTGAGGTAGCTCTCTAAATAAAGGATGAGATCAGTACAGTTGTAAGACATGATCCTGGTTTGGAGGATCAAAACATAGAATCAGTCTGGATACGGATAAGAAATATCAAAGGAAAGTAGCAATTGTTGGGAGTGGTTTATAGACTTCCCTGACAATAGCTACCATGTAGGACAGAGCATCAATCAAGAAATAATGGCGACTTGTTCTTGCTTCATTTAAAAAAAATTATTCATGGGATGTGGGCATCCCTGGATAGGTTAGCATTTATTGCCCATCTCTAATAATAATCGTTTATTGTCACAAGTAGGCTTCAATGAAGTTACTGTGAAAAGCCCCTAAGTCGCCACATTACGGCACCTGTTCGGTGAGGCTGTTACAGCAATTGAACCCGCGCGAATTGTCCTTGAGAAGTGCCAGTGAATTTCCCTCCTGAAAGACGGGCACAACAATAATCGTGGGTGACTTAAATCTCCATATAGATTGGACAATTCCAATTGTCGAAGTTGGCCTGGTGGACAAGTTGGGTTGGGATGGAATACATTCTGGAACCAAACAGGAAACAGGCTACTTTAGACCTGGTAAAGTGTAATGAGATAGGGTTAATGACTCATTGTAAAGGATCCTTTAGTTAAGAGTGATCATAACATTCAGTTTGAAGGTGAGAAATGTAGATCTGAAACTAGTGATTTAACGTAAATAAAATGATTCAAGGTGGCGCCGGAGCATGGCGACTCTGAGCTTGCTCAACCAGACCCTTTTTCTTTCATCTCTTATTACCGTTCTGACCTACTAAAACTCTTTTTCACTTCGTATTTAGTTACTAATAATGCTATTTATGTTTTCCACACTGTAACCAATCACTATTTGTTGATGTACCATTTGTCAATGTACTCTGTCGATTATTCTTTTGGCTACTATGTATGTACTGTGTACATTCCCTTGGTCACAGAAAAATATTTTTCACTGTACATGTGATAATAAATATCAATCAATCAATCTATCTATGCACGGTAGCATTGTGGATAGCACAATTGCTTCACAGCTCCAGGGTCCCAGGTTCGATTCCGGCTTGGGTCACTGTCTGTGCGGAGTCTGCACATCCTCCCCGTGTGTGCATGGGTTTCCTCCGGGAGCACCGGTTTCCTCCCACAGTCCAAAGATGTGCAGGTTAGGTGGATTGGCCATGATAAATTGCCCTTAGTGTCCAAAATTGCCCTTAGTGTTGGGTGGGGTTACTGGGTTATGGGGATAGGGGGGAGGTGTTGGCCTTGGGTAGGATGCTCTTTCCAAGAGCCGGCGCAGACTCGATGGGCCGAATGGCCTCCTTTTGCACTGTAAATTCTATGATTCTAAATGTAATTACAAAGGCATGAAGACCATGTTGGCTGAAGTGGAATGCATTAATAGGCTAAAAGGGAAGATGGTCATACGATCAGAAATGTACAGCACAGAAAAGGTCCCTCGGCCCATCACGTCTGCACCAGTCAAAAACAACCATCTAATTATTCTAATCCCATTTTACAGCATTTCATCATAGCTTTGTATGTCTTTACATCGTAAATGCACATTTAAATACTTAAGTGTTATGAGGGTTTCTGCCTCCACTACCCTTTATGGCAGCGAGTTCCGGACTCCCTCTAGGTGAAAAGGTTTCCCCTCACATCCCCGATAAACCTTCCAGACCCTTAAATTAAATCTATGCTACCTGGTCATGGATCCCTCCACTGAGGGGAAATTGTTTCCTGTCTACTCCATCTATGCTCCTCATAACTTTATTCATCTCAATCATGTCCCCCTCAGCTCAAAGGAAAACAAACTCACTATCAAGTCTCTCTTCATAGCCAAACGTCTCTAGCCCAGACAACATCCTGGTAAATCTCCTCTGCACCCTTTCACATCCCTCCTACAATGTGGATTCCAGAACTACATACAATACTCCAGCTGTGGCCTAACTACAGTTTCATACAGTTCCAGGATAACCTCCCTTCTCTTAAACTCGATGTCTTGGCTAATAAAGACAAGTGTACCATGTGCCTTCTTCCACTCTATCCACCTGCCCTGCTACCTGCTGGGACAAGTGTACGTGTACACAAAGGTCGTTCTGATCTTCAGTGTTTCCCAGGATACTGCCATTCTTCATGAAATGAAAATCGCTTATAGTCACAAGTAGGCTTCAAATTAAGTTACTGTGAAAAGCCCCTAGTCACCACATTCCGGCGCCTGTTCGGGGAGGCTGTTACGGGAATTCCCGTAGTCATGTATACCCTAGCCTTGTTTGTCCTGCCCAAGTGCATCATCTCACACTTATCCAGGTTGAATTCAATTTGCCACTGATCAGCCCATCTAACCAGCCCGTCTATATCCTCCTGTATTCTAATTATATCCTCCTCACTATTTACCATCCCACCAATTTTTGTATAAACTGCAAACTTACAGAACAACCCTCCCAGCACATGATAGAGAAGCAGTGGCAGTATTTTAAGGAGTTATTTCATTAATCTGAATAAAGATATATTCCATTGAGAAAGAAAGACTATGGAAGGATGCACCATCTGTGGCTAATTAAGGAAGTTAAGAATGGTATCAAGTTAAAAGAAAAAATGTACAATGCTGCAAAGGTTTTGGTAGGCCAGAAGATTGGGAAAATGTTAGAAACCAGTCGATTTCGGCGTGAGAACAGCTGGTGAGTCAGTTTCAGCGGGAGCATTGCGGAAGTGGTTGCTGGGAGGTAAGTCTGTCCTTTAAAAGCACTTGTCTTTGCAGGGGCAGGCCAGTCGATTTCGGCGGGAGAACAGCTGGTGAGTCAGTTTCAGCGGGAGCATTGCGGAAGTGGCTGCTGGGAGGTAAGTCAACCTTTAAAAGCACTTGTCTTTGCAGGGACAGGCCAGTCGATTTCGGCGTGAGAACAGCTGGTGAGTCAGTTTCAGCGGGAGCATTGCGGAAGTGGTTGCTGGGAGGTAAGTCTGTCCTTTAAAAGCACTTGTCTTTGCAGGGGCAGGCCAGTCGATTTTGGCGTGAGATCAGCTGGTGAGTCAGTTTCAGCGGGAGCATTGCGGAAGTGGTTGCTGGGAGGTAAGTCTGTCCTTTAAAAGCACTTGTCTTTGCAGGGGCAGGCCAGTCGATTTCGGCGGGAGTGGAGCTGGCTGGTTAGTCAATTTCAGCAGGAGCTGAGAATTTTTCTTTTTTAAAAAAAATAGTTTTTTAGGCGGGAACAGGAAGTCGACCCGCGGACGTTTGGGAAGACCCTCACCAATAAATTCTGGTGGAGAGGAAACCCGAGACACTACACGTGTAGTGTCTCCCACCCGCCCTCCTCCTCTAACCTAATAATAAAACCCATTGATCTAAGTACCATATTTTATTATATTATTATTAGTTTTTATAAAAATTTAATTTAGTTGTTAGCCAGATCGTGGTAGAAAGTTAGAGGAATGGCAGGGGAGGGAGTGCAATGTTCCTCCTGCAGGATGTTTGAGGTGAGGGATGCAGTTAGTGTCCCTGCTGATTTTACCTGCAGGAAGTGCTGCCATCTCCAGCTCCTCCAAGACCGAGTTAGGGAACTGGAGCTGGAGTTGGAAGAACTTCGGATCATTCGGGAGGCAGAAGGGGTCATAGATAGCAGCTTCAGGGAATTAGTTACACCAAAGATTGGAGATAGGTGGGTAACTGTAAGAGGGACTGGGAAAAAGCAGTCAGTGCAGGGATCCCCTGCGGTCGTTCCCCTGAGAAACAAGTATACCGCTTTGGATACTTGTGGGGGGGGGGGGGGGGACTTACCAGGGGTAAGCCATGGGGTACGGGCCTCTGGCACGGAGTCTGTCCCTGTTGCTCAGAAGGGAAGGGGGGAGAGGAGCAGAGCATTAGTAATTGGGGACTCTATAGTTAGGGGCACAGATAGGAGATTTTGTGGGAGCGTGAGAGACTCACGTTTGGTATGTTGCCTCCCAGGTGCAAGGGTACGTGATGTCTCGGATCGTGTTTTCCGGGTCCTTAGGGGGGAGGGGGAGCAGCCCCAAGTCGTGGTCCACATTGGCACTAACGACATAGGTAGGAAAGGGGACAAGGATGTCAGGCAGGCTTTCAGGGAGCTAGGATGGAAGCTCAGAACTAGAACAAACAGAGTTGTTATCTCTGGGTTGTTGCCCGTGCCACGTGATAGTGAGATGAGGAATAGGGAGAGAGAGCATTTAAACACGTGGCTACAGGGATGGTGCAGGCGGGAGGGATTCAGATTTCTGGATAACTGGGGCTCTTTCTGGGGAAGGTGGGACCTCTACAGACAGGATGGTCTACATCTGAACCTGAGGGGCACAAATATCCTGGGGGGGGAAGATTTGTTAGTGCTCTTTGGGGGGGTTTAAACTAATGCAGCAGGGGCATTGGAACCTGGATTGTAGTTTTAGGGTAAGGGAGAATGAGAGTATAGAGGTCAGGAGCACAGATTTGACGTCGCAGGAGGGGGCCAGTGTTCAGGTAGGTGGCTTGAAGTGTGTCTACTTCACTGCCAGGAGTATACGAAACAAGGTAGGGGAACTGGCAGCATGGGTTGGTACCTGGGACTTCGATGTTGTGGCCATTTCGGAGACATGGATAGAGCAGGGACAGGAATGGATGTTGCAGGTTCCGGGGTTTAGGTGTTTTAGTAAGCTCAGAGAAGGAGGCAAAAGAGGGGGAGGTGTGGCGCTGTTAGTCAAGAGCAGTATTACGGTGGCGGAGAGGATGCTAGATGGGGACTCTTCTTCCGAGGTAGTATGGGCTGAAGTTAGAAACAGGAAAGGAGAGGTCACCCTGTTGGGAGTTTTTTTATAGGCCCCCTAATAGTTCTAGGGATGTAGAGGAAAGGATGGCGAAGATGATTCTGGATATGAGCGAAAGTAACAGGGTAGTTATTATGGGAGACTTTAACTTTCCAAATATTGACTGGAAAAGATATAGTTCGAGTACAATAGATGGGTCGTTTTTTGTACAGTGTGTGCAGGAGGGTTTCCTGAAACAATATATTGACAGGCCAACAAGAGGCGAGGCCACGTTGGATTTGGTTTTGGGTAATGAACCAGGCCAGGTGTTGGATTTGGAGGTAGGAGATCACTTTGGGGACAGTGACCACAATTCGGTGACGTTTACGTTAATGATGGAAAGGGATAAGTATACACCGCAGGGCAAGAGTTATAGCTGGGGGAAGGGCAATTATGATGCATTAGACGTGACTTGGGGGGGATAAGGTGGAGAAGTAGGCTGCAAGTGTTGGGCACACTGGATAAGTGGGGCTTGTTCAAGGATCAGCTACTGCATGTTCTTGATAAGTATGTACCGGTCAGACAGGGAGGAAGGCGTCGAGCGAGGGAACCGTGGTTTACCAAGGAAGTGGAATCTCTTGTTAAGAGGAAGAAGGAGGCCTATGTGAAGATGAAGTGTGAAGTTTCGGTTGGGGCGATGGATAGTTACAAGGTAGCGAGGAAGGATCTAAAGAGAGAGCTAAGACGAGCAAGGAGGGGACAAAGAACAAAGAAATGTACAGCACAGGAACAGGCCCTTCGGCCCTCCAAGCCCGTGCCGACCATACTGCCCGACTAAACTACAATCTTCTACACTTCCTGGGTCCGTATCCTTCTATTCCCATCCTATTCATATATTTGTCAAGATGCTCCTTGAATGTCCCTATCGTCCCTGCTTCCACTACCTCCTCCGGTAGCGAGTTCCAGGCACCCACTACCCTCTGCGTAAAAAACTTGCCTCGTACATCTACTCTAAACCTTGCCCCTCTCACCTTAAACCTATGCCCCCTAGTAATTGACCCCTCTACCCTGGGGACATGAGAAGTATTTGGCAGGAAGGATCAAGGAAAACCCAAAAGCTTTCTATAGGTATGTCAGGAATAAGCGAATGACTAGGGAAAGAGTAGGACCAGTCAAGGACAGGGATGGGAAATTGTGTGTGGAGTCTGAAGAGATAGGCGAGATACTAAATGAATATTTTTCGTCAGTATTCACTCAGGAAAAAGATAATGTTGTGGAGGAGAATGCTGAGCCCCAGGCTAATAGAATAGATGGCATTGAGGTACGTAGGAAAGAGGTGTTGGCAATTCTGGACAGGCTGAAAATAGATAAGTCCCCGGGACCTGATGGGATTTATCCTAGGATTCTCTGGGAGGCCAGGGAAGAGATTGCTGGACCGTTGGCTTTGATTTTTATGTCATCATTGGCTACAGGAATAGTGCCAGAGGACTGGAGGACAGCAAATGTGGTCCCTTTGTTCAAAAAGGGGAGCAGAGACAACCCCGGCAACTATAGACCGGTGAGTCTCACGTCTGTAGTGGGTAAAGTCTTGGAGGGGATTATAAGAGATAAGATTTATAATCATCTAGATAGGAATAATATGATCAGGAATAGTCAGCATGGCTTTGTGAAGGGTAGGTCATGCCTCACAAACCTTATTGAGTTCTTTGAGAAGGTGACTGAACAGGTAGACGAGGGTAGAGCAGTTGATGTGGTGTATATGGATTTCAGCAAAGCGTTTGATAAGGTTCCCCACGGTAGGCTATTGCAAAAAATACGGAGGCTGGGGATTGAGGGTGATTTAGAGATGTGGATCAGAAATTGGCTAGCTGAAAGAAGACAGAGGGTGGTGGTTGATGGGAAATGTTCAGAATGGAGTACAGTCACAAGTGGAGTACCACAAGGATCTGTTCTGGGGCCGTTGCTGTTTGTCATTTTTATCAATGACCTAGAGGAAGGCGCAGAAGGGTGGGTGAGTAAATTTGCAGACGATACTAAAGTCGGTGGTGTTGTTGATAGTGTGGAAGGATGTAGCAGGTTACAGAGGGATATAGATAAGCTACAGAGCTGGGCTGAGAGGTGGCAAATGGAGTTTAATGTAGAGAAGTGTGAGGTGATACACTTTGGAAGGAATAACAGGAATGCGGAATATTTGGCTAATGGTAAAGTTCTTGAAAGTGTGGATGAGCAGAGGGATCTAGGTGTCCATGTACATAGATCCCTGAAAGTTGCCACCCAGGTTGATAGGGTGGTGAAGAAGGCCTATGGAGTGTTGGCCTTTATTGGTAGAGGGATTGAGTTCCGGAGTCGGGAGGTCATGTTGCAGCTGTACAGAACTCTGGTACGGCCGCATTTGGAGTATTGCGTACAGTTCTGGTCACCGCATTATAGGAAGGACGTGGAGGCTTTGGAGCGGGTGCAGAGGAGATTTACCAGGATGTTGCCTGGTATGGAGGGAAAATCTTATGAGGAAAGGCTGATGGACTTGGTTGTTTTCGTTGGAGAGAAGAAGGTTAAGAGGAGACTTAATAGAGGCATACAAAATGATCAGGGGGTTGGATAGGGTGGACAGTGAGAGCCTTCTCCCGCAGATGGATATGGCTGGCACGAGGGGACATAACTTTAAACTGAGGGGTAATAGATATAGGACAGAGGTCAGAGGTAGGTTCTTTACGCAAAGAGTAGTGAGGCCGTGGAATGCCCTACCTGCTACAGTAGTGAACTCGCCAACATTGAGGGCATTTAAAAGTTTATTGGATAAACATATGGATGATAATGGCATAGTGTAGGTTAGATGGCTTTTGTTTCGGTGCAACATCGTGGGCCGAAGGGCCTGTACTGCGCTGTATTGTTTAAAAAAAAAAACCAGCAAAGCAAAAAAAGGGGCAGAAATCGAACTATATGAAAACACTAGCAAGAAATATAGAAACACAGAGTAAAAGCTTCTACAGGTATATTAAAAAGGATAAGAAAATATAGTGATCAATTGTCTTAAGAGGGTGTGACTGAATGATTCCTTAACAATGGAATAAGGAAACGGTTGAGGCCTTGAACAAATATTTTGTACCTGTCTTCGCAGTAGAAGACAAAAAAGGCATCGCAGAGAACATAGAACATACAGTGCAGGAGGTCGTCATTCGGCCAATCGAGTCTGTACCGACCCACTTAAGCCCTCACTTCCACCCTATCCCCATAACCCAATAACCCCACCTAACCTTTTTGGACACTAAGGGCAATTTAACATGGAAAATCCACCAAACCTGCACGTCTTTGGACTGTGGGAGGAAACCGGAGGAAACCCACACAGACACGTGGAGAACGTGCAGATTCCGCACAGTGACCCAGCGGGGAATCGAACCTGGGACCCTGCCGCTGTGAAGCCACCGTGCTATCCACTTGTGTTACCGTGCTGCCCAGAAGTAGAAAGGCAGGAGGCAAATGAAGGGAGGAACATAAAATCACCACAATTACTAGAGGAAAAAGTATTGGGAATTACTCCCTTAGATTATGAGGATGCAGGAGAACAGGGATGAGGAACATATGAGCCATGAGCAGACTCGATGGACCGAATGGCCTAATTCTATTACTAGATCTTATGGTCTTAAAACAAACAGGTCTAAAGGCTGACAAGTCCCCATGACCTACTGGCCTGCATCCTAGAGTCTTGGAGGAAGTGGCCGCAAAGCTGGCGAATGCATTGCAATCCTCCAAAATTCCCTAGATTCTGTCAACATCCCAGCAGCTTGGAAAACCACAAATATAACATTATTTCAGAAAGGAAGGAGACTGGAAAGCAGGAACCTGTAGGCCAGTTAGGCCGACATCTGTCATTGGGAAAACATTACCATTACTGAGGCAATATTCGGACATTTAAATTACAATACTATCAAGCAGAGTTAACATGGTTTTGTAAAAGGGAAATCATGTTTGACTATTTTTTGTGTGTACCCAATTCTTTTTTTTTTTTCAATTAAGAGGCAATTTAGCATGACCAATCTACCTACCCTGCACATCTTTGAGGTTGTGGGGGGCGAGGTCCACTCAGACACAGGAGAATGTGTAAATTCCACACCGAGAGCAACCCGGGACTGGGATCGAACCCGGGTCCACGGTGCGTGAGGCAGCAGTGCTAACCTCTGTGCCGCCCCTCATGTTGACAAAGCTCTCTGGGGATGTAACCAGCAGAATGGATAACTAGCAGATGTAATGTATTGGATTTCAAAAGGGAATTTGGTTCTGCTGAATTGTATAAAACATTGGGTTACTACATAAGATAACAACTCATGGTGTTGGGGGTGATATATTAGCATAAGAGAGGATTGAACAACTAATTGAAAATAGGGTCAAGATAAATTAGTAATTTTCATGTTAACAAACTAGTGGAGTGTCACAGGATCGGTACTGAGGTCTGAACTATTTATGACCTATATTGATGACTTAGATAAAGGGACTGAGTAGCCCTATTTGATGATACAAAGATAGGTAAGAAGCAAGTTGTGAGAAAGACAAGTCTCAAAAGGATATGGATAAGTGAGTGGGCAAACATCGGCACTTTGGCATATAAATTGGGAAAATATGAACTTGCGCACTTTGCAGGAAGCATATAAAAATGAAATATTATTTAATGAGGCTCCGCAGAATGTTCTGGTAGAGGGGGATCTGGGTGTCCCTTGTACAAGAACTTAAAAAAAAAAGGTAGTTTGCAGATACAGCAAGTCGCAAAACAAATGGATTGCTGGCCATTATTGAAGAGAATTAGTGAGACCAGGGAAGTCCTGCAGATCCTACATGGCATAAAATATGGATTCCTCAAGACTGAAGTGCACTGCGTGCCTCTATTTGTTAAGATTACCCACTATTTAAGTATCTTTTTTATTATAAATTTAGAGTATCCAATTCATTTTTCCAATTAAGGGGCAATTTAGCGTGGCCAATCCACCTACCCTGCACTTCTTTTGGGTTGTGGGGGCGAAACTCACGGAAACACGGGAATGTGCAAACTCCACATAGACAGTGACCCAGAGCCAGGATCGAACCTGGGACCTTTGGCGCCATAAGACATAGGAGCGGAAGTAAGGCCATTCGGCCCATCGAGTCCACTCCACCGTTCAATCATGGCTGATTTCAACTCCATTTACCCTCTCTCTCTCCCATAGCCCTTAATTCTCTAGAAATCAAGAATTTATCAACTTCTGTCTTAAAGCCACTCAACGTCTTGACCTCCACCGCCCTCTGTGGCAATGAATTCCACAGACCCACCACTCTCTGGCTGAAGAAATTTCTCCTCATCTCTGTTCTAAAGGTGACTCCCTTTTATTCTAAGGCTGTGCCCCCGGGTCCCTAGTCTCCCCTGCTAATGGAAACAACTTCCCTACATCCACCCTATCTAAGCCATTCATTATCTTGTAAGTTTCTATTAGATCTCCCCTCAACCTCCTAAACTCCAATGAATATAATCCCAGGATCCTCAGACGTTCATCGTATGTTAGGCCTACCATTCCTGGGGATCATCCGTGTGAATCTCCGCTGGACCCGCTCCAGTGCCAGTATGTCCTTCCTGAGGTGTGGGGGCCCAAAATTGCTCACCGTATTCTAAATGGGGCCTAACTAATGCTTTATAAAGCTTCAGAAGTACATCCTGCTGTTATATTCCAAGCCCCTTGAGAAAAATGACAACATTGCATTTGCTTTCTTAATTATGGACTCAACCTGCAAGTTTACCTTTAGAGAATCCTGGACTATGGACTCCAAGTCCCTTTGCACTTCAGCATTATGAATTTTGTCACCGTTTAGAAAATAGTCCATGCCTCTCTTCTTTTTCCAAAGTGCAAGACCTCGCACTTGCCCACGTTGAATTTCATCAGCCATTTCTTGGACCATTCTCTTAAACTGTCTAAATCTTTCTGCAGCCTCCCCACCTCCTCCATACTACCTTCCCCCTCCACCTATCTTTGTATCATCGGCAAACTTAGCCAGAATGCCCCCAGTCCCGTCATCTCGATCGTTAATATATAAAGAGAACAGCTGTGGCCCCAACACTGAATCCTGCGGGACACCACTCGTCACCGGTTGCCATTCTGAAAAAGAACCTTTTATCCCAACTCTCTGCCTTCTGCCTGACAGCCAATCGTCAATCCATGTTAGTACCTTGCCTCGAATACCATGGGCCCTTATTTTACTCAGCAGTCTCCCCGTGAGGCACCTTATCAAAGGCATTTTGGAAGTCAAGATAAATAACATCCATTGGCTCTCCTTGGTCTAACCTATTTGTTATGTCTTCAAGAACTGAGAGAGCAGTGCTATCCACTGCGCCACCATGCTGCCCTAGATTAACCCACTTAACAATATCATTTAGCATGGCAGGTGGATACAGTGGTACAGTTGATTTGCTCAGTTATCTAAATATAGTCTTTAATCTATTTGATAATGTTGAAACTATTTACCCAAGGGTTTATGACTGAATCATAGAGTTTACAGTGCATAAGGAGGAGGCCATTTGGCCCATCGAGTCTGCACTGGTGAGTAACTTAGACCAAACATCCAACTCTGGAGAAGTGGAAACAAAGCTGTAAATAGCCTCTCTTCCTGCTACCATTGCTACCTCTGGTATTATCCAAGGAATAATGCTCGCCCCCCATTTCTCATCTAAATTCTGTCCTTTGGCGACATCAGTTGAAAACAGAACATCAGTTTTCGCAATTATGCTAATGACACCCGGTTCCACCTCAAACACTGCCTCCCAATTCCTCACAGTTGCTAAATTGTCCCCACTCTTATCCCGATAATACTAAAATTAACAGAAATTCCCCAATTTAATACTAATAAGGCGAAAGCCATTGTCTTCAGTTCTCACTACAATCATCCCTTTCTCTAACAACTGCCTGAGGTTGAACCAGGACTGTTTGGAACCTTGGTGTCATACTTGACCCAGGGAGATGTTTTGGCTACATTTCCACATCAGCTTCAAGATCATACATTTCCAACAACTGCCCCTACCGCAACTCATCTGCAGCATAAAACCTCATCTATGCCATTTTTACCTCTACACTGGATTATTCCAACCTGGCCAGCCTGTCACATTCTGTAAACCTGGGCTCATCCAAAACTTGCATCAAAGTCTCGGACACAAATTGCTGTTGTAACCACTGACCAACTGTGGCTTCTAAACAGGACAATGCCACAATTTTTTCTTGGTTTTAAACCCCCCCCCCCCCCATGGCCTCATACCTCGCTTCTGTAATGCCCGCCAATCTCACAACCTTATGAGATATCTACACATGTAATTCTGGCCTCTTGAGCACCCTGGACTTTAATTGCTCACCATTGGCGGCTGTGCCTTTAGCAGTTTAGGTTCCTCTCTGGAATTCCTTGCCTACACCACTCCACGTCTCAATCCTCCTTTATAGACGTTTCTTTAAAATCAGCCTCTTTGACCAAGCTTTTAGTTCATCTTTCTGCCCTAATAGCATCTTACATGACCGAGTTTCAAATTTTGCCTGAAAACACTCCTGCAAAGCACTGTGGTTTATTTTATTATATTAGAGGGGCTATATAAATACAAGTTATTGTTGGTGTTCCATATAAAGTATAAACTGAGTCAATCATCATTTTATATAAACAATTTATGTTCATGCAGTAGAATGACTACAGTGAGAAGGAACTCATTCACAGATCAATCAGCAGGGGTCACAAATATGATATAACTAATGTGATTGATCTGGAAATGCACGTGCCTTAAAGGTTGGGGACCCAAATACAATAGTAACTTTTAAATGGAAGTTGGATATTTACTTGGAAAAAAAGAAACTTGCAAAGATATGGGGGAAAGGACAAGGAGTGGGACTAATTGGACAACTTTATCAAATGGTCACCAGATACAATGGGCCGAATGTGCTCTTCCTGTGTGGTATGAAACTTATGAATTCTATATTCCAAGTTTGCAGCAGGTACCCCAGTGTCAGCGTTAGGTCCAGTACTCTTACTGATAAACATTGATGACCTAGACCTGGGCAACAGAGGGTATAATTTCACTACTGGGTCTAGGTCCCAGCATACGTGGAAAGCAATTTGGGGCTGCAATCCTGCACACATGGCAGTCTGAGGTTGGTATCTGTAGTGTAATTGATTCCTTACATAACAAGATGAAACCACATGAGTTTTTTTAAAAGATTACTTTGTTTTGAAATGAGTATCTTCCATCAGCAATTGAAGAAATTAAATCAACAGAGTCGCCATTCCACATTCCTATACGTGGACCCGCTGGATGTACATGTGGCGACATAGGACAGATTGGGGTTTAGTGACTCCCACATCTTTTTCCCAACCCAACCCCTTATACTGACCATCTAGGCTCACTTGCAAATGCCCACTTTGGTAATTCACTGTCAGGCCAAAGCTGCCCTGTAAAGCAATGCTCCAGAGCTGCTGCCATCTAAAGTGAAAGAGTAAGAGAAATTTTTTGGAGAACAAAAAAGTAGCTGATGTGGTAAGTTTGCTTAATGAGTTAGCTGTCCATAACAAACTCTAGCTACTAAATCAGGCAAGGACTTTCGCCTGTGAAGATAGAAAAAGCATTTATCATCATCATGTAGATCTTCTTTAGAAGGGTAATTAAACTAAACTTTTGACCACTAAAATTTAGCGGCTGAACAATTTAGCAACAAAGATTATCAGGCAATGATGATTTTTGACACAATGATGCAGTGAACAGTTCACAGTGTAACAGCATAGAATTATCAATCTACACAACTCCTTTTGAAATGGCAAAAAGGTGGCAAAGGGCCGTGGTCCACACTAATACATATCATAATTAAAAAAAATATATATATTTATTAAAGTTTTTAACACAATTTTTCTCCCTTACAAACAATAACCCCCCCCTCCCGTAACAAAAAAAAGCAGCGAGAAATTGCGCGGAGCAAGATATATACGTGGCGAAAAATAGTATATTTTACATAGCTTTGTACATGCCCAGTTTCCCCAACTCTTCATGTTATTTCTTGCTCATCCACCCCCCCCCCCCCCCCCCCCCCCCCCCCCCCCCCCCCCCCCCCCCCCCCCCACCACCCTCTCAAGGCGAACTTAATCCTCTCCAACTTTATGAACCCAGCCATATTGTTTATCCAGGCCTCCACGCTGGGGGGCTTCGCCTCCTTCCACATGAGCAAGATCCTTCGCCGGGCTACCAGGGACGCAAAGGACAGAATGCCGGCCTCTTTTGCCTCCTGCACTCCCGGTTCGTCCACTACTCCGAATATTGCTAGCCCCCAGCTTGGCTTAACCCGGACTTTCACCACCTGAGATATTGCTCCCGCCACTCCTCTCCAGAACCCCTCCAGTGCCGGGCATGACCGAAAACATATGGACATGGTTCGCCGGGCTCCCTGAGCACCTTCCACATCTGTCCTCTACCCCAAAGAACCTGCTCAACCTCGCCCCCGTCAGGTGAGCTCTGTGAACCACCTTAAATTGTATCAGGCTGAGCCTGGCACACAAGGAGGAGGAATTAACCCTACCTAGGGCATCCACCCACAGACCTTCCTCGATCTCCTCCCCCAGCTCTTCCTCCCACTTACCCTGCAACTCTTCTACCAGCGCTTCCCCTTCTTCTTTCATCTCCTGGTGTATTTCCGACACCTTACCCTCCCCAACCCATGCGCCCGAAGATCGCCCCGTCTTGAATTTCTTGTGCCGGGAGCAATGGGAATTCCCTCAACTGTCGCCTTACAAAAGCCTTCACCTGCATTATATCTAAAGGGCATTTTCCCGGGGGTAACTCAAACTTCTCCTCCAGTGCCCCTAGGCTCGCAAACATTCCGTCAGCTACTGGAACCCCCCCCCCGTCCACCTTCCCCGGGATAAACCGATGGTTACCCCTGATCGGGGACCACACCGATGCTCCCAATTGCACCCCTGTGCCATCTCCACTGGCCCCAGATCCTTAGCGTTGCCGCCACCACCGGGCTCGCGAGAGCTGGCAGCCGGTGCCGTCACCAACGCCCCCAGACTCGTTCCTTTGCAGGACGCCATCTCCATCCTCTTCCATGCCGCCCCCTCTCCCTCCATAACCCACTTGCGGATCATCGCCACATTTGCTGCCCAGTAGTAGCTCCCCAGGTTTGGCAGCGCCAACCCTCCTTGGTCCCTACTGCGTTCCAGGAACCCTCTCCTTACCCTCGGGGTCTTATTCGCCCACACAAACACCATAATACTCCTGCCTACTCTACTAAAAAAGGCCTTAGTGATCACGATGGGAAGGCACTGAAACACAAAGAAAAACCTCGGAAGGACCACCATTTTGACCGATTGCACTCTACCCGCCAGCGAGAGCGGTAGCATGTCCCATCTTTTAAAATCCCCCTCCATTTGTTCCACCAACCTAGTCAGATTCAGTTTATGTAGGGCCCCCCAGCTCCTGGATCCCCAGATACCGAAAGCTCCCCTCCGCCCCTCCTCAGCGGGAGGTCCCCTATCCCTCTTTCTTGGTCCCCCGCCTGTAATACAAAGAGCTCACTCTTCCCTACATTGAGCTTATAGCCCGAAAACTCCCCAAACTCCCTTCGAGTCTGCATGGCCTCCACCATCCCCTCCATTGGATCCGCCACGTACAGCAACAGGTCAACCGCATATAGCGACACCCGATGCTCTTCTCCCCCTCGGACCAGCCCCCTCCATTTGTTAGACTCCCTCAATGACATGGCCAATGGTTCGATCGCCAATGCGAACAACAGGGGGGACAGGGGGCACCCCTGCCTCGTCCCTCGGTACAGCCGAAAGTACTCCAACCTCCACCGGTTCGTCACTACACTCGCCACCGGGGCTCTGTAAAGGAGCTTAACCCAACTGATAAACCCTCCCCCAAACCCAAACCTACGCAGCACCTCCCAGAGGTATTCCCCACTCTACTCGGCCAAAGGACTTCTCCGCGTCCATAGCTGCCACTATCTCCGCTTCTCCTCCGCCGATGGCATCATTATCACGTTTAAGAGCCACCGCACATTGGTGTTTCGCTGCCTACCCTTTACAAATCCGGTCTGGTCCTCATGAATCACCCCTGGGACACAGTCCTCTATCCTCGTGGCCAGCACTTTTGCCAGCAATTTTGCATCCACATTAAGGAGCGCGATCGGCCTGTACAATCCACATCGCAGTGGGTCCTTGTCCCGCTTTAGGATCAACAAAATTGTCGCTTCCGACATTGTCGGAGGTAGGGTCCCCTCCTCTCTTGCCTCGTTAAAGGTCCTCACTAATAGCGGGGCCAACAGGTCTACGTACTTCCTGTAAAACTCCACCGGGAACCCATCCGGCCCCGGGGCCTTCCCCGCCTGCATGCTCCCCAAACCCTTGCTCAGCTCCTCCAACCCAATTGGTGCCCCCAGACCAGCCACTTCTTGCTCCTCCACCCTCGGGAATCTCAGCTGGTCTAGGAATCGTCTCATACCCTCTTCCCCCGCTGGGGGCTGGGAGCTGTACAGCTCTTCATAGAAGGCCTTAAATACCTTGTTTATTTTCGGCGCACTCCGAACCGTGGCTCCCCTTCCATCTTTGATTCCCCCTATTTCCCTTGCTGCCATCCTTTTACGGAGCTGGTGTGCCAACATCCGACTAGCCTTTTCACTCCGTCTGGAGCCGTTGTCTTTCCCCAAGTAATCTTTCCTCCGGGGCCTCTGCGTATCTCCTGTCCACTCTCAAAATCTCCCCCACTAACCTCTCCCTTTCCATACCCTCGGTCTTCTCCCTATGAGCCCTAATGGAAATTAGCTCTCCCCTGATCACCGCCTCCCATACCACCCCCACCTCCCCGTTGTCGTCGGCCTCCAGGTACCTTTCGATACACCCCCTCACCTTCCCACACACCCCCTCGTCCGCCAGCAGTCCCACATCCAGCCGCCACAGCGGGCGTTGGACCCTCTCCTCTCCCAGCTCCAGTTCCTATCAATGCGGGGCATGGTCCGAAACGGGATGAGCGCCCTGCCCAGAACAAAAAAAAAATCTATCCGGGAGTAGGCTTTGTGTACATGGGAAAAGAAAGAAAATTCCCTGGCCTGCAGCCTTGCAAACCGCCATGGGTCCACTCCCCCCATCTGATCCATAAACCCCCTAAGTACCTTGGCCGCCGCCTGCCTCTTTCCAGTCCTTGATTTGGAGCGGTCCAGTGTTGGGTCCAACACTGTATTGAAGTCCCCTCTACATATCATAATTTAAGAGAACAGCAGGAAGCATTGACTAGCTTGCTTCAAAATTGAATTTTAGAAGGTTCAAGATCACAGGAGGAAGGAATAAACTGGGGTTAAAACTTACAATTTGTTTAATTTCAAAAGCATGGGGATGAAGCATTCAAGTGGAGTGAGATGGTCGTTGATGTAATCCAGATTATTTACATGATCTCGACAGATCTTTAAATACATTGTTTTGCAGGGTGTACTGCATTGCCAGAACTGCTGCTTTTTACATGAGACATTAAATTAAGGCCCCATCCAGCTGTTCCGAGTGGAAATAAAGATCCCATGGTGCTTTGAAGAGCAAAACAAAGAACAAAGAAATGTACAGCACAGGAACAGGCCCTTCGGCCCTCCAAGCCCGTGCCGACCATACTGCCCGACTAAACTACAATCTTCTACACTTCCTGGGTCCGTATCCTTCTATTCCCATCCTATTCATATATTTGTCAAGATGCCCCTTAAATGTCCCTATCGTCCCTGCCTCCACTACCTCCTCCGGTAGTGAGTTCCAGGCACCCACTACCCTCTGCGTAAAAAACTTGCCTCGTACATCTACTCTAAACTTTGCCCCTCTCACCTTAAACCTATGCCCCCTAGTAATTGACCCCTCTACCCTGGGGAAAAGCCTCTGACTATCCACTCTGTCTATGCCCCTCATAATTTTGTATACCTCTATCAGGTCGCCCCTCAACCTCCTTCGTTCCAGTGAGAACAAACCGAGTTTATTCAATCGCTCCTCATAGCTTATGCCCTCCATACCAGGCAACATTCTGGTAAATCTCTTCTGCACCCTCTCTAAAGCCTCCACATCCTTCTGGTAGTGTGGCGACCAGAATTGAACACTATACTCCAAGTGTGGCCTAACTAAGGTTCTATACAGCTGCAACATGACTTGCCAATTCTTATACTCAATGCCCCGGCCAATGAAGGCAAGCATGCCGTATGCCTTCTTGACTACCTTCTCCACCTGTGTAGCCCCTTTCAGTGATCTGTGGACCTGTACTCCTAGATCTCTTTGACTTTCAATACTCTTGAGGGTTCTACCATTCACTGTATATTCCCTACCTGCATTAGCCCTTCCAAAATGCATTACCTCACATTTGTCCAGGTTAAACTCCATCTGCCATCTCTCCGCCCAAGTCTCCAGACAATCTAAATCCTGCTGTATCCTCAGACAGTCCTCATCGCTATCCGCAATTCCACCAACCTTTGTGTCGTCTGCAAACTTACTAATCAGACCAGTTACATTTTCCTCCAAATCATTTATATATACTACAAAGAGCAAAGGTCCCAGCACTGATCCCTGTGGAACACCACTGGTCACAGCCCTCCAATTAGAAAAGCATCCCTCCATTGCTACCCTCTGCCTTCTATGGCCTAGCCAGTTCTGTATCCACCTTGCCAGTTCACCCCTGATCCCGTGTGACTTCACCTTTTGTACTAGTCTACCATGAGGGACCTTGTCAAAGGCCTTACTGAAGTCCATATAGACAACATCTACTGCCCTACCTGCATCAATCATCTTAGTGACCTCCTCGAAAAACTCTATCAAGTTAGTGAGACACGACCTCCCCTTCACAAAACCGTGCTGCCTCTCACTAATACGTCCATTTGCTTCCAAATGGGAGTAGATCCTGTCTCGAAGAATTCTCTCCAGTAATTTCCCTACCACTGAAGTAAGGCTCACCGGCCTGTAGTTCCCGGGATTATCCCTGCCACCCTTCTTAAACAGAGGAACAACATTGGCTATTCTCCAGTCCTCCGGGACATCCCCTGAAGACAGCGAGGATCCAAAGATTTCTGTCAAGGCCTCAGCAATTTCCTCTCCAGCCTCCTTCAGTATTCTGGGGTAGATCCCATCCGGCCCTGGGGACTTATCTACCTTAATATTTTTTAAGACACCCAACACCTCGTCTTTTTGGATCACAATGTGACCCAGGCTATCTACACCCCCTTCTCCAGACTCAACATCTACCAATTCCTTCTCTTTGGTGAAGTGGATCCAGTGAATGTATCTGAAGAACAGTTGACCCATTACGACATTATTTGAGGCAGCAGTTTTCCTTTTATTTTGGTCAATATTCCATTCAAACTCATTATTGCAAAAAAGATCAAATCATTCATCTCACTTCATGCTTGTGGATCTTGGCTGTCATGTTTGCCAACATAAATGCAACTACCGCTTAAAGTAATTCATTTGATGCAAAGTGTTAGCAAAATCTTAAGGAGTTGCACGGTGAGATTACATATAAAGTAGATGTTGACTTGTACTCTATTGCAAATAAGGCAAAGGAAATTTTAGCGGATGTTAAAGAATATTGTTTCATAATAGTTCATGAATAAGGCTATATTTCTAGCAAAAATATAAGACTTACATCTTTGGCCATGATAATATTTCGTTTATTGCTGAATTTTGGATGCTTCTGTTGCCAAAGCTAGAACAGGCAGGATTTCACCTAAAGCAGCAGCTAAATAGAAAAGAGTGCAATTAAATAAATTAAGTCAAGTTCTTTGTTCCAAAATTAAACAAAAAGTTACTTACGTCTTCATTCAATTCAACTTCAGAAATTAAACATTCTTAATTAGCTTGTCATATACAAAGCTACAATACAAAAAAAAACACTACAATTTTGCTCAGCTGTGTGGTCAATCCTTCTCATTCTGCAGCAGCGTAACTTTTTAAAAATATATATATGTTTGCTTGAAGTAATATTTGGAAATATTGCAAAGCACAAATACATTCAAATAGGCAATGGAAACAAAAAAAAAAGCTGGTAATGTATACAAGTAAAAACTTAATTTGGAAATTACTGAAACAGATTGCTGGGGCCTAGTTCTCCAGAAGCAACTAGGTAAAATTGTACAAAGCCTGATCACATGATCTACAGTTCACATTAGTCCATACTCTACACCAAAACATTTGATCAACAATATTACTTTTGCAAACTAATGTTAAATACTAAAGAGGAATGAGAATATATCCAGACAAAACGTTAACACAAGTGGTTTCCTGCAGATTATCCAGCCACAAGGCCCCGCCAGGCCTCATGGCCTACCCACCAGATACATGAATATGAAATACAAATACTGTCACATTTAATAATCGCACGGGGTTTGTTTTGCGTGCTAAAGACCAGTGCTTTCCACGCTTTCTACCCGTCGTCCTGCTAATGAGCAGAAAATAGAATATTTTGAAAATTGCACTTTTCTTTTTACTTTGCAAGCATGCTCCAAGCAGAGAGCTTTCCCCTTCATCAATCCACCCAAGGCACCATCAGAGTGACTTCTTCAAATTTTGCACAGGATAGACATAAAATCTCCGCACATTTCACCACCAAAAAAAGTTTGGACCATTTAAAAAGAAAAGTTTCTGAAAAATTAGCCTGCAACTGTTTTGGTCTTTCCTCTTTTCGTGCTGCTGCCAAGCACACCTACTCTGGTGTATTCGGAGGCGCCTCAATTTTTGTCTCGATTAGAACACAAAACGAGATTCGTGCAGCAGAATAATTTTGGCTGCATTCTCCCCCGCCGCCCCCAATCCTCCTGTTCAACTTGGGACCACCACCACCTTCGGCCGGACCCTGGTCCTCCGGCAACACCACCCCCTCCCACTCCTCTGGAATCTATAGGCCTCGAAGCCAGGGACTCTCTTACTGTAAACAACCTAATCCAAGCCTGCAATTTCAGCAGTAGATGGATCTCACACCAACACTGGGTGAATATAGCCTAGAAAGGAGCGATGGTTGGGAGTGGGGGTCTTTTACACTCACATATAGAATATGGACGTTTAATTCTTCCGCCCCCCCTCCCCCTTCTCAATTCGAGTCTGAAAGAAAATTAAACAAAAAAAAAGACTCCAGTCTTTTCTAGGAACTCGAGATAAAATCTAGACCAGAAACTTATAAAAGCTCAGTTTAAAGGCTAAAATTAAGACGATCATAGCCCCCCCCCCCCTTGTCAGAAAGAGCGAGGTAAAGCGATGATACCTTTTCATAAACATAAATCTGTCGGCTCCACGGGCGGCGCTTTTTCAGATTCCCCCCCCAGGGGGTGGTTGGCGGTGTTTGGTGTGGGGGAGGGATGGGGTAAATAAATTTAAAATAAATATAACAGCAATCGACGAATGAAGAGGGCAGTAGGGGGGAGGGGGGGAAATGAAGCTAACCGCCGCGTCTTGTCCAGCACGGCAAGACACATTAGGGGAGTGGATTTAAAATAAAAACTCCTCAGCCCCGATAAACTGGAATTACATTGTCATTATCCCCGGGCGGGGAGGAGGAAGGGGGGGGTGGTGGCTTTAGTTTTGTCAGTTTTTCGGTGTTAACAGGAGGGAGCCGAGGTGTCCGGATCGCCGTGTGTGGATGATTTTTTTTTTTCACTTTCAGGCGGCTGCAGTAAACTCGCCGCCGCCCTGCTCCCGGCTCCCAGCCGCGGCGACGCACCAGCTAAAATGAAGCCGCTTCCAGCGGCTCGCGACTGTTTTCATCCTCAACCGATCTTGGCGGTGTCCGGCTCGCGCCCCCCTCCCATTGGCTCCCCGCTCGGCCCCGCCCCCGCCCGCCGGCGATTGGCTGTGGCCGAGATCGGCGTCCGTCCACGCCGACCAATCGGGATCGCGCTCACATCCCGGGGGGGCGGGGAAGTTGGCTATTGGCGGAGCCTCGGCCGGCGCGCCGTCTCCATTGGCCGTCGGTTGGAGGCTTCCCATTGGCCGGCAGCGTGAGCAACCGCCTCCTGTTTTTGAAAGTCACCGGAGCGCGCGAGCGAGCGAGCTGAAGGCAGATTTTACCTCCTAAATGTTCGGCGACAGCCAAAGACCAAATAGGCTTAACACTTCGAAGTTCTCCGGGTAGAGTCATCAGGTGATTCCGGCTGAGGTAAAACAGGCAATCAATTCCCAATAGTGGTGAGAAGTGCGGATGGATATGGTTGCTCGTCGTCACTCTGCAGTTAATCGACACACCGAGCTCCTGGTTTTGGGCTGCTCGAAGGGCAGAGTTGGACGGTTGGTCTCAGCTGGTGAAGTGAAATTCTTTGCCTCACAAGGCTGTGGAGGTCAATTCGCTGAGTGTCTTTAAGACCGATGTAGACAGGCTCTTGATTAAGAATGTGGATCGGGGGTTAAGGGGAGAGAGCAGGAGAACGGGGATGAGAAGTCATGATTCAATGGCGGAGCAGACTCGATGGACCGAATGGCCTAATTCTACTCGTATGCGTTATGGTCTTAGGGCCGCCATTGACATTAAGTCATCATTTGACCGAATGGGACATCGCGGTTCATTCGCAAAACAAGTCAATGGGGGTGGGGGTGGGGGGGGGGGGGGGTGCGGAGAGAGGGACCTCTCCACTGGGTTGTGGCAGGTGATGAGCGAACCAACATAAGCCAAAAAACCTGAACGTGCCCTCACCAATTTACCTGTCAGTTTGGCCACAACAATATTAACATAGTCCCTGTCTTCATAATGAGGGTACCCTCGGTTGTGTTGCGTGGCACTACCCTCTGAACAAATGGGATGGATTCAGAACAGATCTACCAGCTCAAAACTGGGCATCCACGGTAGCATTGTGGATAGCACAATTGCTTCACAGCTCCAGGGTTCCAGGTTCGATTCCGGCTTGGGTCACTGTCTGTGCGGAGTCTGCACATCCTCCCCGTGTGTGCGTGGGTTTCCTCTGGGTGCTCCGGTTTCCTCCCACAGTCCAAAGATGTGCAGGTTAGGTGGATTGGCCATGATAAATTGCCCTTAGTGTCCAAAATTGGGTTATGGGGATAGGGTGGAGGTGTTGACCTTGCATAGGGTGCTCTTTCCAAGAGCCGGTGCAGACTTGATGGGCCAAATGGCCTCCTTCTGCACTGTAAATTCTATCCCTGAGGTGCTGTTGGCCACAAACAGCAATAACACTCAATTTGACCACAATCTAACTTCATGGCCTGGCATAGGTCTCACTATACCTAGAACAAGGGAAGATGATTGTTGTTGTTGGGGGCCAATCATTTAAGTCCTAGGACATAGGTGCTAGGGGTTCCTCTTTCTTGGGCAGTTCTTCGAATTGAGGATGACTTGCTTCCACTCTGGTTCAATGAGTTCTGAGATGGTTGCTGAACCTAACATTCATCAGCAGTTTCAACAATGGCTTCCTTCCTTATAAAGTCAGTAGGGATTGTGGAAGTCCCATTAGCAATTCCTGGGTACTGAATTAGTCTCTGCCAAAATGCAACAAGACCTGTACAACATTCAGGCTTGGGCTGATAGGTGTTAAGTAAAATTTATACCACACAAGTGAAATGAAATGAAAATTGCTTATTGTCACATGTTGGCTTCAAATGAAGTTACTCTGACAAGCCCCTAGTCGCCACATTCCGGCACCTGTTCGGGGAGGCTGTTACGGGAATTGAACCGTGCTGCTGGCCTGCCTTGGTCTGCTTTCAAAGCCAGCGATTTAGCCCAATGACCATTTCCAACAAGAGAAAACCTAACTATTTCTTGACACTCAATGAATCCTCCACTATCAACATCCAGGGGTTACCATAGAAATACTATGGTTACAAGAGCAGGTCAGAGGCTGGGAATTCTGTAGCCAGTAACTCGCCTCCAGACTCCCCAAAACCAGTCCACCATCTACAAGGCACAAACCAGAAGTGTGATGAAGTTCTTTCTGCTTGCATGGAGGAGTGCGGCTCCAACAACACTCAAATATCTCAACACCATCCAGACAAAACAGCCAGCTCGGTCGTCGCCCCACAAATCAACTTAAACATTCACTTGTGACCATATACAAGATGCACTGCAACAACCCCAGCAAGGCTCCTTCAATAGTACCTGTCGAACCCACAACCTCTGCCAATTAGAAGGACAAGGGCAGAAGGTGTATGAAAACACCAGCACCTGCAAGTTCCCCTCCAGGCAACACACCATCCTGTCTTGGAATGATATTTCTGCTCCTTCACTGTGGCAGGATTAAAATCCTGTAACTCCCAGCACCACTGTGATGTCTCCCTGCACCAAACAGACTGCAGTGGTTCAAGAAAGCGGCTCACCGCCAAGGGCAATTAAGGATGGACAACAATGCTGGCCTTGCCACGAAAGAACAAAAGAAAATGGAAGAACAGGAGAAGAGGGTAGAACTCTGGTTCAAGGAAATTAGAAATCAGAAAATTCAGAACAGATCTACCAGCTCAAAACTGGGCAGCTATGAGATGCTTTTTGTCACAAGCAGCAACAAAACTCTATTCAACCACAATCTGTAACCTCATGACCTGGAATATGTCTCACTCTACCATTACCATCAAGTCAGTGGATCAAATCTGGTTTAATAAGGAGTACAGGGGACATGCGTAAAAATGAGCTGCCGACTTCCGGTGATGGCCATGAGCTGAGCGGTTGCCCCAAAGTTGCCTCTCTCCTAGAAACCTCTGGTTAGACCTTTTAACCCTGTCAAACGGGCACCATAAGTGCAAAAAGCTCCCCAGCTCAATCCCCACTGACTACTTAATCAACCAGGATACCAACGAGCCAGCAATCAGACCACAAAACCAGTAAAAGCAGCAAGAGGAATACCTCAACCCCAGAACAGGGAGACCTGCGTGGCAGCCCAGAGCTGAGCATGGTGGACCCAATAGGATCGCCAATGCCAGCCCAGGCAATGGTGGAGAAGCTGATGGAGTTCATCACAACAGAACTCCAGAAGCACAGAGAAACAGTGAAAGAGGACCTCATGGCAGCAATGAGGTCACCAATAGAGGCTGTGTTGGCCCCCATAAAGGAGGCAGTGGACAGAGCAGGGCGAGACTGGGGGCCCAGGAGCTAACGGTGCGGTACTTGGAAAGGTAGCCAAGGACGAGAGGGAGTGGATCGCCTCGCTCAAAGCCGAGGTGGCATGGTTGGTGACAACCCAGAAGGCACTGAAGTGGAAGGTAGACGACCAAGAAAACAGGTCCTGCTGGCAGAAACTTCAGATCATCGGGCCACTGGAATGCACAGAAGGGAGGAACCCGACAGAGTTTGTGGCGTCGATGCTCGGAAAGCCAGTCAGGGAGGAGGGCTTTGCTAAGTCCCCAGAGGTGGACCGGGCCACAGTTCACTCTGACAGGGACCCAAGTAGGGGGAATCACCACGGGCAATGATAGTGAGGCTCTACAGATTCCAGGATAAAGAATGGATTCTGAGGTGGCGAAGAGCACAGGTTTGCGCAAGTGGGAAGGACCCACCATTCGCTTGTACCAGAACATTGGAGCAGACCAGTTTCCACTAAAATAGCGAGCAAGCTGGTACACGGGGACAAGAAAGGGGCGGGGGCGTGATGCAATCCTGAGGGGGAGGGAGCGTCGGGGGGTTGGGTGGGTCAGGGGTAGAACAGAAAACCGGTGGGGGGGGGGGGGGAAACAGTGGGAAAAATGGAAGGGAGAGGGAAGGCAAGGGGGGGGGGAAGTAATGGGGGAGCAGGGAAAGGGGAGGGGAGACTACAGGCTGAAGAGCTCAAGAAGGGGACGAGGAGGAACAGTAGATTGCTGGTTACAAAGGTTGCATATTGCACATGGCCCATGAACAAAGAGAAACCCCACCGTGCAGGGGCATATCCACGAGTAAGTATAGCTGACCTCACAGGAGGGGGGTGGGATAGCAAACCCCCCATCAGAATAGTCACCTGGAACGTGAGGAGACTCAACGGACCGGTGAAAAGATCCAGAATCTTTGTCCATCTTAAATGCTTGATCAACGTAGTCTTTCTATAAGAGACACAGTTAAGAGAGAAGGACCAAGAGAGTAAGAAAAAGCTGGGTGGAACAGACCTATCAGGCATGCTTTGACACAAGGACAAGAGAGATAGCCATACTGTTTAATAAAAGAGTCGCATATGCAGTGACACAAACAGTGACGACTCAGGGAGACGATATGTAATGGTTAGCATGGTGGTTCTTCTAAACATATATGCCCCAAACTAGGACAATGCAGAGTTCATTAAAAAACAATGGCAGAAATCCCCAACCTCCATTCCCATCAATTCATCATGGGGGGAGACTTCAACTGTGTGCAGGACCCAAAAGCAGACCAATCCAGCCCTAAAACTGGAGCCAAATCAGAATGGCAAGAGAATTAACCACCTTCATGGAGCAGGTGGGTGAGGTGGACACGTGGAGGCTCAACCACCCGAGGGAGAAGGTGTTCTCTTCCCATGTACACAAAGCCTATTCCTGCATAGACCTCTTCGTAGCGGGGAGGTTGGTGTTTCCAGGGGTGGTAGGTATGGAACACTCAGCAATAGTAATCTCAGACCATGCTCCACACTATATGGATGGGAGATTGGAGAAGGTCCGGGCCCAGCACCCCCCATGGAGGCTGGATACAGCCCTCCTCGCCGACAAGGCGTTTTGCGAAAAAATGTCACAAGCCATCAAAGTGAATGTAACCTGCAACCAAAATGGGGAGGGCTCAACCTCTACATTCTAGGACGCACTGAAGGCAGTGATCAGGGTGGAAATAATTGCATATAGGGCTCTTAGAGAGAGGAAGGAAAGGGCAGCTAGGCAGCGGCTGATTGACTCCATATTGAAAGTGAATCGGCAGTATTGCACGACCCGACTATGGAACTGCCTGCAGAGAGGAAAAAGCTACAAATGGAATTTGACCTCTCCCGCGAAAGCAGTGAACCAGCTCCACCAGACACGGGGGGCCTTTTATGAGCATGGAGACAAGGCCAGCTGTCTAATGGCAGATCAGCTGAGAAAACAGGGTGCCTCAAGAGAGATATCACAGGTAAGGGACGGGAACGGTAGGGTGGTCACAGCTCCAGACAAGATCAACGAAGCCCTCGCAATCTTTTACCGGGTCTGTATACCTCCCAGATGAAACAGTTCCTCGACAGGCTAGACATACCAGTTGTGGGGGAGTAAAAAGGAGGAGGACTAGAAGCACTGCTCGGACTGGAAGAGATCATGGAATACATTCATTCCATGCAGTCAGGGAAGGCACTGGGACCGGACGGGTTCCCGGTGGACCTCTATAAGACGATCGTTGCAACACTGGTCATGCACCTGCGGGAGCTGTTCAATGACTCTGTCAAGGGTGCCTTGATCTCATCGATCCCCAAAATGTGAAAGATCCAGCGGAGTGCAGGTCATATAGACCCATCTCGTTCCTGAACACTGACGCCAAAGTCCTGGTGAAATCTCTGGTGAGGCGACTGGTGAGTTGCCAGAAGTAATTGCGGTAGATCAGATCGGGTTTGTCAAGGGCAGACAGATAACGGCGAAAATCAGATGCCTGCTGAACTTGATTACGACCCCACCTGGGGAGGGGACACCAGAAGTGATCATCTCCCTGGACGCTGGGAAAACTTTTGATCGAGTAGAATGGAGGTGCGAATGGTTTGGGTTTTGACCAGTGTTCACCTCATTGGTCAAACTACTGTATAGCGCTCGCAGAGGTCAGCAGCACCACCCAGGGCCTCAGACTGACTATCTGACCTGGTGGAGTTCCTATAACTAGAAAAAATAAAATTCGTTATCAGGGGATCCGAGGAATGGTTCCACCCCACCTGGAAACAATTCTTCAGCCTATTTGAATACTTATTCATGAGCAGCAATTGGGGGGGGGGGGGGGGGGGGGGGGGGAAGGGGTGGGAAGGGGAGGAACAACCAGAGAAGGGAACATGGGGATGGGGGAGGTTAGACTGGGGGGGGGGGAGCGGAGGAGGGAACACCCACCACCCACACCACAGCGAGGAGAAGGTGCCCACATACTGCAATGCTGCCATACAAAGGTAACTGCTGTGCCAGAGCTCATCTGTTTTGTTTCTTCCTGGTGTGCGGTACCCGTTGGGTATCCGCCGAGGGCGAGCCTCAGGCTACAAAGAGGCAGCTCGGACACTGCATTTTAAACAGACCACTTATCCCTATTGTCGTATTTTTTGTTTTGCTCTGTTTTTGTTAAACTAATGTAAATTTTGACTGCATGTATAGTAAAAGGGTGTAAATTATTGACAACCTCCGTGATAATTGAAGCAACTGTATAATTGAACTATAGGATGATATCATTTACCTGTCATAAATGAAAAACTTCAATAAAAAAATGTTAAAAACAAATGACGTGCCAACCTAATGAAACTACAACACAGAACTACTTGCATGCTAAATGGTGGAAGCAGCATGCAATAGATAGAGCAAAGCAATCCCACAACCAATAGATTAGATCAAAGCCACATAAGGCATGCATGGTGGTGCACAATTAATTAATTAACCAGAGCAGGATGCTCCACAAACAACCCCATCCTCAATAAAGGAGGAGGCGAGCATACCAGAGCAAAAAACTAGGCTGAAAGATTTGCAGCCCCCTTCAACCAGAAGTTTAAAGTGCATGATCCATCTTGGCCTTCTCCCAAGATTCTCAGCATCACAGATGTTGATCTTCAGCCAATTTGATTAATTTTACATGGTATCAAGAAATGGTTGAAGGCACTGAATACACCAAAGGCTATTATTGCCACTGACAACATTCCAACTATAGTACCAAAGACTTGTGCTCCAGAACTAGCTATGCCAAGATATTATAGTACAGCTATAACACAGTATCAACTCAGCAATATAGAAGATTCCTTCAGTTATGTGGTGTCCTCAAAAAAACGACAAATTCAATCCGTTCAATTACCGCCCCAATCAGTCAATTCTCAATCATCAGCAAATTGATGGAACGTGCCATTGACAGTGGCTATCAGTTGACACTTATACAGCAATAACCTGCTCACTGATGCCTAATTTGAGTTTTGCCAGACCTGAGTTGAATTCCAGAGGTGAGGTGAAAGTGACTGCTCTTAACATCAAGGCAAACATTTGATTGGCAGCAAGCAGTCTGAGCAAAATTGAAAGCAGTGATTACCTGCATAGAAAATCAGACAAGACTGGGAACCACATAAATGCCTGTCCTTGCTTGCACATTCAGTTTGCCATTGTCTTCACCTTCCTCCTCCTGCGGCTCTGGTTCTCTCTGCAGACTAATACTATTTTCAACACCCTTGCTAGTCTAATTGAAAGATGCCCCCAAATCTATCCAGGCAATGAAATGTACATTCAGCAACCCAACGGTTTGAGTTCTTATGATCATGTGGCTTTGGTTGTACATTTTCTCTGCATCAGAGGTAGGACTCCTTATTGGTGGCATCAGATACATCCTTAAAAGAGTAGCCCTTCTCTTCAAAGAGGCATCATCTTACTCTATTTGGAAGTGAAAATAAGTTGTGACCAGTTCAGAAGGAAGACATCATGACAATTTGCAGGACATCTTGCACAGTCATGCACGAAAACCTTTGAACGGTCACGTACGGGCTGAACATTGATGGGGTGGGATCAGTTCCAAATGACAAAGACTGTTAGTTGATATAAGGGCACCTTGATTGCTACATTATGTGCAGTCAGTGATTCCTGCATAAGTAGGAATCAGTAAAAAGTAAGAGCCCTCCAGTTCTGACTGTTTCTATCAGTAGCAAAGGGGATGTAAATGGCAGCCCTGGTCGACATTGCTTTGGTCACTTGGGAGATGCATTTCTGGGCAGCTGATTGTGAAATCCTACAGATTCCCCCCCGCACCCCCCTGTGACAATTTCTACCCCAAGTAATTGGACTATTGCTTCCTTATCTAGTGGCCTTGTCACTTAGGTTGTTTGCAATAATAAGTTCAAGCCAATACAAGGAGAGAAAAGGGAACAGAGGCATAGCAGATATGTACCAACTCTCTTCTCCATTTTCTTCACTGCAATACTGCACTGCACCTCCAGCAAAATACCACAGGTGAGGAGATAATCTGCAGAAAAGATTGAAACCAGACAGTAAACTGTTGAATCAATGCCACCTTCAATCCCAAACCAGAACCACTCTGAGCTTCATAGAGCTTCAGCATGCTGACCATAATGTGTGCGCTCACTTAGAAACTGAGTGCCAGGTCATTGTTGACTCTCCGAAGCATATGAGAAAATCGTCCTTTCACTAAACACCTGAAAACTACAGTCATCCTGCAACCAACTCCCACACAGCAAAACACCACTCCCTATGGATTAACATAGAAAATAGGAGGAGGCCATTTGGCCTTTCGACCCTGCTCCGCCATTCATTATGATCATGGCTGATCATCCAACTCTGTAATCTGTTCCTGCTTTTTCGGCATAACTTTTAACTGCAAGAGATTGAAAACATACAATATTTTGGCCTCAACTGCTTTCTATGATCGTGAATTTCATAGGCTCACCACTCACTGGGTGAAGAAATGTCTCCTCATCTCAGTCCTAAATGGTTTATTCCGCATCTTTAGATGGCAACCCTGGCTCTGGACTCCACTGCCATCGGGAACATCCTTCTTGCATCTACCCTGTCTAGTCCTGTTAGAATTTTATAGGTTTCTGTGAGGTGCCCCCCTCATTCTTCCAAACCATGCAATATAATCCTAACCAACTCAATCTCTCCTCATACAACAGTCCTGCCATACCAGGAATCAATTTGGTAGCAAGAACACCCGTCCGCTGATAAGGAGACCGAAACTGCACACTATATTCTAGATGTGGTTTCACCAAGACCCTGCATAATTGCAGAAAGATATCCCTGCTCCTGTACTCAAATCTTCTCGCTATGAAGGCCAACACACCATTTGCCTTCTTTACTGCCTGCTGCACCCGAATGCTTACTTTCAGCAACTGGTGTACAAAGGCACCCAGGTCTTGTTGGATCTTTAGATACTAAACGGCAATTTAGCATTGCCATTCCACCTAACCTGCACATCTTTAGATTGTGGGAGGAAACTGGAGCACTCGGAAGAAACCCACGCAGACACGGAGAATGTGCAAACTCCACAGAGGAAATCATCCACGGTTGATTACGAATCCAGTCCCTGGCGCTGTGAGGCAGCAGGACTAACCCATTGTGCCACCATGCCATTTGGAAAAGAATACTTAAGGACTCGGATCTCAAACCTGTAATGTTCTTCGATTAGGCTGATGTTGAATCTTGATGTGGTAGTGTTAACACAGAGCATTAGACTGTGTTTTACAACAAAACTATTTATTACAAATACTACTCTAAAGGATTAGTATAATGTCTAAGATTAATACAGTTGGAAATAATGATCTAACACTAACTTACAGTAAGATACTACAGAGCCACTCTAATATGTGACTGCTAACAACTCCTTACTAACACCTTGTTCCATGGTGCATTCTGGTCACGTGCCTGCATACTCGCACCACCTGCTGGTTGGATGCTAGAACTACAACAGTAAAACATAACTTTAACTAGGGAGGCAGTGGCCTAGTGGTGTTGTCACTGGACTAGTAATCCTGAGACTCGGCAATGCTCTGGGGACCCAGGTTCGAATCCCAACCCGGTAGAGGGGTGAAAATTGAAATCAATAAAAACTGACAGTGAAAAACCCACTGTTGTCCTTTAGGGAAGACTCCGCCAATGTGGTTAAGGATGGGTAAGAAAGCCCAGCGATGCCAACATATCCTGAGTGAATAGAAACAGCATTCCACCGCATATATTGGGGCAGCACGGTAGCATAGTGGTTAGTGCAATTGCTTCACAGCTCCAGGGTCCCAGGTTCGATTCCGGCTTGGGTCACTGTCTGTGCGGAGTCTGCACATCCTCCCCGTGTGTGCGTGGGTTTCCTCCGGGTGCTCCGGTTTCCTCCCACAGTCCAAAGATGTGCAGGTTAGGTGGATTGGCCATGCTAAATTGCCCTTAGTGTCCAAAATTGCCCTTAGTGTTGGTTGAGTGGGGTTACTGGGTTATGGGGATAGGGTGGTGTGGGCTTGGGTAGGGTCGAATGGCCTCCTTCTGCACTGTAAATTCTATGAAATCTATGAAATAACTTGTAATACACATACAGACAATCATGTACTCATATTATATACAGATGATAGTCTACCTATCATCAAATCCTCCGTTCTTTCGAAATTATTTTGAATCATAATCATGTACATTCAAACTATACATATATACATTGATGTTAGTTATGTAAAACTGCATGTATGCAAATATGACTGTTCATCGGTTCAGTCGATCAGGCTTCTGACTGATTCTGCTGCTGAACCGCCTTTGTTGCCTGAAGTGGTCTTTTAACTGTGTTTGTTGTATTGAAATATGTGTTGACTTCTTGTTTTCTTTGTTCTATTTTTGAAGAACCATTGACTTCTTGGTCCTTGAACGATCTGTTGCTGAAGCATGAAGAACTCTTGTTCTTTTCTGTTTTCTCTCTCAAGACAGGCTTGGTATCTATAGGCACCTTGACCTATATTTGTCTTGAACGTGAACTGGTCTAGTTATGAGACATGACTTGCTGAGGTTTCATAGAATTTCACAGAGTTTGCCTGTAACCTCTGTACATCCTCAACTAATTGTATTATTTCCCGGTCTTTTGCTGCCAGGTCAGCTTCCTGACTTGATTGTGTGAACACTTCGTTAGCTTGTTCCACACCAGGAGCTTTCTAGATCTGGGATTTGGGTTTGGATTTTTTATTGTCACGTGTACCGAGGTACAGTGAAAAGTATTTTTTTGTGTGCAGCTCAAACAGATCATTTAGTACATGAAATGTAAATACGTAATAGGGCAACTCAAGGTACACAATGTAAATACCGAGACCGGTATCGGGAGAAGCATAAAGGAGTATAGTATTAATCAGATCAGTCCATAAAAGGATGGCCAGCTGCAGGAATTTGTTAGCTGAAGAACGTTGCTCACGTAAGGCCTCTGTCTCTCTTTGCAGCACCTCTGCCTTCTGATTGGCTAAATCCAGATCTGTCATGATAAAATCCTCCCTCCCCACCACCCTCCTTTCCCCTCTCTTCCCTCCTGTTGGTACAGAGGCGAGGGTATCTGGTCTCCAGCGCAAAGTTTAGTGCTTGTACCATTTGTTTTTTGTAGAAACGTGTTGTGAACTGTTTTAATAATCAGAGTATCCACCCCCACCCCCCTCCCCGTACATTGGTACTGAGGGGAGGATATCCTATTTCTCCAACACAAAATGAGTGTTTGTACCGTTTGGCCTTGTATATATTTCTTACTGTTTTAATAAAAAGATATGATAGTTGATTCTGCATCATGCTTTGCTTTTAAATCACACAGCTCAGTCTGAGTTGATTCCAGGGTTGTCTCCAACACTTAAAAACCTTGTGATCAGCCTCCTCAAATTTGGAGGCCAAAAATGTTTTGAGTCTCCTGCAACTTTCTTTCCTCTTCCGTGAAGTAATTCCGTAATTTCTGCTCTTTCCCAAGAGCATGGCTTTCTGCTTTGCTGCTCAAAGTCTGCTCATACTCGTTGATTTTTTCTTTAAGTGCTTTTATTGTTACTTCCTGATTCTTGACTTCTACAAACTCCTTGTTGTATTCCTCAAGTGTGTATCGCAGTTTCTGATTCTCGGTTTCTATGTCTTGCATACGCTGGACTTTGGAGCTGTTGTCCTAGATCAAATGGGCAGCAGGGTAGCACAGTGGCACGGTTGCTTCACAGTTCCAGGGTCCCAGGTTCGATTCCCGGCTTGTGTCACTGTCTGTGCGGAGTCTGCATGTTCTTCCCGTGTCTACGTGGGTTTCCTCCGGGTCCCACAGTCCAAAGATGTACAGGTTAGATGGATTGGTCATGCTAAATTGCCCTTCGTTTCCAAAAAGGTTAGGTGGGGTTATTGGGTTACGGGGATAGGGGGGTGGAGGATGGGCTTAAGTGGACTGCCCTTTCCAAGGGCCGGTGCAGACTCGATGGGCCTAATGGCCTCCTTCTACACTGTAAATTATATGGTCTATGAACGGGATCACTGAAGTCACTGTTGGTGAGATGCAGAGTTGCATTTTCAGATTGCAAACAGCGGTTCTTCTCCTGCAGAAGTACCTCTAGGATTTTGGATTTGTCCTGTGATCCAGATCCTTCTGAAGCTACACCTTCCATCGACTTCAGAATACTCGGCTCTTTTTTAACCTCTTCATAGTCAGGCTGCCCTTTCAGCTTTTCCTCTAGTTGCTTGAGTGTGCTTTTCTTTGCACTGAGCTGCTGTTCTTTGGTATCTCTGAGATTATCTGTCACACTTGCAGCTCTGTCTTTTTCTCTTGTAGGCAGGTTTCCAAATCTCCTGACATTTCTATTTAGCTCTTCCTTCTAGATGTTCAGTTGCTTGATTTCCTGATGCAATTCACCTATCTCAGTTTGTAGTTCCTGCAGTTTAAACCATAAGACTATAAGACATAGGAGCAGAATTAGACCACTCGGCCCATCGATTCTGCTCCGCCATTCAATCATGGGCAGCACGATAGCACAGTGGTTAGTACAGTTGTTTCACAGCTCCAGGGTCCCTGGTTCGATTCCCGGCTTGGATCACTGTCTGTGTAGAGTCTGCACGTTCTTTTCGTGTCTGCGTGGGTTTCCTCCGGGTGCTCCGGTTTTCTCCCACAGTCCAAAGATGTGCTGGTTAGGTGGATTGGCAATGCTAAATTGCCCTTAGTGTCCAAAAACGTTAGGTGGGGTTGCTGGGTTACGGGGATAGGGTGGACGTGTGTGCTTGAGTAGGGTTCTCTTTCAAAGGGCTGGTGCAGACTCGATGGGCCAAATGGCCTCCTTCAGCATTGTAGATTCTATGGCTGATATTTTTCTTATCCCCATTCTCCTGCCTTCTCCCCATAACCCCTGATCCCCTTATTAATCAAGAACCTATGTATCTCTGTTGTCTTCACTTGCTTCAAATGTTTTTTTCGACTGAGTAAGTTTATTCTCCAATTAAAGGCAATTTCCTTTAATGTGGCTTCTCTCTCTAGAGACTCAATACTGTGCTGAAGGGAATTCATCTCTTGTGTTCAGTCTTGCCGAACCTTCTCAATAAGCTGTTTCTGGTGTACTATTTCTGCTCATTGAAACTGAGCGGCAAGTTGCAGGGTTTCTAGCTCCCTCTTCTCCTCCCGTAGCACAGCTTGTGTCCTCTCCAGTTCCTTCATTTCTAGCTCATGGTGTTGTTTCAATTCAAAAAGTTCATCATTTTCTTTTGAGAGGCCATGATACGCTACACTGCGCCAGTTGTTTCATGTTTGTCACTCAAGGTCAGTGCTTTTTGGCTTATTTGATTTCTTTCCATGCTTTTCAAACTCTTGTTTGTCCTGCTCTTCGGGCTGTTCGTTCTTGTTTTCTGTTGTTCTGGCATTACATTTCTATTCGATGTTTGACGAACAGCCATTCACATCATCGTTGCATTTCGTTTCAAGGAGACATTTGCCTCCAGAACCCTGAGTCATCTTCAGAAGCAGCCTTTGGCTTCGCTTTGAAGATTTTGTTACTGTCGACCTTCGACTTGGTATTTATGCATTGTTTCACACTCTAGAGCACCCGTATCTTCTATGACCACCACCCTTTCAGTGGAACCATTTTTGAAATTCGCTGTGTGTGGACCTGTGCCGGAGTCTTGGATTGTTCCTCCGGAGTTTGTACTGACTTTGCATCTATGGCTGCCGTGTGTGCCATGGGTCTGTAGTCGGTGTCTGGATCTTCGGTGTCTGGATCTTCGGTGTCTGGATCTTCGGTGTCTGGATCTTCGGTGTCTGGATCTTCGGTGTCTGGATCTTCGGTGTCTGGATCTTCGGTGTCTGGATCTTCGGTGTCTGGATCTTCGGTGTCTGGATCTTCGGTGTCTGGATCTTCGGTGTCTGGATCTTCGGTGTCTGGATCTTCGGTGTCTGGATCTTCGGTGTCTGGATTGTCGGTGTCTGTATCGGTGACTGTATTGTATAATTGCTGTACTAGCTGCAGTCACTCACATGCTGCTGCTCCTAGCAGTGATCACTTGTCTGCTTCAACAGTTGCAACTTTAACGGAATAATTGTACATTCACTTTGACTTGCAGGTTACATGTTCCCAACGTCTTGATTGGTGCGCCATGGTAGTCGGTGAGATTGCAATCATTATCCTCTATTCGTGGTTGAATCCATATCTTCAGCAGGTCTGCTTTGTTGATTAAATTCACTCTGGCACCTGTGTCCAGTTTGATGTTTGTGCTGGTTTGATTAATTATGAGCGAAATCGTCCAATTCTCCAAGTGCTTTGCTATTTCTTCTTCTGTTTTTGTGTTTCGTTATTCAGCGCCTTTATTGATCATATCCACAAACACAGAACAGTTCAAGCCTTCTGGTGCATCATTAAACTCAGCTTGCCTGTTCCAGGCTGCACTTTGCATAATTAACTTATCACTAATTTGTTTAGCCTCGGTTATTACATTAACAGGTTGCTGCATTCTTGCAATCGACAGGCATTGCTGGACAAACTGGTTTCTCTTGGAGCATCTGGCGCACGTTTTGCCATATGCAGGGCTGTGCGTTCTGCCGCAACTCTTTAAAAAAGAAAATATCTATATTTTTATTCTCCTTTTTCACATTTTCTCCCGCATTTACACCCATCAACAATAAACAATAATCAGCAAAATATGTCAATCACCATAATAACAACAATCCCATCCGCCCACCAACCCCCAAACATCAGCCCGCATGTTTACATAAACAAATGACAAAAAGGAATCACGGATTACCCAGAGTCACCCTTAATCTACACAGCACCCCCCCCGATAACTGAATGTTATCCAGTTCTTGAAAGTGCATAATAAATAGTGCCCATGACTTGTAAAACCCCTCCGAACTTCCCCTCAGTTCGAACTTAACCTTCTCAAGGGTCAAGTATTCCAACAGGTCCCTCCACCACGCCAGGGCACTGGGTGGAGAGGCTGCTCTCCATCCCAGCAGGATCCGCCTTCGGGCGATCAACGAGGCGAAGGCTATGATATCTGCCTCCGCACCCGTTTCCAACCCTGGCTGGTCCGACACCCCGAATATGGCCTCCTGGGGACCCGGGTCCAGTTTCACGTGCACCACCTTGGAAATTACCCTAAACACCTCCTTCCAGTACTCCCCTAGCTTTGGACAGGACCAAAACATATGAATGTGATTAGCGGCACCCCCCCCACCCCGCAACACTCGCACACATCCTCTACTCCTTCAAAAAATTGGCTCATCCTCGCCCTCGTGAGGTGCGCTCTATATACCATCTTCAGCTGTATCAGCCCCAACCTCGCACATGAGGTGGAGGCATTCCATGATTAACTTACTTACCTTGCAGGTCAGCTGTGTAGTTCGGGAGTGAGAGCCGGGACCTTAGAAACAGCGCGGGAATTTGAAAAAGCGCGGGAGCTGCGAGGCAGAGGGGACCGTTTAAAAGGTCGCTGCCTGGGTGAGGTAAGTACTGATTAACTTACTTACCTTGCAGGTCAGCTGTGTAGTTCGGGAGTGAGAGCCGGGACCTTAGAAACAGCGCGGGAATTTGAAAAAGCGCGGGAGCTGCGAGGCAGAGGGGACCGTTTAAAAGGTCGCTGCCTGGGTGAGGTAAGTACTGATTAACTTACTTACCTTGCAGGTCAGCTGTGTAGTTCGGGAGTGAGAGCCGGGACCTTAGAAACAGCGCGGGAATTTGAAAAAGCGTGGGAGCTGCGAGGCAGAGGGGACCGTTTAAAATGTCGCTGCCTGGGTGAGGTAAGTACTGATTAACTTACTTACCTTGCAGGTCAGCTGTGTAGTTCGGGAGTGAGAGCCGGGACCTTAGAAACAGCGCGGGAATTTGAAAAAGCGCGGGAGCTGCGAGGCAGAGGGGACCGTTTAAAAGGTCGCTGCCTGGGTGAGGTAAGTACTGATTAACAACTTACTTACCTTGCAGACCAAGTCGATTTCAGCAGGAGCGGAGCAGGCTAGTCCATTTCAGCGGGGGCAGTGCGGAAGTGATTTCTGGGAGGTAAGTCTCTCCTTTAAAATTTTTTTTTTAAATTTTAGTGTTTAAGGTGGGAACAGGAAGTCGACCCGCGGACTTCTGGGAAGACCCTCACCAATAAATTCTGGTGGGGAGGAAACCCGAGACACTACACGTGTAGTGTCTCCCACCCGCCCTCCTCCTCGAACCTAATAATAAAACCTTTTGGTGTGAGGTAAGTACCATATTTTATTATTGTTATTAATATTTTTTTTTATATATAAAAAATTTAATTTAGTTGTTAGCCAGATCTTGGTAGAAAGATGAGGGATGGCAGGGAAGGGAGTGCAATGTTCCTCCTGCAGGATGTTTGAGGTGAGGGATGCCGTTAGTGTCCCTGCTGATTTTACCTGCAGGAAGTGCTGCCATCTCCAGCTCCTCCAAGACCGAGTTAGGGAACTGGAGCTGGAGTTGGAAGAACTTCGGATCATTCGGGAGGCAGAGGGGGTCATAGATAGCAGCTTCAGAGAATTAGTTACACCAAAGATTGGAGATAGATGGGTAACTGTAAGAGGGACTGGGAAAAAGCAGTCAGTGCAGGGATCCCCTGCGGTCGTTCCCCTGAGAAACAAGTATACCGCTTTGGATACTTGTGGGGGGGACGACTTACCAGGGGTAAGCCATGGGGTACGGGCCTCTGGCACGGAGTCTGTCCCTGTTGCTCAGAAGGGAAGGGGGGAGAGGAGCAGAGCATTAGTAATTGGGGACTCGATAGTCAGGGGCACAGATAGGAGATTTTGTGGGAGCGTGAGAGACTCACGTTTGGTATGTTGCCTCCCAGGTGCAAGGGTACGTGATGTCTCGGATCGTGTTTTCCGGGTCCTTAAGGGGGAGGGGGAGCAGCCCCAAGTCGTGGTCCACATTGGCACTAACGACATAGGTAGGAAAGGGGATAAGGATGTCAGGCAGGCTTTCAGGGAGCTAGGATGGAAGCTCAGAACTAGAACAAACAGAGTTGTTATCTCTGGGTTGTTGCCCGTGCCACGTGATAGTGAGATGAGGAATAGGGAGAGAGAACAATTAAACACGTGGCTACAGGGATGGTGCAGGCGGGAGGGATTCAGATTTCTGGATAACTGGGGCTCTTTCTGGGGAAGGTGGGACCTCTACAGACAGGATGGTCTACATCTGAACCTGCGGGGCACAAATATCCTGGGGGGGGAGATTTGTTAGTGCTCTTTGGGGGGGTTTAAACTAATGCAGCAGGGGCATGGGAACCTGGATTGTAGTTTTAGGGTAAGGGAGAATGAGAGTATAGAGGTCAGGAGCTCAGATTTGACGTCGCAGGAGGGGGCCAGTGTTCAGGTAGGTGGTTTGAAGTGTGTCTACTTCAATGCCAGGAGTATACGAAATAAGGTAGGGGAACTGGCAGCATGGGTTGGTACCTGGGACTTCAATGTTGTGGCCATTTCGGAGACATGGATAGAGCAGGGACAGGAATGGATGTTGCAGGTTCCGGGGTTTAGGTGTTTTAGTAAGCTCAGAGAAGGAGGCAAAAGAGGGGGAGGTGTGGCTCTGCTAGTCAAGAGCAGTATTACGGTGGCGGAGAGGATGCTAGATGGGGACTCTTCTTCCGAGGTAGTATGGGCTGAGGTTAGAAACAGGAAAGGAGAGGTCACCCTGTTGGGAGTTTTCTATAGGCCTCCAAATAGTTCTAGGGATGTAGAGGAAAGGATGGCGAGGATGATCCTGGATAAGAGCGAAAGTAACAGGGTAGTTATTATGGGAGACTTTAACTTTCCAAATATTGACTGGAAAAGATATAGTTCGAGTACATTAGATGGGTCGTTTTTTGTACAGTGTGTGCAGGAGGGTTTCCTGACACAGTTTGTTGACAGGCCAACAAGAGGTGAGGCCACATTGGATTTGGTTTTGGGTAATGAACCAGGCCAGGTGTTGGATTTGGAGGTAGGTGAGCACTTTGGGGACAGTGACCACAATTCGGTGACGTTTACGTTAAGGATGGAAAGGGATAAGTATACACCGCAGGGCAAGAGTTATAGCTGGGGGAAGGGAAATTATGATGCCATTAGACGTGACTTGGGGGGGATAAGGTGGAGAAGTAGGCTGCAAGTGTTGGACACACTGGATAAGTGGAGCTTGTTCAAGGATCAGCTACTGCGTGTTCTTGATAAGTATGTACCGGTCAGGCAGGGAGGAAGGTGCCGAGCGAGGGAACCGTGGTTTACCAAAGAAGTGGAATCTCTTGTTAAGAGGAAGAAGGAGGCCTATGTGAAGATGAGGTGTGAAGTTTCAGTTGGGGCGATGGATAGTTACAAGGTAGCGAGGAAGGATCTAAAGAGAGAGCTAAGACGAGCAAGGAGGGGACATGAGAAGTATTTGGCAGGAAGGATCAAGGAAAACCCAAAAGCTTTCTATAGGTATGTCAGGAATAAGCGAATGACTAGGGAAAGAGTAGGACCAGTCAAGGACAGGGATGGGAAGTTGTGTGTAGAGTCTGAAGAGATAGGCGAGATACTAAATGAATATTTTTCGTCAGTATTCACTCAGGAAAAAGATAATGTTGTGGAGGAGAATGCTGAGCTCCAGGTAAATAGATTAGATGGCATTGAGGTACGTAGGGAAGAGGTGTTGGCAATTCTGGACAGGCTGAAAATAGATAAGTCCCCGGGACCTGATGGGATTTATCCTAGGATTCTCTGGGAGGCCAGGGAAGAGATTGCTAGACCTTTGGCTTTGATTTTTATGTCATCATTGGCTACAGGAATAGTGCCAGAGGACTGGAGGACAGCAAATGTGGTCCCTTTGTTCAAAAAGGGGAGCAGAGACAACCCCGGCAACTATAGACCGGTGAGCCTCACGTCTGTAGTGGGTAAAGTCTTGGAGGGGATTATAAGAGACAAGATTTATAATCATCTAGATAGGAATAATATGATCGGGGATAGTCAGCATGGCTTTGTGAAGGGTAGGTCATGCCTCACAAACCTTATTGAGTTCTTTGAGAAGGTGACTGAACAGGTAGACGAGGGTAGAGCAGTTGATGTGGTGTATATGGATTTCAGCAAAGCGTTTGATAAGGTTCCCCACGGTAGGCTATTGCAAAAAATACGGAGGCTGGGGATTGAGGGTGATTTAGAGATGTGGATCAGAAAATGGCTAGCTGAAAGAAGACAGAGGGTGGTGGTTGATGGGAAATGTTCAGAATGGAGTACAGTCACAAGTGGAGTACCACAAGGATCTGTTCTGGGGCCGTTGCTGTTTGTCATTTTTATCAATGACCTAGAGGAAGGCGCAGAAGGGTGGGTGAGTAAATTTGCAGACGATACTAAAGTCGGTGGTGTTGTCGATAGTGTGGAAGGAAGTAGCAGGTTACAGAGGGATATAGATAAGCTGCAGAGCTGGGCTGAGAGGTGGCAAATGGAGTTTAATGTAGAGAAGTGTGAGGTGATTCACTTTGGAAGGAATAACAGGAATGCGGAATATTTGGCTAATGGTAAAGTTCTTGGAAGTGTGGATGAGCAGAGGGATCTAGGTGTCCATGTACATAGATCCCTGAAAGTTGCCACCCAGGTTGATAGGGTGGTGAAGAAGGCCTATGGAGTGTTGGCCTTTATTGGTAGAGGGATTGAGTTCCGGAGTCAGGAGGTCATGTTGCAGCTGTACAGAACTCTGGTACGGCCGCATTTGGAGTATTGCGTACAGTTCTGGTCACCGCATTATAGGAAGGACGTGGAGGCTTTGGAGCGGGTGCAGAGGAGATTTACCAGGATGTTGCCTGGTATGGAGGGAAAATCTTATGAGGAAAGGCTGATGGACTTGAGGTTGTTTTCGTTGGAGAGAAGAAGGTTAAGAGGAGACTTAATAGAGGCATACAAAATGATCAGGGGGTTGGATAGGGTGGACAGTGAGAGCCTTCTCCCGCGGATGAAAATGGCTGGCACGAGGGGACATAACTTTAAACTGAGGGGTAATAGACATAGGACAGAGGTCAGAGGTAGGTTCTTTACGCAATGAGTAGTGAGGCCGTGGAATGCCCTACCTGCTACAGTAGTGAACTCGCCAACATTGAGGGCATTTAAAAGTTTATTGGATAAACATATGGATGATAATGGTATAGTTTCGGTTAGATGGCTTTTGTTTCGGTGCAACATCGTGGGCCGAAGGGCCTGTACTGCGCTGTATTGTTCTATGTTCTATTCAATCTCCGGAGCACCTCACACCAGACCCCCCTCCTCTATAACCTCTCCCAGCTCTTCTTCCCACTTTGCTTTGATCCCTTCCAGTGGTGCCTGTGGTGTTGGGCGCTCTGACACACAGATGAGCCAACACAGTTGTATTTGGTACAACGCTGTTTTATTCAAACTTACTATCTACAGTTTTGTCTTGATACTCTGCACGTGGGGACTCCCTGTCTGTGATGTTAAAACAGGTCTTGTCGTTGTCCTTGTCCCCAGATCTACTGCCCACCAGGTGTCGTGTTTGTCCTTTTATACTGTCCCTGTCTTTGTCTGTGATTGGTTGTGGTGTTTTGTGTTCTGATTTGTCTGTTGGTGTGTCTATCATGATGTGTGTGTTTGAATATCATGACAGTGCCTTATCCTCTTCCAAAATAACTCTGTACACCGCTGACACTGCCCCCTTCTCCAGTCCCCTTGTCGTCAACACCTCCTCCAGCAATGTGGAGGCCAGTTCCTCTGGGAAGCTCTGTATCTCCTTCCTGGCAAAATCCCGAACCTGCATGTACCTAAACACTTCTCCCTGCCCATACTTCGCTTCCAGCTCCCTCAATCCTGCAAACCGACCCCGAAGAAACAAATCTTTTAACTTCTTAATCCCCTTCTCTTCCCATTTCCGAAAACTTCCATCGCACCTCCCTGGCTCAAATCTGTGGTTCCCCCGAATCGGCATTTCCCTTGACCCTAAACCCAACCCGAAGTGTTGGCGAAACTGCCTCCAAATTTTCAATGAAGCTATTATTACCGGACTCCCTGAATATTTACCCGGAGCTATCGGGAGCAGCGCTGTTGCTAGTGCCTTCAGCCCTGACCCCCTGCACAAACTCTCCTCCTTTCTGACCCACTAAGAATCAACCCCTCTGACCCAGCTCCGCATCTTCTCCACATTCGCCTCCCAGTAGTAGTACAACAGGTTCGGGAGATCCAAACCCCCTGCCTGCCTTCCCCTCTGTAGCAGCACCTTTCTCATTCTGGCCACCTTCCCTCCCCATATGAATGATGTAATCCTTCCCTCAATCTCCCTGAAAAAAGACTTTGGCAGGAAAATCGGTAGGCATTGAAAAATAAACACATTCATTTTAACCGCCTGTACCCGACCCGCCAGTGACAGAGGAAGGCCATCCCACCTTGCCAGATCGGCTTTCACTCTCCCCACCAAACTAGTGATGTACCTGCGAAGCCTGCCCCACTCCCGGGCAACCTGCACCTCCAGATACCTAAAATGAGTCCCTGCTCTACGGAATGGCAGCTCCCCTGCCCCCACCCCCAGCCGAGACACCACAAAATACTCACTCTTGTCCAGGTTCAGCTTGTCCCCCGATAAAGACCCAAATACCCGCAGTAGCTCCAATATTCCCCCTATCGACGCACTCGGTTCCGACACATACAGCAGCAAGTCGTCGGCATATAAGGACACCCTATGCTCTATCCCCCCCGCACTATTCCTTTCCATGCTCCTGAACTTCTCAATGCGATGGCCAACGGCTCAATCGCAAGTGCAAACAGCAGGGGGGACATAGGACATCCCTGTCTCGTCCCACGGTGGAGAGAAAAGCATCTCGAACTGATATTATTTGTGTGGACACTCGCCTTCGGCTCCTCATATAATAGCTTTACCCAGTTCACAAACCTTGGTCCAATCCCAAACCGCTCCAGCACTGCCATCAGGTACCCCCATTCTACCCGATCAAACGCCTTCCCGGTGTCCAATGCCACAACTACCTCTGTTTCCTTACCTTCCGCCGGTGCCATAACAACGTTCAAAACCCTCCTCATGTTCGAAAACAGCTGCCTCCCTTTCACGAACCCCGTTTGATCCTCCCCTATCACCTTCGGGAGGCACTCCTCCAGCCTACCCGCTAGTACCTTCGCCAACACTTTGGCGTCCACATTCAGAAGTGATATGGGCCGATATCACTCCGTCGGATCTTTATCTTTTTTTAGCAACAGTGAAATTGATGCCTGCCCCAAGGTTTGCGGCAACACCCCCTTCCCTATCGCCTCCTCAAACATCCCCACCATCAGGGGTGCCAACCTATCCTTAAATTTTTTATAATCCACCGGAAACCCATCCAGCCCTGCCACCTTCCTCGACTGCATCCTCCCAATCGCATCCTTTATCTCCTGCTCCACTATTGCTCCTTCTAATGTAGCCCTGTCCCCCTCCCCTAGCCTCGGGTATTCCAATCCAACTAGAAATTCCTGCATCTCACGGTCTCCCCGGGTGGCTCTGACTTGTACAACTTCTCATAAAACTCCTCAAAAACCTTGTTAATCAGCACTGGAGCCACCACCAACTTCCCTGCCCTGTCCTTCACCTGATGAATTTCCCTTGCCGCTGCCTCCCTCCGGAGCTGACCTGCCAACATACGCCTTATCTCCATGTTCATAAACTGCACCCCTTGCTCGTCTCAGTTGGCGCACCGCCTTCCTGGTGGACAGTCGGTCGAAGCTCGCCTGTAGTTCCTTCCTCATTTCCAGCTTCGCCGGGTCCCCATCCTCTGCATAACTCCTATCTACCTCCAACATCTCATCTATTACCCTCTGCCGCTCCAACCTCTCCTCTTTGTCCACCCTGGCATTAAACAAAATTACCTCACCCCTCACCACCGCCTTTAGAGCCTCCCAGACGACTGCCTTCGACACCTCACCCGTACAATTGAAACCTACATATTCCTTAATTACCTTTTCAATTTTCTCACAGAACACTTGATTCCCCAAAAGCCCCACATCCAGTTTCCACCCCGGTCTCTGCGCTGCCCCCTTCTCCAGCACCATATCCACCCAATGTGGAGCGTGATCTGACACTGCAATTGCAGAGTATTCCGACCCCTTGACTCCAGCCAGCAAAGCCTTCCCCACAACAAAAATGTTGATCCGCAAGTATACCTTATGGACCGCTGAGAAAAACGAGTGCTCCCGTTCCCTTGGGTGCAGTAACCTCGAAGGGTCCACCCCTCCCATTTCCACCATTAGCCCAGCCAGCACCTTCGCCCCCCCCTGATGGGATCAGCGAGTGCGGCCGTGATCTGTCCAACCTTGGCTCCTGCACTAAGTTCCAGTCCCCCCCCCCCCACCCCACAATCAGCTCATGCGTGTCCAAGTTGGGAATAGCCCCAAACACCTTCCTCGCGAATCCCACATCGTCCCAATTGGGACCGTATACACTTAACAGCGCCACTAATCTCCCCTCCAGCGCCCCTGCCACAATCACATATCTACCCCCCTGATCTGCCACCACCTTCTCCATCTGGAAGCATACCCTTTTGCTGACCAACACCGCTACCCCTCGAGCCCTTCCATCAAATCCGGAGTGAAACACTTGGCTAACCCAGCCGTTTTTAAGTCTCACCTGGTCCTTCACCCTCAAGTGTGTCTCCTGCAGCATTGCTACATCGGCTTTCAAACTTTTAAGATGTGCAAGCACCCTTGACCTCTTGACCGGACCTCCTAACCCTCTCACGTTCCACGTGACTATCCTTACTGGGGGTCTCTCACCCCCCCCCCCCCCCCCCCCCCAACTTTCTTATCCACCATCACCTTACCACCGGGCCCTGCCCCATAAGCCTGACCCGCCCCTGTCCATTGTTAACCTCAAACCCCTTCCCCTCCCCTCCCAAGAATCCCCCCTGCAAAAACATCCCCCAACATCCATCCCTCCACCTCCTCTTGCTTGCCTCGTAGGCCCATTGAAGCCTGCTATCCAGGCTCCAATGTCCGCAGCCCTCCTCTCACCTCACCCCCGTTCACTAACTGACTTTAGTTAGCTAGCGCGGGTGGCTCCCCCCGCCGAGACCTCTCGCCCCCTTCCACCCAGTCCCAGAGAAAGAAACTCCAAAACAAACCCAACAATCCAACCCCTACAATTCACTAACATAACATTTAACCGTCACAACACAGAATGCCATTAACTTGAACTCTGTAACAATGCAAAGAGAAGTAAATTTCAATACAAATCAGTAAAAAGAAAGTTGTAACATTTGTACATTTTCCAGCCGCTCAAACACAGTCCACAGTCTCTCTTTCAGTTCCGCTCTTCACACCTGTCCCAAGCCTTCTGCCCTCACGAACGCCTCAGCCGCCTCCGCTGTCTCAAAATAAAAGTCTTTGGCGTTATATGTTACTCTCAACTTCGCCGGGTACACCACACCAAATCGCACCCCTTCTTGTCCAAAGCCGTCTTCACTCGCCCAAACGCTGCTCGTCTTTTTGCCAACTCCACCGTCAAGTCCTTGTAGATCCGAACCGCAGTACCATCCCACAGCACTTCACGCTCCTGCTTCGCCCAGCTTAATACCTTCTCCTTCATGCAAAACTTATGGAAGCAGATAATTACTGCCCTTGGCGGTTCGTTCACTTTGGGCTTCGGCCTTAATGACCGATGAGCTCGGTCTAGCCCGTACAGGGTGGGGCTCTCACCCTCCCCCATCAGCTCCGGCAACTTCTTAGCAAAGTATTGCGTTGGCCTTGGGCCCTCTGTCCCTTCGGGCAAGCCCACAATTCTCAAATTGTGCCGCCTTGAGCGGTTTTCCAAGTCTTCCAGCTTTGCTCGGAGTCCTCTGTTAACCTCCACCACCCTTCGCAGCTCGTCCCCCATCGAGGTGACCTGGTCGCTGTGTCATGTCACGGCCTCCTCCACCTCCTTCATCTTCTCGCCCTGCTCTCTCACCTCGGCCGATGCCTTTGCCACCTCCACCCTCATCGACCAATGACCTCAACACGACCGCCGTCTCTTTCCTCAAGGCCTCCATGTGCCTCACAAACTGTTTTTCCAGCTCCACCGCCATCACCACGGTCATCTTCTCCACCGTAAGTAGTGCGGCCCCGCCTTGCAGTTCGGCTTCCGCCATCCTGTCAACACTTTTGCTCGTCTTCTCCTTCGGTGGCGAACCCGCGTTTCCTCCTTCGACGCTGCTCTTGGCATCCTTTAGTGGCTTATTGTTTTTATCTTCTTACTTTTCTCCTCTCTCCCCCTTCACCCTCCTGTCCTTCATCAATCTGACATTCTTTTTTGGGAGAGAAAAATAAACTTTCACCAAACTTCTTTAAACCTTCTTTCTTTCTCCTCTGCATTCACCCAGAGCTCCCCTGGGACCAGCCTTCAACCTTCTTTCTTCTTCCTAGGTGGGAGCCATCGGACGTGGAGCACCCTCCCTACATAGTGCCCTGGCCTCGCGCCTGCCGCCTCAGCCTCCTCGTAGCTCCGCCCCCGCTGCTCTAACCTGCCGCGCCAGGCCCAGCACCTCAGCCCCCGCCGCCCGACACCCACGCGGGGTTCTTCGCCGGTTTTTAAACCGGCCCCACTGGTTGCTCGTGACGGCCCCAAAGGCCGACGATAGTCGGGGAGTGCGTGAGGACTCTGGGATTTCCCCGAAATCGACGCAAATCGCGGCCACCGGCGCGAGCTCTTGTTGCGGCCGCCCTGCTCGCCCACGCCAACGGAAGTCCGTTCTGCCGCAACTCTGACATTAAAATAGCGTTCTCTGAAAATATCCTAAAATGGCTACCGCCCAGACCACATTTCTGATCCCGCTGCCACACAGCAAAGATGGCTTTGGTTGCGCCCTCTTTTTTCCCGCCACTTTCTTGTGTCTGTATCTCAGTGATTTGCTTTTGTGCAATCTCACTGGCCTTACGTATTTTTATGGCTTCTGCTAGTTTTGAATAGTTTTCCCTTAGCAATCATTCGCGTAATTTATCACATTGCAGACCGTATACAATTTGGTCTTTTATCAATGAATCATGGAGGTCTGCAAAATTGTAGGATTGTGCTTTGAGACGTAGATCCGTGACAAAACAGTCAAAGGTTTCGCCCAATTTTTGCAGTCTCATCCTGAATACATAACACTCGGAAGGTTTTGTTAATTTGCGGGTGGCAATAGTTATCGAATTGCACAATTATTTTTGAATAGCTCTTCTTGTCCTCCTCCGAAGCAAACTGAAAAGTATTATTCAGATCAATTGCTTGGGGACCAGCTACTGTCATTAGGAGCGCTATTTTTCTCACGTCTGAAGCTTCTTGGAGACTAAGAGCTTGCACATAAAAAGTGAACTGTGGCTTGAAAGCATGCCAGTTCGCATCTACATTACTAGCCGTGAGCACTTGGCTGGGAGTCTTCAATGCTTCCATCTTGCTTCGACGTTCCTAGTAGTATGTTGTTTTCCAGCTGATTTTCTCCGAGTCTCCAATTGTTTTCTTGTGTCTTCTTGCCGTACCTAATTTTCCCTAACTTCTCTTTTGGCATGTAATGTTCTTTGATTATGCTGATGTTGAATCTTGATGTGGCAGTGTTAACAAAGAACATTAGTCTGTGTTTTACAACAGAACTATTTATTACTAACACTACTCTAAAGGATTACTATAATGTCTAAGATTAATACAGTTAGAAATAATAGTCTATCGCTAACTTACACTGAGATACTACAGAGCTACTCTAATATTCGACTGCTATCAACCCCTTACTAACAACTTGTTCCGGAACACATGGTGCGTCCGGGTCACGTGTCTGCATGCTCGCACCATCTGCTGGTCGGATGTTAGAACTACAACAGTAAAACACATAATTTATAATACACATACAGATGATGATGATCTACTCATATTATATACAGATGATAGTCTACCTATCATTACAAAACCCAGACTCAATTCATGGTTTACTGTGCAGCAGTTTGTCACGTTCCTACATACTTCGGAGATTTAGACGACCTACAGTCTATACAATCTAATAGATTTCTATTAGAAATCTAGTGCTAGGAAACAGACAGTTGACAGTAACTTTGCAATTTAAAAAAAAGTATTTAAAAAAAAAAAGACAAATTTTAATTTTAATTAATTGACGCAATGTCAGTTAGAGGGGTGCTGTGCTCCGACTGTGAGATGTGGCAGGTCCGGGAGGCTTCCAGCGTCCCGGATGGCTTCATCTGCAGAAAGTGCACCCAACTGCAGCTCCTCACAGACCGCATGGTTCGGTTGGAGCAGCAATTGGATGCACTTAGGAGCATGCAGGTGGCGGAAAGCGTCATAGATCGCAGTTATGTAAATGTGGTCACACCCAAGGTGCAGGCAGAGAAATGGGTGACCACCAGAAAGGGCAGGCAGTCAGTGCAGGAATCCCCTGTGGTTGTCCCCCTCTCGAACAGATATACCCCTTTGGATACTGTCGGGGGGGATAGCCTATCAGGGGAAAACAGCAGCAGCCAGAGCAGTGGCACCACGGCTGGCTCTGATGTTCAGAAGGGAGGGTCAAAGCGCAGAAGAGTAATAGTAATAGGGGACTCTATAGTCAGGGGCACAGATAGGCGCTTCTGTGGACGTGAAAGAGACTCCAGGATGGTATGTTGCCTCCCTGGTGCCAGGGTCCAGGATGTCTCCGAACGGGTAGAGGGAATCCTGAAGGGGGAGGGCAAACAGGCAGAGGTCGTTGTACATATTGGTACTAACGACATAGGCAGGAAGGGGCATGAGGTCCTGCAGCAGGAGTTCAGGGAGCTAGGCAGAAAGTTAAAAGACAGGACCTCGAGGGTTGTAATCTCGGGATTACTCCCTGTGCCACGTGCCAGTGAGGCTAGAAATAGGAAGATAGAGCAGACAAACACGTGGCTAAACAGCTGGTGTAGGAGGGAGGGTTTCCGTTATCTGGACCACTGGGAGCTCTTCCGGGGCAGGTGTGACCTGTATAAGATGGACGGGTTGCATCTAAACCGGAGAGGCATAAATATCCTGGCCGCGAGGTTTGCTAGTGTCACACGGGAGGGTTTAAACTAGTATGGCAGGGGGGTGGGCACGGGAGCAATAGGTCAGAAGGTGAGAGCATTGAGGGAGAACTAGGGAATAGGGACAGTGTGGCTCTGAGGCACAGCTGACGGGGAGAAGTTGCTGAACACAGTGGGTCTGGTGGCCTGAAGTGCATATGTTTTAATGCAAGGAGCATTACGGGTAAGGCAGACAAACTTAGAGCTTGGATTACTACTTGGAACTATGATGTTGTTACCATTACAGAGACCTGGTTGAGGGAAGGGCAGGATTGGCAGCTAAACGTTCCAGGATTTAGATGTTTCAGGCGGGATAGAGGGGGATGTAAAAGGGGAGGCGGAGTTGCGCTACTTGTTCGGGAGAATATCACAGCTATACTGCGAGAGGACACCTCAGAGGGCAGTGAGGCTATATGGGTAGAGATCAGGAATAAGAAGGGTGCAGTCACAATGTTGGGGGTATACTACAGGCCTCCCAACAGCCAGCGGGAGATAGAGGAGCAGATAGGTAGACAGATTTTGGAAAAGAGTAAAAACAACAGGGTTGTGGTGATGGGAGACTTCAACTTCCCCAATATTGACTGGGACTCACTTAGTGCCAGGGGCTTAGACGGGGCGGAGTTTGTAAGGAGCATCCAGGAGGGCTTCTTAAAACAATATGTAAACAGTCCAACTAGGGAAGGGGCGGTACTGGACCTGGTATTGGGGAATGAGCCCGGCCAGGTGGTAGATGTTTCAGTAGGGGAGCATTTCGGTAACAGTGACCACAATTCAGTAAGTTTTAAAGTACTGGTGGACAAGGATAAGAGTGGTCCGAGGATGAATGTGCTAAATTGGGCGAAGGCTAATTATAACAATATTAGGCGGGAACTGAAGAACATAGATTGGGGGCGGATGTTTGAGGGCAAATCAACATCTGACATGTGGGAGGCTTTCAAGTGTCAGTTGAAAGGAATACAGGACCGGCATGTTCCTGTGAGGAAGAAAGATAAATACGGCAATTTTCGGGAACCTTGGATGACGAGTGATATTGTAGGCCTCGTCAAAAAGAAAAAGGAGGCATTTGTCAGGGCTAAGAGGCTGGGAACAGACGAAGCCTGTGTGGCATATAAGGAAAGTAGGAAGGAACTTAAGCAAGGAGTCAGGAGGGCTAGAAGGGGTCACGAAAAGTCATTAGCAAATAGGGTTAAGGAAAATCCCAAGGCTTTTTACACGTACATAAAAAGCAAGAGGGTAGCCAGGGAAAGGGTTGGCCCACTGAAGGATAGGCAAGGGAATCTATGTGTGGAGCCAGAGGAAATGGGCGAGGTACTAAATGAATACTTTGCATCAGTATTCACCAAAGAGAAGGAATTGGTAGATGTTGAGTCTGGAGAAGGGGGTGTAGATAGCCTGGGTCACATTGTGATCCAAAAAGACGAGGTGTTGGGTGTCTTAAAAAATATTAAGGTAGATAAGTCCCCAGGGCCGGATGGGATCTACCCCAGAATACTGAAGGAGGCTGGAGAGGAAATTGCTGAGGCCTTGACAGAAATCTTTGGATCCTTGCTGTCTTCAGGGGATGTCCCGGAGGACTGGAGAATAGCCAATGTTGTTCCTCTGTTTAAGAAGGGTAGCAAGGATAATCCCGGGAACTACAGGCCGGTGAGCCTTACTTCAGTGGTAGGGAAATTACTGGAGAGAATTCTTCGAGACAGGATCTACTCCCATTTGGAAGCAAATGGACGTATTAGTGAGAGGCAGCACGGTTTTGTGAAGGGGAGGTCGTGTCTCACTAACTTGATAGAGTTTTTCGAGGAGGTCACTAAGATGATTGATGCAGGTAGGGCAGTAGATGTTGTCTATATGGACTTCAGTAAGGCCTTTGACAAGGTCCCTCATGGTAGACTAGTACAAAAGGTAAAGTCACACGGGATCAGGGGTGAACTGGCAAGGTGGATACAGAACTGGCTAGGCCATAGAAGGCAGAGGGTAGCAATGGAGGGATGCTTTTCTAATTGGAGGGCTGTGACCAGTGGTGTTCCACAGGGATCAGTGCTGGGACCTTTGCTCTTTGTAGTATATATAAATGATTTGGAGGAAAATGTAACTGGTCTGATTAGTAAGTTTGCAGACGACACAAAGGTTGGTGGAATTGCGGATAGCGATGAGGACTGTCTGAGGATACAGCAGGATTTAGATTGTCTGGAGACTTGGGCGGAGAGATGGCAGATGGAGTTTAATCCGGACAAATGTGAGGTAATGCATTTTGGAAGGGCTAATGCAGGTAGGGAATATACAGTGAATGGTAGAACCCTCAAGAGTATTGAAAGTCAAAGAGATCTAGGAGTACAGGTCCACAGGTCATTGAAAGGGGCAACACAGGTGGAGAAGGTAGTCAAGAAGGCATACGGCATGCTTGCCTTCATTGGCCGGGGCATTGAGTATAAGAATTGGCAAGTCATGTTGCAGCTGTATAGAACCTTAGTTAGGCCACACTTGGAGTATAGTGTTCAATTCTGGTCGCCACACTACCAGAAGGATGTGGAGGCTTTAGAGAGGGTGCAGAAGAGATTTACCAGAATGTTGCCTGGTATGGAGGGCATAAGCTATGAGGAGCGATTGAATAAACTCGGTTTGTTCTCACTGGAACGAAGGAGGTTGAGGGGCGACCTGATAGAGGTATACAAAATTATGAGGGGCATAGACAGAGTGGATAGTCAGAGGCTTTTCCCCAGGGTAGAGGGGTCAATTACGAGGGGGCATAGGTTTAAGGTGAGAGGGGCAAAGTTTAGAGTAGATGTACGAGGCAAGTTTTTTACGCAGAGGGTAGTGGGTGCCTGGAACTCACTACCGGAGGAGGTAGTGGAAGCAGGGACGATAGGGACATTTAAGGGGCATCTTGACAAATATATGAATAGGATGGGAATAGAAGAATACGGACCCAGGAAGTGTAGAAGATTGTAGTTTAGTCGGGCAGTATGGTCGGCACGGGCTTGGAGGGCCGAAGGGCCTGTTCCTGTGCTGTACATTTCTTTGTTCTTTTGTTGTTGTACAGCAGGCACCTCAAAGCGCTCCAAGGTCCTCCAAATCCGGTGACGAGAAAGAAATTCCTGAATCTCCCAAGCCAACTTTCCTAGCATCAAAGCACTGATTACTCAAAATCAGCCCTGCTGAATGGGGCGTGTCATTTGCATGTCTGGCAGTTGACTTCTGAACTGCTCTACTCTGGACATAGCAGGAGACTCCCAGGAGGACAGCGGAACATTTTAGGGATGTCCTCAAAGCATCCTTGAAGAAGTAAAACATACCTATTGATTCTGGGAGACCCTGACTTGTGACTGATCAAAATGGAGAAGTTTTATTTTGGAAGGCACCGAACACATGGAGAGACTTTATCGGTAATGCGCAGAAGCAAGTCGGGCATCGAGAGGTCTGTACAAACCTCCAAACAACCATTTTTATTTCTATAAATACTGAGTAAGCAATTTCTTTTTCCAATTAAAGGTAAATTTAGAATTGCCAATCCACCTACCCTGCATATCTTTGGGTTGTGGGGGTGAGACCCACACAGACATGGGGAGAATGGTCAAGCTCCACACGGTCAGTGACCTGATGCCGGGATCGATCCCAGATCCTCAGCGCCGTGAGGCAGCAGTGCCAACCAGGGCACCACCGTGTTGCCCCCCAAAAAAACATTTACTCAATATTTTCAAGTACCACCTATCCAGTATGTTACAGAGTCTGCAGATCATGCATTGGACTTATCAGCCAGAAAATAACCCACATAGGGGGAGGCAATGGCATAGTAGTATGGTCACTGGACTAGTAATCCAGAGACCCAGGGTAATTCTCTGGGGACCATAGCAAATGTTGAAAATTGAATTCAGTAAAAAATTTGGAATTAAAAGTCTAATGACCATGAATTGTCATAAAAACCTACCTGGTTTACTGCTCAGCTGTCAGCAGTGGCTAAGAGACCGCACCAGGTTCATACGTTTTAAGATGGTGCGGAAAGACAATTTGATCCAGGAGTGATAATATAAGAAATAGGACTTGGTTATTTAATAAACATACTTTATTAAAAGAAAACAAAACAATATTTAAATGTTTAGACTTCAACCCGAACAATAACAGATTACACAGTTTCTTAACTTCATAGATTATCATAGAATTTACAGTGCAGAAGGAGGCCATTCCCGTACCAGCCTCCCCGAACAGGCGCCGGAATGTGGCGACTAGGTGCTTTTCACAGTAACTTCATTTGAAGCCTACTTGTGACAATAAGCGGTTTTCATTTTCATTCAGCCCATAGAGTCTGCACCGGCTCTTGGAAAGAGCACCCTACCCAAGGTCAACACCTCCACCCTATCCCCATAACCCAGTAACCCCACCCAACACTAAGGGCAATTTTGGATACGAAGGGCAATTTATCATGGCCAATCCACCTAACCTGCACATCTTTTGGACTGTGGGAGGAAACCGGAGCACCCGGAGGAAACCCACGCACACACGGGGAGGATGTGCAGACTCCGCACAGACAATGACCTAAGCTGGAATCGAACCTGGGACCCTGGAGCTGTGAAGCAATTGTGCTATCCACAGTGCTACCGTGCACACTAGTTCCCCTTAAACAACACTTTAACAGAACATGCAGCTCTCATGCTACTTTCACAGGCAGACAAAGGAAATACTTGCATTTACAAAGCAATTTTTCTTCTGGTAGGGACATTGGTTCTGAACCCTTTTTCCAAATCCTGGCTCAGTGACAACTTTCATGACCTTCTTGGTTGATTTCCATACCTTCTGTAACTGTTCAGAACAGCATTCTTTCTCTCACCCTCTCTGAACTCCGCCCAGCCGCTCAAACAAAGGTTCTCTGTTCGGGTTTCCAGGCTTGCACCCATCAGCGTGTGGGCATATCCCTCTGAATCTGTGTTACTAGGTTTTTTGTTCCCTCAGTCTGTTTAACCCCTCAATTGTCTGCTACATTGGGGTCTCCCTCATGCAACATTACTAATGTCCTTTAGCGAATGAAATCTGTTATCCTTACCTGGTCTAGTGTACATAGTGGAAAGAGCACCCTACCTAAGCCCACATCTCCATCCTATCCCCATACTACCACCCTGTCCCCGTAACCCTACCTAACCTTTTTTTTTAGACACTAAGGGCAATTTAGCATAGCCAATCCACCTAACCTGCACATCTTTGGACTGCGGGATGATACCGGAGCACCCGGAGGAAACCCACGCAGACATGGGGAGAACGCCCAGACTCCGCACAGACAGTGACCCAAGCCGGGAATCGAACCTGGGACCCTGGAACTGTGAAGCAACTGTGCTAACCACTGTGCTACCATCCTGCCCAAGGAAGGAAGTCATCTTCCATCAAAAGAGACTGTTGGAGAAGAAAATGCAGAAAAAAATGTATTTTACATTTTTGGTTAAATCTGAATTATAGATTTGTGCAATTAAAAGTACATGCCCCATTCAACACCATAATGTAGAAAGAATGCTTAAGATTTTATGGTCAGTACTTGTAGTAATTAATTCAGGAGACATGAAGAGGACGGTTTATACAGATTTATCCTGAACTCAAAAGTAAAGCCACACCTGCAGCATACAACACAAGTGTCCCAGGTCGGGACTAATGGAACTCCTGATCCGAGTGGGACGTCATTTTAAAGGGCTCAGTAACGAGTCCGAGCTGGGCGCCCGCTACCATTGCAACTCATAATCCACGTGCCCCATGGGGAGATCGATAAATGATTCCCCGTGGTCCTCGTGAGGCTTATCAAATCCCTCCTCCTCCAAGTCCAGATCTTCCACCTCACTCCCGTGACGATGAGGCCCCTTTTGTCTCTTTCACACGGCCTCGGGTTCACTGTCAGCAAAACCGGATCTGGGGCATGAAGTGAATGAGAGATCGTCACTTCCTAGCTGAGCGTCAAAGGGCCACAGATAAGGGCTCTTCTTCGATGTTGACTTCTGTCTGCAGGTCAGTCACCTCAGTCTCCATTTCTGAGCCCGAGTCTTTGTCCTTTTGGTGGATGACTCTTGGGTTTAACATGGGTTGAGTCCCCTGACTATTGAGGACATCGCCGCGCCTGGAGTATTTTCCGCACTAGAGAATTTCTTGCTCTTGAGATGGACCATGTGTTTTTTTTTTATAGTCCTCTCCCAGGTCTTGACCTTGTACGACTCGGGACCACAACAGTTCCCAGGGACCACGGGGATCCGTCTCCGAAATTGTGAACATAGATGGTATCTCCCAGCCATAAGGTCCTGTCGAGTCATTGAGTATCATAATCTTTCTTCTGGGCCTCTTATTTTGACACCACCTTCCCACCTAGGTTAGGAAACAATAGACTGAGTCTGATCTGGAGGCACCCGCCCATCAGCAATTCTGCTGGTGCAATCCCTGTCCTGGTGTGTGCATGGTCCTGTAATTGAAGAGGAACTGAGCCAATTTTGTGTCAAGCGAGCCAGAGGTCTGTTTCTTTTAAATGTTTGGACTGCCTGTTTGGCCAGGATGTTGGAAGATGGGTGGTATGATGCCGTTTGGATATGTTTCAGTCTGTTGGACTTTACGAACGCCTGGAATTCTTTGCTGGTGATGGCAGACCTGTCATCAGGCACGTGGACCCCGATCTCCCATGGGTACAAAATGGCTGCCGGAATTTCTCTATGGTGGCACTATAAGTCATGGAGGACATTCGATGTATGTACATCCATTTATAATGGGCGTTGACCAAGATTTAAAACAACCCCATGAACGGCCCAGCAGTCAGTGTGTATCTCCCTGGCCATGGGTGTACTGAGACAGACGGTGGGAGTTTCTGATTTTCCTGACACAATGGGCACTGTTTTACCAAATTTTCAATGTCGGAGTCAAGCCTAGGCTACCAGACGTAGCTCCTTGTGAGCATGTTCATTTTGGAGACTCGTGGGTGGCAACTGAGTTGTTCCTTCAAGATGGGGCACTGGCCTGGGGGAGAGATGAGGGACGACCACTCGTACTCTCCACAGGATGATGCTGATTTCCACATTGAATTCTTGGCGTTTAAGGGCTTTAGATCCTCTGTGTGGTGTCCTTGAATTCCGCTTAGGCTCATGTGGCGTAGTTTTGCCAGCATGGGGTCCTTCTGGGTCCATGTCTGGATTTGCTTGGTGGATATGGGTAGGGTGTTCATAAAATTTAACGTCATGATAACTTCATCCATTACTTGGGGGGGGGGGCATGTGCGTGCTTGTGGGCAATGGTAGGTGACTAAGGCGTTAGGATCGGCCACGTGGGTTCCTGGGCACTCGAGGGAGTGCTAATAAGCTGCTAAAAATAGTGCCCAGTGTTGGACCCAAGCCAAGGTGATGTGAGGGATCGCCTTGTCCTCCTTAAAAGTCCATGATTATGATAAAGGGTCAGCCATAGATGTATGGTTGGAATTTCTTTACTCCGAATATCGCAGCCAGGTGGTCTTTTTCAATTTGTGCATACTGTCACTCCGCATTTGCCAGGGTTTGTGATGTATATACAATGCATCTACCCACTGATGGGAATCGACTACTCCTACTCCACACAGACAGGCATCACGTGTTAGTACCAGCGGTCTTGGTGGATCGTAGTGTGCCAAGATATTGACGACAGCAGCTGTTGCTTCACTTTCATGAATGCTCCGTCCTTTGGATTGGTACCTGCCACAACCACTTCTGGTTTTTCTTCAACAATACATTTAGAGGTGCCAGTAAGGTGGCTTGGTTGGAGATAAACTTCCCACATAAGACCATAAGACATAGGAGTGGAAGTAAGGCCATTCGGCCCATCGAGTCCACCCCACCATTCAATCATGGCTGATTTCAACTCCATTTACCCGCTCTCTCTCCATAGCCCTTAATTCCTTGAGAAATCAAGAATTTATCAACTTCTGTCTTAAAGACACTCAACGTCCCGGCCTCTGTGGCAATGAATTCCACAGACCCACCACTCTCTGGCTGAAGAAATTTCTCCTCATCTCTGTTCTAAAGTGACTCCCTTTTATTCTAAGGCTGTGCCCCCGGGTCCTAGTCTCCCCTGCTAATGGAAACAACTTCCCTACCTCCACCCTATCTAAGCCATTCATTATCTTGTAAGTTTCTATTAGATCTCCCCTCAACCTCCTAAACTCCAATGAATATAATCCCAGGATCCTCAGACGTTCATCTTATGTTAGGCCTACCATTCCTGGGATCATCCGTGTGAATCTCCGCTGGACCCGCTCCAGTGCCAGTATGTCCTTCCTGAGGTGTGGGGCCCAAAATTGCTCACAGTATTCTAAATGGGGCCTAACTAATGCTTTATGAAGGTTCAGAAGTACATCCCTGCTTTTATATTCCAAGCCTCTTGAGATGAATGACAACATTGCATTTGCTTTCTTAATTACGGACTCAACCTGCACGTTTACCTTTAGAGAATCCTGGACTAGGACTCCCAAGTCCCTTTGCACTTCAGCATTATGAATTTTGTCACCGTTTAGAAAATAGTCCATGCCTCTATTCTTTTTTCCAAAGTGCAAGACCTCGCACTTGCCCACGTTGAATTTCATCAGCCATTTCTTGGACCACTCTCCTAAACTGTCTAAATCTTTCTGCAGCCTCCCCACCTCCTCCATACTACCTGCCCCTCCACCTATCTTTGTATCATCGGCAAACATAGCCAGAATGCCCCCAGTCCCGTCATCTAGATCGTTCATATATAAAGAGAACAGCTGTGGCCCCAACACTGAACCCTGCGGGACACCACTCGTCACTGGTTGCCATTCCGAAAAAGAACCTTTTATCCCAACTCTCTGCCTTCTGCCTGACAGCCAATCGTCAATCCATGTTAGTACCTTGCCTCGAATACCATGGGCCCTTATTTTACTCAGCAGTCTCCCGTGAGGCACCTTATCAAAGGCCTTTTGGAAGTCAAGATAGATAACATCCATTGGCTCTCCTTGGTCTAACCTATTTGTTATCTCTTCAAAGAACTCTAACAGGTTTGTCAGGCACGACCTCCCCTTACTAAATCCATGCTGACTTGTCCTAATCCGACCCTGCACTTCCAAGAATTTAGAAATCTCATCCTTAACAATGGATTCTAGAATCTTGCCAACAACCGAGGTTAGGCTAATTGGCCTATAATTTTCCATCTTTTTCCTTGTTCCCTTCTTGAACAGGGGGGTTACAACAGCGATTTTCCAATCCTCTGGGACTTTCCCTGACACCAGTGACTTTTGAAAGATCATAACTAACGCCTCCACTATTTCTTCAGCTATCTCCTTTAGAACTCTAGGATGTAGCCCACCTGGGCCCGGAGATTTATCAATTTTTAGACCTCTTAGTTTCTCTAGCACTTTCTCCTTTGTGATGGCTACCATATTCAACTCTGCCCCCTGACTCTCCGGAATTGTTGGGATATTACTCATGTCTTCTACTGTGAAGACTGACGCAAAGTACTTATTCAGTTCCTCAGCTATTTCCTTGTCTCCCATCACAAAATTACCAGCGTCATTTTGGAGCGGCCCAATGTCAACTTTTTCCTCCCGTTTGTTTTTAATGTATTTAAAGAAACTTTTACTATCATTCCTAATGTTACTGGCTAGCCTACCTTCAAATTTGATCCTCTCTCCTTATTTCTCTCTTTGCTGATGAGGCCGAGGAATGACTTGAATTCCGTTGTGTTTCGGGGGTCAGTGCTCCTTTTATGGCCTTCACTTTGTCCTGTACAGTGTGCAAGTCGTCTTTATCAACGCAGTGTCCGAGGTATGTTACCTCATCCGTCTGAAACACGCACTTTTTTCGCTTGAGGCGGATGCCCGCTTCGGAGAATCACCATAGGACTTCCTCCAAGTTTGCCAGCTGTTCTTTTTTTGTGGCTCCTGTGATCAATCAATCATCTGGATACATTGCCCCCTTAGGCAGCCCTTGAAGGATATTTTCCATTGTGTGGTGGTAACAGGCACACACTAATGAGACTCTGAAAGGCCAGGGGGTATAATTGTATACACGCTTATGGGTGTTGATGGCAACATATGGATGGTGTATTGAGCTCCAGCTGGATGTACAGATGGCTCATGTCCAGCTTTGTAAATGTGTGGCCACCAGCAAGTTTTGCGTAGAGATCTTCACTAAACGACATGGAGTATCGGTCTATGCGAGAGGCTCAGTTGACAGTTAATTTATAGGGCGGATTCGTCGGCCCTCCTGCCCGTCAACTGGAAATTTCCACCCGAGGTCAACGGGCGGGAATTACATGGTCCCTATCCGTCTGTGGCGATCTTGTGGCGGGTGCGGCAGAAGAATCCAGCTCATAGTCTTCGCAAAGGCGGACCGACCTGTAAGGCATTAGTACTGGGATTACTGGCACAGCCCATTCTGCAAATTGTACTGCGCGTATGATGCCAATGTTCTCCAGCCGCCCAGGTTCAGCCTCTAGGTGAGCAAGGCATAGGGGACCAGTTGCGCTCTGAAATACTTACGTAGGGCCTTTGGGTCGATGCAGATTTTTGTCCTTGCTCCTTTTATTTTGCCAAGGCCTTAATGAAATACCACAGGATATTTCCCAATAACTTCGTACAGGCTGTCACTTCACCTTTTGAAAATTTGCTGCCAGTCCAATCGGATTTTGTGCAGCCAGTTTCCGCCCAGGTGACTGGGTCCTGGTCCTTGTATGACTATTAGGGGGAGTCAGACCATCTACTGCCCTGGATGTTTGGGGTCATGGTGGTTCCTGCAATTCATATAGGCTCCCCTGTGTATGTGGTGACTCGTCCTGGTGTCTTGCAGGCCCAGGGGTACGATTCCTGCTTCAAGGTACTTGAAGGTCTGTTCCTCTATAATGGAGACAGCAGCTCTTGTGTCCATTTCCAGAAGGTGACCATTGACCCAGAGTTTAATTATGATTGGGAAAACTTTGGAAATGGTGGTGCAGTTCAGCTGCATCAGTTCGTCCTGTTCGAGCTGGTGGATTTGCAAGGCCAGGGCCTGAGGTGGCTTTGGCTTCTGGCCTGGGTGATATGCTTTCGGCATATCCTTCGGCCAGGTAGAGAAGTCTTGCGACTGTTCCCCGAAGCTTTCTGGGGAAGTTTCCCTTACACTTCTGGGGTTCCCTGTCTGTCGACACATATCCTTGTGTGCCACGGCCCAGTGGTGAACTGGTGGTGGGTGAGTCGCGGATGTGCTTTCTACGGGGAGTCCAGTTTTTCTATACAACGTTGAGCACGCTGCAGTCCATTGAACCTTGAAGCTCCTGGGCTGCTTTCTTGGTATTTTCCAGGGATAGTGCCAGTTCTTGGCATTTTCCAGGGATAGTGCCAGTTCTATGGCACTTTTAAGGTCCAGGGTGGGCTCTGCAAACAGTTACCTGTGTTGCAACATTGTTTATGCCGCATACAAGTCGGCCCCGTAACATCTCCAGAAGGGATAACCTATACTCACAGGCTTCAACCAGTTTCCTGAACCTGGTTAGGAATTTCTTGGTGGGTTCTCTAGGGATTGCTCCAGTTGTGTTAAACCTGTAGCACTGGTGAATTATAAACGGTTTCAGGTTGAGGTGGTTTGCCACACATTCTACCAGTTCATTAAAAGTTTTTGAGTCCAGGGCTAAAGGGTAAGTCAAACTCTTAATGATGCCAAATGTTGGGACTCCACAAACAGTCAAAAGGATTACCTTTTGTTGGTCGTCACCATCTATACCATTCACATGACAGATATTGCACTTTCTTTCGCCATACGGGGGCCTATCCTCCAAGCCTGTAGTATACGGCTCGAGTTTCCTAAATAGTAACATACCCGTTTTTAAAAATAGAATTTACAGTGCAGAAGGAGGCCATTTTGCCCATCAAGTCTGCACCGGCTCTTGGAAAGAGCATCCTACTTAAGCCACACCTCCATCTCATCCCCGTAACCCAGTAACCTCACCTAACCTTTTTGGACATTAAGGGCAATTTAGCATGGCCAATCCACCTAACCTGCACATCTTTGGACTGTGGGAGGAAACCGGAGCACCCGGAAGAAACCCACACATGGGGAGAATGTGCAGACCCTGCACAGACATGACTCGGGTCGGGAATCGAACCTGGGACCCCGGAGCTGTGAAGCACCAATGCTAACCACTGTGCTACCGTGTTTATGTTTCCTTACCGGAATTGTTTTTTTTTTAGTAGGACTGTCCAGAATCCTGTTCTTGATCCTTGTCGCCAGCGTAGTAATCCAGGAGACAAAAAGTGAAAGGTTTAAACAGATTTATTCTGACCTCAGAAGTAAAGCTGCCCCCACAATATACAACACAAGTGTCCCAGGTCAGGATTAACGGAACTCCCAGTCCGAGTCTGGGACGCCATTTTAAAGGGCTCGGCAATGTGTCCCAGCCGGGTGGGCCTCCGTCCGTTACCATGAGAACTAGTACTCCATGAGCTTCACAGGGAGATTGGTAAGTGATTTCTTGTGAGGGTTCTCACAGCGCAGAATGAAAGGCACTATTCATACATTTACTTTTTCCCCACAAATTTTCTATGGACTTTGCACTGCAACTTGCACTATTTGGAAAAATCATTTCAGCATGATGCCCTTTGCAGTGAACTGGCATTAGATTGAATAGGGCAAGTAACAGTGTGTTTTAACCTTTTCGACTGAAGAATTCTTATTGAGGTAAACAGGCTACACAATTCAGTTTTGTAAACCGGCGCAGTGGATAACACTGCTGCCTCACACTCCCAGAGACCCGGGTCCGATTTCGGCCTTGGGTGACTGTGTGGAGTTTACACGTTCTCTGTGTCTGTGTGTGTTTCCCCTTGGTGCTCCGGTTTCCTTCCACAGTCCAATCGAGAAGGTGCTTGGCCCGAATCAGGAGAAGCTTGTAAAAACCTCGGAAGCTGTGAAGGAGCATGCAGAGATGCCGAAGGGTGTAGAGGCGGCCTTGTTACGGCATAGCGATCAAATCACCTTGTTGGAAGCAGGATACAGCTAGTGGAGGAGAGGAACAAGAACCTGAGGGCAAAGGTGGATGACCTGGAGTTCAGGTCGAGAAGACAGAACCTCAGGATGGTAGGGTTGCCGGAGGGGGTGGAGGGCCCGATGCCGTCTGAGTACTTTTCTTGCCGACTGAGTACTTTTCTCAGATGTTCGCCAAGTTGGTGGGGGAGGGGGGAAACGGGCAAATGTCCCCATTAGTGTTGGATAGGGCCCACCGAACACTGTCAGACGCCTCGGGCAAATGAGCCATCACAGGCAGTAATTGTTTGATTCCACAGCTTCCAGGACAAGGAGTGGGTCCTGCAATGGGCCAAAGAGAATTGGGACTCAAGGTGGGAAGGAAGCACCATCCGGATATACCGGGATGTCGGAGCAGAGTTGGTGAAATGGCGAGAGACCGTTAATAAGGTGAAGTCAGCGCCATACAAGAGTGGAGTAAGATTTAGAGTGGTATACCCGGCAAGGCAGCGAGTCACCTTTGGGTCAAAATACTATTTTTTCAATACAACCGAGGAGGCAGAGGCTTTTGTAAAGGAGCAAGGACTTGGACTTAATTAAATGGGTTTGATTGGAACTTTAATAGGGGCGGATGGGAAGGGTTTGTTTGAGATGCTTTGTATTTTGTTTATGTTGTATGGTGGGAGATGAGTGAGTCAATGTGGTTGGGGGGTGATGGTTTGTGATGAACGGTTACTGTAATACTGTACCCCTGTCATCATGTAAGGTGATGTCCCCTTTAAGACCGGGCTTGGAACCTTGGGGGACTCCGCCTCTGGCTCCGGCCACCTGGGAGCCGTATTTGCTTTTGGGCAGCACCTCAGTTAGCACCCGTCTCGGCACCAGGCTAGTTCTGAGCTTATTAAAGCCTTCTTTACTGTTTTACTCTCTAAGCGTCGTTATTGAGGGTACAACAATTTAATAAGCTAAACTACATCAGGATGGACGCAGACCTAAAACCAGAGAAGCTCAACCTGGAAGCACGGACACCGGAGGCAAAAGACATTTTAAAATACTGGCTCCGATGTTTCGAGGCCTATCTGGACTCCTCAGAGACCTCCATCCTGGGGCCATGCAAGCTGTGCCTACTCCACGCCTGGGTGAGTCACAGAATCTCCGCCACGCTCGAAAAGGCGACTACTTATGAAGGGGCGGTCAAGTTACTCCGCAAGCGGTTCGGCAAACCCATCAACGAGGTACACGCCAGGCATCTGCTCTCTACCTGCCGGCAGCGCTCGGGGGAATCGCTAGACAAATTCGTTGGAAAATTCACCGCGCTTGCCAGGGACTTTGACCATCAGGGTGTGACAGGGGAAACCCATATGAACCTGCACATCAGAGACGCGTTCGTGTCCGGCATCCGCTCGACCTACATCCGGCAGCGGCTACTCGAAAACGTGGCAAAAGACCTCCAGGATACGCTAACGCTCGCCTCCTCGCTGGAGGTGGCCCGACATAATTTGGGTACGTACCCCGCGGACTCTGCGAGCCCCCCTCGGACTTCCTCAGACTCAGCTACGTTACGGGCCTGCGCCGCGCGGCGACCTGCTCATCCTGGGGGCACACCGTTGCATCCACGCCCACGCTACCCTGCCCGCTCTGCGATCTGCAGCGACTCCGGGAAGAAGGGGCATTTTGCGAGGGTCTGCCTTGCCAGACCCAGGGGCCAGAAGAACAAAGAACAGCCGGCCCGAAAATCAGGCTCTCAGGCCCACAGGCCTCGCAATGCGGCTGCGCACCAACCCGACACGCCCCCTTCTGACGCGTCATCTGCCTCGTGCGAATCATGGCAGCGGCCATCTTGTCGGCGGCCATCTTCTCGACCCGACACATGCAACCGACGGCGGCGGCCATTTTATGAGTCCGACTCAGCTGAGGACTTGGACTACTCGCGAGTGGGAGCGATCACCCTCGACCAAACTCGGCCAAAACATCTGCAAAACTCGATGATGAAGGTCCAATTCAACGGGCGCGACACTGCATGCCTCTTTGACTCCGGGAGCACGGATAGCTTTATTCATCCAGAAACGATAAGGCGCTGCTCCTTGCGCACCCATCCCGCGTCCCAAACTGTTGCCCTCGCATCCGGGTCCCACTCAGTACAAATCAAGGGGTACTGTATCGCGGATCTCTCGATCCAGGGCGCCAAATACACCCATTTCAAATTTTATATCCTCCCCCACCTCTGCGCCATCCTGCTGCTCGGACTGGATTTCCAGTGCAGCCACCGAAGCCTGACACTGAAGTTCGGCGGACCCTTGCCCCCCCTCACGGTATGCAGCCTTGCAACACTGAAAGTCGCACCCCCCTCGCTATTCGCGAACCTCACTCCCGACTGTAAGCCCGTCGCCACCAGGAGCCGGTGGTACACTGCCCAAGACATGACTTTTATCAAGTCGGAGGTCCAGCGTTTACTGGGAGAGGGGGTAATCGAGGCTAGCAACAGCCCTTGGGGAGCACAAGTGGTGGTAGTCCGGTCCGGGGATAAGAAACGGATGGTCGTGGATTATAGCCAGATCATAAACCGTTTCACGCAGCTTGATGCGTACCCCCTTCCTCGCATAGCAGAAATGGTAAATCGTATCGCCCAATAGAGTATTTTCCACGGTCAACCTCAAATCCGCCTACCACCAGCTCCCCATCCGACCAAAAGACCGCCCCTATACTGCCTTCGAAGCAGCCGGCCGGCTCTTCCACTTCCTCAGGGTCCCCTTCGGCGTCACAAATGGGGTCTCCGTCTTTCAAAGAGCGATGGACCAAATGGTGGACCAGTACGGTTTGCGGGCTACATACCCGTACTTGGACAATGTCACCATCTGCGCCCATGACCAGCAGGACCATGACGCAAACCTCAATAAGTTCCTCCAGACCGCCTGAACCCTTAACCTGACCTACAATGAGGAAAAATGCATTTTCCACACAACCCGGCTAGCCATCCTCAGCTATGTCGTGGAAAACGGGGTCCTAGGTCCCGACCCCGACCGCATGCGCCCCCCTAAAGGAACTCCCCCTTCCCCGCAGCCTCAAAGCCCTCAAACGGTGCTTGGGGCTCTTCTCCTATTACGCCCAGTGGGTCCCCAAATATGCGGACAAAGCCCGCCTACTCATAAAGACCACCATATTTCCCCCCCTTGGCTGAGGCTTGATTGGCCTTCAACCGCATCAAGGCCAATATCACCAAGGCCGCTATGCGCGCGGTGGACGAAACTATCCCCTTCCGGGTAAAGAGCGATGCGTCAGACAACGCCCTGGCTGCTACCCTCAACTAGGCAGGCAGACCATAGCGTTCTTTTCCCAAACCCTCACCGCCTCCGAGATTCGACACTCTGCAGTTGAGAAGGAGGCACAAGCCATTGTGGAGGCTGTACTGCACTGGAGGCACTATCTAGCCAGTAGGCGGTTCACCTTCGTCACCGACCAACGGTCGGTCGCCTATATGTTCGATAACACGCAACGGGGCAAAATAAAAAACAATAAAATTTTGAGGTGGAGGATCGAACTCTCCACCTAGATGTACGATATCAAGTATCGTCCAGTGGAGCTCAACGAGCCCCCAGATGCCTTGTCCCGCGGCACGTGCGCCAAAGCGCAGGAGGACCGCCTGCAACCCGTCCACAATGACCTCTGCCACTCGGGGGTTACCCGGCCCGTCCACTTTATCAGGTCCCGCAACCGACCTTACTCAACCAAGGAGGTCAAGGCCATGACCAGGGCCTGCCAGATCTGTGCGGAGTGCAAACCGCACTTCTGCCGGCCAGCTCGGCTCGTGAAGGCCTCGGGGCCCTTTGAGCGACTGAGCGTGGACATCAAGGGGCCCCTCCTGTCCACCAACCGCAATGCCTATTTCCTCACCGTTATCGATGAGTTCTCCCGCTTCCCATTCGCCATTCCTTGCCCCGACATGACCTCTGCCACCGTGATAAAGGCACTGCACAGCATCTTCACCCTGTTCGGTTTCCCCGCTTATATCCACAGCGACCGGGGTACATCGTTCATGAGCGATGAACTGCGTCAGTATCTGCTCAGCAAAGGCATCGCCTCGAGCAGAACAACCAAGTTATAACCCGCGGGGAAATGGGCAGGTGGAGAGGGAGAACGCGACAGTGTGAAAGGCTGTCCTTCTGGCCCTATGGTCGAGAAGTCTCCCAACTACCTTCTGGCAGGAGATCCTGCCCGACTCACTATACTCCATTTGGGGATCGCTCCTCTGTACGGCCACGAATGAGACCCCTCACAACCGATTGTTTGTCTTTCCCAGGAAGTCTATCTCCGGGGTCTCGCTTCCACCTTGGCTGACGGCTCTAGGACCTGTTCTTCTTCGGAAGCACACGAGGAGCCATAAAACGGACCCCCTGGTCAAGAAGGTCCGATTACTACACGCAAACCCCAGTTACGCCTACGTTAAGTACCCTGACGGCAGGCAAGATATGGTTTTCCTCCGGGATCTGGCACCCGCTGGTTCCCCCACTACAGACCTACAGACGCCCCTTCCCGCGCAGCTCCCCTGCAGGACTACAACACCCCTCCTCCCGGCCCCACTCCCCGTTGGTGGGCACCTACCGTGTGCGCCCCCTAGCACCCCCCCCCCCCCCCTCGACACACCCTGCCGGTGCAGGCACCGTTACCCCAGGCCCCACCTGTTCCCTCTGCGCCCCAATCCCCTACCCCAACCTGGACCAAGGCTCCAACCACCCTGCTCCTGGACGCACCCTCCACTAAGACGTCCGTGTCCGCCGCACCACCGCCCAAGCTGAGGAGGTCGATAAGGACGATCAGGCCACCAAGACGAATGGACTTATGATGGCACTTCACCCCCGCCGGACTTATTTTTAAAAACGGGGTGAATGTGATGAACGGTTATTGTAATACCGTACCCTTGTCATCATGTCAGGTGATGTCCCCTTTAAGACCGTGCTTGGAACTCTGGGGGACTCCGCTTCCCGCTCTGCCCACCTGGGAGCCGTATATAAGGGGCCGCCTTGTGGGCGGCACCTCAGTTAGCACCCGTCTCGACACCAGGCTAGTTCTTAGCTTACTAAAGCCTTCTTTACCATTTTACTCTCTAAGCGTCATTATTGAGGGTGCAACATGGTTAAAGTAACAGTATGGAGAATACATGCCCCGGTGGGAAGTTAAGCATTGCAAGGATATTGGATTTTGTTATCCATTTGCAGTGGGGTTAGGCTAGGGAGCTTTTTTCTTTTGAGCATATACCCTAGGCGGTGGCTATCTCACTAGCAGCAAAGGTTTAACTAGTGAATGGAAGTGAGGTGGGGGAGGGACTGCGGCCTGTTGGACCTGTTTGGACAGGGTTCAATCAGACTATCTTGTTTGTTTGGTGGGGTTGGGGGTGTGAGGTGTGGGTGGGTGGGTGAGGCAATTTGCAAGTTTATGGGGGAAGAAGGATGGTGGGAGGGTGAAGGGGGAAGGAGAGCCAGGGGGTGGTGTTGATGGGCCTTGGGCCTTGGGAGTCACATGTAGTCCAGAGCAGATTTCCTTCCCTAAAGGACGTTAGTGAACCAGATGGGTTTTTATGACAATCGACATTGATTTCATGGGCATCTTTAGACTTTTAATTCCAGATTTCTTTTTAATTGAATTTGAATTTCACCATCTGCCATGGCAGGATTTGAACCGGGGTCCCCAGGTAATGACTTGGGTCTCTAAATTACTAGTCCAATGACAGTACCACTACGCCACTGCACCCCCAGCATGAGGAACCACTTGCGGGTGAGCCAAGTATTTAATTCGGGCTTCAATAGTAAAGCTTGTGGTGGCAATTTTAGTTAAAAAAGGGTCAATTTTCTGGCGACAAAGTGGTGGCAGATCAGAGTGGTAGCTATGTGATAGTCACTGGGTCACTAGTGGGTAAGCTAGTGATACTAGTAAATGTATATGTCCCAAATTGGGATGATGTAGCATTTATAAGGAAACTTGGCATCAATACATGGACATGTATCAGCTGATTTTGGGGGGGGGGGGGGGTTTAATTTGTGTGTTAGACCCAAGACTTGACCGTTCTAAACCAAATTTGTTGGCCACTTTGGGGATGGCAAAGGCACTTTTGGCATTTATGGAGGAGAGATGGGGGGCAGATCCGTGGCGGTTCATGCATTCTGGAATAAATAATTAGTTTCCCCAGTGCATAAGACATATTCTAGGATAGACGTTTTGTGGTGGGAAGGTCCTTTCTTCCTATGGTAAGGAAAGCAGAGTACTTGGCCATGGTCTTTTTGGACCATGCTCTGCATTTGGTGGACTTGGTATTGGAGGTAGGCCTCGTTCAGCTCCCAGCATGCAGGCTAGATGTGGGGTTATTGGCTGGACATGGGGTTCTGTGAGCGTACATCGAAAGCTACAGACATGTACGTAGGATTTAATGGGAATGGGTCGGTCTTGCCCTCAATTTTGTAGGGGGCTCTGTCGGCGGTGATTACAATTTTGTAGGAGGCCCTGAAGGTGGATATCGCATAAAGCACATGTGGAAAGGAACTAGAGAGGAGCACCAGAAGCTAATGGACAAGATTATGGAGGTGGAACGTAGGTACTTGAAAGGAGATTATTCAGGTTAGGGACTCGAGTGGCAGGCGGGATTCGAGTCCACCCTGAAGAAAATTAACGGAGCATTTGAAACTTTCTATGAGAAGCTTTACAAGTTGACTTCCTGTGGGGGGTTATGGAGTGAATGGTCGCACATTTGGTGGCTCCTGCTTGAGGTGGAATAGTTTTGTCCTTTTCACCTGATATAGAGGTTGCTTGGTCGTGCAAAAGTGCATGAACAATGAAAGATATGAATTCTCCGGTAGGGCCTGTTTATGGCTTATCGAATGAGGAGTGCAACGTTCAAGGGGCAGCAATCTGGCTGGGAGGACTTACAAAGTGCAACAGAGGAGAGTTTGGCAGAGGGCTCGGGCGTGTTGTTTCCTGCCCAATGGTCTACTGAGCAATTGGTGGATTTCCTGAACGCCAAGTTTCAACAGCAGAGGCACGAGGTACGGAGGACCTGGCTAAGGTAGCAGAGCCGATCAGCGCGGCTATTGAGTGGTGCAAAAGCTGGAGGTGCAGAAGTCATCGCTCTAGAAGGAGGAGGAATCGGTGGTAGATCTTGAGGACCGGTTAGCCTCATTGGAGGCAGAGTTGTGGAGGGCCAGAAGTGGCTGAGGAAGAAGATGGAGGACCTGGAGAGTTGCTACAGGAGACGGAATCTCTGGATTGTGGGGCTGCCTGAATTGATTAAGGGAATGCAGGTCACAAAGTATTTGGCGAATATGTTCAAGATGTTGACGGGGGAGGGGCCTTTGACCATCCTCCCGAGGTAGATTGAGTGCACAGGGCGTTGAGGAGAAGAAGGCCAAAGGCGGGGGAGCAGCCGAGGGCGATGGTGGTGTGGTTGCATAATTTTCTGGACAAAGAAAAGATGCTGTGGTGGGCGAAGAGACGAGAGAGTCTGCCTGGGAAGGAAACACACACAGAAACACAGAATTGACAGTGCAGAAGAGGCCATTCAGCCCAGCGTGTTTGCACTGGCCTTTGGAAAGAGCACCCTACTTAAGACCCATGCCTCCACCCCATTCCCTTTTATCCCAGTAACCCCACCTAATCTTTTTGAACACTAAGGGCAATTTAGAATGGCCAATCCACCTAACCTGCACATCATGGGGCAGCACGGTAGCACAAGTGGAGCACTGTGGCTTCACAGCGCCAGGGTGCCAGGTTCGATTCCCTGCTGGGTCACTGTCTGTGCGGAGTCTGCACGTTCTCCCCGTGTCTGTGTGGGTTTCCTCCGGGTGCTCCGGTTTCCTCCCACAGCCAAAGTCGTGCAGATTAGGTGGATTGGCAATGATAAATTGTCCTTAGTGACCAAAAAGGTTAGGAGGGGTTTTTGGGTTAAGGGGATAGGGTGGAAGTGAGGGCTTAAGTGGGTCGGTGCAGACTCAATGGGCCGAATGGCCTCCTTCCGCACTGTATGATCTATGTATCTTTGGAGGAAACCGGAGCACCCGGAGGAAGCCCACGCACACGGGGAGAACATGCAGACTCCACACAGACAATGACCCAACCCAGGAATCGAACCTGGGTCCCTGGAGCTGTAAAGCAACAGTGTTAACCACTGTGCTACCGTGCTGTCCCTACGCTATCGTGCTGCCCGATCCCGTGACAATTACGCATCCTGCCCCTCCCCCAGCTCCAGGGGGAGCTGGACCCATGCCAGTAACTGCTACACACCCGCAGTACAGCTCCCTCAATCATGACCCTCCCCAACCTATCGAGACCCTGTGACAATCTCTTCCGTAATCACTCCGCGATTAACCTGTCTCCCACCTCGAATCACTCTCCCGCCGCACCGGCCCCTTCCCCGGGTAATTCGAGCCAGGACCCCAGGCCCGTGGTGTGTATCTCCCAAGACTTGGATACGGAATTGGCCAAGAGGTGGGCTGGGTTCAAGAGAGTCAAAACGCCCCTCTAAAAGAAAGGAGTGATGTTCGGGGTGTTATATCCTGCTCGTCCATGGGTCACACACTAGAATCAGGAATTCTATTTTGATACACTAGAGGAGGCGAGTAAATGTATGAGAGACCATGGACTGGGGGACTTGTGAGGACATTGAACTTTAGAGATGCCAGTACGGGGAATGTGGGTGTGCATGCTGGGTGGATTGATGTATTTACTGTGTTTGGGTGTGGATTGGGTAAGTGTGTTCAATTGTTCTTGGGGAACTGCGGGTGAGGTGTGGGGGAGAAGGGGGTAGGCGGTTGCCTTGAGTGAGGGCTAGCAGGCTAGTTAATGGGAGTGGTGGGGAGGCTGATCCGTGGAGGAGGGGTAGGGGGATGTTGACCGTGGGTGGAATTGGCGTGGCCCAGTTGGTTACGGGGGGGGATGGTGGCGGGTTTCTTGAGGAAGCTCCAAGGGTGAGTAAGGCGTGGACCTGGGGGAGCTGGTTAAAGAGGGGTTATGGCTGTTCGGGATGTTGGGGGTACGGGTTGTCCCCCAATCTGGTTAATTACGTGAAACGTTCCGGGATTAAATGGGCCAATTAAGAGGTCTCACATTTTCGTGCATTTAAGGAGTTTCTTTTCCTTCTTTTATAAATTTAGAGTACCCAATTTTTTTTCCAATTAAGGGGCAATTTAGCATGGCCAATTCACCTACCGTGCACATCTTTTCGGGTGGAGGGGGTGAGACACACACACACATGGGTGGAATTTACAAACTCCATATAGAACCTGGGTCCTCGGTGACGTGAGGCAGCAGTGCTAACCACTGAGCTACCGCACTGCCCTGACATTTAAGGTGTTTGAGGGTGGACGTGGTGTTTCTTCAGGAGACACATTTGAAGGTGGGGGACCAGGCGAGGTTGAGGAAGGGTTGAGTGGGGCAGGTATTCCATTCGGGGTTGAATATGAAGATGAGAGGGGTGTCAGTGTTGATCAATAAGAGGGCGGCTTTTGAGGAGGGGAGTATAGTGACAGACCTTGGGTTAGACTTGTGATAGGAGGTTGCAGGAGCGCCCGTGGTCCTGGTGAATGTGTACGCCCCAAATTGGGTTTATGTACTATTTTTGTGGTGGGTTTTGGCAAAGATCCCAGACCTGGACACGCACTGGCTGATTATGGGGAGGGGATTTTAATATGGTGTTGGACCTGAGGTTAGACCAGTCGTGAAGGTAACAACCATGGCAAAAGAGCTGTTGGGTTTACGGAACGCGTGGGATGGGCAGGACCATGGCAGTTTGAAAGCTTGAGGGCGAAACAATTTTCGTACTTCTCGCACATCCACCGGATGTACTCATAGATTGATTTATTTGGCCTGGACAAGGTGCTGATGGCAGGGGTGGTTGGATTGGTGTATTCGACGATTGTGGTGTCTGGCCATGCTCTACATTGGGTTGATTTGTGGGTGGTAAATGGGAGTCTCCAATGGGTGCAGTGGAGATTGGATGCGGGGTTACTGGCGAATAAGGGGTGGCTATCCGGATCTATGTGGAGCAAAATAAGACGGGGGAGGTTTCCTCCTCTACGTTGTGGGACGCGCTGAAGGCGGTGGTAAAGGGGGAGTTTATCACGATCCACGTGCACAAAGAGAGGGTGGAGCGGGCTGAGAGGTTGAGGTTGGTGGAGGCCATTTTGAGGGTTCACCTGAGGTACTCAGCGGCGTTGTTAAAGAAGAGGCAGAAGCTACAGATGGAGTTTGGACTTTGTGTCCACGCGAAAGGCAGTGGGGCACGTGCGCAGGGCCAGGGGGACAGTGTATGAATATGGGGAGAAAGCCAGGATGCTTGCGCATCAGCTGAGGAAGCAGGCAGCGGCGAGGGAAATTTGGAGGATGAGAATTGACGGGGTACGGTGGTAACGGAGCTGGAGGAGATGAATGGAGTATTTGAGGTTTTTTACTGGAAATTGTATGGCTCGGAGCCTCCGGTCGGAGATGAGGAAATGAGGTGGTTTTTGGATGGGCTGGAGTTCTCGACGGCGGTGGAGATGAAGGTCCAGGGACTGGGGGCCCCGATCAGGCTGAGGGAGGTAATGGATTGCGTGGGGCTAATGCAGACGAGGAAGGCACCGAGTCGAGTTGGATTCCCAGCCGGGTTCTCCAAGAAGTTTGGGTCGAAGCTGAGGCCCCTGTTAGTCGAGGTGTATAATAAGTTGATGGAGAGCTCCCCCCGCGCCTTGATATTGCTCATTTTACAGAAAGGCAAGGACCCGAACAGTGTGGGTCCAACTGCCCAATTTCCTGTTGAATATAGATGCAAAGCTGTTGGCGAAGGTATTGGTGACAGGGATAGAGGATTGTGTGCCGGGGGTGATAGGTGAGGACCAGATGGGATTTGTGAACGGGCGGCAGCTGTCGACGAATGTCCGGAGGTTACTGAATGTTATTATGATGACCTTGGAGGGCCGAGAAATGGAAATGGTTGTGGCGATGGACGCGGAGAAAGCTTTCTATTGGGTTGAGTGGGCATACTTACTCGAGGTTCTGGGGAGGTTAGGGTTTGGGCAGGGATTCGTGGACTGGATTCAGCTGTTGTATTAGGCGCCTAATGCTAGTGTTTCGACTAACAAGGCCAGCTCTGAGTACTTTGCGTTGCACCCGGGGACGAATCAGGGGTGTCTGCACTCTCCGCTGCTCTTTCCCCCAGTGATTGAGCCGCTGGAAATGGCGCTTAGGGTCCCGAGGGGAGGGGGGGTTGGAGAGGTATTGAGCGGGGTGGGGTGGAGCACCGAGTCTCTTTGTATGTGGATGATCTCCTGCTGTGTATTTCGGACCCAGTTGGAAGCTTTGATAGGATCATGAGGAATTTAGGGAGGGTTTGGCCGCTTTTCGGGTGTAAGCTCAACATGGGGAAAAGTGAGATAGTCCCAATTAATGCCCTGGGACAGGGGAGGGGTTTGAGGAAGCTGCTGCTTCAGCTGGTCGGAGCAAGTTTTTGTTACCTTGGAATACATGTGGCGGGGAGTTGGGCCCAGCTTCATAAGTTGAATTTGGTGTAGTTGGTGGAGGGAATGAAGATGGATGTTTAAGAGAGCAAAGAAAACTACAGCACAGGAACAGGCCCTTCGGCCCTCCAAGCCTTCGGCAACAATGCTGCCCATCTAACCTTAAACCTTCTGCACTTCCAGGGTCCATATCGCTCTATTCACGTAGTTGTCAAGAGGCCCCTTAAACGTCACTATCGTACCTGCTTCCACCACAGCGAGTTCCAAGTACCCACTACTTGGGTGTAAAAAAAGTCTCTCGCACATCTCCTCAACTTTGCCCCTCACACCTCAAACCTATGTCCTCTATTAATTTACTCTTCCACTCTGGGAAAAAGCTTCTGACTATCCACTCTGTCCATGCCTCTCATAATTTTGTAGACTTCTATCAGGTCGCCCCTTAACCTCCATTGTTCCAGTGAGAACAAACCGAGTTTATCAAACCTCTCCTCATAGCTAATGTCCTCCATACCAGGCATCATCCTGTGAAACTTCTTCTGTACCCTCTCCAAAGCCTCCACATCCTTCTGGTAGTGTGGCAACCAGAATTGAACACGATATTCCACATGTGGCTGAACTAAGGTTCTATACAGCTGCAGCATGACTTGCCAATTTTTATACTCAAGGAGGGGGGATGTGCCGCCATTGTCGGCTGGTTGGGTCCAGACGATAGAGATGACAGTGTTGCTGAAGTTTTTGTTTGTGTTTCAGAACCTCCCGATTTATGTGCCCTAATCCTATTTTAGGACGGTTAATGGGATGATTTTGAGGTTTGTGTGGGCGGGTAAAGCTCCGCGGGCTAGGAGGGTGTTCTTGGAGAGGGATCAATGGCGGGGTGTTAGTGCTGACGAACTTGCAAAACTACTATTGGGCAGCAAACATTGCAATGGCTGGGAAATGAATGGTGGAGAAGACATCAATCTGGGGGCAGATTGAGGCGGCCTTGTGTAAAGTACCAGTTTGAGGGCACTATTGCTGGTGCCCCTTCCATTCTCACAGATCAGATACTCCACGAGCCTGGTGGTGGTGTCAATGTTGCGCGTGTGGAACCAGTTCAGGCAGCATTTTAGAATGGGAGGCATGTCTCTGTGGGCGCCGATTTGCGACAGTCATAGGTTTGCCCTGGCGGGGTTGGATGCAAGGTTCCGGAGGATGGCGGCAGGTGGGAATAGAATACGTTAGGGATTTGTTTGTTGGAAGGGAAGTTTGCCGAACTGGAGGGTACACATCAGTTGCCGAATGGGTTTAGGTCTCTGCAGGCTAGGGACTTCATGAGGAAGAGGTGCCTTTGTTTCAGGCAGTTGTGACCCCCGGTGCTGCAGGACAAACTCCTGTCCGAGAAGGAAATAGGAGAGGGCAAGGTCTCAGATATATATGGGGAGCTTTTGAAGAGAGAAAGTGCCCCAGTGGAGGAGGTTAGGCATAAGTGGGAGGAAGAGCTGGGTGGGGGCTGGAGTATGGAGTGAGTCTTTGCGGAGAGTTAATGCATCCTCGTTATGTGCAAGGCTTAAGTCTCATTTAGTTCAAAGTGATACACAAGACCCACATGATGGTGTCTCGGATGAGTTGATTCTTTTCAGGGCTCGAGGTCATGTGCGACAAGGTCGGCGAACCGTGTTTTCGGTGTGTCCGAGGTTGACGGGTGGGGTTGGACAGAATTTGCAGATATAATGTCAAAGACTTTTTGAATAACATTATCTCTGAGTCTAGAGGTGGCAAAATTTGGAGTGTCGGAAGATCCGGGTGTGCAGGTGGGGAGAGAGGCCAATGTGGTGGCCTTTGCCTTCCTGACAGCCCGGGGACGGATTTTTTGGGGCTGGCGGGACTCGGAGCTGCCGAGTGCAGGGGTATGGGTGACCGATTTGGCAGAGTTCCTACACATAGAGGAAATCAAGTTTGCCATCAGACATCTTTAAGGCGTATTGAGTCGTCAGCGGAGCAGAGGGGTTGTTTCATTTTCTGTTTGGGCTAGGGGGGTCTGGGTTGTATATATTTGAAAAGGCCTCCAATAGAATATTTTTCAAAAGAATAAGAAGCTTTACAGGTTGGAGCCGCTGAAAGTGGGCGTCAGATGTGTCGGAGTTCTTAAGAGTGCTTAGAGTTTTCTGTGGTGGGGGAGGAAAGGCATGAAGAGTTGAGGTTCTGGTAACGATAAGGTGAATGCAACAGGTAAGGCCTCTGGGCCAGATGGGTTCCCGGTGGCGTTTATAAGAAATTTGCTGGACAATTGGTTCTGTTAAGGACTCTTTGGTCTGGGGCTCCCTTCCCACGACGCTTGAACAAACATCGATTTCCCTTGGAGTATGGGTCATACCGTCCTATCTCATTGTTTAATATGGACACTAAGTTATTGGCTAAGGTGTTGGTCCTGAGGTTGGAACCCTGTCTTTTGAGCTGATAGGCGAAGCTCAGTCAGGATTTGTTCGGTTTGGCAACTGTTCTCTAATGTGGGCGATTGTTAAATGTAGTTCTTACCCCCCCCTGCCAGGTCTGATCCAGAAGTAATCATATCCTTAGAAGCCGAGAAGGCATTCGACAGCATGGAATGGAGGTACCTGTACAGTTTTGGAGAGGTTCAGGTTGGGGCCAAGGATCATGTCATGCGTACGTTTGTTATATAGGACTCCCCCGGTTAGTGTTCCCCATGAGCTGAGGTACTTTCAATTAACAGCGCATCAAGATAGGGGTGTCCGATGTCCCCCCTGCTGTTCACATTGGCGATTGAGCCTTTGGCTATGGCGCTTCTTTTACGTCTAGCCAGAACTAGCTTCAGTTATTTGGGGGTCTGGGTGGCTCGGATTTGGACCCTCTTCGTAAGGTGAATTATACTAGTCTGGTGAGTAAGGTCAAGACCAACCTTCAGAGGTGGGATAATCTTCCCCTGTCCTTGGCAGGCAGGGTCCAGTTGATTACGATGAACATTCTTCCATGGTTTTTATTCCTTTTCTAGTGTCTTCTAGTTTTCCTCTCCAAGTCCTTCTTTGGAAGTTCGATAAAATGATATCATCCTTTATATGGGCGGACAGACTCCGAGGATTCATAGGGTAGTCCTTCAAAAAGACCGACAGGCTGGCAACGCCTAACTTGCTGTTTTATTATTGGGCAGTTAATGCGTAGAAGGTGTTAGGTTGATGTAATGACCCGGGGTCCACTTGGTTGCAGATAGAGGTGAGATCATGTAAGAGATCTGGTTTGGGGGCACTGGTGACGGCTTTGCTCCAGTTCCTGACGGCAAAATACTTTTCAAGTCCAGTGGTTGTTTCCACTTAAGAATATGGAGATAATTTAGATAACATTTTAAACTTGGGTCAGTGTCGAAGCCGGCCCCCCTCTGTGCTAACAATCTGTTCGAGTTGGTGAGATTGGACACCATATTTGGGGTGTGGGGAGGGAGGGTAGCTGGAGAGATTGGGAGACCTATTTCTAGAGGGGCGGTTTGCCAGCCTAGAGGAATTGACGGTGAAGTTTGGGTTCTCAGGCTCAGACTTGTTCAGCTATCTCCAGGTTCAGAATTTTATATGACAGATCTTCCCAACAGTCCCTGTGACACCGCAAGTATCTGTGATGGAGAGCGTCTTTTGCTCACGGATCATGGGATGGTAGCACATCTGGAATTTATGGGCAGATTTTGGCAGAAGATTCAGTTTCAGGGGAAGGGGTAAAGGCTAGGTGGGTGGAGGGGTTGGGGCCCAAAATAGGTCATGAGGTGTGGAATGAGGCCCTTCGCAGAGTGAACTCCACGTCTTCATGTGCGAGGTTGGGTTTGATCCAGCTTAAAGTGGTGTTTGGGGTGCACCTGACCCAAGTCCAGAATGAGTCGTTTCTTCTAGGGGGTGAATGACAGATGCTATTCCAGGGGTCCAACCAACCACGTGCACATGTTCTGGTCTTCCCAAGCTTGTGAGCTTTTGGGTCTCCTTCTTTAGCACCATGTCGACGATTTTGCCCTGTCTGTTTGTTGCCATATTTAGGTGTCGGACTCACTGGGGCTGCAGCCAGGTGCTGGGGCGGATGTTTTTTGCCTTTGCCTCGTTGATCGTGCAGAGGTGGGTTCTACTGGGGTGGAGGTCTGCGTCTCCACCCAGCGCCTCAGTATGATTGGTAGACTTGATGGAGGTTTGGACCTGGAGAAGGTCAAGTACAGGGGTTCGGTCGATGGATTCTACCGGAGGTGGCAACCTTTCGTAATTTATTTTAAGGAACTGATCACTGTCAGTTGTTTAGTGTAAGGAGGTACGGGGAGGTATGTTACTTTTAATGTATTTTTTCTGGAAATTGTATTTGGTTGTATAGATTTGTTTATTTTGTAATTTATAACACAAAAATCTCTAATAAATGGCCTCCTTTTGCACTGTAGGCATTCTATGAAATCTATTTTATGTAACCCTGCTGGTTTTGGTGTTATTGGGGCCCATTGGTCATAAAATGATGGTCATCTGGGGAGTGTAGTTCTGCTTCCACTGATTTCTAGCATGCCTGAAGAGAAGGCAGTGGCATGACTGGGCTTTGAGGAGCTCACACAAGCTGTTTGAATCACAAGGCAGTGGTTTTGGACCATTTCAAGAAGCTAAATGGATTTTGAAGGTCTCTGAACAGAAAGTGCTGTTTGCTGTGGAGAGGTGGGGGGTGGGGGGGGGGGGGGGGCGGAGGGGGGAAGAGGGAGAATTAAGAGCAGGGAATGGGAGATGGAGAATTAGTGAATCTGAAAGACAAAAGCAGCACAGGATAAAAAATGTACAGCACATGAATTTGGCTATGTTAAAAGATATATATGTAAATGCTTGGAGCATAATAAATAAAGCAGATGAGCTGAGGGCACAGATAAACACATGGCAGCATGATATCATCACTAATGGAAACATGGCTTAAGGGGGGGCAAAAATATCAGCTCACCATCCCTGGACATAGAGTTTGAAGGTAGGAAAAAGAGGTGGATAAAAAAAGGTGGTGGTGTTGCATTATTGGTTAAAGAGTCAATTACAGCTGTGAGGAAGGATGAAGCATCAAATGAGGCTATATGGGTTGAGCTCAGAAATAAAAACACTGTTAGGACTATGCTATACACCCCTGAATAGTGGAAGGGAGTTAGAAGAGTTCTGAGTACAAGAACAATAGGACAGTAATCATTGGAGACTTCAACTCATTTAATATCACTTGAAATACGAACAGAATGAAGGGCACAGAGGGTGCAAAATTCTTGAACTGCATTCAAGAGAACCTTTTAAGCCAGCACAAGAAGTCCAATGAGAGAGGGCATAATTCAAGATTTTGTTTTTGGAAATGAAGCTGGGCAAGTGGATGAAGTAGCAGTGGGGGATCATTTTAGAGATAGTGGCCATAATATAGTTAGATTTAGCATCATTATGAAAAAGAAAAAGATTGAACAGGGCTAAAAGTTCTAAATTTAGGGAAGACAAAACTGAGAGATGAGTTAGTACAGGGTACAGTTATTAGCAGGAAAACATGTGTCAAATCAATGGGAGACATTCAAAAGTGAAATTCTACAGGCATGTCCCCAGAAAGAAAAAAGATGGTACTGCCAAATCTAGAGCCCCTTGGTCATTCAGAAGCGTACAGGCCTAGATAAAGCAGGAAAAGAAACCTTATGAATCTCACAAAGACTTAATACTGTCGAAAGCCGAGAGGAGTAGAGAAAGTACACGGCTGAAGTAAAAATAAAAATTAGGAAAGCAAAGCGAGATATGAAAAAATATTGCCAGGTAAAATCAAAGAAAATCCTAAAATATTTTACCAAAACATTAAGAGCAAGAGAATAACTAAGGAAAATGCAGGGCCTATCAGACATCTACATGGTAACTTGTGGGTTGATTCAGAAATTGTAGGCAGGGTTCTCAATGAGTACTTTATCTCTGTATTCACTAATGAGAGGGATGGTGCAGACATTCTAGTTAAAGAGGTGGGAGTGTGAAAAATTAGATACAATAAGCATAATGAGAGAGGAAATACTGGAGGGACTGGCATCCTTGAAGGTGGATAAGTCATCAGGGCCAGATGGATTGTATCCCAGACTGTTAAAGGAAGCCAAGGAGGAAATAGCGAATGCTCTGAGGATCATTTTCCAATCCTCACTAGATCGAAGGCGATTGAGGGGAAAGTGGCACCTCTGCGAGGGTCACTGGACCGGGTCGGGAAGTGCCTTGAGGCCCAAGGAGCGACGATAGGTGAGGTGGAGAAGGTGGTGTCCGACCAGAGCGATCGGATTGTGTCCTTGGAGGCGGAGGTAGGGATCCTGGGGAATCTATGCAAGTCGCTGCGGTGGAGGAACAGGAGAACAGGTTTGATGCACGATCAATTACACAAAGTCGAGAGTTGGATGCAATCGAGGCTTTATTACACTAAGATGCGTGGCCTCCTACAGCAGCTAGCGAAATGGCTGCTGTACGAGGAGCACACATATTTATACTCTGCCTACTGGGCGGAGCCAGCAGGCAGGGAACTACCCCCATACTGTAGTACTGGGCCTTACCATAAAGCACCTACACCGACATCCTCTATATACAATATATACACCAGTGGTGACTACCACATTCACCGTCTGCTAAAATTGAGTCCGGCGGGGGTGGTTGAGAACTGCATACAGGTAGACGTTTGAAAGTACAGAGAGAAAACAAAATTGAGTCCAGCGGGGTGAAGGGGAACATTATATACAGAGTGATGATGTTTTAAAAGTCCAGGTCATGTTACAGATTCAGTCGGTCCGGAGCCTTGATCTGCAGTTGGGAGTGCTGCAGTGCTGGCGGTGAGTCCGGTATCGGTCTGGTCTTCGGTGGCTCCGGGAGCGTGTCGAAGTACTCTTCATCCCCGGGTGTGGGCAGGGGGAGGACGGATTGTCCTGGGTCGGGGGTTGAGGCTGGGTGCGCCGCGGGAGGGGGGGTGGCACCGGGCCGGGGGAAGTGTGAGTGTGAATGAGGTTCCCCTGTCGCTGTGGACGTAGGCAGGGAAGCCGAACAGAGCGAAGATGGTGTTGAGGGCTTTGATGACGGTGGCAGACGTCATGTTGGGGCATGGGATGGCGAAGGGGAATCTGGAATATTCATCGACCACACTGAGGAAGTACGTGTTACGGTCGGTGGAGGGGAGGGGCCCTTTGAAGTCCACGCTGAGGCGTTCAAAGGGGCGGGAGGCCTTCACCAGGCGCGCACGGTATGGCCTGGTAGAAGTGCGGTTTGCACTCCGCGCAGACCTGGCAGTCTCTGATGATAGCCCTGACTTCTTCGATGGAAAAGTCAGATTGCGGGCCTTAATTAAGTGGTAAAAGTGGGTGACTCCCGGGTGATAGAGGTTGTCGTGCAGGGTCCGTAGTCGGTCCACTTGTGCGTTGGCACATGTACCTCGGGATAGGGCATCGGGGGACTTGTTGAGCTTGCCGGCGCTATACAAAATCTCGTAGTTGTCGGTGGAGAGCTCGATCCTCCACCTCAAGATTTTGATCTTTCCCCGCAGTGTGTTATTGAACATAAAGGCAACCGACCGTTGGTCAGTGAGGTGAGTGAATCTCCTAGCCGGCCAGGTAATGCCTCCAATGCCGCACAGCTTCAACGATGGCTTGGGCCTCTTTCTCGACGGAGGAATGCCGAATTTCGGAGGCATGTAGGGTTCGAGAAAAAAAGCCACGGGCCTGCCTGCCTGGTTGAGGGTGGCAGCTAGAGCGACGTCTGATGCATCGCTCTCGACTTGGAATGGTAACATCTCGTCGACCACGTGCATCGCGGCCTTGGAGATGTCGGCCTTGATACGGTTGAAGGCCTGGTGAGCCTCGGCCGTTAAGGGAAAAAGAGTGGATTGAATGAGTGGGCGGGCCTTGTCCGCATAGTTTGGGACCCACTGGGCGTAATAAGAAAAGAACCCCAGGCATCGTTTGAGAGCCTTGGGGCAGTGGGGGAGGGGGAGTTCAATGAGGGGGCGCATGCGGTCAGGATCGGGCCCCAGAACTCCGTTCTGGACCACATAGCCGAGGATGGCTAAGCATTTTGTGCTGAACACGCACTTCTCCTTGTTGTAGGTTAGGTTGAGGAGAGTGGCAGTGTGAAGAAATTTGGCAAGGTTGGTGTCATGGTCCTGCTGATTGTGGCCGCAGATGGTGACATTGTCCAGGTACGGGAAAGTGGCCCGCAGCCCGTACCGGTCAACCATTCGGTCCATTTCCCGTGGGAAAACCGAGACCCCGTTGGTGATGCCAAAGGGATCCCTAAGAAAGTGGTAAAGGCGGCCATCTGCCTCGAAGGCAGTGTATGGGCGGTCCGCATTACGGATGGGGAGCTGGTGGTAGGCGGATTTTAGGTCTACAGTTGAGAAGACCCGGTACTGTGCAATCTGATTGACCATATCAGATATGCGTGGGAGGGGGGACGCGTTGAGCTGCGTGTACCAGGGATAAGCCATGGGGGACAGGTCTCTGGCACAGAGTCTGTCCCTGTTGCTCAGAAGGGAAGGGGGGAGAGGAGTAGAGCATTCGTCATTGGAGGCTCCATAGTTAGGGGGATAGATAGGAGATTCTGTGGGAACGAGAGAGACTCGCGGTTGGTGTGTTGCCTCCCAGGTGACAGGGTCCGTGATGTCTCAGATCGTGTTTTCGGGATCATTAAGGGGGAGGGGGAGCAGCCCCAAGTCGTGGTCCACATAGGTACCAACGACATAGGTAGGAAAAGGGATAGGGATGTAAGGCAGGAATTCAGGGAGCTAGGGTGGAAACTTAGATCTAGGACAAACAGAGTTATTATCTCTGGGTTGTTACCCGTGCCACGTGAAAGCGAGACGAGGAATAGGGAGAGAGAGGAGTTGAACACGTGGCTACAGGGATGGTGCAGGAGGGAGGATTTCAGATTTCTGGATAATTGGGGCTCAGTCTGGGGTCGGTGGGACCTCTACAAACGGGATGATCTACACCTGGACCAGAGGGGTACCAATATCCTGGGGGGGGAAATTTGCTAATGCTCTTCGGGAGGGTTTAAACTAGTTCAGCAGGGGCTTGGGAACCTGAATTGTAGCTCCAGTATACAGGAGGTTGAGAGTAGTGAGGTCATGAGTAAGGTTTCAAAGTTGCAGGAGTGTACCGGCAGGCAGGAAGGTGGTTTAAAGTGTGTCTTCTTCAATGATAGGAGCATCCGGAATAAGGTGGGTGAACTTGCGGAATGGGTTGGTATCTGGGACTTCGATGTTGTGGCCATTTCGGAGACATGGATAGAGCAGGGACAGGAATGGTTGTTGCAGGTGCCGGGGTTTAGATATTTCAGTAAGCGCAGGGAAGGTGGTAAAAGAGGGGGAGGGGTGGCATTGTTAGCCAAGGACAGTATTACGGTGGCAGAAAGGACGTTTGATGAGGACTCGTCTACTGAGGTAGTATGGGCTGAGATTAGAAACAGTAAAGGAGAGGTCACCCTGTTAGGGGTTTTCTGTAGGCCTCTGAAAAGTTCCAGAGATGTAGAGGAAAGGGTTGCAAAGATGATTCTGGATAGGAGCAAAAGCAACAGGGTAGTTGTTATGGGGGACTTTAACTTTCCAAATATTAACTGGAAACGCTACAGTTCGAGTACTTTAGATGTGTCTGTTTTTGTCCAATGTGTGCAGGAGGGTTTCCTGACACAGTATGTAGATAGGCCAACGAGATGCGAGGCCATATTGGATTTGGTACTGGGTAATGAACCAGGACAGGTGTTAGATTTGGAGGTAGGTGAGCACTTTGGTGATAGTGACCACAATTTGATTACGTTTATTTAGTGATGGAAAGGGATAGGTATATACCGCAGGGCAAGAGTTATATCTGGGGGAAAGGCAATTATAATGCGATGAGGCAAGACTTAGGATGCACCGGATGGAGAGGAAAACTGCAGGAGATGGGCACAATAGAAATGTGGAGCTTGTTCAAGGAACAGTTAGTGCGTGTCCTTGATAACTATGTACCTGTCAGGCAGGGAGGAAGTGGTCGAGCAAGGGAACCGTGGTTTACTAAAGCAGTCGAAACACTTGTCAAGAGGAAGAAAGAGGCTTATGTAGAGATGAGACATGAAGGTTCAGTTAGGGCGCTCGAGAGTTACAAGTTAGCTAGGAAGGACCTAAAGAGAGAGCTAAGAAGAGCCAGGAGGGGCCATGAGAAGTCTTTGGCAGGTAGGATCAAGGATAACCCTAAAGCTTTCTATAGATATATCAGGAATAAACGAATGACTAGGGTAAGAGTAGGGCCAGTCAAGGACAGTAGTGGGAAGTTTTGCTTGAAGTCCGAGGAGATAGGAGAGGTGCTAAATAAATATTCTTTGTCAGTATTCACACAGGAAAAAGACAATGTTGTCGAGAATACTGATATTCAGGCTACTAGACTGGAAGGGTTTGAGGTTCATAAGGAGGAGGTTTCTGGAAAGTGTGAAAATAGATAAGTCCCCTGGGCCGGATGGGATTTATCCTAGGATTCTCTGGGAGATTGCTGAGACTTTGGCTTTGATCTTTAAGTCATCTTTGTCTCCAGGAATAGTGCCAGAAGACTGGAGGATAGCAAATGTTGTCCCCTTGTTCAAGAAGGGGAGTAGAGACAACGCCGGTAACTCTTGACCAGTGAGCCTTACTTCTGTTGTGGGCAAAATCTTGGAAAGGTTTATAAGAAATAGGATGTATAATCATCTGGAAAGGAATAATTTGATTAGAGATAGTCAACACGGTTTTGTGGAGGGTAGGTCGTGCCTCACAAACTTTATTGAGTTCTTTGAGAAGGTGACCAAACAGGTGGATGAGGGTAAAGCAGTTGATGTGGTGTATATGGATTTCAGTAAAGCGTTTGATAAGGTTCCCCACGGTAGGCTATTGCAGAAAATACGGAGGCATGGGATTCAGGGTATTTTAGCAGTTTGGATCAGAAATTGGCTAGCCGGAAGAAGACAAAGAGTGGTGGTTGATGGGAAATGTTGAGACTGGAATCCAGTTACTAGTGGTGTACCACAAGGATCTGTTTTGGGGCTACTGCTGTTTGTCATTTTTATAAATGACCTGGAGGAGGGCGTAGAAGGATGGGTGAGTAAATTTGCAGATGACACTAAAGTCGGTGGAGCTGTGGCCAGTGCGGACGGATGTTACAAGTTACAGAGAGACATAGATAAGCTGCAGCGCTGGGCTGAGAGGCTGGTTTAGCACACTGGGCTAAATCGCTGGCTTTTGAAGCAGGCCAGCAGCACGGTTCGATTCTCGTACCAGCCTCCCCGAACAGGCGGCGGAATGTGGCGACTAGGGGCTTTTCACAGTAACTTCATTGAAGCCTACTCGTGACAATAAGCGATTTTCATTTCATTTCAAATGGAGTTTAATGCAGAAAAGTGTGAGGTGATTCATTTTGGAAGGAATAACAGGAAGACAGAGTACTGGGCTAATGGTAAGATTCTTGGCAGTGATGGCAGAGAGATCTCGGTGTCCATGTACATAGATCCCTGAAAGTTGCCACCCTGGTTGAGAGGGTTGTTAAGAAGGTGTACGGTGTGTTAGCTTTTATTGGTAGAGGGATTGAGTTTCGGAGCCATGAGGTCACGTTGAAGCTGTACAAAACTCTGGTGCAGCTGCATTTGGAGTATTGCATGCAATTCTGGTCGCCGCATTATAGGAAGGATGTGGAAGCATTGGAAAGGGTGCAGAGGAGATTTACCAGAATGTTGCCTGGTATGGAGGGAAGATCTTATGAGGAAAGGCTGAGGGACTTGAGGCTGTTTTCGTTAGGGAGAAGAAGGTTAAGAGATGACTTAATTGAGGCATACAAGATGATCAGAGGATTGGATACGGTGGACAGTGAGAGCCTTCTTCCTCGGATGGTGATGTCTAGCACAAGGGGACACAGCTTTAAATTGAGGGGAGATAGATATAGGACAGATGTCAGAGGTAGGTTCTTTACTCAGAGAGTAGTAAGGGCGTGGAATGCCCTGCCTGCAACAGTAGTGGACTCGCCAACACTAAGGGCATTCAAATGGTCATTGGATAGACATATGGACGATAAAGGAATAGTGTAGATGGGCTTTAGAGTGGTTTCACAGGTCGGCGCAACATCGAGGTCCGAAGGGCCTGTACTGCGCTGTAATGTTCTATGTACCTATTGATAGTCTGGCTATAGTCCACGACCATCCTGTGATTCTCCCCAGTTTTCACAACTACCACTTGGGCTCTCCAGGGGCTGTTGCTGGCCTCAATGATGCCTTCCCGAAGCAGTCGCTGGATCTCGGACCTGATGTATGTCCTGTCCTGGGCGCTGTACCACCTGCTCCTGGTGGCGACGGGTTTGCAATCCGGGGTTAAGTTTGCAAATAGGAAAGGTGGATCGACCTTTAGGGTCGCGATGCCGCATACAGTAAGGGGTGGTAGGTGCCTGCCGAATTTCAATGTTAGGCTCTGGAGTTTGCACTGGAAGTCCAGGCCGAGTAGCAGGGCAGCGCGGAAGTTGGGGAGATCGTAGAGGTGGATGCCGCTGAACTCCACGCGCTGGACAGTGAGAGTGGCGATGCAGTACCCCCGGATCGCCATGGAGTGGGTCCCGGAGGCCAGGGAGATTCTATGGTTAGCGGGGTGTACGGCGAGGGAGCTGCGCCTTACCGCATCGGGGTGAATGAAGCTCTCGGTGCTCCCGGACTGCAACAGACAGGAGATCTCGTGCCCATCGATCTTCACGTTGGTAGAAGCCGTTGCCAGGTTGTGTGGGTGAGACTGGTCAATCGTGACCGAGGCGAGACGCGGCTGGTCGTCGTCAGTCGTGGGCGGCGCGCGGCCAGACGAGATGCCCGGGGGGGGCATGGGTCCTAGTAAGATGGCGGTGCCCACGGGCCGCACGTGTCGTGGGGAAAATGAGATGGCGGCGTCAATCGATCCTGGGGTGAACAAGAAGGCGGCGCCCACGGGCCGCACATGGTGGGGGTTGAACAAGATTGCGGCGCCCACAGGCCGCAGGTGGTCCGGAGTGGGGAAGATGGCGGCGCCCACTGGCCGCACGTGGGGGGTGCTGGAACAATAGCGGCGACTGAGCAGGCCTGGCACACCGCAGCAAGGTGCCCCTTCTTGCCACAGGCCTTGCAAAGGGTGCTCCGGGCCGGGCAGCGCTGTCGGGAGTGTTTGGACTGCCCACAGAAGTAACATTTGGGCCCCCCAGGGTTGGTTGGCTGCCGCGCGGCACAGGTGTGGGGCTGGCTGAGGGCGGTCGCTGGTGGGGTCCATGATGGCGCGGCCGTCTGCGGGGTCCATGATGCACAGGAGGCGTGGGCCGCGCAGTCGGGGGCGTAGGCCTGGAAGTTGCGTGAAGCGACCGTAAGCGAGAACGCTAGCTTTTTGGTTTCTGCGAGGTCGAGCGTGGCCCCTTCTAAGAGGCGCCGGCGGATGTAATCGGACCCTATCCCTGTAACAAAAGCATCTCTCATGAGCAAGTTCGAGTGTTTTGTGGCCGAGACGGCCTGACAGTCACAGTCTCTAACTAGGGGAATCAGGGCATGCCAGAAATCTTCCACTGACTCGCCAGGAAGTTGACGACAACTGTTGAGGAGGTGCCTGGCGTAGAGCGTGTTAGTCCGCTGAGCGTAGTTTTCCTTCAGTAGCGCCATGGCATCTGTGTAGGTCGGCGGGGCCTGGACAAGTGGAAAGACGTTGGAGCTCAGCCGCGTGTAAAGGATCTGAATCTTCTGAGCTTCTGGAATTGGATCTGGCGCAGACCCGATGTATGCATTGAAACAGGCTAGCCAATGTTCAAAGTCCTTTTTGGAGTTGTCTGATTGCGGATGCAGCTGCAGGCGATCCGGCATGATGTGGAGGTCCATCTTCTGAAAACTTAGTGTAATAAATTGATGCACGATCAATTACACAAAGACGAGAGTTGTATGCAATCGAGGCTTTATTATACTAAGATGTGTGGCCTCCTATAGCAGCTGGCGAAATGGCTGCTGTGCGAGGAGCACACATATTCATACTCCGTCTACTGGGCGGAGCCAGCAGGCAGGGAACTACCCCCGTACCTGTAGTACAGGGCCTTACCGTAAAGCACCTACACCGACATCCTCTATATACAATATATACATCAGTGGTGACTACCACAAGGTTCAGGTGGCAGAAAATGCGAATTGTGGGTCTGCCAGAGGGTGTGGAAGGAACGAGCGCCACAAAATATGTGTTGAGGATGCTGGACGGACTGATGTAGAAGCAGGTGTTGACAAGGTCCCAAAGGTGGATCGGGCTCACAGGTCCTTAATTCAGAAGCTGAGTGCGGGGTAGCCGACACAGGCGGTGATTGAGTGGTTGCACAAGTTCATGGAGAAGGAGGAGATTCTGAGGTGGGTCAGGGTGAAGCGAGACTGCGAAGGGGAGGGAAATCATGTCCAGATATATCAGGACCTTGGCACGGAGCTGGCAAACAGGCGCACGGGATTCAACAGGGCCAAGGCTGTGTTGTATTGATGGAAGATTTGTTTCGGGGTGCTGTACCCGGCAAGACTTTGGATCACATTCGACGGCTGGAAGTACTACTTTGAGACGCCAGAAGAAGCGAATGATAAGGGGCCATAAAGTGGGGGAGAACTGAGAGCTGGTGTGAGATGGAGGAGTTACGTCCGCAAAGGTTGGATGTTATTGCTGTTTTGAGTTGCTGGAGGGTGGGAAGTTTTGAAGGATGTGATCGCGCCCACCTCCCCACTGCTTTTTGTTGTGTTTTTTGGGCGGAAGTGATTTGTGAATTTGAGTGCATTCGTTTTCGTGTAAGGGGTGAATATGATGGTGCCCTCTGGGTAGGGTTGTTGGTTAGGTTGGTATTCAGGGGGTAAGGGGCTGGGTGCACAGGCTAAGGAGGGACCAGCGGGGGGAGGGATGGAGGGGCTTCGGGCGGGAGTTGCCATGCTAGCAAGCCATGCTAGTGAACGGAGGTGAGGTTGGGGAGGAGGTCGTGAGGGGTGGGGTGGGTGTGGGGGGTTGCGACGTGGCAGATTTGGAGGCTGAATGCGGTCATGGGCGGAGAAGGGGGACTTCTGGGATGGGCCCAGTTCAGTGTGGGTTTGAGTGAGGCAGAACTGGTGCGGGATGATGGCGGACGGTAGAGGGGAATGGAGGCGTAAGCCGCTGGTAAGAGTCATGACGTGGAATGTCCGGGGCTAAATAGGCGGGTCAAGAGGTCCTGGGTTTTTGAGCACCTGAGGGGTTTGAGAGAGGAAATGATTTTTCTACAAGAGACAAATCTCCAGGTGAAAGACCAGGTTAGGTTGAGGAAGCAATTGGGTGGGGCAAGTGTTTACTTGGAGTTTAATTCAAAGTGAAGGGGGGGGGCGACCATTTTGTTGAATAAGAGGACGGGGTTTGTGGGGGCCAGGGAAGTGCGGGACCCGGGGAGAAGGTATGTGATAATGATTGGGGTTCTGGAGGGTGTGGTGATCCTGTACACAGTTCTGTATATATTTAGCAATATGACCTCCGACTAGCTGGTGGCGATCGAGATCTATCATGTGACGCGAGACACCTGCCAGTTGGTAGTAAGTCGTACAAGAAGATAGTCGCACTTAGAGTAGCTCCAGGAGAATTCATTGAATTAATTTAGTAGCCATCGTCTGTATTACAGTTCGGTAGTTATCTTTCCACTTGTTTGTTAATAAATCATCTTTCTAGTTAAACAACTAGATATTCTGTGTACATCATTACAATGGTTATATAACACAACATGGTACCAGGTGTACAGAACACTTAAAAGATAACAACGGAGAAGACGGGGAGAAATAGGCTGAAGAACGAAAAGAGAGGATTCTTCTGCCGACCTGGTGAACTACGACCATCTGCAACTTAACGCAACAAAAGACTGTGAAGTTAGAGATGGAAGATTTTAAGGCACCCCACCAGCTTCAAGTCTCAGGTAACAGATGAAAATTGGCGTGTTTTCAAGCAGCAATTTAAACTCTATGTTGCAGCCCTTGGCCTACAGGCACAGCCTCACGCGAGGCGTATTGAATTGCTGCTCATGGTAGCAGGTCCTCAAGCAATAGAAATATACAATACCTTCAACTTCGACAGCAAAGACAAAAGCAACAGCTACAATGAGGTAATAAAGTACTTCGATCGGCATTGCTCTCCGAAGAAAAACAAAACATTTGAACATTACATGTTTGTACACATACCCAAAAAGGAGGCAGATCTTTTGATAACTTTGTAACCGACTTATGGTTGAAGGCGCAGTCGTGCAATTTTAGTACTTTGACGTCATCGATGATCCGCGACCAGATAGTGTTTGGGATATCGAATGATAAAGTTCATGAGAGGTTATTACAGAAAGAATTAGAAATGAGAAAATGCTAAAATCTGCCATGCAAGTGAGCTAGCTTCACAGCAGATCAGTACGCTCAACCTAAAAAGTTCTGATGCCAATCTAGAAGAAGATGCCAGTGTCATCAGCACTGTGACGCAGTTCATGCGGTGGCCATTTTAAAAGGCCGACCGTGTCCACCATCGTATGCCAATGACGCGGCAATCATCATAGAATCATAGAATTTACAGTGCAGAAGGAGGCCATTCGGCCCATCGAGTCTGCACCGGTTCTTGGAAAGAGCACCCTACCCAAGGTCAACACTTCCACCCTATCCCCATAACCCAGTAACCCCACCAACACTAAGGGCAATTTTGGACACTAAGGGCAATTTATCATGGCCAATCTACCTAACCTGCACATCTTTGGACTGTGGGAGGAATCCGGAGCACCCGGAGGAAACCCACGCCCACACGGAGAGGATGTGCAGACTCCGCACAGACAGTGACCCAAGCCGGAATCGAACCTGGGACCCTGGAGCTGTGAAGCAATTGTGCTATCCACAATGCTATCATGAATCACAGCAATGTCCAGCATTTGGGAAAGTATGTTCCAGTGTGGCCGTACAAATCATTTTGCGAAGCAATGTTTTTTGCGTCCTACAGTGGACCAAACAGGGTCAGTCAATGCAATTGATGAGATGTCCCTTGAAGATTTGTTTTTCATTGATCTGATTTCGACTAAGGACACAATGAGACCGGATATGAAAATGAAGAAGTCTTACTTCTGCATATGGACAATTCCAGTGATGCTCAACGCCACATTGATAAAGCGCAAGCTTTTCTGATTGAAGGACTGACTAGTGGTGTTCCGCAGGGATCAGTGCTGGGACCGTTGCTGTTCGTAGTATATATCAATGATTTGGAGGAAAATGTAACTGGTCTGATTAGTAAGTTTGGGGACGACACAAAGGTTGGTGGAATTGCGGATAGCGATGAGGACTGTCAGCGGATACAGCAGGATTTAGATCGTTTGGAGACTTGGGCGCCGAGATGGAAGATGGAGTTTAATCCGGACAAATGTGAGGTAATGCATTTTGGAAGGTCTAATACAGGTAGGGAATATACAGTGAATGGTAGAACCCTGAAGAGTATTGACAGTCAGAGAGATCTAGGTGTACAGGTCCACAGGTCACTGAAAGGGGCAACACAGGTGTAGAAGGTAGTCAAGAAGGCATACGACATGCTTGCCTTCATTGGCCGGGGCATTGAGTATAGAAATTAGCAAGTCATGTTGCAGCTGTATAGAACCTTGGAGTATAGTGTTCAATTCTGGTCGCCACACTACCAGAAGGATGTGGAGGCTTTAGAGAGGGTGCAGAAGAGATTTACCAGAATGTTGCCTGGTATGGAGGGCATTAGCTATGAGGAGCGGTTGAATAAACTCGGTTTGTTCTCACTGGAACGAAGGAGGTTGAGGGGCGACCTGATAGAGGTATACAAAATTATGAGGGGCATAGACAGAGTGGATAGTCAGAGGCTTTTCCCCAGGGTAGAGGGGTCAATTACTAGGGGGCATAGGTTTAAGGTGAGAGGGGCAAGGTTTAGAATAGATGTACGAGGCAAGTTTTTTACACAGAGGGTAGTGGGTGCCTGGAACTCGCTGCCGGAGAAGGTAGTGGAAGCAGGGACGATAGTGACGTTTAAGGGGCATCTTGATAAATACATGAATAGGATGGGAATAGAGGGATACGGACCCAGGAAGTGTAGAAGATTTTAGTTTAGACGGGCAGCATGGTCGGCACAGACTTGGAGGGCCGAAGGGCCTGTTCCTGTGCTGTACTTTTCTTTGTTCTTTGTTTGACACGGGAGCGAGGGCCAACCTCCTCAGTTTGTCCAACTTGAACAGGCTGCGAGTTAAACCAAAAGTTGTTAATCAAACAAGACTACTGACAGACTACAGTGGGAATGAGATTAAGACGCTGGGTGCCTGTGAACTCAAAGCATGGGTACACAGCAGAAATCACATCATACCATTTTCCATTATGGACGTGAAACGGGAGTCCATCATAGGAGTTGTGTGGCCCTGAACCTAGTTGAGCGGTTGTACATTCTAGGCAGCACTGCGACGGAGGATAGTGGCCACTGTGTGGTAGTATGTATTGGGGGTCATGTGGGACTGGAAGCCCGAATGTCATTGGCTGACAGATCCCGGGTCCTGGTTGGCCGTTGGCCTCAAGCTCCGCCCTGAAGGCGGAGTACAAGAAGCCGGAGTCTTCCCCCGCAGGCCAGTTTACTATCGAGCTGCGGGGGAACAGACACGCTTAATAAAGCCTCATCGACTTCACTCTATTCGTCTCACGGAGTCTTTGTGCGCTACAATTTATTAAGCGTGCCTAAAAAAAAGGACTATGGAGCTCAGGATCATTCCGGAATGCCTGAGGATCAGCCCCCACGCAGTGAACGCGGCAGCAGCCTTCAAGCACTGGCAGACATGCTTCGAGGCCTACCTCAGAACGACCACCGGCCGAGTCTCAGAAGACCAAAAACTGCAGGTCCTGCACTCGAGGGTGAGCACGGAGATTTTCTCCCTCATCGAAGACTCGGACGATTTCCAGACGGCGTTCGCAGCACTGAAAAGTCTCTATGTCCGCCCTGTTAACCAAATCTACGCTCGCTACCAGCTCGCGACGAGACGGCAAGCTCCCGGAGAATCGATGGACGAGTTCTACGCCGCGCTGCTGATTTTGGGACGAGCCTGCAGCTGCCCGTCGGTGAACGCAAACGAACACACGGACATGTTAATGCGCGATGCTTTTGTGGCAGGTATGCAATCCTCCCAAATCCGCCAAAGACTTCTAGAAAAAGAGTCGCTAGGACTCTCAGAGGCACGGGCCCTAGCAGCCTCCCTAGACATGGCCGCGCGTAATACCCGCGCCTACGGCCCCGACCGCGCGGCAACCCATTGGGCCCCGTACGTACCCGTCGCGGCAAACCCCCTACCCCCCCCGGACGCCCCACAGGCTTGCGCGGTCCAAACGCCGAGTCGCACCGGGGGCGCCCGCTGTTATTTCTGCGGTCAGGCGAAACACCACGGACAGCGCTGCCCGGCCCACGCAGCTAGCTGCGGGAAAAAGGGCCATTATGCGGTTGTGTGCCGGTCCCGCGAGGTCGCCGCCGTCCCGGGAGCACGGAGCCCTGCAAGCAGTTTACGCGCCCCAACCCCCCGCAGCACGCCATGTACGACCCGCAGGCGCAGCCGCTCTGGGTCCCGACAACCGCGGTCCCGGGAGAACTGCGAGCCCTGCCCGCCGCCTACGCTCCCCAACCCCCCTCCCCGCAGCCCATGTATGACCCGCCGCCGGCGCTACCGCTTTGGGTCCCGGCCAACACTCTCCACGGAGAGGAGGGAGTTTTCCGCGTCCCTAACGCCACCCTAACCCCCACCCCGCGCCCCACGCCTGACCCGCCGGCGCCACCTACTTGGGCCCCGACCACCGCTGTCCCCGGTGAGGGAGCTCCGCGCGGTCCTAGCGCTCGCGGTCCTAGCGCTCGCGGTCCTAGCGCTCCCCAGCACACCATGTGCGACCCGCAGACGCCGCCATTTTGGGTCCCGGCCACCACGAGGGGAGGAGGGGCGCCGATGTGCGACCCGCAGACGCCGCCATTTTGGGTCCCGGCCACCACGAGGGGAGGAGGGGCGCCGCCATTTTGGACCGCCCCAGACCTGCACGACGCATGGGGCGGCCATTTTGTCCACCCCCGCCACCATCTTGTGACCCCCCAGCCACGTGCGATGTATGGGGGTGGCCATTTTGTTCATCCCCGACGCCATCTTGGACGGCAACAACGGACCCCACTCCACTACTACAACCACGGCTTGCTTCGATTACGCTCGATCAAGCTCGGCCCCGGACACTCCAGACGACGACGACAACGGTACTAATAAACGGCCACGAGACGCCATGCCTAGTCGACTCCGGGAGCACGGAAAGCTTTATACACCCCGACACGGTAAGACGCTGTTCCTTGACCACCTATCCCAGCGCACAAAAGATTTGCCTAGCTGCAGGATCCCACTCCGTACAGATCCAGGGATTCTGCATAGTTACCCTAACGGTGCAGGGGAGGGAGTTCAAAAACTACAAACTAAACGTCCTTCCCCAACTCTGTGCCCCCACCTTGCTGGGATTAGATTTCCAATGCAATCTACAGAGCCTTACGTTCAAATTCGGCGGCCCCATACCCCCACTCACTATCTGCGGCCTCGCAACCCTCAAGGTGCAACCCCCGTCCTTGTTTGCGAACCTCACCCCGGATTGCAAACCCGTCGCCACTAGGAGCAGACGGTACAGCACCCAGGACCGGACCTTCATTCGGTCCGAAGTCCAGCGGCTACTAAAGGAGGGCATAATCCAGGCCAGCAATAGTCCCTGGAGAGCGCAGGTGGTAGTAGTGAAGACAGGGGAGAAACAAAGGATGGTCATTGACTATAGCCAGACCATCAACAGGTACACACAACTAGACGCGTACCCTCTCCCCCGCATATCCGACATGGTCAATCGGATTGCCCAATATAAAGTCTTCTCCACCGTGGACCTCAAGTCCGCCTACCATCAGCTCCCCATCCGCCCAAGTGACCGCAAGTACACAGCCTTCGAGGCAGATGGGCGATTATACCATTTCCTACGGGTCCCTTTTGGCGTCACAAACGGAGTCCCGGTCTTCCAATGGGAGATGGACCGAATGGTTGATCAACATGGGTTGCGGGCCACGTTCCCGTATCTCGACAATGTAACCATCTGCGGCCACGATCAGCAGGACCACGACGCCACCTCCAAAAATTCCTCCAGACCGCCAAAGCCTTGAACCTCACATACAACGAGGACAAGTGCGTTTTTAGCACCGACCGGCTAGCCATTCTGGGCTACGTAGTGCACAATGGGATAATAGGCCCCGACCCCGAACGTATGCGCGCACTCATGGAATTTCCCCTCCCGCACTGCCCAAAAGCCCTGAAACGCTGCTTGGGGTTCTTTTCGTACTACGCCCAGTGGGTCCCCCAGTACGCAGACAAGGCCCGCCCCCTAATACAGACCACGACCTTCCCTCTGTCGACAGAGGCTTGCCAGGCCTTCAGCCGCATCAAAGCGGATATCGCAAAGACCACGATGCGCGCCATCGACGAGTCCCTCCCCTTCCAGGTCGAGAGCGACGCCTCCGACGTAGCTCTAGCGGCCACCCTTAACCAAGCGGGCAGACCCGTGGCCTTTTTCTCCCGGACCCTCCACACCTCAGAAATCCGCCACTCTTCAGTAGAAAAGGAAGCCCAAGCCATAGTGGAAGCTGTGCGACATTGGAGGCATTACCTGGCCGGCAGGAGATTCACTCTCCTCACGGACCAACGGTCGGTAGTCTTCATGTTCGATAATGCACAGCGGGGCAAAATCAAAAACGACAAAATCTTAAGGTGGAGGATCGAGCTCTCCACCTTCAACTGTGAGATTTTGTATCGTCCTGGAAAGCTGAACGAGCCGTCCGATGCCCTATCCCGCGGCACATGTGCCAACGCATAAATTAACCGCCTCCAAACCCTCCACGAGGACCTCTGCCACCCGGGGGTCACTCGGTTTTACCACTTCATCAAGTCCCGCAATCTCCCATACTCTTTAGAGGAGGTCCGTACAGTCACAAGGGACTGCCACATCTGCGCGGAATGCAAGCTGCATTTTTTCAGGCCAGATGGAGCGCACCTGATTAAGGCTTCCCGCCCCTTTGAACGCCTCAGTCTCGATTTCAAAGTGCCCCTCCCCTCCACCTACCGCAACGCATATTTTCTTAATGTAGTGGACGAATCATCCCGCTTCCCTTTTGCCATTCCCTGTTCTGACATGACCGCGGCCACAGTCATTAAAGCCCTGAACGGCATCTTCACACTGTTCGGTTACCCCGCATACGTCCACAGCGACAGGGGGTCCTCTTTCATGAGTGACGAGCTGCGCCAGTTCCTGCTCAGCAAGGGCATAGCCTCAAGCAGGACGACCAGCTACAACCCCCGGGGGAACGGGCAAGTAGAAAGGGAGAACGGCATGGTCTGGAAGGCCGTCCTACTGGCCCTACGGTCCAGGGACCTCCCAGTTTCACGGTGGCAGGAGGTCCTCCCGGACGCTCTCCATTCCATCCGGTCGTTATTATGTACGAGCACTAATCAAACGCCTCATGAGCGTCTCCTTGTCTTCCCTAGGAGGTCCTCCTCTGGAACGTCGCTGCCGACCTGGCTGGCGGCCCCAGGACCCATCCTGCTCCGAAAGCATGTGCGGGCACATAAGGCGGACCCGTTGGTCGAAACGGTTCACCTCCTCCACGCGAACCCCCAGTACGCCAAGTGGAGTACCCCGACGGCCGACAGGACACGGTCTCCCTGCGGGATCTGGCGCCCGCCGGCAACACGCACACCCCCCCGACACCATCAACCCAACCCCCCCTTTCCTGCCACCGCCGCACCCCGCGACCGCCCCCTTCCCAGGAGGATCGGTTCCCCTCCCCTCAGCACCGACCAAGAATCAAGCCCGAGCTGAAACCGTACGGCTCCTGGAGGCGACAACACTGGTACAAGCACCACCACCACCGCCGGGGCCGAGGCGATCGACACAGACGACCAGACCGCCCGACCGACTCGTGGCGTCGATGTAAAACAAATATGGACTGTTCACAAGAACATTTTGCTTTTCTTCCTATACCCTCTGTAAATAGATGCAACAGGACGAAATTGTCCAATACTGTATTGCCATGTGAATGTTTTGTCCTCCCAGGACCAGCCCTGTAAACCCTTACCACCATACGAAGCATCACCCCGCCGGGTTCATTTTTGACAAGGGGTGAATGTGGTAGTATGTATTGGGGGTCATGTGGGACTGGAAGCCCTAATGTCATTGGCTGACAGATCCCGGGTCCTGGTTGGCCGTTGACCTCAAGCTCCGCCCTGAAGGCGGAGTATAAGAAGCCGGAGTCTTCCCCCGCAAGCCAGTTTACTATCGAGCTGCGGGGGAACAGACACGCTTAATAAAGCCTCATCGACTTCACTCTATTCGTCTCACGGAGTCTTTGTGCGCTACACACTGGCAACAAGATATAATGACACAGCTATCCGATGAGATGCAAGCGACAGTTAAAAGTGGAGGATGACGAACCAGATGAAAAGATGGAGGATCCATAGGGAATTCAAGAATTTGGGTAACAGTCTTCAAAAAATTAGGATTTGCTCTGTGATACAGGAGCATGATGACCCCATCCTCAAGCATCTACAAGATGTACGCATAAAATTTTCAGATCCTGGACAGTCGATGAGCTTCACTCAAGTTCAAGTTTGACCCAAATGAATATTTCACAAACGAGCTTATGACAAAAACATACCAGATGGACTCGCATCCTTATGGGTCAAGTTTCTTTGTCTTTGAAATCACGGGCTGCACAGGGTGCCAGAACGACTGGAAGCAAGACAAAAACATCACATTCAAAAACCGTTAAAATGAAGAAGAAGCATAAGGGTTGGGCCACTGGTAGAATAGTCACAACTGTACTGAATGACTTTTTCTTCAATTTCTTCAGTTCTCCTGAAATTCCACAGTCTTAAACTTCACAGAAGAAGCTATTCCAGACGATGATAATGATTCTGGTAATGATTACTACGATAATAATTAAGATGATCATGATTGCAATGAGGAAAGTGAAGACTCAGATGATGAGCTAGATGAGGACGACTATGAAACACTATTCAGGTGGTTTGGAGAGAGTGACGAGGTGATCACAAAGGATGCCCAGTCTGCGCAGGACAATGTTAAGTGTGAAAGCTCTAAGATGGCGTATGCAGCGGCCGAAAGTGAGATAGCAGTAGCAGACACATCAGATGAGAGCAACTCAACTGCAAACAGAATGGTAACTGAAGAAATGATCCCCATTTGGAGAAATTATCTCCAGAGGCATACGGTGAATCATCTCAGGCCCACAAAATGGTTCCTGTAGCGAACTCCCCAATACTCGAGGCCAAGCAACCAAACGACGTGCTAGAAGAGCAGATGGATGTATCTGTGTGCAGTTCTACAACGGAAGACGAAGCATATATCGTTATATCAAATGAGGATGAGCCACTAATCAACTCTCCAGCAAAAGATGAACCTTATATCATTGTATCAAGTGAGGATGAGCCAGCAGCTGCGGCTCAAACACAAAATGAAGAAGCAAAGCCTAATGTTGGGAACATTGATCCAGCCAAGACACAGGAGTGCAAGGCTTTGCAGATTGTTCCTGAAGCTGCAGACTTGACTGCAACTGTGCAATCATCCAGAAGTATGCCGACACTGGACATTTCACCAAGTGATGGACATGCAGCTCAGCATGTGGAAGCAACCATGGATCAACCAAAACTCCTCGATCCATCCAAGGCTCCGAAATCAGCTATGGTGGCAGAAAAGCCAGAGACAGCCTGCACAGCAGACGATCCAAAAGCAGTTTCTGTAACAAAATCGGTTAGAAGCAACCTGTCCCATGGCAGAGTCCAGCAGTATGACGGATGCTACTAAAGCAAAAAAGAAAAAGAGGCGCAGTCGGAGGATCCTTCCCATGAGAAGGAAGAGGAAGAAAAGAAGAGTGGAGGGTACAGTGGGTAGTGCAGGTAGCCCCTGTGACACTGAAGAAGAACGCATCGGCAATGTGGCCTACAGGCAAGAAATCACACAACGATGCAGTAAGAAGCATCGTGTTAGAAAATTGAAAACGCTGGTGACGCAGAGAAGACCAGCAAGAAAACCGGTGTTCAGGACGCATTACGTCAAGAGGCTAAACAAGTTGGTGGCACAAAAAAGACCGGCCAGAAAACTGGTCTTCCAGAAGTTAAAACGATGTTGAGTAGTCAATAAAAGTTCAGAAGACCAACAGGACGATGTCGTGTGAATGTTCAATAAGCTGTGCACAAGGGGCATGTTTAAAATCATCAGGCATATCATGTTGTGTGAAGTGCAGTTGCATATGTGCATATGACACGTGTAAATTTGTAATGCAGACCATGTTTGGGAAGCCTTTAAAAGCGAGCAGAGGACAGCTAAAAAAGCAATAAGGGGGAGAGCATGAAATATGTGTGTAAGCTAGCTAGTAATATAAAAGAAGATAGGACGAGTTTTTTTCAATATATGAAAGGTAAGAGAAAGGCAAAGACATTGAACCACTGGAACAGAGGCTGGAGAAGTAATAATAGGAAACAAAGAAATGGCAGAGGAACTGAATAGATAGTTTGCATCAGTCTTCACGGTGTAAGACACCAGAGGGATGCTAGAGCCCCAGGAGAATCAGGGGGCAGAGGTGAGTGTAGTGGCCATCGCTAAGGAGAAGGTTCTGAGGAAACTGAAAGATCTGAACGTATATATATCACCTGGACCGGATGGACTACAGCCCAGGGTTCTAAACGAGATAGCTGAGGACATTGTGGAGGCATTGGCGGTGATCTTTCAGGTATCACTGGAGGCAAGGAGGGTCCCAGAGGACTGGAAAGTGGCTAATGTAACACTGCTGTTTAAGAAGGGAGGGAGGCAGAAGACGTGAAATTATACACTTCGGTCATTGGTAAAATTTTAGAGTCCATTATGAAAGATGAGATCGCGGAGAACTTGGAAGTGCATGATAAAATAGGACTGAGTCAACACAGCTTCGTCAAGGGGAGGTCATGTCTGACAAATCTGTTGGAGTTCTTTGAAGAGGTAACAAGGAAGTTAGACAAAGGAGAACCAGTGGACGTGATTTATTCAGATTTCCAGAAGGCCTTTGCCAAGGTGCTCACAGGAGACTGTTAAATACGATAAGAGCCCATGGAGTTAAGGGTAAGATCCTGGCATGGATAGAAGATTAGCTGACTGGCAGCAGGCAGAGAGTGGGGATAAAGGGGTCTTTTTCAGGATGGCAGCCAGTGTCTAGTGGTGTGCCTCAGGGGTCGTTGCTGGGACCACAGCGTTTTACAATATACATTAACAATCTGGAAGAAGGAACTGAAGGTTGCTAAGTTTGCAGATGATACAAAGATATTGTTATGGGCGAGGCGTTTTCAGAACCCCAAAATGTATCATGGTGTTCAACCAACCTCTCCCTTTAATGGATTTTTTGCTTTTCCTAGGTGCGGGATTACAATTATGGACTCGTGGGTTTTTAAACACAAAACACTGTTTATTCCATGAACTCAACTTAACATCTCAAATAAACATTGGATCTCTTAACACCCCTTACTTCAAAGATAACTCGGAAAATATTGCAACAGTAAATAATTCCTTAAAATGTTCCTTCAAACCTCCAAGAGACTTAACACCTTTGAAGAAAATCACATCAGGTTAAAGGCTTCACTATTATAAGTTTAAATCACCCAAATGATCCAGAGATAGCCTTTCATGGCAGAGATCCAGCTCACTGCAAAACGCAGGCACGCACCCAGCTCTTTTCCTCCAAACTGCAATACTAATCTGCAAAATGGCTGACCTCAGCTCCACCCACTCTCTGACATCACTGATTTCTTTAAGGTACATTGCTTAAACATCCATGTCTTAAAGATACTCTCACATGACACCTCCAACCAAGAAAAAAAAACCCCATCAACTTCAAGATGGTTTCATTTTTCACTTTTGCACCATCCACTAAGAAATGTACACAGTAAGTATACCTTTTCGTTTTTAAAAAAAAAAACAACACATGCAACATGCAAACAGGTATAATAATATAGTCCATTTTTCTTTGTTCTTCTTCCTCCAATCGAAATCCTTCTCGATTGACAGTCTCTTTGAACAAAGTCTCTGCACGATCCATCCATTCCTCTACTCCTCGTCATTTCTCTTGAGAATCAGATCATTTAGTTCAATCTGATCAGAGTCCCTTGCAATTCTCCAATACAGGAACATTGGTGATCACAGCTTTCAGGCAGTCAAATGTCTGTTGAAAGTCCGCTGTCCATTGAATTTTTTTACGTTTCTTCAGCAATTCCATCAGTGGAGTAATCACGCCACAAAACTCTTGCACAGCTGTTCAATCAAATCCACTCATGCTAAGAAATCGCATTATTTCCCTTCGTCTTGAGCGTATCGGAAACTTAGCAAGGAAAGTGATTCGGGCTTCTCCAAATTCACTTTCGGCTGGGTTCATCACCAAACCCGCCTCCTGAAGTCGATTGTAGAACTCGATACGATGTTTTAAATGTTCTTTCCATGTCTGGAAGTTGGAAATAAAAGCAGATTGTCCCACTTTCTCAATGCAATCCTTCAAACGTGGGACAGGATAAGAGTCCGTTCTTGTAACTGCATTCACCTTTCTATAGGCCACATACAACCGTTGGGTACCGTCTGGTTTAGGTACCATCACTATGGGTGAGCTCCATTGACTGCAACCCACTTCAATTATGCCATTCTTCAGCATACTCTCAATCTCTCTGTTAACCTGTGCCAATTTTAAAGGATTAAGTCTGTATGGATGTTGTTTGATTGGAACAGCATTTCCCACATCTACATCATGTAAAGCCATTTTAGTACTTCCCAATTTATCTCTACAAACTTGCCCATGTGATATCAATAACTCTTTCAGGTCAGTTTGTTTTTCCCCTGGAAGGTAACTTAACAATTCATCCCAATTTTTAAGAACATCCTCATTTTCCAATTTAATTTGAGGTATGTCAAATTCACAGTCATCTGGATTTGGTTTGTCACTTTGAGTTAGAATCATTAAAACCTCCTTTTTCTCTCCTTCCCTTTCAAAGTACCTTTTAAGCATATTCACATGACGCACTCAGTGAGTTTTCCTTCTATCTGGTGTTTTTACCACATAATTCACCTCACTTAATTTCCTTTCAATCTGATACGGTCCACAAAACCTAGCTTTTAAAGGCCCCCCTACCACTGGTAACAACGCTAAAACTTTATCCCCACTGGCAAAACTACGAACTTTGGATATCTTGTCCGCTACCCGTTTCATCACATTTTGTGCAACTTTCAAATGTTGTCTAGCCAATTCACCTGCTCTATTTAATCGTTCCCTAAAACTTGACACGTAATCCAATAGTGTAATTTCCGATTTCTCACCCACCAATTTTTCTTTAATAAATTTAAGTGGTTCTCTTACCTCATGACCAAAAATTAATTCAAAAGGACTAGATTTGGTAGACTCATTAGGTGCATCCCTAATTGCAAAGAATACGAGGAGGATTCCTTTATCCCAATCCTCTGGATAATCTTGACAATATGCCCTCAACATTGTCTTTAATGTCTGATGCCAGCTTTCCAACGTTTCCAGCGATTCTGGATGGTACGCAGTTGATTTAAATTGTTTTATTCCAAAGCTATCCATAACTTCTTTGAATAACTTTGAAGTAAAATTTGTTCCTTGATCCGATTGAATTTCTGTGGGTAGTCCATATCTAGTAAAGATTGGATTGGATTTGTTTATTGTCACGTGTACCGAGGTACAGCGAAAAGTATTTTTCTGCGAGCAGCTCAACAGATCATTAAGTACATGAGAAGAAAAGGGAATAAAAGAAAATACATAATAGGGCAACACAACATATACAATGTAACTACAAAAGCACTGGCATCGGATGAAGCATACAGGGTGTAGTGTTAATGAAATCAGTCTATAAGAGGGTCATTTAGGAGTCTGGTGACAGTGGGGAAGAAGCTGTTTTTGAGTCTGTTCGTGCGTGTTCTCAGACTTCTGTATCTCCTGCCCGATGGAAGAAGTTGGAAGAGTGAGTAAGCCGGCTGGGCTCCTCCACAATCCTTTTAGCTGTAATGTTACGTACTGGAATGGCCACTGGAAACCTAGTAGACACATCCATTACAGTCAAAAGATATTGATTCCCCCTTTTTGTTTTCGGAAGCGGTCCTACAAAATCGATTAGAACCCTTGTAAAAGATTCCTTAAATGCTGAAATGGGTATTAAGGGCACTGATTTTATCACTGCTTGAGGTTTCCCTATCACCTGACATGTGTGCCATTATTGACAAACTTTAACTACATCTTTATGTATTCCAGGCCAATAAAAATGTTTCTGGAATTTAGCTTGAGTTTTCCTTATTCCCAAATGACCTCCCACTGGTACCTCGTGCAACTCGCAAAACCTTCTTTCTATACCCTACCGGCAATACTACTTGATGAATTTCTGCCCACTTTTCATCCACCTGCATATGTACAGGTCTCCATTTTCAAATCAAGACATCATTTTTACGGTAATAACACTCTGGTATACTCTGAGTCCTCTTCCGTATATGCTTTCTGATATATCAGTTTTATTTCTCCATCTTTCTGTTGTAACTCCACCAATTTTCCTGAACTAAAAATATCCGCCTCATCCTCCACCTGTTCTTGTTCTTTTTCAACCATCTGATCAAAAATCATTTCTGATAATTGCACTTCAACTTCATCATCACTCTTTGATTTCTCCTCTTGTCTTAACCTGTGACTTTGCGACCTTGTTAGTACACAATCTGGAAAAATCCCAGGACATTCGTCATTCAACCCTTCAGTTGACTGATTTTCCACTGGCTTATCAACCACAGTAGGCATCACTCCCACCTGCGATCCAGCTATATCATTACCCAAGATAAACTGTATTCCTGGACAAGATAGTTTATCTATTACTCCTACTACCACTTCACCACTCTTCACTGGACTTTCCAACCTTACCTTATATAATGGAACGCTACTTCTCTCACCCTGAATTCCACATATCACCACCTTTTCTGGCAACATTCTTCCCAAACTACATAATTCCTCATCTCTTACCATTAAAGATTGACTAGCCCCTGTATCTCTGAAAATTGTGACTTCTTTACCTGCTCCTCCTGATACACATGAGTAAACTTTACCCACACAAGTAAATTCTTTAAAGACATCTGGCACCTTCTTAACAATTATTTCTTGAACAGGCTGGACAATCGTTTGCACCTCCTTCGCTTCCCTTGGGCCTTCCTTTACCACGCTAACAAACCCCACTCTCTTACCCTGTTTTACCACATCAGCCTTCCCAGTGCTTTTCTTCAACCACCAACACTGTGACTTTACATGGCCTAGTTTATTACAGTGAAAACGTTTGAAACTTTTCATTTCTTTTCCACCCTCCTGGATTTCTTTTTTAATCTGAGGTACACTCTCTTTATTGTCTCCCATCAGATCACCTTTACCTTTACCACTTGAGTATTTCTCATGTCCCCAGTTTCTATCCCTCACCGGCTGAAACTGATGTTGGAAACCAATCTTTGATTTATGAGCTAATTCATCAACATCTGCCATTTCCGCTGCTAATCTCGCAGTTTTAACCCTCTGTTTTTCCACATGAGTTCTCACTATATCAGGAATTGAATTTTTAAACTCCTCCAAAAGTATAATTTCTCTGAGAGTTTCATACGTTTGGTCTATTTTCAAAGCCCTTATCCACCTATCAAAATTACTCTATTTGAGCCTTTCAAACTCCATGTATGTTTGACCAAATTCTTTCCTTAAATTTTTAAACCTTTGTCTGTAAGCTTCAGGCACTAGCTCATATGCACTTCAGATGGATTTCTTCACCTCCTCATACGTTCCAGATACCTCCTCCGGTAGTGATGCAAACACTTCACTAGCCCTACCTACCAGCTTTGTTTGAATCAGTAATACCCACATGTCCTGTGGCCATTTCATTTGTTTAGCTACCTTCTCAAATGAAATGAGAAAGGCTTCCTCTTCCTTCTCGCCAAACCTTGGCAATGCTTGGACATATTTAATTAGATTCCCACCAAGCCTTCGACTATGACGCTCTTTCTCACTATCCTCATCACTATCATCCAACTGTACGTGTCCCTTTACGTCTGCCAATTTTAACTGATTGTCATGTTTCATGGCCATTTTCTGAAGTTCAAATTCCCTCTCTTTATCTTTTTCCTGATCTGTATGTCCCTTTCTTTTTCTTTTTGTTCTGCTCGGGCTATTCTTTTCTCTTTTCTTCTCTCTCCTTTTCTTTTTCCTCTCTCTCTCTTTCTCTTTCTTTTTCCTCTCTCTCTCTTTTTCGTTCTTCTTCATCTCTCTCTCTTTCTCTTTCTTTTTCCTCTCTCTCTCTTCCTCCTTTTTCCTTTCTCTCTCTTTCGTATTCCAGCCGCTTTAATTCTTTCTTATGTTCCATTTGTTTAATTTTCAACGGAATTTTTGCCATTTCCAATGAGTCAAACTCTATCTCAGGCAACTTTAAATGGTTAACCACCACCATAATTACCTCATCTTTTCTCATTTTGTCAGGTAATGTTAACTGCAATGTTCTTGCCAAATCGAACAGTCTGCTTTTTGTTTCTGTCCGTAAGGTACTACGTGTAACATTCTCCACCCCCAAAAACTTCTGAGCCATTGTTCACAACAATCTCCACACTTAAACTAAAATACCACACCGGAAAAGCAGCAATCCTTCACTGTCTTTAAGTTCACAAAAGCCAATCCAATAGATAGACTTTTATCCCCCTCGAGCCCCCAATTGTTATGGGTGAGGCGTTTTCAGAACCCCAAAATGTATCATGGAGTTCAGCCAACTGCTTCCTTTAATGGATTTGTTGCTTTTCCTAGCACACGGCTTTTTCCCTAGGTGTGGGATTACAATTATGGACACGTGGGTTTTTAAACACAAAACACTGTTTATTCCATGAACTCAACTTAACATCTCAAATAAACATTGGATCTCTTAACATCCCTTGCTTCAAAGATAACTCAGAAAATATTGCAACAGGAAATAATTCCTTAAAATGTTCCTTCAAACTTCCAAGAGACTTAACACCTTTAAACAAAATCACATCAGGTTAAAGGCTTCATTATTATAAGTTTAAATCACCCAAATGATCCAGAAATAGTCTTTCATGGCAGAGATCCAGCTCACTGCAGAACACAGACACACACCCAGCTCTTTTCCTCCAAACTGCCAAACTAAACTGCAAAATGGCTGACCTGACCTCAGCTCCACCTACTCTCTGACATCACTGTTTTCTTAAAGGTACATTGCTTAAACATCCATGTCTTAAAGGTACTCTCGCATGACAATATATAGAGGGACAGGTACTATTGCGGAAGCAGGGAGGCTGCAAAAGGACTTGGACAGGCTAGGAGAGTGGGCAAAGAAGCGGCAGATGGAATACAATGTGGAAAAATATGACGTTATGCACTTTGGAAGGAAGAATGGAGGCACAGACTATTTTCTCAATGGGGAAATACTTAGGCAACAGAAGCACTAAGGGACTTGGGAGACCTTGTTCACGATTCTCTTAAGGTTAGCGTGCAGGTTCAGTCAGCAGTGAAGAAAGCAAATGCAATGTTAGCATTCATGTCGAGGGCTAGCATACAAGACCAGGGATGTACTTCTGAGACTGTACAAGGCTCTGGTCAGACCCCATTTGTGGTATTGTGAGCAGTTTTGGACCCATACCCAAGGAAGGAAGTGCTGGCCTTGGAAAGGGTCCAGAGGAGGTTCACAAGAATGATCCTTGGAATAAAGAACTTGTTGTATGGGGAACGTATGGTTGAGGACTCTGGGTCTGTACTCGTTGGAGTTGAGAAGGATGAGGGGGGATCTTATTGAAACTTACAGGATACTGCGAGGCCTGGATAGAGTAGACGTGGAGAGGATGTTTCCACTTGTGGGAAAAACTAGAACCAGAGGACACAATCTCAGACTAAAGGAACAATCCTTTAAAACACAGATGAGGAGGAATTTCTTCACCCAGAGGGTGGTGAATTGTGGATCTGCCACAGAAGGCTGTGGAGGCCAAATCACTGAGTGTTTTTAAGACAGAGATAGATAGGTTCTTGATTAATAAGGGGATCAGGGGTTATGGGGAGAAGGCAGGAGAATGAGGATGAGAAAAACATCAGCCATGATTGAATGGCAGAGCAGACTCGATGGGCCGAGCAGTCTAATTCTGCTCTGAATATGAATGTTAACAGTTCCAGAGGAAGAGGGATGTGGTGATATGCCTGTGCACAGTTCTGCATATAGATAACAATGCAACTTCCGACCAGATGGTGACGAGATCTATCAGGTGACGTGAGACACCCCCAATTGGTAGTAAGTCATACATGAAGATAGGCACACTTGCAATAGATCCAGGAGAATTCACTGAATTAATTTAGTAGCCATCGTCGATATAATAATAACAATAATCATTATTATTGTCACAAGTAGGCTTACATTAACACTGCAATGAAGTTACTGTGAAAATCCCCTAGTCGCCACACTACGGTGAATCATGCGTATATGTTCTGGGATTTGGGACGCTATCTAAAATAGTGGGGTAGAGGTCAAGCCCAATCCAATGTTACCGACTTTGGGGGTATCAGAAGTACCAGAGGGGAAGGGGACAAATGTTGTGGTCTTTGCCTCTCTAATTGCCCGATGAAGGACCCTGTTAAATTGGATGTCGGATATTCTGCTGAGGGTGGTGCTTGGCTGGGGGATTTGTACAACTTTCTCTGGTTGGAGAAGATTAAGTTCGAGTTTAGGGGGTGAACGGAGGGCTTCGAGTTGCGATGGGGTTGTTCATTACGCTATTTGAGGAATTGTTTGTCACGGGGGATGGGCTGGAGGGGGAGGGGAGAGGATAAAAGGGGAAAAATTGTACAAACTGGACTGTGATTGTATGGAGTATATTTTATATTTTGGTGTTGTTCCATGTGTTTGGAATAAAAGACCTTTAAAAAAATTTTTTAAAAAGAATTAGAGGGGACATGAGGAAAACCTTTTTCACCCAGAGGGTGGTGGGCGTCTGGAATAAACTGCCTAAGTTGGTAGTTGATGCTAAAACACTCAGCTCCTTTTAAAGGTACCTTGATGTGCATCTAAAATCCTATAAGGCTATTTTCCAGGTGCTGGATTAAAATGGACGGGTAGTTTCTTTTTTCTGTTTTTTGGCCAGTGCAGAAACGATGGGCTGAATAGCTACTTCCTGCACCGTAATCTTTCTATGGTGTCTATCATTCTAAAGCTTGATCTCAGTCATTGGAGATATAGGTGCCACCCCACTTGGGCTGCAGCACAACAAGGACATGGAGCACAAGTGGTAAAAAGGAGAAGCTATGCACAGAAAAGGAGGAGGAGGACTTTCAACAAATGGCCACACCCAAAGAACAAAGAGAACAAAGAACAAAGAAATGTACAGCACAGGAACAGGCCCTTCGGCCCTCCAAGCCCGTGCCGACCATACTGCCCGACTAAACTACAATCTTCTACACTTCCTGGGTCCGTATCCTTCTATTCCCATCCTATTCATATATTTGTCAAGATGCCCCTTAAATGTCCCTATCGTCCCTGCTTCCACTACCTCCTCCGGTAGTGAGTTCCAGGCACCCACTACCCTCTGCGTAAAAAACTTGCCTCGTACATCTACTCTAAACTTTGCCCCTCTCACCTTAAACCTATGCCCCCTAGTAATTGACCCCTCTACCCTGGGGAAAAGCCTCTGACTATCCACTCTGTCTATGCCCCTCATAATTTTGTATACCTCTATCAGGTCGCCCCTCAACCTCCTTCGTTCCAGTGAGAACAAACCGAGTTTATTCAATCGCTCCTCATAGCTTATGCCCTCCATACCAGGCAACATTCTGGTGAATCTCTTCTGCACCCTCTCTAAAGCCTCCACATCCTTCTGGTAGTGTGGCGACCAGAATTGAACACTATACTCCAAGTGTGGCCTAACTAAGGTTCTATACAGCTGCAACATGATTTGCCAATTCTTATACTCAATGCCCCGGCCAATGAAGGCAAGCATGCCGTATGCCTTCTTGACTACCTTCTCCACCTGTGTTGCCCCTTTCAATGACCTGTGGACCTGTACTCCTAGATCTCTTTGACTTTCAATACTCTTGAGGGTTCTACCATTCACTGTATATTCCCTACCTGCATTAGACCTTCCAAAATGCATTACCTCACATTTGTCCGGATTAAACTCCATCTGCCATCTCTCCGCCCAAGTCTCCAGACAATCTAAATCCTGCTGTATCCTCAGACAGTCCTCATCGCTATCCGCAATTCCACCAACCTTTGTGTCGTCTGCAAACTTACTAATCAGACCAGTTACATTTTCCTCCAAATCATTTATATATACTACAAACAGCAAAGGTCCCAGCACTGATCCCTGTGGAACACCACTGGTCACAGCCCTCCAATTAGAAAAGCATCCCTCCATTGCTATCCTCTGCCTTCTATGGCCTAGCCAGTTCAGTATCCACCTTGCCAGTTCACCCCTGATCCCGTGTGACTTCACCTTTTGTACTAGTCTACCATGAGGGACCTTGTCAAAGGCCTTACTGAAGTCCATATAGACAACATCTACTGCCCTACCTGCATCAATCATCTTAGTGACCTCCTCGAAAAACTCTATCAAGTTAGTGAGACACGACCTCCCCTTCACAAAACCGTGCTGCCTCTCACTAATACGTCCATTTGCTTCCAAATGGGAGTAGATCCTGTCTCGAAGAATTCTCTCCAGTAATTTCCCTACCACTGAAGTAAGGCTCACCGGCCTGTAGTTCCCGGGATTATCCTTGCTACCCTTCTTTAACAGAGGAACAACATTGGCTATTCTCCAGTCCTCCGGGACATCCCCTGAAGACAGCGAGGATCCAAAGATTTCTGTCAAGGCCTCAGCAATTTCCTCTCCAGCCTCCTTCAGTATTCTGGGGTAGATCCCATCCGGCCCTGGGGACTTATCTACCTTAATATTTTTTAAGACACCCAACACCTCGTCTTTTTGGATCACAATGTGACCCAGGCTATCTACACCCCCTTCTCCAGACTTAACATCTACCAATTCCTTCTCTTTGGTGAATACTGATGCAAAGTATTCATTTAGTACCTCGCCCATTTCCTCTGGCTCCACACATAGATTCCCTTGCCTATCCTTCAGTGGGCCAACCCTTTCCCTGGCTACCCTCTTGCTTTTTATGTACGTGTAAAAAGCCTTGGGATTTTCCTTAACCCTATTTGCCAATGACTTTTCATGACCCCTTCTAGCCCTCCTGACTCCTTGCTTAAGTTCCTTCCTACTTTCCTTATATGCCACACAGGCTTTGTCTGTTCCCAGCCTTTTAGCCCTGACAAATGCCTCCTTTTTCTTTTTGACGAGGCCTACAATATCACTCGTCATCCAAGGTTCCCGAAAATTGCCGTATTTATCTTTCTTCCTCACAGGAACATGCCTGTCCTGTATTCCTTTCAACTGACACTTGAAAGCCTCCCACATGTCAGATGTTGATTTGCCCTCAAACATCCGCCCCCAATCTATGTTCTTCAGTTCCCGCCTAATATTGTTATAATTAGCCTTCCCAATTTAGCACATTCATCCTCGGACCACTCTTATCCTTGTCCACCAGTACTTTAAAACTTACTGAATTGTGGTCACTGTTACCGAAATGCTCCCCTACTGAAACATCTGCCACCTGGCCGGGCTCATTCCCCAATACCAGGTCAAGTACCGCCCCTTCCCTAGTTGGACTGTTTACATATTGTTTTAAGAAGCCCTCCTGGATGCTCCTTACAAACTCCGCCCCGTCTAAGCCCCTGGCACTAAGTGAGTCCCAGTCAATATTGGGGAAGTTGAAGTCTCCCATCACCACAACCCTGTTGTTTTTACTCTTTTCCAAAATCTGTCTACCTATCTGCTCCTCTATCTCCCGCTGGCTGTTGGGAGGCCTGTAGTATACCCCCAACATTGTGACTGCACCCTTCTTATTCCTGATCTCTACCCATATAGCCTCACTGCCCTCTGAGGTGTCCTCTCGCAGTATAGCTGTGATATTCTCCCGAACAAGTAGCGCAACTCCGCCTCCCCTTTTACATCCCCCTCTATCCCGCCTGAAACATCTAAATCCTGGAACGTTTAGCTGCCAATCCTGCCCTTCCCTCAACCAGGTCTCTGTAATGGCAACAACATCATAGTTCCAAGTAGTAATCCAAGCTCTAAGTTCATCTGCCTTACCCGTAATGCTCCTTGCATTAAAACATATGCACTTCAGGCCACCAGACCCACTGTGTTCAGCAACTTCTCCCCGTCTGCTCTGCCTCAGAGCCACACTGTCCCTATTCCCTAGTTCTCCCTCAATGCTCTCACCTTCTGACCTATTGCTCCCGTGCCCACCCCCCTGCCATACTAGTTTAAACCCTCCCGTGTGACACTAGCAAACCTCGCGGCCAGGATATTTATGCCTCTCCGGTTTAGATGCAACCCGTCCATCTTATACAGGTCACACCTGCCCCGGAAGAGCTCCCAGTGGTCCAGATAACGGAAACCCTCCCTCCTACACCAGCTGTTTAGCCACGTGTTTGTCTGCTCTATCTTCCTATTTCTAGCCTCACTGGCACGTGGCACAGGGAGTAATCCCGAGATTACAACCCTCGAGGTCCTGTCTTTTAACTTTCTGCCTAGCTCCCTGAACTCCTGCTGCAGGACCTCATGCCCCTTCCTGCCTATGTCGTTAGTACCAATATGTACAACGACCTCTGCCTGTTTGCCCTCCCCCTTCAGAATTCCCTCTACCCGTTCGGAGACATCCTGGACCCTGGCACCAGGGAGGCAACATACCATCCTGGAGTCTCTTTCACGTCCACAGAAGCGCCTATCTGTGCCCCTGACTATAGAGTCCCCTATTACTATTACTCTTCTGCGCTTTGACCCTCCCTTCTGAACATCAGAGCCAGCCGTGGTGCCACTGCTCTGGCTGCTGCTGTTTTCCCCTGATAGGCTATCCCCCCCGACAGTATCCAAAGGGGTATATCTGTTCGAGAGGGGGACAACCACAGGGGATTCCTGCACTGACTGCCTGCCCTTTCTGGTGGTCACCCATTTCTCTGCCTGCACCTTGGGTGTGACCACATTTACATAACTGCGATCTATAACGCTTTCCGCCACCTGCATGCTCCTAAGTGCATCCAATTGCTGCTCCAACCGAACCATGCGGTCTGTGAGGAGCTGCAGTTGGGTGCACTTTCTGCAGATGAAGCCATCCGGGACACTGGAAGCCTCCCGGACCTGCCACATCTCACAGTCAGAGCACAGCACCCCTCTAACTGACATTGCGTCAATTAATTAAAATTAAAATTTGTCTTTTTTTTTTAATACCTTTTTTAAAATTGCAAAGTTACTGTCAACTGTCTGTTTCCTAGCACTAGATTTCTAATAGAAATGCGATAGCTAACTATAATATTCTCCGATCTCTGGCTTAGATATCCTCTAAATTATAATTAAGTTATTATGTTTAATTAGTTCCCAAATACTCAATTTTTTTTTTTTAAATTTAGGTTAGAATCCCAACCAGCCACTCAGGTCACAGCTTTTCTGTGATGTCACTTCAGTTTCCCCCCGACACACACAATTTGAAAAAAGGTATAAAAGTAAAAATCACTTACTTACCTTCTGAGTGTCTGAGATGTTCTCAGGTTCTCTCGCTGACAGAGACTGCTCCTCCACCTCCGATCCTTGACCTGCACAATGCTAATAATATAATAATATAATATGGCACTTACCTTACACCAATGGGTCTTATTATTAGGTTAGAGGAGGAGGGCGGGTGGGAGACACTACACGTGTAGTGTCTCGGGTTTCCTCTCCACCAGAATTTATTGGTTGGGGGGGGGGGGGGACTTGCCAGAGGTCGAACTTCCGGTTCCCGCCTTATATAAAAACAAATAAAACAGAAAAGAAGAACAGACACGGGACCAGGCAAGGCTTTTTAAATTCACTACTCACCTCCCAGAAGGCCCCTGCGCACCGCTGCCGCCGAAATCCAAAGGGCTGCTCCTGTAAAGGTAAGGTTTTTAAATACACTACTCACCTCCAAGAAGGCCCCTGCGCACCGCTGCCGCCGAAATCCAAAGGGCTGCCCCTGTAAAGGTAAGGTTTTTAAATACACTACTCACCTCCAAGAAGGCCCCTGCGCACCCACTTAAGATGTTTCCTGTAGCGCCGCCATCTCAGCCAAGTGCAGTGTCTGAAGTGGCTATGGTTTACCAACGAGGTGGTCATTGAACTGTGTCATAGAACATAGAGCATTACAGCGCAGTACAGGCCCTTCGGCCCTCGATGTTGTGCCGACCTGTGAAACCACTCTCAAGCCCATCTACACTATTCCCTTATCGTCCATATGTCTATCCAATGACTATTTGAATGCCCTTAGTGTTGGCGAGTCCACTACTGTTGCAGGCAGGGCATTCCACGCCCTTACTACTCTCTGAGTAAAGAACCTACCTCTGACATCTGTCCTATATCTATCTCCCCTCAATTTAAAGCTATGTCCCCTCATGCTACACCTCACCATCCGAGGAAAAAGGCTCTCACTGTCCACCCTATCCAATCCTCTGATCATCTTGTATGCCTCAATTAAGTCACCTCTTAACCTTCATCTCTCTAACGAAAACAGCCTCAGCCTTCCCGCATAAGGTCTCCCTCCATACCAGGCAACATTCTGGTAAATCTCCTCTGCACCCTTTCCAATGCTTCCACATCCTTCCTATAATGCGGTGACCAGAATTGCACGCAATACTCCAAATGCGGCTGCACCAGAGTTTTGTACAGCTTCAACGTGACCTCATGGCTCCGAAACTCAATCCCTCTACCAATAAAAGCTAACACACCGTACGCCTTCTTAACAACCCTTGGATGATGGAGGGAGAGGTGGCGGCATGGAAGAGGTTGGAGATGGCGTCCTGCAAAGGAACGAGCCTGGGGGTGCTGGTGACGGCACTGCTGCTGATCTCGCTGACAAGGTACACCACGAGTCCGGTGGTGGCGGCAACGCTAAAGATCTGGGGTCAGTGGAGACAACACAAGGGTGTGACGGGAGCCTCTGTGTGGTCCCCGATCAGAGATAACCATCGGTTTGTCCCAGGAAGGATGGACGGGGGGTTTCAGAGCTGGCATCGGGCAGGGATTAGAAGAATGGGGGACCTGTTCATCAATGGGACTTTTGCGAGCCTAGGGGCGTTGGAGGAGAAGTTTGGGCTACCCCCGGGAAACGCTTTCAGATACATGCAAGTGAGGGCGTTTGTGAGGCGACAGGTGAGGGAATTCCCGTTGCTCCCGGCACAGGGGATTCAGGACAGGGTGATTTCGGGTGTATGGGTCGGAGAGGGCAAGGTGTCGGCAATATACCAGGAGATGAAAGAAGAGGAGGAGGCTTTGGTAGAGGAGCTGAAGGGCAAATAGGAGGAGGAGATGGGGGAGGAGATTGAAGAGGGTCTGTGGGCTGATGCCCTAAGTAGGGTTAATTCCTCTTCCTCGTGTGCCAGGCTTAGCCTGATACAGTTTAAGGTGATTCACAGAGCGCATATGACAGGGGCGAGGCTGAGTAGGTTCTTTGGGGTGGAGGACAGATGTGGGAGGTGCTCAGGAAGCCCGGCGAACCACGCCCATATGTTCTGGTCATGCCCGGCACTGGATGGGTTCTGGAGGGGTGTTGCGAGGACTATATCTAAGGCGGTGAAAGTCCAGGTCAAGCCAAGTTGGGGGCTAGCACTATTTGGAGTGACGGACGAGCCGGGAGTGCAGGAGGCGAAAGAGGCCGGTATCCTGGCCTTTGCGTCCCTGGTAGCCCGGCAGAGGATCTTGCTATTATGGAAGGACGCGAAGCCCCCCAGTGTAGAAGCCTGGATAAATGACATGGCAAGGTTCATCAAGCTGGAGAGGATAAAGTTTGCCTTGAGAGGGTCTGCGCAGGGGTTCTTCAGGCGGTGGCAACCGTTCCTAGACTATCTCGCGGAGCATTAGATGGAGGTCGGTCAGCAGCAGCAACCCAGGGGGGGAGGGGAGGGGGGGACGTTTCTTTCGGGGGGGGGGGGGGTAAAAAGGTGGGCGGGGAAGGTTTTTTTTCCTAGGGGCACTTGAGTAAGGAAATCCATAAACATATGGGAAAGTCGATATGTGCGGGAGGAACCCCTTGTACAAAGTTCTGTATTATGTTGAATTGATATGTTTATGTCTTGGTATGCGACTTTCCTGTTCTTTTTTGTTACTTGAGGGGGGGGGGTTTGAATGGTTGAAAATTTTTGTTGAAAAATTCTCAATAAACATATTCTTAAAATAATGTATACAACAAGTTCATCTGGAACATTCCTTCATATTAACCTGTAGGGGTTGAACTTGAGGACACAGATTCAAGCTAGTAGAATAAATAATTACTCTAAACAAAATGGTGAACAAAAATGAATGAATGAAAATCACTTATTGTCACAAGTAGGCTTCAAATGAAGTTACTGTGAAAAGCCCCTAGTCGCCACATTCCAGTGCTTCTTCGGGGAGGCTGTTACGGGAATTGAACCGTGCTGCTGACCTGCTTTGATCTACTTTCAAAGCCAGCGATTTAGCCCTGTGCTAAAGGTTAAAAGAAGGAAAGACTTACATTGATAGGGGGCTAGATGTTGCCTGTGGGCTTCTGAACTGCAGCATTCAGGCTCAAAACTGGTTCATAGAAACAGGAATTAGGACCAGAAGTAGACATTTCAGCCCTTCGAGCCTGCCCCGCCATTCAATCATGGCTGATCTCATCCTGGTCTTAAATACACATACCTACCTGTTCCCCATATCTCTTTAACCTGTTTCTTATCAAAAAGATATCTATTTCTTTCTTGAAACTATTTAATGACTCAGATTCCACCGCACTATGGGTCAGCGAGATCCACAAATTCATCAGCCTCTGTGAGAAGTAGTTCCTCCTCATCTCAGTTCTACATATACCACTTCTCAACCTACTGCCACCGTAGCACAGTGGTTAGCACTGTTGCTTCACAGCTCCAGGGTCCCAGGTTCGATTCCGCCTTGGGTCACTGTCTGTGGAGTCTGCACATTCTCCCTGTGTCTGCATGGGTTTCCTCTGGGTGCTCCGGTTTCCTCCCACAAGTCCCGAAAGACGTGCTGTTAGGTAATTTGGACATTCTCCCTATGTGACTAGGGCTTTTCACACTACCTTCATTGCAGTGTTAATGTAAGCCTACTTGTGACAATAAAGATTATTATTATACCAGTGACCTCTCATACCTCACGTTCTAGATTTCCCCACAAGGGGGATCATTTGTCCATGTTGACTTATCAATCCCATTTAGTATTTTATACATCTCGATCAGATCCCCACTCATCCTTCTAAACTCCGGTGAGTATAAGCCAAAACTGTTTAATCTCTCCTCATACGGTTCACACTCTGATTTATTTTAAAGGTACTGTATAATTGCAGATTGTTGTTGCTGGATACTGAGAAACATTAAGGATCAGAGGAACCTTGGAATGCATGGCAAAAGATAGAAGCAGAAGGACACATCGACAAGGTGGTTAGAAGGTAGATGGGGTACTTTCCTTTATTAGCTGCAGCCAAGAATATGAGAGCATGATGACTATATTGGATATGTATGAGTTAGATCACAGCTTGAGTATTGCACACAATTCTTATTGCATTGCACAAAAGGCGAGATTGTACCAGAGGGGCATAGAGGAGATTTACGAGGATGCTCCAATGTTAGCTATGAAGGAAGATTGGATCAGTTTGGGTTGTTTTCTTTGGACAGAGGGGAGACTTAATTGAAGTGTACAAAGCTATGTGGGCCCTGCATAGAGTGAATAATAAAAGAAAGATAAATAACCATAAGGCACAGATTTAAAATAATCAAAGGATTAGAGGGTTTTTTTCACCCAGAGGGTGGTACAGGTCTGGAACTCACTGCTTGAAAAGGTGGTATTTGGATATGCACTTGAGGTGCTGTCACCTCCAAGTCTAAAGGCTTTGCAAGCTGCAAAGTGGAATTTGGCAGGATAGCTCTTTTTGGATGGTACAGACATGATGGGTGGAATGGCCTCTTTCTGCACTGTAAACTTCTGTGATTCTATGAACTCTCCCTTTTGTCTCCAAGTTCCATCTAGCTCATTAGATATGGGCATGAGCATATTTAAAGTCTTCAGTGGGAGCCCGGAAAGAGTGTCAAAAGGGAGAGTTTCCAATTAAATATGACACCGGAGGAACAGCACCTATATTAATTTATAATTTATAACTAACGAAACAGGTGCTGAAATGATACCAGGAAAGTTGGTGCCATTGTCAGTAGCATGTCTAATCAATAATTCAATTTATTTTACAAGCTGGACTGGGTTGATATTAAGTTCCACATCAATAGTTACAGAATTAAATTTCAACCAGGTAACGTTCATCAGCACTTTTCAACCAACTAAATAACCGATTTAGCAATCTTGGAACAATTACCGTACCTACTAATACCTGTTAATCAGTAACAGGTAACCTAAGCTAGTGAGTAGGACACATGAGTCTAGGCTAGTGAGTGGACCTTCATCTCAGTGGGCTGCAAGGTTCAAATTGGTCATGTGCACTAAATGTGACCCTTGAATAAGATTAAATACATTTAATACAGGTTGAATAATAGAAAATGCTTAATTAATCAGATATTAATAGAACTGCCATCGACTTCAAATGGACAAAATCAAATAAATATTTACACTTGATTGGAGACAGGGAGTGCATGGCTCTCACAGTCAATATTATGAGCAGTCAGCGCACACCCCACTTCACTTGTCATTGCTTTAGGTGTGTATCACTTCAGCCATACTGGTAGGAAAGAAAACTAAGCAGATGGAAACCAGCAGAATGTGGTAACTCTGCTCATGGGCAAGTTGCCCACCACTGATGAAAATAATACTATCTATATTGTTTCTAGCAGAGTGACACGGTGGCACTGCTGCCTCACAGCTCCAGAGACTCGGGTTCAATTCCGGCCTCGGGTGACTGTCTATGTGGAGTTTGCATGCTCTCCCCTTGTCTGTGTGGATTTCCTCCGGGTGCTCCAGTTTCCTCCAACAGTCCAAAGATGTGCAGGTTAGGTGATTTGCCATGCTAAATTGCCCGTTATTGTCCAAAGGATTAAGTAGGGTTACTGGGTTATGGGGATAGAGTGGAGGCACGGGCTTAAGTAGGGTGCTTATTCCAAGGGTCGGTGCAGACTCAATGGGCCACGTGGCCTTCTGCACTGTAGGGATTCGATGATTCTATAACAGAGCCTCGAACCTTAGAACCAACAGAGAGGGAAGAGAATCCCACAACCATGGTACAACTCAACAGAGCATCTGAAGGTAAAAGTGTCTATTTTAGCCGGGGTTTGGTCTTGTCACATAATCATCCAATCTCCTACATGTGAAGAGATTCCAGGGAAATTTCAGCATCTTTAACCTTCTCACAACCCATGATTACCAGGCACTTCTTCAACCTGATGCCCAACAAGATTCCTCTTAGCTGCAATCTCATGCAACTGAATGCTTCCAGTTCACCCCAGCCCTAACAATGAGAAATCCCACCAAAATATGTAGAATTTGCGAAGCCTCTTATCTCTTATATTTTCAAACATTTTAACCGCAATATAGCATGTAATTTGTATTATCCTATGACTTGAGAAAGCCTGCATGTTATTATCCAACTTTACAAATAACATATATATATTTTTCTACATAGATTTGATAATGAATCAAGAAGGACAATAACATTCATGTTGAATAATTTGGAATTTATTGTATAGGTTTTTTTTCTAAGAAGCATTTTTTTTTTTTAATAAATATTTTATTGAAAATTTTTGGTCAACCAACACAGTACATTGTGCATCCTTTACACAATATTATAACAACACAAATAACAATGACCTATTTTATAAACAAAAAATGAATAAATAATAAATAACAAAAATGAAAACTAACCCTAATTGGCAACTGCCTTATCACAAGTAACACTCTCCAAAAATATAATTTAACAGTCCAATATATAATTATCTGTCGCAACGACCTATACATATTATACAGTATATATTAACAACCCTGAGAGTCCTTCTGGTTCCTCCTCCACCCCCCCCCCCCGATCCTGGGCTGCTGCTGCTGCCTTCTTTTTTCCATTCCATCTATCTTTCTGCGAGGTATTCGACGAACGGTTGCCACCGCCTGGTGAACCCTTGAGCCGACCCCCTTAGAACGAACTTAATCCGCTCTAGCTTTATAAACCCTGCCATGTCATTTATCCAGGTCTCCACCCCCGGGGGCTTGGCTTCTTTCCACATTAACAATATCCTGCGCCGGGCTACTAGGGACGCAAAGGCCAAAACATCGGCCTCTCCCGCCTCCTGCACTCCCGGCTCTTGTGCAACCCCAAATATAGCCAACCCCCAGCTTGGTTCGACCCGGACCCCCACTACTTTTGAAAGCACCTTTGTCACCCCCAACCAAAACATATGGGTATGATTCGCTGGGCTTCTCGAGCACCTCGCACACCTATCCTCCACCCCAAAAAATTTACTGAGCCGTGCTCCAGTCATATGCGCCCTGTGTAATACCTTAAACTGAATCAGGCTTAGCCTGGCACATGAGGACGACGAGTTTACCCTCCTTAGGGCATCTGCCCACAGCCCCTCCTCAATCTCCTCCCCCAGCTCTTCTTCCCATTTCCCTTTTAGTTCATCTACCATAGTCTCCCCTTCGTTCCTCATTTCCCTATATATATCTGACACCTTACCATCCCCCACCCATGTCTTTGAGATCACTCTGTCCTGCCCCTCTTGTGTCGGGAGCTGCAGGAATTCCCTCACCTGTTGCCTCGCAAAAGCCCTCAGTTGCATATACCTGAATGCATTCCCTTGGGGCAACCCATATTTCTCGGTCAGCGCTCCCAGACTCGCGAACTTCCCATCCACAAACAGATCTTTCAGTTGCGTTATTCCTGCTCTTTGCCACATTCCATAACCCCATCCATTCCCCCCGGGGCAAACCTATGGTTGTTTCTTATCGGGGACCCCCCCAAGGCTCCAGTCTTTCCCCTATGCCGTCTCCACTGTCCCCAAATCTTCAGTGTAGCCACCACCACCAGGCTTGTGGTGTAGTTCCTCGGTGAGAACGGCAATGGGGCTGTCACCATAGCCTGTAGGCTAGTCCCCCTACAGGACGCCCTCTCTAATCTCTTCCACGCCGCTCCCTCCTCCTCTCCCATCCACTTACTCACCATTGAAATATTAGCGGCCCAATAATACTCACTTAAGCTCGGTAGTGCCAGCCCCCCGCTATCCCTGCTACGCTGTAAGAATCCCTTCCTCACTCTCGGGGTCTTCCCGGCCCACACAAAACCCATGATGCTCTTTTCAATCCTTTTTAAAAAAGCCTTCGTGATCACCACCGGGAGGCACTGAAACACAAAGAGGAATCTCGGGAGGACCACCATCTTAACCGCCTGCACCCTCCCTGCCAGTGACAGGGATACCATATCCCATCTCTTGAAATCCTCCTCCATTTGTTCCACCAACCGCGTTAAATTTAACCTATGCAATGTGCCCCAATTCTTGGCTATCTGGATCCCCAGGTAACGAAAGTCCCTTGTTACCTTCCTCAACGGTAGGTCCTCTATTTCTCTACTCTGCTCCCCTGGATGCACCACAAACAACTCACTTTTCCCCATGTTCAATTTATACCATGAAAAATCCCCAAACTCCCCAAGTATCCTTATTATTTCTGGCATTCCCTCCGCCGGGTCTGCCACGTATAGTAGCAAATCATCCGCATACAAAGATACCCGGTGTTCTTCTCCTCCTCTAAGTACTCCCCTCCACTTCTTGGAACCCCTCAACGCTATCGCCAGGGGCTCAATCGCCAGTGCAAACAATAATGGGGACAGAGGGCATCCCTGCCTTGTCCCTCTATGGAGCCGAAAATATGCAGATCCCCGTCCATTCGTGACCACGCTCGCCATCGGGGCCCTATACAACAGCTGCACCCATCTAACATACCCCTCTCCAAAACCAAATCTCCGCAACACCTCCCACAAATAATCCCACTCCACTCTATCAAATGCTTTCTCGGCATCCATCGCCACTACTATCTCCGTTTCCCCCTTTGGTGGGGCCATCATCATTACCCCTAACAGCCTCCGTATATTCGTGTTCAGCTGTCTCCCCTTCACAAACCCAGTTTGGTCCTCGTGGACCACCCCCGGGACACATTCCTCTATTCTCATTGCCATTACCTTGGCCAGGATCTTGGCATCTACATTTAGGAGGGAAATAGGTCTATAGGACCCGCATCGTAGCGGGTCCTTTTCCTTCTTTAAGAGAAGCGATATCGTTGCTTCAGACATAGTCGGGGGCAGTTGTCCCCTTTCCTTTGCCTCATTAAAGGTCCTCGTCAATACCGGGGCGAGCAAGTCCACATATTTTCTATAGAATTCGACTGGGAATCCATCCGGTCCCGGGGCCTTTCCCGCCTGCATGCTCCTAATTCCTTTCACCACTTCTTCTACCTCGATCTGTGCTCCCAGTCCCACCCTTTCCTGCTCTTCCACCTTGGGAAATTCCAGCCGATCCAAGAAGCCCATCATTCTCTCCCTCCCATCCGGGGGTTGAGCTTCATATAATTTTTTATAAAATGTCTTGAACACTCCATTCACTCTCTCCGCTCCCCGCTCCATGTCTCCTTCCTCATCCCTCACTCCCCCTATTTCCCTCGCTGCTCCCCTTTTCCTCAATTGGTGTGCCAGCAACCTGCTCGCCTTCTCCCCATATTCGTACTGTACACCCTGTGCCTTCCTCCATTGTGCCTCTGCAGTGCCCGTAGTCAGCAAGTCAAATTCTACATGTAGCCTTTGCCTTTCCCTGTACAGTCCCTCCTCCGGTGCTTCCGCATATTGTCTGTCCACCCTCAAAAGTTCTTGCAGCAACCGCTCCCGTTCCTTACTCTCCTGCTTCCCTTTATGTGCCCTTATTGATATCAGCTCCCCTCTAACCACCGCCTTCAACGCCTCCCAGACCACTCCCACCTGGACCTCCCCATTATCATTGAGTTCCAAGTACTTTTCAATGCACCCCCTCACCCTTAGACACACACCCTCATCTGCCATTAATCCCATTTCCATTCTCCAGGGTGGGCGCCCTCCTGTTTCCTCCCCTATCTCCAAGTCTACCCAGTGTGGAGCGTGATCCGAAATGGCTATAGCCGTATACTCCGTTCCCCTCACCTTCGGGATCAACGCCCTTCCCAGCACAAAAAAGTCTATTCGCGAGTAGACTTTATGGACATAGGAGAAAAACGAGAACTCCTTACTCCTAGGTCTGCTAAATCTCCACGGGTTTACACCTCCCATCTGCTCCATAAAATCTTTAAGTACCTTGGCTGCTGCCGGCCTCCTTCCAGTCCTGGACTTCGACCTATCCAGCCCTGGTTCCAACACCGTATTAAAATCTCCCCCCATTATCAGCTTTCCCATCTCTAGGTCCGGAATGCGTCCTAGCATCCGCCTCATAAAATTGGCATCATCCCAGTTCGGGGCATATACGTTTACCAAAACCACCGTCTCCCCCTGTAGTTTGCCACTCACCATCACGTATCTGCCCCCGTTATCCGCCACTATAGTCTTTGCCTCGAACATTACCCGCTTCCCCACTAATATAGCCACCCCCCTGTTTTTCGCATCTAGCCCCGAATGGAACACCTGCCCCACCCATCCTTTGCGTAGCCTAACCTGGTCTATCAGTTTCAGGTGCGTTTCCTGTAACATAACCACATCTGCCTTAAGTTTCTTAAGGTGTGCGAGTACCCGTGCCCTCTTTATCGGCCCGTTCAGCCCTCTCACGTTCCACGTGATCAGCCGGGTTGGGGGCTTCCTACCCCCCCCCTTGTCGATTAGCCATCCCCTTTTTCCAGCTCCTCACCCGGTTCCCACGCAGCTGTATCTCCCCCAGGCGGTGCCCCCCCGCCCATCCCCTCCCATACCAGCTCCCCCCTCTCCCCAGCAGCAGCAACCCAGTAATTCCCCCCTCCCACCCCCCCCGCTAGATCCCCCGCTAGCGTAATTACTCCCCCCATGTTGCTCCCAGAAGACAGCAAACTCTGGCCGACCTCGGCTTCCCCCCGTGACCTCGGCTCGCACCGTGCGACGCCCCCTCCTTCCTGCTTCTCTATTCCCGCCATGATTATCATAGCGCGGGAACCAAGCCCGCGCTTCTCCCTTGGCCCCGCCCCCAATGGCCAACGCCCCATCTCCTCCACCTCCCCTCCTCCCCCCATCACCACCTGTGGAAGAGAGAAAAGTTACCACATCGCAGGATTAGTACATAAAACTCCTCTTTCCCCCCTTTTTAACCCCCCTCTTCGCCCCCCACATTCGCCCCACCACTTTGTTCAAACGTTCTTTTTAATAACCCGCTCATTCCAGTTTTTCTTCCACAATAAAAGTCCACGCTTCATCCGCCGTCTCAAAGTAGTGGTGCCTCCCTCGATATGTGACCCACAGTCTTGCCGGTTGCAGCATTCCAAATTTTATCTTCTTTTTATGAAGCACCGCCTTGGCCCGATTAAAGCTCGCCCTCCTTCTCGCCACCTCCGCACTCCAGTCTTGATAAACCCGGATCACCGCGTTCTCCCATTTACTGCTCCGAGTTTTCTTTGCCCATCTAAGGACCATTTCTCTATCCTTAAAACGGAGGAATCTCACCACTATGGCTCTGGGAATTTCTCCTGCCCTCGGTCCTCGCGCCATCACTCGGTATGCTGTACTACATCAATTGTTTTTATGAATATACAAGCTGATGCTGGATTCTCTACTTCACGATGCTAGAAACGTGAATCGTGAGCGGCTGAAGAATTGCGGGTAATCCAAAAAGCAAGGTTTGTGCCCGGTGACATTTCCATAACATGTTTCGGTCCCTCGCTGGCGGCGGTATTAAATTTTGCTTCCGACGTCAGTGTGTCCATGCAAAACCATCATTTCCATGGATTTAAATCAAGTCAGTGAGCCCTAACTGTTCACCATCTCCTGAAGGCCCCCCCACCACAAGGATATATGGGTTCGTGAGATGGATTGACCAGTGCAAATGCAGGGGTCACCCGGGCGGACAGTGGAATGTGATCCTAGAGACAGGAGTCAGACTTTACCAGACAATGAGGAGCACTAGAGATCATCTCGTAGCGAGTCATCATCTTCAGCCCGTGGACAAGACCTGCTGATACTGCCAACCCAGGGCCAACATCCAATGATGATTCCGGTAGGACCCTTAGAGGGGGAAGGGGAGCTGTGGTAGTGGGAAGGAGTGTAGGGTTGTGGGACAGGGAAGGCGCAGTGAAGGACTGATGGGCAGAGAAGGTGGAGTGAAGGACTGAGGGACAGGGAAGGTGCAGTGAAGGACTGATGGACAAGCAAGGTGCGGTGAAGGGCTGAGGTACAGCGAAGGTGGAGTGAAGGACTGATGATCAGGGAAGGTGGAGTGAAGGACTGACGGGCAGGGAAGGTGGAGCGAAGGACTGGGAGAGGGAAGGTGGAGTGAAGGACTGACGAACAGGGAAGGTGGAGTGAAGGGCTGAGGAATAGATGCTTCTGTTAAGTGTAGCTGCAGTGTAGCATGTGGGAGTCAATGCCTAGCATCCCAATCACACCCTGATGCCTGGACACTACTTGTACACTGCGGGAGGCAACACCACACATGCAAAATTTGAACACTCAGGGGATGGGACACAGCTCCAGGGACATGCCCGGGGCCGGAGGGTGGGTGGTCGCCTTGGGGAGAGTGGGGGATGCCTCGAGGGATGGGCAAAGGGTCTGAGGTCAGCCGGCATTGCAGAAGACAGTAATAGATGAATCATAATGGTTTGCAAAAAGGTGTTTAACGTGTTGTACAATACACCACTCCTGATGCTGCCGTCCCCCCACCTCCTACCTATCCCTCCCCTCACCTCCTCCTCCCTCCTCCGGTGTCATCAGTGATCCTCAACGTGCTTGGCCTTCCGACCTCTACCACTTGGTTTAGGTATTTCCTCAGGATGCACATTGGACATTTTGCCGAGACTCTCAACCATAGCCGACACCGACTATGCAATGCCTTGGACACCTTCACTCACGGTGCCAACGTCGTGCTCCAAGCTTTTCACTGTGGTCACCACCCTAGCAGTGTTGGCCTCGGTGCCATGCATTGCCAGCGCTATGTACTGTGCCCGTAGCCTCTCGGAATCCTCGAATAGGCTATGGATCTGCTCGAGTGACACGAACATCTCCCCTTGAATGTCCCGGTTGCTCCCTATCATCTTGATCAGCTCCGAGTACCTCTGTACCACAGGCTCAGCATCAGTCTGGGACCCAGCTGGGTCCAGGGATCCAGCAGCCCTACGACTGCTGTCTCGCCTGGGGGTTCGCCTCCACCTGATGTGTATCATCAGCAGTGTGGTGCTCACCAGATTGTGCCCTCGACACCTTCCACTAACATGTCCCACCGAGGTGTATGTATCTGCGCTGGTGGAGGGTGGGATTGACCGCGACTATAATGGTTGCATCCTCCGAGCTGTTCTCCTTGGAGTCAGTAGAGGGTGTCACCCAGGATGGGCCGGAACTGTCGGCTGGAGGACCTGCGGGAGAATGGACATGTGGTCAGTGGGAGGAATGGGTCAGTCAGTAAGCCAATAAAAACTCACGTTTGACAGGTCCTCCGGGTGGAGCCTGGTGGTTCTTCACCTCTGTGGCATCCGCCAGCTTCTGCGTAGGTGACCGATCTGTCCTTGACCACCCCAGTCACTCCAGGGCACGCTCCTCGAAGGAGGTGAGGATTCTTAAGTCCGGCACCCCTCCACCAGTCTGGGCCATCTCCCATCGATTATAGGAGAGCTTTTCCTGAGGAGACACAGAGGGGGCATCGTTAGCCACATGCGTGGTTCACGGTTGTGGTGAGGGTGTGTAGGGAGGGTTGGGGGGGGGGGGGGTGATGCGAGAGGAGTTGAAGGGAGGGTTGGGGGTCGCATGGAGAGTTGAATGGTGGATGCTTCCTTGTGGGGGGCATGTGTCTGCCCACACGTGCTGCCCAGTGTAGGTTGGTGATCTTTTCCCAGCACTGGAGGCCAGTCCTCCTGGTTACACTCCCCAAGCTGATAGCTGCCACCACCTCAACTCAGGCAGCACTGGCTGCCTTATGGCTGACTCTTTGGGACCCTCAGGGAAACAGGACATCCCTCCTGCCCTCCACAATGTCTAGCAGCCTCCCCAGGTCAGCATCTACGAATTTTGGGGCTGGTGTCCTCGGCACCATTGTTGCGAGCTGGCTGGGGTTGGCTGAACAAGTGTAGCTTACGTGCTGCTCTACCTTGTTAGCTGGGGGGCTGGTGAGCACAGTTCCGGCGAATCAGCTGGCGAGCCTTCATTTGCGGCGAAAAGCCCGTGAAGCCTCATTAAGTGGACCAATTAACATTGAATTGCATTGCCGGCTTTGCTCGGCCGAGCGATGGGAAGCTCACGGCAATTCCTGCTCACTAACACGCTTAGAAAGTTTTCCGGAAAATTCCGCTTTCTGTCTTTCAGAGATGATGAAGTGAGTGAAGAAGTACACGTACCATTGACAAATGCATTTCAAATGTGGTAATCTACAGCAATGTTTGGCTGATGACCACCGCCTCACATCTATTTTGACAATGCTTGTAATTCCATTTCTTTCATGGGCTTTTTAAAACAGTTTTTTTAAAGAAGTATATTCACAAGCATCTATTTCGATCATATATTAACAATATTATGCTTGCTGCTGACTAACTAAAAGCCTTATTTCCTGCTGTAAAGATTTTGAAACATACTTTTTATGTCAACGTTAACACAAAATCAATACCTGAACATTTGTAATGTGAAACCCCAAGTTAAGCATCAAAGCAATTTTCCCTCTTTCCTGCTTGTCGGAATGTAGTTACAGGCTTCCTACTGCTGGTGGTGCTATAAGGTAAAGCCACCAGAGTCGCAGATGACCATAAGGCTGCTTTCCCGTTTGAGGGGTTAAGCTGACTGGTGGTGATTTAACCTGAGGATCACAACACATCAGGCGAGGGGCAAGGTTGAGAAGGCGAGCCTTCATGAATAACCTGGTCTGGTGCTATAACTTTCTATTGTATTTGTGGTGGTATGCGTATAGGCATATCTATCTATAATTCTATGTAGTTGCATCAATGTACATAGTTGTATATAACAGTGCCACTGTATATACACAATGACCAACACATGTGAGGACAGCTATAACCTCCTGCCAGCAGGGGGAAACAGACCGGATAGATATACGCATATTGCAGGACGGACGGGAGCCAGGCACTTGGTAGCAGGACAGACAAGACAACAGTCATCAGTAACGGAGACGGAATTGTCTGTATATAGTAATGCATGGTTACCACTAAGAATAAATACTTGTAGCAACTACATCTTCATGTTCTATCTGTACCTTGATCATCAAGGAAGTAACAGAACACAACATGGCACCAGGCGTTCTGAAGAACTTGAGGTAACCATAGCAAGACAAACCACGCGGCACGGTAGAAGAAACCAGAAGAATGACCGCTCCACCAACCTGCGCAGTGAAGTGCGAGATGGATGGGCTTAAGGTACCACACCGACTTGAAGTCTGGAAATTTGAACTAAAACTGGCATGCATTCAAGTAGCAGTTTGAGCTTTTACTTGTTGCCCGTGGCCTACAGGTGCTGCCTGATGATAGGTGTGTTATATTGCTGCTTACGGCAGCTGGGTTCCAAGCGCTTCAACTGTACAATTCGTTCGGCTTTGAAAAAGGTCAGCAGAGCTACAAGGAGGTGGTTCAACGTTTTGAGGTCCACTGCTTCCATAAAAGCAATGAAAGTTTGGAGAGATATGTGTTGCGGTCTCGTGTCAGGAAAGACAAGGAATCCTTCAACAGTTTTGCAATGGATCTACGTTTAAAGGCTCAGTTACACAATTTTGGACAGTTGCAATCTTCAATGATCCGAGGCCAGATCATACATGGGATCTCAGATGGTGTGCTGCAAGAACAGCTGTTAAAAGAAGACGACTTCACGCTGGATGCCACTATCAGGATATGCCAGGAAAGTGAGCTCTCTGCGCAGCGGATTGGGGCCTCTCCACAAACTTATTGCTGATACCCACCTAAGAAAGGAGTCTAGCGCTACAAATGTTGAGACGCAGTGTAAAAAAAAGTGTGGTCTTGATGTTGGAGGCCATTTTGAGCGCTATGGTATGCAGCCATACACACAACTTGGTCTCAAGGCAGACAGCCATTTTGCGAACACTGCTCTGTCATGATATCCAGATCAGCATATCATGGTGCAATCACACACACACTGATGGCTAGGCAGTTGGACCAACCAGCACACACACAACATCGCAGCCAATCACCAGTGAGAGCACACGCACTATAAAACAGGGAACACCACAGTTCCCGCTCATTCTACCAGGAGATAGCTCAGAACACAGAGCTCACAGCGCATTGATCATGTGCTGAGTGCCTCACAAAGATAGTGATAGGGCTGGGTCCACAGGATAGCTGGTGAAGCACGTACCCAAGCCAGTAGTTAGTTGTTACCGTTGATTAGACAATAAAACAGAGTTGTACCATCTACAGCCGTGTTGGATCATTTGTGCATCAGAACACCCAACACGACATGATACCAGTAGTGGATGCAAACCAGCGACTGTGAGACCTACCTGCACCCTCTCAGAAATCCGCCATCCTGCTCCATGGAAAACATCAGCCCGCCGCAGCCGCTCCGAATCGCTGGTAATCTCGGCGTAAACTGGAAGTTGTTTAAACAGCGCTTCCAGCTCTTCCTCGAAGCCACAGACAGGGAGAATGCATCGGACACCAGGAAGATTGCCCTCCTCCTCTCCACGGTGGGGCAACAGGCCATCCACATCTATAACTCCCTGGCATTCGCGGAAGGCGAGGACAAAACAAAATATAAGACGGTGCTTCTGAAGTTCGATGAACACTTCAGCGTGGAAGTCAATGAGAGCTTCGAGAGGTACATATTCCAGCAGCGCCTGCAGGGTAAGGATGAGCCTTTCCAATCTTACTTGACACACCTCCGAATCCTCGTGCAGTCCTGTGGTTATGGGGCGACCTCCGACTCCATGATACGGGATCAGATAGTTTTTGGGGTCATCTCGGACACCCTACGCCAGCAGCTCCTTAAACTAAAGCGACTCACCCTAGCGACTGCCACCGAGACCTGCGTCCTCCATGAGAATGCGACCAGCCGGTACTCCCAAATCCAGGCGGCCGAAACGGCACGGCACGGGACCCACGAGGTGGAGCGGGTCCAGTCGATTGAGTTCCTCCTGGCCCGGACAAGGGCGGCCATTTCGCGCGCTTTCCGAGGCCTCCCGCGCTTGTACGCGCCAAAAGAGGGGACGTTGACGCAGATGAACGTGATGCGCAGGCTCGCTCTACGCAGGACCGCGCATGCGCAGTGGCGCAACGAACGCCATGACGTCATGACGTGCGGCAACTGTGGCTCCGCCCACTTAAAGCAGCAATGTCCGGCCAAAGCGTGACAATGCCTACGATGTGGTAGGATGGGCCACTATGCTGCCTGCTGTCGAGCAGTTCAACCTGCCAACTCCCAACAATTCCGCCAGCCTCGCAGGGACGTGCGGGCGATTCAGCCCACCTACACTGAGTCATATCCAGATAGAATGCAGACCAGCGATACCGAAGACAGGGAGCCCTTCCGCGTTGCGGTAATCCACAAGAACTGGATGTCCCCAAGTCGGAACCACCAACCGCTACCAGTGCACAGCATTGATCCGGCGATGAGTGCTGTGCCACCCTAACGGTCAACCGATCCCAGATCACATTTCGCCTGGACACTGGTGCCTCCGCCAATCTCCTCGCATGGTCAGCCTTCCAGACCTTGAAGGTTAAATCACCGATTCTGCCATCCCACTGTCAGCTGGTTGTGACGAATGTGATATAAAATAGTTACTTTAGAGGTATTAGTTACTGTAATGTAGAGTTAGGCCAGTCTCATTCTGGTGAGTTCACAGACAAAGGATTTCAGACCGCATGGCGAAGCAGGAAGAGGTGTGTCCACCATAGGAGGAGAAAAGGATGCTGGGTAATAGGGGCCAGAGGAAGGGATTGGAAGTGAGCCAATCAGAATGTCTGACTAGGTCAGGAGGGGTATAGGCTGACCTATGGGAATCGTGTATGTGAAACATGATACCATTTGAGTTGATTTGCAGAGATCCCTTTGTCTCTTTGTTCATTCGCTTTCCGGGATGTAGGAGACTAGATGTGTCCTATGCTTCTGTGAAATGAAACAAGCTTGCAAGTTAAATAAAATAACTAATGCTGTACCTGCAAATCCATCTCGACTTTTATTGAGGCCAGACTGACGGGTAAAGAAACTTGGGATTCTACAATTGGTGCCGAAACCCGGGATTTCTCAAGACGGTTCTGACCAACTGTGAAATCAGAATTAGACTGATTATGAACAGGAGGATGGGGAAAAAGGGCCCACAATGTAGAACTGGAAAATGACCACGCATTGATTTTTCCCCTCTTCTTATCGTCTGATTAGTCTGGTCACTCGCGGTTGGTATGGAAAGATCGTCTCGACGAAATCAAAGGTCAGTCTGGGGATTAGCAATTTAATTGATGGGATTTCATATTGTTGATTCGGCTTGGGTTAGGTTTTTGGGTTGATGGGACATCTAAAATGATGATTCAATTCCAAGTATAAGTGTTTTTATGGCTGATGGGGCTTCAGTAGTGAAGGTTCAGTCCAGTATAACTGTTTTAAAATCTGAAGATGGTTCAACTCCATGTGTGAGTTCTGATTCGGCTTGGGTTAGGTTATGGGTTGATGTGACATCTGAAATTGAAGATGGTTCAACTCCATGTGTGAGTGTTTTAAATATATAGTTGATTAAGCTAAAATTGTACCCTTGGACTGTGGTGGCGAAGGGTGCAGTTCTGAGGACTAGTTGAGATTGTGGGGAATGCTGCATATTGGTTGAAGCAGAAGTCTCTCAAAGGGTTAACAGCAGCAGCCAAAGTTAAAGACGACAGACTGTGCTTCTCACTCAGGCCTTGAGATAACAGCAGCAGCCTGTAGTGTAATCGTATACCTTTCCTTTGAGTCAGTGAACTCCAGCAAAGTTACGTTTTGAATTTATTAAAGGAAACCAATGGGTTTCTCTACCTCTTTGATAAAAGTTATTATTTTCGAAAGCAATTGATTGAAATTGCCAGAATCTTAAGTTTTACTTACTTGAAATAATGTTTATCTCATTTTATTTGTGAATTAATAGAAACTTAAAGAAGATCACTGACACCATTTTAAAAAGTGTAAATCTGGAAATGATAGTTGACTTTGCCAACATTTTTGTGAATGTAAGAAAAACTTGTTAAAAGAAAAATTGTTAAGATAAAGAATTAATTAAGTTGTAAATGTTATACAAGTTTGTGTTAAGCAAATCGTAAATTTAGTTCTGAGTTGAGATCAGAGCTAAGCTTGCAAGTTGCAGTAATTCAATTTGAATTTTCAAACATTTTTAAGTTTTAAAAAAACCCACTGTTAGAACCTTTTCAATCGTTTTGCCAAGAAAAAAAACAAAAAAAAACGCGCAAGTAGAGACAGGAAAGGCACGAGTCAAACAAAAGATGAGCTACATAGTTCAATGGCTGGCCTTGAAGTGACAGAAAATGATAAATTCAATAATTTAGAAAAGTCACTAAAAGTTCCGACTGCACCTGTAGCATTGTCTGCACTAATTCCAGAACCACCACAGTATAATAATTGATATCCAGTCACTGCTCCCAGATTCCAATCATGCCAGTAACTCCAGCCCTTTTGGGTGATAGTGTGGGTCCTGATTTACCATTTTCACGATCAGTAGAGAAAGAGGAGCTCTGTTCTGCAAGCCCAGTTAGCTCTAGGACCAGATCTCGGACAGCGAGAGAAGGGCTTGATCCTAACCAAAAACAATTAAGCATACCACCTAAATCCCTCCAAACCAAGGGGAAACCGCAAATTTCAGAACAAAGGGAGCTGCAACAGATGATTTTGAAGAGAAAGAACTCCCTCTAGTGACAGGGAGGGACGTCGAAGTCTTGGAAGAACCAGAGGAAATAGCTAGAGTGCCCCCTGGTGAGACTCGGAGACAGTTGCCGATTAGGAAGATACCAATCACTTGAATTATGCTAGCCACGCCGCACTTCAGCAAGCCCATGCGTTAGACGATGATAAGCGGACACAGATCCTGAATGCGTTGAATAGCACATTTCAAAAGCCCATAAATATTTCTGCTATCTTAGACCTAAAACCTAAGAAGACTGAAGAGCCAGAGGAATTTCTGGAGCGTTTTAATGAAATCTACTGTGGGCAGTCAGGCGACTTGCCATATCAAAAGGGTCAGAATTCCCCTCAATATTGTGCTATGTTAATGCATTGCCTACCACCTTCCGTGGCTACTGCTGTGAAATGTAATAACATGAATTGGACAGAGAACGACCCTTCCCAGATGGCAAGGGCAGTCAGATTTTATTGGAAGGAGGGTGTAGGCCAGGAAGGAGGCTCAGTTACAAAGGTTAAGACTGAGTATGTAATGAAAAAGGATGATCTGCGACCCCAACAAGCGGCAGAAATGGTAGTTTACCAGCAGGAGCCCCAATATTGTGACTTTGGGTGGGTGGATCAGCGAGGGGGAGGATATCAAACCCACCCAAAGGGACCCTCAGCTCCTTTTTATGGCCCACTGTATGCACCAACAGCTTTACAACCACCGCCCCCTCTGAGGGGCCATTGGTCTACTGGGAGAAGAGGACGGGGCAGATATAGAGGGAGCAATGCATGTTTTAATTGCGGCCGTGCAGATCACTGGCAACAGGAATGCCCCTTTAAAAGACAGGCAGCAGAAGGAGGGGGTACCCACCAAGGGGAAGACAGACGAGATACACTGACTTCTCCCAGGCAAACCCTTTCCCAACACAGGATTGACTAGCTAATTTAGTCATAAGGACTCTCCAATCGGACAGGGAACCTATTATCTCTCTGCAGATAGGAGGTGAACATCACTCATTTGTAAACGACACTGGAGCAGCCATGTCTTCTGTGCAATCAGAACTTCGACTACCATTATCCGACCACACGCAGCAATTGTCGGGGTTCTAAGGACAGGTGTGTGAGTATCCTATTTCTGAACCTGTGACAGTTACTTACGAGAATAAGTCTGCAGATCATCAGTTTGTAGTGACTACTGGATTGGATTGTAACTTGTTGGCCCGAGATTTACTGTGTATCTTCCAGCTACAGCTAGAGTGCGGAGACGAGGGGGTAACGGTTAAATCATGGAGGATGAGACTGGCCTATCTCTACATTACAGTAACTAATATCTCTAAAGTAACTATTTTATATCACATTCGTCAGTTGATTACAATGGAAACTTCATCCCGGCCACGGGGTCCTGCCAGCTCGAAGTTACACACAACTCACACAAAGCCACATGATCATTTGAAACCGTAGGATTCTCGAAGGACTCTCTGTTAGATGCACAGGCATGCAAGATCCTCCACCTCGATCGGCAGGTACACACTCTGTCTCCAGAAGGCACATCCGATTTCCCAGATGCAGACTTTAGGGCGCAGCTCCACTCACTCCTCGCGCACAACCAGGAGGTTTTCGAGGGCATGTGCATACTGCCCGACACGTACAAAATACAGCTCAAACCGGACGCCACCCCGGTCATTCACGAACCTCGTAGGGTCCCAGCACCCCTCAAGGACCGCCTCAAGCAGCAGCTGCAGGACCAAGGGGTACTTTCCCGGGTCACGGAGACAACGCCATGGGTCAGCTCCATGGTGTGCGTCAAGAAGCCCTCCGGCGAGCTCCGAATCTGTATTGACCCAAAAGATTTAAATTACAACATTATGAGGGAACACTACTCCACACCCAAACGAGAAGAAATCACGAGCGAGATGGCTCGGGCAAAAATATTCACCTTTGAAATTGATGCCTCAAAGGGCTTTTGGCAGATTCAATTGGATCAGTCCAGCCGGAAGCTGTGCACTTTCAAAACTCCATTTGGCAGATACTGCTACAATAGGATGCCATTCGGCATCATTTCGGCCTCCGAAGTGTTCCATCGCATCATGGAACAGATGATGGAGGGCATTGAAGGGGTACGCATCTACGTAGACGACATTATCATCTGGTCCACCACACCACAGGAGCACATCAGTCGTCTCCAGCGTGTCTATGCACGGATACGGGATCAGGGCCTGCGCCTTAACCGAGCCAAATGCTCTTTTGGCCAGACTGAGCTAAAGTTTTGGGGGGACCACATCTCCCGGTCGGGTGTGCGACCGGATGCCGACAAAGTGGCAGCCATCGCAGCCATGCAGCAGCCGTCAGACAAGAAGGCAGTGCTGCGCTTTCTCGGGATGGTCAACTTCCTGGGGAAGTTCATTCCTAACCTTGCTTCACACACGACTGCTCTTCGCCACCTGGTCAAAAAGACAACGGAATTCCAGTGGCTGCCCGCACACCAGAGTGAATGGGAGGAGCTCAAGGTCAAGCTCACCACCGCCCCCGTACTGGCGTTTTTCAATACCACACGGGAAACAAAGATCTCAACTGACGCCAGCCAGTCTGGCATTGGGGCGGTACTCCTGCAACGGGACGACACCTCATCATGGGCTCCGGTCGCCTATGCATCGCGGGCCATGACCCCCACAGAACAGCGCTATGCGCAGATTGATAGGAGTGCCTAGGCCTGTTGACTGGCATCGAAAAGCTTCAGAACCATGTATATGATCTTCCGCAGTTCACTGTGGAGACCGACCATCGCCCCCTGGTCGGCATCATTCAGAAGGACCTCAACGACATGACCCCTCGCCTCCAGCGCATTCTGCTCAAGCTCCGGAGGTACAACTTCCAACTTGTCTACAGCCCGGGGAAGGATCTCATCATCGCAGATGCTCTGTCCAGGACGGTCAACACACCGCCCGACTCGGAGGGGTTCGTTTGTCAGGTCGACGCACAAGTAGCCTTCACATCGGCCAATCTGCCGGCCACTGATGCACGTCTGGCCCACATTGGCCGTGAGACTGCGGCTGACCCCCTTCTACAACGTGTGATGCGCCACATGATGGAAGGGTTGCTCAAGTGGCAGTGCTCACAATCTTACAACCTCCGGGACGACTTGGCGGTCATTGATGGTGTCCTCTTGAAGTTGGACCGGATCGTGATCCCACACAGCATGCACCGGCTTGACCTCGAACAACTGCACGAAGGTCATCTCGGAGTTGAAAAGTGCAGGCGGAGGGCCTGAGAGGCTGTGTACTGGCAGGGCATCAGCGACGACATCGCCAACATGGTGTTCAATTGCCCCACCAGCCAGAGGTTTCAGCCGGCGCAACCCCCTGAGACCCTTCAGCCCCATGAGTTGGTCACGTCCCCCTGGTCGAAGGTGGGCGTGGACCTCTTTCATGCGCTCGGCAGAGACTACATTATTCTTATTGACTACTTCTCAAGTTATTCGGAGGTCATACGCCTGCACGACACGACGTCATCAGCTGTCATCCGGGCATGCAAAGCAACCTTTGCTCGCCGTGGAATTCCGCTCACCTTCATGTCTGACAACGGGCCTTGCTTTGCGAGTCAAGAATGGTCTTCCTTTGCCACTTCATACAACTTCACACACGTGACATCCAGTCCCTTGCATCCTCAGTCGAATGGCAAGGCGGAAAAGGACGTCCACATTGTGAAGCGGCTCCTCTGCAATGCTGCTGATGCCGGATCTGACTTCTGTTTAGCCCTGCTGGCCCATCGCTCGGCCCCACTGTCCACGGGCCTCTCGCCAGCCCAGCTGTTGATGGGTCGCACCCTCAGGACCACTGTGCCGTCCATTCAGATTCCTGACCTCGATCATGCCCCGGTCTTGCGGAAGATGCAGCAACAGCGTGATCAACAGTAGGTGGCACATGATGCTCGGGCGACTGATCTTCCTGCCCTGGCGCCTGGAGACAACGTCCGCATACACCTACCGGAGGGTGGCTGGTCGGCAACCGCCGAGGTTCTCTGCCACGTGGCTCCCCGCTCATTCCTGGTTCGTATGCCTGATGGCTCTATTCGGCGCCATAATCGGTGGGCCCTTCGTTTGGTTCCACGCTCGCTATGAGATCATGCACTGGTGCCACGCCCTCCTGTTGTCCCTGATGTCGACTTTGTTGAGCTTCCTGCCACTCTGCCTCTTCCTCTCTCGCCCGTGGCCAGGCCCATTCCTCAGCAGGTGGATCTTGACCCACTCTTGAGGCGGTCAACCCGTATTCGTCGCCCACCTGAGAGACTTGACTTATGAGCCTGTTAGCACATTGGACTTGCTGAATTGTTTTACAGTACTGTTAACGAGTTTTTTTTCTTGTCGTTCATTGTTCCAGAGTTTTCTCTCGTCGTTTGTTGATTGCATTTGTTCTGTTATTGGTACAACGTCGTTGTTCTGTTGCACCTGACACCTTCCTCTGTATATAGTTTAGCCTCATGTACATGTTGTAAATATTGCACACACATACTCAGATGCACTCAGTACACATTTCTATTTATTATCATGTAGGCACATATCCTTTGTGAAAGGGAGGGATGTCATGATATCCAGATCAGCATATCATGATGCAATCACACACACACTAATGGATAGGCAGTTGGACCAACCAGCACACACATAACATTGCAGCCAATCACCAGTGAGAGCACACGCACTATAAAACAGGGAACACCACAGTTCCCGCTCATTCTACCAGGAGATAGCTCAGAGCACCGAGCTCACAGCGCGCCACTCAGACATAGATCATGTGCTGAGTGCCTCACTAAGATAGTGATAGGGCTGGGTCCACAGGTTAGCTGGTGAAGCACGTACCCAAGCCAGTAGTTAGTTGTTACCGTTGATTAGACAATAAATCAGAGTTGTACCATCTACAGCCGTGTTGGATCATTTGTGCATCAGAACACCCAACAGGACATGCTCCGCACGAGCAAAGAAACGTGTTCGGGATGGGGGTGGCCATTTTGAACAAATAAATAAAAGGCATCAAAGAGCATGCGGTCTCCATGGGGGTGGCCATTTTGAACATCGCAAGAAACGTGGTCTCGCTGGTGATGGCCATTTTGGACAGCAGATCCCATCGCCCGTGCTGTGGCAACAGACACTCGCTGAAGAGATGTCCAGCATTTAACAAGAACTGTTACTGGTGTGGCAGGCAGGGGCACTTGCTCGCCGCTGCATAGTTGATCGGGCAGTACAAAGGAACCCGAAGCAAGACAAATGAGTTTATCACCGGCCTGCTGTGGACATGACTCGAGCATTTTGGCCGGCCCCGACCAAGAAGTGACACGTACCGAATGCAGTCACAGTGAGGCACAGGTGGGGACCTTCGAGGATAGATGGATGATCCCGATATAGCTAAATGGAATGGTCATCAAGTGTAAGCTTGATACGGGAGCGAAGGTGTGATGAATGGTTACTGTAACCTTAACATCATGTAGGTGATGCCCCTTTATGACCGGGTTTGGAACCCTGGGGGACCCGCCTCTGGCTCCGCCCACCAGGGAGCCGTATATAAGGTGACGCCCTGCACATCCGAGACGCATTCGTGTCCGGCATCCGTTCCACCTATATCAGACAGCGACTCCTCGAAAATGGAGCTAAAGACCTTCAGGACACGGTAACGCTCGCCACTTCACTGGAAGTGGCCCGCCACAACCTAGGTACGTACCCCGCGGACCCTGTGAGCCCCCTCGGACTTCCCCAGACTCGGCTACGCTACGGGCCTGCGCCGTGCGGCGACCCGCCCAGATGGGCGGGCACACCGTGCGTTACCGTGTCCTGAAGGTCTTTAGCTCCATTTCGAGGAGTCGCTATCTGATATAGGGGCAGCATGGTAGCTTTGTGGTTAGCATAATTGCTTCACAGCGCCAGGATCCCAGGTTCAATTCCCGTCATGGGTCACTGTCTGTGCGGAGTCTGCACGTGGGTTTCCTCCGGGTGCTCCGGTTTCCTCCCACAGTCCAAAGATGTGCAGGTTAGGTGGATTGCCCATGCTAAATTGCCGTTAGTGTCCAAAATTGCCCTTAGTGTTGGGTAGGGTTGCTGGGTTATGGGGATATGGTGGGGGTGTGGGCTTGGGTAGGGTGCTCTTTCCAAGACTGGGTGCAGACTCGATGGGCCGAATGGACTCCTGCACTGTAAATTCTATGATCTATGATTTCTGCTGGCAGGGCCAGCATCCACGCCAACGCTGCCCAGCCCGCTCAGCCATCTGCAGTGACTGTGGAAAGAAGGGGCATTTCACGAGGGTCTGCCTGGCCAGGCCCAAGGCCCAGAAACAAAAAGCTCACCAGGCCCGAAAATCGAGCTCACAGGCCCGCAGGCCACGCAGCGTGGCTGCGCACCGACCGGACACGCCCCTTTCTGACCCGTCATCGGCCTCGTGTGAGTCATGGGGGCAGACATCTTGGCGGCGGTCACTTCTAGACTCGACATGTGTTACTGACGGCGGCGGCCATTTTGTGAATCCGACTCGGCTGAGGACTCGGACTACCCACAACTGGGAGCGATCATCTTCGACCAATCGCGGCCAAAGCACCTGCAGAATTCCATGATACAGGTCCAGATCAACGGGCGCGACACTCCCTGCCTCTTCGACTCCGGGAACACGGAGAGCTTTATCCACCCAGAAACGGTAAGGCGCTGCTCCTTCCGCACCTATCCCGCTTCCCAAACCATAGCCCTCACCTCCGGGTCCCAGTCGGTCCAAATCAATGGGTATTGTATTGGGGAACTCGCAATCCAGGACGGCGAATACGCTTGTTTCAAGCTCTATATCCTCCCTCACCTCTGCGCCCCCCCTGCTGCTCGGTCTGGATTTCCAATGCAGCCACCGAAGACTGACCCTGAAGTTCGGTGTACTCTTGCGCCCCCTCACGGTATGCAGCCTTGCGACACTGAAAGTTGCACCCCCCTCACTATTCGCGAAACTCACCCCCGACTGTAAGCCCGTCGCCAACAGGAGCCGGCGGTACAGTGCCCACGATATGACTTTTATCAAGTCAGAGGTCCAGCGTTTACTGAAAGGGAATCATCGAGGCTAGCAACAGCCCCTGGAGAGGACAAGTGGTGGTAGTACGGTCCGGGGAAAAGAAACGGATGGTCGTGGACTACAGCCAGACCATAAACCGCTTCACGCAGCTCGATGCGTACCCCCTTCCCCGTATAGCAGAGATGGTCAATCGGATCGCTCAATACTGTGTATTCTCCACTTTCGACCTCAAATCCGCCTACCACCAGCTCCCTATCCGACCGAAAGACCGCCTCTATACTGCTTTCGAAGCAGCCGGCCAGCTCTTCCACTTCCTCAAGGTCCCCTTCGGCGTCACAAATGGGATGTCCGTCTTCCAGAAGGCGATGGACCAAATGGTGGACCAGTACGGCCTGCGGGCTACTTACCTGTACTTAGACAATGTCATCATCTGCGGCCATGATCAGCAGGACCATGACACAAACCTTGAAAAGTTCCTCCAGACCGCCCAGGCCCTTAACCTGACCTACAACAAGGAAAAATGCATTTTCCACACACCCGACTAGCCATCCTCGGCTACGTCGTGTAAAACGGGGTCCTAGGTCCCGACCCCGACCGCATGCGCCCCCTTAAGGAACTTCCCCTCCCCCCGTAGCCTCAAGGCCCTCAAACGGTGCTTGGGGCTTTTCTCTTATTATGCCCAGTGGGTCCCCAGATATGCGGACAAAGCCTGCCCACTCATAAAGACCACGACATTTCCCTCTGACGGCTGAGGCCCGGTTGGCCTTCAGTTGCATCAAGGCCGACATCATCAAGGCCGCTATGCACGCGGTGGACGAAACCATCCCTTTCTAGGTAGAGAGCGATGCGTCAGACATCCCCCTGGCTGCTACCCTCAACCAGGCAGGCAGGCCATTAGCATTCTTCTCCCGGACCCTCACCACCTCCGGAAATCGGCACTCTGCAGTCGAAAAGGAGGCACAAGCCATTCTGGAGGCTGTGCGGCACTGGAGGCACTACCTAGCCTGTAGGAGGTTCACCCTCGTTACTGACCAACGGTCAGTAGCCTTCATGTTTGATAACGCACAACGGGGCAAAATTAAAAATAGTAAAATCTTGAGGTGGAGGATCGAACTCTCCACCTACATGTACGATATTAAGTATCGTCCTGGGGAGCTCAACGAGCCCCCAGATGCCCTGTCCAACGTGCAGGATGATCGCCTGCGGGCTATCCACAATGACCTCTGTCACCCGGGGTTACCCAGCTCGCCCACTTTATCAAGTCCCGCAACCTACCTTATTCCACCAAGGAGGTCAAGGCCATGACCAGGGCCTGCCAGATCTGCGCGGAGTGCAAACCGCAGTTCTACCGGCCAGACAAGGCTCGCCTTGTCAAGGCCTCGGGGCCCATTGAGCGACTAAGCGTGGACTTCAAAGGTCCCCTCCCGTCCACCAACCACAATATCTGCTTCCTAACCATCTTCAACGGGTTCTCCCGCTTCCCATTCGCCGTTCCATGTCCCGACATGACCTCAGCCACCGTGATAAAGGCACTGCACACATCTTCACGCTGTTTGATTACCCCGCTTATATCCACAGCGACCGGGATACATCGTTTATGAGCGATGAGGTGCGTCAGTATCTGCTCAGCAAGGGCATCGCCTCGAGCAGAATGACCACTTATAACCCGCGGGAAACGGGCAGGTGGAGAGGGAGAACGTGACAGTTTGGAAGGCTGTCCTTCTGGCCTTACAGTCGTCGAGAAGTCTCCCAACCACCCGCTGGCAGGAGGTCCTACCCGATGCCCTCCACTCCATTTGGTTGCTCCTCTGCACGGCTCCGAATGAAACCCCTCACAACCGCTTGTTTGTCTTCCCCAGGAAGCCCGCCTCCGGTGTCTCGCTTCCACCTTGGCTGACGACTCCGGGACCTGTTCTTCTCCGGAGGCACGAGAGGAGCCATAAAACGGACCCCCTGATCGAGAGGGTCCGACTACTGCATGCGAACCCCCGATACACCTACGTTGAGCACCCCGACGGCAGGCAAGACACGGTTTCCCTCCGGGATCTGGCACCCGCTAGATCCCCCACTTCAGCCGTCCCCTCCCCCTCGCGGTTTCCCTGCGGGACCTGGCACCCACTGGTTCCCCCACTGATGCCTCCCCCCCGAACCCCCACTCCATGGGTAGACACCGACCACGCCCCCCCTAGCGCCCCCCCCCCTCCACACTCCACACACAGCCGACACCGCTACCCCCAGCCCCAGCTATTCCCCCTGCCCCCCTACCCCGACCCGGACCAAAGCTCCGACCACCATGCTCCCGGATGTACCCTCACCAAAGACGGCCGTGTCCGCCGCACCACTGCCCGAGCTGAGAAGGTCGATGAGGGCGATCAAGCCGCCAAAAAGAAAAGACATGTGATTCCACTGCACCCCCGACGGACTGCGTTTTTTTAAACAGGGAGTGAATGTGATGAATGGTTACTGTACCCTTAACATCATGTAGGTGATGCCCCTTTAAGGCCGGGTTTGGAACTCTGGGGGACTCCGCCTCCAGCTCCGTCCACCAGGGAGCCGTATATAAGGTGACGCCCTGTAGGCGGCACCCAGTAAGCACACGTCTCAGCAGCAGACTAATTCTCTGCTTATTAAAGCCTTCATTTACCATTCCACACTCTCGTGTCGTTATTGCGGGTACTACAGAGGACAGGTGGATGATCCCGATATAGCTAAATGGAATGGTCATCAAGTGTAAGCTTGATACGGAAGCGAAGGCCAATCTGATTCCGCCCTCGGTGGTACAGCGGCTTAAGACAGTACGTCACATTGATCCAGCAGGCATCATTCTCTTTTTTTTAAAAAATATGTTGATTCAAAGTTTTAACAAAAAATTTTCAACCAATTAAATCCCCCCCCCGTAACAGAAAAGAAAAAGAGAAAAGAACAGAGCAAAACATAAACATAACAATCAAACATAATGCAGAACTTATACAATGGGTTTCTCCCACACATATTAACCCTCCCGTATGCTTTTTACAATTACCCCTGGGAAAAAAAACCTGCCCAAATACCCCCCCCCCAAAAGAAACACCCCCCTCCCTCCCTCCCTGGGTTGCTGCTGCTGCTGACCGACCTCCTAGCGCTCCGCGAGATAGTCTAGGAACGGTTGCCACCGCCTGAAGAACCCCTGCGCAGACCCTCTCAAGGCAAACTTTATCCTCTCCAGCTTAATGAACCCTGCCATGTCATTTATCCAGGCTTCTACACCGGGGGGCTTCGCGTCCTTCCATAATAGCACGGTCCTCCGCCGGGCTACCAGGGACGCAAAGGCCAGAATACCGGCCTCTTTCGCCTCCTGCACTCCCGGCTCGTCCGCCACCCCAAATAATGCCAGCCCCCAACTTGGTTTGACCTGGACTTTCACCACCTTGGACACAGTCCTCGCGAAACCCCTCCAGAACCCATCCAGTGCTGGGCACGACCAAAACATGTCGACGTGATTCGCCGGGCTTTCCGAGCACCTCCCACACCTGTTCTCCACCCCAAAGAACCTACTCAGCCTCGCCCCTGTCATATGCGCTCTGTGAATAACCTTAAACTGTATCAGGCTGAGCCTGGCACATGAGGAAGAGGAATTAACCCTACTCAGGGCATCCGCCCACAGACCCTCTTCAATCTCCTCCCCCAACGCCTCCTCCCACTTGCGCTTCAGCTCCTCTACCAAAGCCTCCCCCTCTTCTTTCATCTTCTGATATATCGCCGAAACCTTGCCTTCTCCGACCCATACTCCCGAAATCACCCTGTCCTGAATCCTCTGTGCCAGGAGCGACGGGAATTCCCTCACCTGCCGCCTCACATACGCCCTCACTTGCATATACCTGAATGCATTTCCCTGGGGTAGCCTGAACTTCTCCAGCGCCCCTAGGCTCGTAAACGTCCCATCAATGAACAGGTCCCCCATTCTTCTAATCCCTGCCCAGTGCCAGCTCCGAAACCCCCCATCCATCCTCCCTGGGACGAACCGATGGTTCTCCCGGATCGGGGACCACACCAAGGCTCCGATCTCACCCCTATGTCGTCTCCACTGCCCCCAGATCTTTAGCAATGCCACCACCACCGGACTCGTGGTGTACTTTGTCGGCGAGAGCGGCAGCGGTGCCGTCACCAGCGACCTCAGGTTCGTTCCTTTGCAGGACGCCATCTCCAACCTCTTCCATGCCGCCTCCTCTCCCTCTATTACCCACTTACGGATCATCGCTACTTTGGCTGCCCAATAATAGCCACCCAGATTCGGCAATGCCAGCCCTCCTCTGTCCCTACTACGCTCCAGAAACCCCCTCCTTACCCTCAGGGTCTTGTTTGCCCACACAAAACCTATGATGCTCCTACCTACCCGCTTAAAAAAGGCCTTGGTAATCATAATAGGAAGGCACTGGAACACGAAAAGAAACCTCGGGAGGACCATCATTTTAATCGACTGTACCCTGCCCGCTAGCGAGAGTGGCAACATATCCCATCTTTTGAAGTCCTCCTCCATCTGCTCCACCAGCCGCGTCAAATTAAGTTTGTACAGGGCCCCCCAGCTCCTAGCTACCTGGATCCCCAAGTACCGAAAACTCCTTTCCGCCCTCCTCAACGGTAGGTCGTCTATCCCTCTTCCCTGGTCCCCTGGATGCACCACAAAAAGCTCACTTTTCCCTACATTGAGCTTATAGCCCGAGAAGTCCCCAAACTCCCTTAGGATCCGCATGACCTCCACCATCCCCTCCACTGGATCTGCCACATACAGCAACAGGTCATCCGCATACAGCGACACTCGATGCTCCTCTCCCCCTCGGACCACCCCCCCTCCAGTTCCTGGGTCCCTTAATGCCATGGCCAAAGGCTCAATTGCCAATGCAAACAACAGGGGGGATAAGGGGCACCCCTGCCTTGTCCCTCGATTCAGCCAAAAATACTCCAACCTCTGCCGATTCGTAGCCACACTCGCCACCGGGGCTCTATATAGGAGCTTAACCCAACTAATAAACCCCTCCCCAAACCCAAACCTCCACAACACTTCCCAGAGATACTCCCACTCCACCCGGTCAAAGGCCTTCTCCGCGTCCATAGTTGCCACTATCTCCGCCTCTCCCTCCTCCGATGGCATCATAATCATGTTTAGGAGCCTCCGCACATTGGTGTTTAGCTGCCTGCCCTTTACAAATCCCGTCTGGTCCTCATGAATCACCCCCGGGACACAGTCCTCAATTCTCGTAGCCAACACTTCTGCCAGCAACTTAGCATCCACATTGAGGAGCGAAATCGGCCTATAGTACCAACATTGCAATGGGTCCTTGTCCCGCTTCAGGATCAGAGAAATCAGCGCCCCGGACATTGTTGGGGGCAGGGTCCCCCCCTCCCTCGCCTCATTGAAAGTCCTCACTAGCAACGGGGCTAACAGGTCCGCATACTTCCTGTAAAACTCAACCGGGAACCCATCTGGCCCCGGGGCCTTCCCCGCCTGCATGCTCCCCAGTCCTTTAACCAGCTCCTCCAACCCAATGGCGCCCCCAAACCAGCCACCTCCTGCTCCTCCACCCTCGGGAACCTCAGTTGATCTAGAAATCGTCGCATCCCCTCTTGCCCCGCTGGGGGCTGAGATCTGTACTGCTCCACATAAAAGTCCTTAAATGCCTCATTTACTTCCACCGCACTCCGCACCGTAGTTCCCCTGCTATCCTTGACTCCACCTATCTCCCTCACTGCCATCCTCTTACGGAGCTGATGTGCCAGCATCCGGCTCGCCTTCTCCCCATACTCGTACGTCGCCCCCTGTGCTTTCCTCCACTGTGCCTCTGCTTTCCCTGTGGTCAACAGGTCGAATTCCGTCTGGAGACTTCGCCGCTCCCTAAGTAGTCCCTCCTCGGGGGCCTATGCATATCTCCTGTCTACCCTTAGGATCTCCCCCACTAATCTCTCCCTTTCCCTGCCCTCTCTCTTCTCCCTGTGAGCCCTGATGGAGATTAACTCCCCTGACCACCGCCTTCAGCGCCTTCCATACTACCCCCACCTGCACCTCCCCATTGTCGTTGGCCTCCAAATACCTTTCAATGCACTCCCGCACACCTCTCATCCGCCAGTAATCCCACATCCAGACGCCACAGCGGGCGTTGGTCCCTCTCCTCTCCTAACTCCAGCTCCACCCAGTGCGGGGCGTGGTCTGAGATTGCTATGGCCGAGTACTCCGTTCCCTCCACTTTCGGGATCAGCGCCCTACTCAAAACAAAAAAATCTATCCGGGTGTAGGCTCTGTGTACGTGAGAAAAAAAAGAAAATTCCCTGGCCAGGGGCCTAGCAAATCTCCACGGATCTACTCCCCCCATCTGGTCCATAAACCCCCTAAGCACGTTGGCCGCAGCCGGCCTCTTCCCTGTCCTAGATCTGGAGCGATCTAATGCTGGGTCCAACACCGTGTTGAAACCCCCGCCCCCCATTATCAAGCGTCCTGCCTCCA